>NC_043752.1:1724784-2324784 GCF_902148845.1 Salarias fasciatus | reverse complement strand
CTGCATGTGTATGTCTGCCCCCAAAACTATGGATCATTTTCTCACAATGCATTTATCAGCCACACAGCAGTGTTACTCTCCACTAACCGAGCAGGAGCAGGATCCAGTGCACTCAAGACTGGACTCACTGTGACACAAGAACACTTAAAGAGACAATTTTAGGTTTATTTCCCATCATTCAAAGTTGAGGGCTGGATAGTTGCTGTTGTGGTTCGCGGTCTTGCCTCGCAGTCTGGGCTTAAAAGCCTTTCTGTGTGAAGTTTTCATGTTTTTTTCTTCATGCATGAGTTTCTTTTAATAACGTCTTCCCCCTCCAGCCGTCCTTTAACTAAAGTCTGCTATAATCAGCTGCAACTGCAACTTCCTGTATTCTCAAGTTAAAAAAAAAAACTGCATAAAAATGAATGCATGGATGAATAAATCTTGACATTATATTTTTAATGTACAATTGGCACATTCTATAAAGTTTTAATACGATAAACTAATATATTTTAAAACTACTTCCAGAGAAACTCCTTTAAGATTGCCATCTTTTGACCCTTGACCCCCAAAGTGGCCTGACTAATGCACCCCAGCATAGTTATGGCTCCTCTACGGTGCTGTTATGGCTGCAGGAGCGGTGAAATCTGCTGCTGCTCGTAAAGTGAACACCTTGCGCACTGTGTCAAGGTCACGGCTCAACATTTAATCATGGCTGGTTGGAAATGTGAGAGCGCGTCTCAGGAAGCGGCCCAAAGTCACGTCTTTAATAATATAATGGCCCTCATGCTCGTTATGAGACGGGCCCTCTGTGGAGGTCACTTTTAATGAAAATAAAAGCCACAGTTCCTTAGCTGTTTACTCCTTTGTGGGAGTTTTCATCAAGATCAAATTTGGTATCAGGCGAGGACATCGAGTCCGGCCCATCGGCTGTAATCTGACTAGGTGTTGAGAGGCGTTTGGGGACTGAGTGTCCCTCTGTGTTGGACGGGACAGAGGACGGCGGAGGAATGCGGTCCATGTGCGGGTTTTATGAAACGAATGTTGGTACAGAAGACGGGCCGCTAATGTCACCGCTTGTGTGTGCGGGTCGCTAAAGCGTTACGGACCTGCATGAGGTTACATCAGCACGGCGTGGGCCGCGCGTGTCCCTGTTGTGCCCTGACGGCTCGTCCGTCTGCTGTCGTGCAGGTGGTGCTCGGCTTCGTGTGCGAGGCCGACTTCAAGCTGGTGGCCAAGGCCATCCGGGACCGGGTGACGGCCATCAAGCGGCAGAGGGAGAAGCTGAGGCGGCAGGCGGACGAGCGCAGGAAGAAGCAGGCGCAGGAGGCCATCGAAGAAGAGCCCGAGCTGCAGCTGCCCTCGCCCAGGGTCAGCGGCGTCGGGGCGGCGGAGTCCCCGACGCCGGCGCTGACGCCCCCGGCCCCCATCCTGTCCCCCGTCACCAGCTCCGTGGACTCCGGCGTCAGCTCCAGCTACCCCGCGGAGCCGGAGGAGCCCGAGGCCGACCAGCACTTCCACCTCCGCCATAACAGCCTGTCCTCTGCCAACTGTGAGCACACCGACGCTTCTTTCATTCATTCATTCATTCATTCTCCTTCCATTCCACGAGTTTCTTCAGCCGTGTCTGTCTGTTGTTGTGGTGTTAGCGAGTTCTGCCTCGACCACATTCTGCTTCTGACTTCTTTACTATAAAGTTTTTCTTGTGTACAGATCATGAAAATGCCACTATTTTCACAAAACCAAGCGAAGGGAAAAACCAACAAAGGCAGTGAATGCCCTCCTCTGACATATAGATGAGCCTGTTCGCCTTCTGTTTGGATAAATAGAAGATATAAGGGAAGCAAAACTCACCTTTTCCTAAATCTATATGCAGTGTTTAAACAGTAGACGGACAGAAACTCCTGGAACAAAAGCAGTGAAGTTCTGGCAGCTCATGGCAGAGATACAGTGAAATGTGAAGCTGGAAATCTGAATTATTCAGACCCTGTAAGTCTCGTCTCATGCTGCGTGCGCGTGCTCCGCCGTAGTTATCCAACGTTTCACAGTTTTTTAATTCCTCAGCCCAACTTTCCTGTTCAGGGTCAAGTGACGTATCGTCATTCAGCTCAGATCAGAGTTGATCCATCATGAATCCCTCTGCATTGTTTTCTTGTTTTTTGTTTGTGTGTGTGCTGTATCTCAGTGTGGGCTCATTAGGGGTGTGTATTTCCGTGCAGATCGTGTGTGTGTGTGGTTTGCCGTGCCGCAGCTGGTCGCATGCTAACGGGCTTATGTGCTTTTTGTTGTAACAGCTGACTGTGAGACGGACGGCGATCTGAGCTCCTCCGGGCTCCAGGATCCGCTGGAGGCCGCCACCCTCGCCTCCACACACACCAGCCCCCCCGCGGTGAACGGCCTCCCCATCCCGGCCCTCCGCTTCCCCTCGGTGAGTCAGTGGCTTCATTAAAATGTTAAAAGAGCCACTTATCACAGTCCAGATTGGAGGGCTGGAACTTTATTGGACGTCTGTCTTTCGACATCGTCCAGTTCGAACCAGCGACGCCTCCTCATTAAGTCTATTACTAGATCTGAAATCTGAAATTTAGAAGGTACTTTTTCTGACTTGAGGACGAACTAAATTATTGTGTGCTGTTAGTTTATGAGGTGAATACTTTGAATATTTCAGACAGTTTTCCATGTGTCTGGATTGGGTGTTTTTCCTCAAAGCTGCAGGACGACAGATGTAGAATTTAACGGTTTGTAAAAGCATCATGTGAATCAGTGGGGCGCATTTAAACCAATCCAGTTGCAACTTAACATCACAGGCTTGAATAGAACTTCCAATTTAATGTCAACAGATATAATCTCTCTATATATATGTTTATGGAGCCATGCTTCCTTTTATGTATAAAAAAATTGTTGTGTGTGTACTGTGTGTGTACAAGCATTCAAAAACATCAATAAATTAATACACATATTGGCTCAAATAGTTTCTACTCAGAAGTGAATCAAATGCTACAATCCTCAAAAGCTTCAAAGAAATCAGTGAGAGTCTTTCTGCATGTGCTCCTCACCACGTCTGTCATTTCTGTTCCTAGAGCATTGCGGTTTCCAACAGCTCGGAGCTGGTGAACTCCGGCCCCCCGAGTGGCTGCAACTCCCCTGTGGATAGGTAAAGTTCTGCAGCCGCCGCTCCTCCGCCGCTCCTCATTCTCGGAACACCGGGGACTCGATAGTCCCTTCCTCATTCGGGTTACAGGCCCGGAGGATCAATGTGAATCTGGTAGAAACGCCTTCCCTCCGTGGCTCCGCCTCCACATCTGTGTGGCTGCGACAACAAGCCGGAGGCTTGGCGGGTGAACCTCGCGGCTTTCCGCCGCTCAGATGTAGCAGAGGCCTTATTTTCCATGTTGGTGGGATGTTAGCGTGAGCGGCTTTGCTCTCAGCAGGCGACGGACCAGTGGATCCTCTGTGTGTCAAACCAAGATGTTATTCTCTTTCACATCTTTTGCCTTGATTAATGACTGAGTCATCGAATATGAAATCCTCCAAATTAGTCAGGAAACCTTTTCTTTTCTAGGTTATCAAAAATGAGTGTCCACAATGTAGATATGATTAAAGAAATGATGGTATTAGAATCGATAGCGTACCAGAGAAATTTATAAAATCACCAAAATTAATTATGCAGGGAATGTAAAAACCATGGAAACAAAAGGAAATACTTAAAGTGTGATTCTGCAATTCAGATGTCTTAAATCCCATCTTTTAATCTTACAATCTAAACACTTTATTCCAGTCCTGCTCTGTTTCATATTTTCCTTTTTTAAATGGAGTTTTCCCATCTCCTTGCTACTCCTGCAGTGTTGTGCTTCATAACACTGGTTTTAAAAAGTCATTATTTTTGTTGTTCTGTTGTTTAAAGACAATGTGTACTTCAGTGACTTGGAAGAAACTGGCAACTTCTGACTCCTAATAAACTGAAATAAATGTCAGGAGGCTCATGTTTCGGACCGGCTCTGTCACGCACTATTTAGGATCCAAAACAAGCTCCTGACTTAATTCGGCCTTTTATCATCAAAGAGCAGAGCCGCATTTCAAAACTCACTAACGGAACAAATGTTTAAAATATCAACACTAATGTCCATTTAGTCTAATTTCCATTAGTTTGAAGGCTTTGGACCGGAGTTACCCACGAGGTGGAGGGTTTTAAATAGACGGGAGGGAGCTGCCAACCGGCAGGCCTGTAAATGTTTGCTGGCTGTGCAGAGGAGGCGGACGGAGGGAGTGTGTGACCGCAGCCGGCCAAAAAGGCCCCACAGATGGAATTAGCTTCACCAAAGCTTTTTATAAAGTACGATGCATGTTCTCCAAAACCTGACAAACGCCGCAGATCACACGGACGCACGGCTTCCTCTGGAGGAACGCCGAGCTCAAGTTATTTAGCTGCACCTTTTCCACCCATGAAGCATGTTTCTGCAACACAGAACGCGCTTTATTTGACATGTCGGAGTCGTTTATTATCATCTGTCAGCTCGGCTTTCGACAGACTAGGAAATTGTTTTATGTAAGGAATCCTCTGGTGGTTCCTTCGTTTATTTTTCGAACCAGGAGCACTCACGATTCACTCCTTTGCAGCTACGCCTCCGACGTGACCTCCGGCCTGAGTGACGGCTACGAGGGCCTCTCCGAGAAGAACGAGAGGACGACGGCCAGACGAACGGCGGGGAAGCTGTTCAAGAGGAGAGCGCGGTCGAGGCTCCGCATCACGGGGGTACGACGAGGAGAACAGTCATTACGTTGGCACATTTTACTGAGTGTTTCTATCAGTGGGGCGGAGGAGCTCCACCCTGATAATGTAACGTCATCAGCAGCACGTTGCTTCAGTCTTCTGATCGGGACGCGTCGTGGTTTCAGTTCAAGGCAATGACAGAGATCCTGCAAAACCTCACGTGCATGCAGCGGTGCAAAGAGTGCACAATAACACACACACACACACACACACACACACACACACACACACACACACACACACACACACACACACACACACACACACACACACACACACAGGCTGACCTGTGTTAAACTTTGCTCAGGAGTAAACGGAGCTCCGTCACTCCCATTGACCTCCTCTGTCTCTGCAGCTCTCTGATAAGGTGGACCGGGTGGTGGAGTGTCAGCTGCAGACGCACAACGACAAGATGGTGACTTTCAAGTTCGACCTGGATGGAGATAACCCAGAAGACATCGCTGCCGTCATGGTGAGCCGTGAAGCCTTTACTGCAGATTTGATGCAGCTTTGTGGTTTCTTGACCCAGAAACTCATCTGTTAGGAAATCAATGCGGTAATTAAGTAAGTGTGGAGATGTGTCTCCATGTACAGTTTAACCTCAATGAGCCTTTCATTGATTCAGAGAAACCCCGAGCACTGTTTTTAATATAAGTGATTCACCGATAACGCGTATTAATGTCACATTATGCTGAAATCTTAGTGACACAGAGTCATGCCTTCTTTCTTTCAAATGGTAAATGATATTCATTTGGATCTGTAACATGTCATAAATGAAACAAATGTTTTAAATGTAGCTTCTCAAGCAAGACAGGCTTTAAAAACAGATAGAAATCGTACTTAATGGTCTTTAATAAAATGAAATTCTGAACTTCCAACAGTAAATATAGAGCTGCTAAAACAGGGACTAAAGGCCCAGATGTGGCCCACAGACAGTATATTGCCCAGGTTTGGGCCACCTCAAGAGAATCCGGCGGAGTCAGTGTTTCCATCCAAACACTGCGGCTCATCAGACCACCCGTCAGACGAATCCAAGTTGACCAGATTGTTCCTGATGTCCACAACAGAGAAATTCCTGCTGTCGTACGTTTTGCAGAGTGCCAGTGAGTTCCCAGCTGGTAAAAATAAAAGCGGCCGCGGTAATCCAGCATGTATTGTGTTTCATCGAGCAAAGCTGGCAGCATTGTTGTGGAGGTTAAGTTGCAGAGTGAACGAACCGTCAGCTGTCATGGATGAGCTGCGTTTATATCTTCTGGGCCGACGGTAAAAATGCCAGCGTGACCGCGAAGCCAGCCAGGCAGAGGTGAAAACCTTTCTGCTTTTCATCTCACCATGGAAGCACGTCACATTTCTCAACGATCACCTTAATCTCAGATATGAACGACCTGTTTGTCCGTCAGAAGTGATGGAACTGTCATGAAAGGGAAGTTTGATCAACAATACTCAAGATTTTTTAAGCCAAATTACAATTTTTGGTTGACGTCAGACCTTCTCAGAGGTTTTTTCTTTTTTTATACTGCTGTTTTGATCAGTTTACCTTTGAATTGTGTGTGTGAGGTGTGTTTGAACACCTGTAGTTGTCTCATCTGCTTATTACATCCACACTGCGCCATCACCTAACTCCTCATCCGTATCCTTCCACATGTATTTACGCATCTTAAATGAATAGTGTGTGTGCTTTTGCGAGCTGCGTAAGCTTTCTGTGTGATTCAAAACACGTCTTCCCTTCAGGGTGCAACAAATCACAAGTAACACAAAACATTATTGATAAGCGCTATCACACACACACACACACACACACACTTGCTCCTCTTTACACTCTGTACAGACGGAAACGGACTGTCAGCTGATAACTTTGTCAGATTGTCTCCGTCTCAGCTGAACGTACACAATTCATCTCGCTCCAGTTAGCAGAGGCGTGAGTGGCACAGATGTGCGGCCGCCGCCCCGAAGCCGTCTTCGGCGGCCGGACGCTGTGTGATGGAGGCAGACCTGTCCTGTCGGCGCGCTGGAAAACACAGAGGGCTTTTGTTCGGCGTGTCTCGGCGCAGCGGGGGCCGCCTGGCATCGCTGCAGCCTCTGCGGTTCTCAGCGCAGGGGTTTAATTGAGCCGAATTACGCCGCGTCGTCAGGAAGCAATCACCGCGCTCACACCCACAATTCACAGCAGCTCTCAAAAGTGCATGAATATGCAAACCTGCCTCGGACCCCCTGCTTCAGCACGGATTTTACATCTGTCTGTTTTTCCCTGAGAATAAGCATTGGCTGAAAACAGTTGAGTTGGATGGATTTTATATGTGGACAGACATAAAAAACAATTAGAAGCACTTTTTCTCCTCCTGCTGCAGCTCTGAGTTGACCTATTTTCTGTTTATGGTACCTGTATTTCATGATGTTTGGTCTTTGACCACAAAATGTTGTCAGATATTAAAAACTTGCAATAGACCTCATTTTTATAGATTTAACTATTTCTTAAGTGAGAAAATTCAATTTGCAGTTAAATATTGGAACGGTTGGAGTTTTCATATGAAACACACAGTCATGTTCCAGGCATGCTCTTCATAAGGTGTTTTTTTTTCTTTTTAATTTGACATGTGCAAATCTAATTTTGACCTTTTCAAAGGAGCAAAACCCTGAATCCCGACTTAAACTGTTGTCTGTTGATTTAATTGTATTTGTACCCTCGAGGTAGTTTTTTTTTTGGGGGGAAACTAGTGTTTATCTTATTCTAATTCTTCTAATCATCATTTTTCAATAGATGTTGAAAATATTTAAATGAAGACTATTAACTGAGAATTGGCCAAAATACATTTTGTCATTAAATATATTGGCTTGAAAGATTCTTACCAAAATCTATTGTTGATTTATTGAACTCAGTCGTTATGTTTTGTGCAAATATTGATAGAAAAGATCATTTGCCATAACTTTAGAGTCATCCCTTCCAATTAGAAGTTACATTTTTATACTCACAGGCCCCTTTTGAAATGGAAAAAGCAAGAAAAAGTGTTTAAGTGGGGAAAACCAACCCCAAAGAGACTGAGCAGATGAGCAGAGGGCTTGATTTCAGGTTTCTAGTCATTTCATTTGTGCTCTCCTCATCGCTGTCTCTCTCCTTTTAGGTGCACAATGAGTTCATCCTGCCGTCGGAGAAAGAGGGCTTCATCCACCGCATGGGGGACATCATCAAGCGGGCCGAGGCCCTGATGGCCAAAGAGCAGCCGGTCCATCCCAGCGGACTCCGACTGGCCCAGCCGGCCTTCCACGGCGGAGTTAACTCATTATCGTCGTCACAGGTGAGCAGCGACCGCCGCTCCTCTCCTGTAATCCACAACGCACCCCTGCGAGCTTAAAAAAAAAAAAAAAAAAAAGAGGAAGCGATGTTATCGAGCGTGTGTTTAACTGTCTGCTCGCCATAAATCACGTCAGCTTTAATGTGTTGCGCCTGCAGAAGACAGACTCATAAATCCAGCTGAAATGGAAGGATGGAGAGAGTCTCTTCCTACACTGGCAGTAAAGAAAATCCTCTGAGTGCTTTCTGTGGCGTCCGCAGATACTCCTGAGACTTGGCCTGACACACAGAAGGTTAAGTGTTCCTGCATCCACCTGAGGTGGAGCCTTCGCTTAGAACATCATGTTACTAAAAGCGCCAGTGTCATTAAAGTCATAAAACGTCTCCTTTTTTCTTTTTCTTTTTTTTTTTTCTTTCATGCCCATTTGTTCCCACAGCCTACAAATCCTTTCCAGTGCTTCAGTGCTTACAACGTAATGAACTTTCCAGCCTATCTGCCCACACTGAATGGGTAAAATAATTTATACTTGGATATGCCGAGGCCTTTATAAATTTCGGTTCTGCGAAGCAGTAAAATGAACTTCCAGGAAAGAAAGAGTGGTTGGGAGCGGTGCCATCCTGTAGCAGATATGACCCAATGCCTGCTCTGATACAGTCCGTCCGCTTCGGGAAAGAGGACGTCTGTTCTGCCAAGACGTGTTCCTCTTTATGGGACGTGCAGAACACACTCTTCCCATGCTCTCTGGTTTAAAATTAATACATTGTTTATAAATGGCGGAGAAAGGAATCATGTTTGTTTGCAACTTGAAGCCGTCAAACAAGAGAACAGCTTTCCACTTGATATCTGGCGTCTAGACTCCGTAATTGATCCAAAGCACATGAGACAAATCTCTTCTGGTTTTGCTCCAACTCTTCATTATCACAAGGACGGGCTGTTTTCGTTGACTCAGGAAGATCGTGACAGGCTCAGGGAGTCGTCTATCAGCAGCACATCTGTTCTCAGGTTCTATAAATAGAGCTGTGGCGCTTTGCTGAGTTTCCTCTACCTGAAGAAGAAAGTGAACAAACTCCAAATCATGTAATCATGCTCAAACACACTCCGTCACACTCCTAATGTGCCGATGTAGATCAGAGGTGCTGTCTCTCTAATCATCCTGTGGCTGTGGAGCCAGTCCACAGAAGACAAATGTAAATCACCAAACGATGAGTGTGTGTGAACTGGGAGTAAACCTCGGGTGTTTGAGAAATGTAGCTCAATAAAGCCCCCGAGCTCAGAACCAAACCATCAGGAAGTTAGTCTGAGACGTTGCAGTTATAATAAATTCAATCAACTTATTAGGATTTAGTTTGTTGTACTTCAAACATTGTAAATCAATAAACATTTAAGTTTTCAGCCATAATTCATGACTAATGCCTTTCAAATTCCTAATCTTATTTATCCTGTGCTGCTAGAAAAGACATACTGAGGAATCTGGACTCATCCTGAGAGTAAATTATTCATGCCAGTCTAATAAAACTACCAACCTCGATAGAATTCAGCTCTACAATGAGAGACTTCACCTTCCATCCACAGAAAGGAGGGAAAAAGGCTTGTTTTTTCAGCATTTAGTAGATAGAACAGATTACAGCAGCCAGTTCTCCAGATTATGGAGGTTAAAAGTCTTCCAGTAAAACAACCTTGTGTAAATGCATGAAAATACAGTAATGCTCATGTTGACTGGTTCATAACACGGGATTTATTATGGAAACAGGTCTCCATAAATATTTTATGGACTTCTCCGTATTCAGAGAAAGGAATCTTTCTTCTCCGCCTAATACATTCGGCACATTAACTCCTGAGGTCATGTCTCCGGGTCGCCAGCCTCATCCGGGGTGTTAACACAGTGCTTAAAGGGTCGTTACAGGGATTTCACGTGGAGGAGTCGGTTTATGTGGAATTACTGCAGACGTTAAAACGTCTGTCGTCTAATATGATCACCCAGAAGATATCACCTTAGAGTTCACCACAAACTCAGACCTCAGTTTAAATATGCAGAAGCTTGAGCTCCACTTCACCCTGCTGCAGCTCTGCTGCATTTTGATGTTGGTGGCTTTGAATCTCACTGTAATTTAAAATGTGTAAGTGTGAACTGAGTTGTGTCAAATGTGTGTTTTTTACAGCCTAACCTGCACAGTCACACTCTGCCCCGAACACACTCGTCCTCATCTCTGCCCGGTAAGCCCCCCCGCGTGGTTTGATTCACTTCATTCAACGACTGGATGATAAAATAGAGAGAAATGAATTAACCTCCTGCGGCTTCCTCCAACCCTCATGTAACCAGTGTAACCCTGCCCAACTCATACATGCAAGATTAACTTCCATTTTCCACCATGACTGATGATTGAGTGTATTGTCCTGTGTGCACGGCTTTACTAATGCGTGTGTGTGTGTGTGTGTGTGTGTGTCTCAAGACTACAGTATGGCTAACCCGAACACAGGGGGACATGGCTCTCCCCCGTGCCCCAAAGGAGAGGTCTTCAGTGCAGACATGACTTCACCTGGGCGACCTCTGTTGCGCTCACAGTCTTTCCACAACGCCCCAGGTAAATAGTCCTCCGCCCCCCCCTCGGGCCGCCGTGTGAAGAGGCCCGGCATTGTTTACTGTTTCAGCACACTGAAAAAATTGTTGGAGTCCTTTTGGCAAAGAATTAGTCAAAGCAGAGCTCAGGGAGCTCATAAAGCCCTGCCTCCCTCCTCGGGGCCCGTTCTCGGTATTGTTCAGGCGTTCACATGGCGCCATCCGCCGTGCCCGCACCTCAAAGCTTTCGTCTGTGTCTGCTTTGCGGCAGGGCCTCTTGGGTAATTACCTCACCTGGAGGACACTTTCTGGCTTTGAGGGAAGCCGTGAATGCCGTCGCTGTAAAGCGCGGGGTTTTCTCTAGCGCCGCGTTACTGCAACATCTGTTTGCCAGCACCAGCAGCAGAATTTCCAAGAAACTCTCCTCCCACGTCATTGTCCGTCCCCCCCCCCAACCCCCGCTCTGCAGGGGGTGCATGTAAAGTCAGTGTAAGAGGGCAGGTCCTCCATATGTCCGCACTTCCAGCCTCAGCTGCCCTCTGAACATCCTCCTCACCCCCTCCGGTAGTGTGTGTCTCTTCCCCGCCGCACATCCACTGCATGGCTGCTTTCGCAAGGCCTCTTGGCCGCCCGCCACCTTTGCAGAGTGTTGCCTAACCCGGGTTTCCGTCAGCGTGGAAAAAGTCGTGGTTGGTTTGCATCATCAGCAACAGGAGGAGTGGTTTTTTTAACTGTGGAGCCATTGTTTCAGAAAATGTCAAATCAATGGATGGGGCTGGGATATTGGCATGTTTAACCGTCCTGCCAGGAGTGATGTAGTGACTCCTTTAATCTCGCAATTAGCACGAAAAACTGGTTTACATGCACATGCATGCACACACACACACACACATACACATACTGTTTAGACTCTTTTAAATTGCAAAAGCCTCACTCGCTCCACTGATGCTAAATCCCTCACAGCCATCTCAGACCCGCAGCGCAGCGGCTCCATCTTACTAACGCAGTTAAAGTGTGATGTCGCTGCGAACAAAACATCTTTGCTAACCATGGCAACCCATTACGTGAAGTTACGGGAAAGAGGTGGGCTCCAGAGGGCGTGTTTCTTGGCAGAAGGCTGCAGTAACAGACAGTGAGAGACAGAAGGGTCGAATCATCTGACTTGTCTCTTTGGGGAAAGTTGCGAATCGTCCTAATCAGATGATGGCATTGATAAACGTTTTGTGTGTTTCTTTTACAGTTCGTGCATGCTTAATGGCCTCTTCTTTTGTCCTCCAGGCTCTCCTCTCCACTATCAGCAGCACCACCACCCTGCGTCCCTCCTGCCCCATCATCAGCACTACCACGTCCCCTTCATGGGCCACACCCACTTCCCGTTCCCATATCCAGGCTCTCCGGGTTCCCCGAAGCCGGCCGGGACTCACGCTCCTCTGACCCGCGTGGCCAGTAACCCCGCCTTCTCCGTTCCCTCGCCAGCCCCAGGCTCCCCCGTTCCTCAGAGCGAGACCCCGAGCCCCAGCGGCAGTGAGAGCGTCGCCATGTCCCCTCCGGCCCCCCAGCATCCCGCCCTGTGGCCCCCGCACTCACAGCCCCTGTTTTCCTTGGCCAACGTCATCTCGATGGCCATGAGCATGGCTCAGTCCTTCATCCCTCCTGCCAGCCTGACCACCCAGGGCATGGCCTCCTACCCCGGCTTCCACCCCCAGCTGCCCGGCCACATGCCCCCGCAGGCTGGTTACCCCTCCGTTTACCCCCAGCACTACCAGACCACAGCGGCGGAGTCCCCGTACCCTGCGGCAGGCGTGCCGGCGCAGAACGCCTACCACGGCCCGGAACAGGCGCCTCAGGCACACGGAGACGCCTTCCAGCAGAGCAGCCATTGGTCGCCCCCCTCGCTGTCCTCCACGCCCCCACTGGCTCCTCTGGAGCCCACGCAGCATGCGGGCCACCCCAGCTCCCCCAGCGTCGCCCACCATGACGGGTGTGCGGTCCCGTATTCGGCCCAGATCCCCGGCCGGGCGACCCCCGCGTCAGAGGCGTCCACCTCCAGCTCCTCGTCAGATCTTTCCTCTTCACCATCCGAGAGCCCCAAAAACTCCGTGAGTCCTCATTCTGTTCACTCCTTCAAACAAGCTGCAGCATGATAATGATGAGCGTCAAAATCAATTATTCTTCAGTTTGACTGTGATTGCTGGAGTCATTTATTACCACACGGTTCAGAAAGTTCACAACTTTGTGACTTTTTTCCCCAGAAAATTCAACTTTGATTAAAGAATAGAATTTAAAAAAAGCTTTTGTTCAATTTTCCAAACTCACTGCCTCCGTCTGTGTTACATCAAACTCAGTTCAATCATTTAACTATTTAAAATGTGTTTTAGATAGTAGTAGTTTTACCACTAATGCTTTTGTCTTTTCTCCCTTTCCAGTTGTCATCCTTCAGCGGTCAGTTACACCCTGTTACACCTGAGACAAAGGCAACTATCCCCAATCCTAAAGTCTTGTCCGCTGAGCCTGGTAAGACTTTCTGACTTTCTGCTTTAGTTTTTCCAAAACAGATCCGTATCATTAACACGTTGCATAATGAGTGTTACAAGCCAGGAGCAGGGAAGCTGGAAAAATGACATGTTTATGTTTTCACCTCCCACAAACCCACACATATGCTTATGCACACACACACACACGCACAAACAAACACACCCCTGGTCACACTGCATTCTCTTTCCTCCCATTTCCAGTGTATTAAGTCAAAATATCTCTCAGCGTATCTGTTGTGGGTAATTAACTTTTTGAGTTGTTTCCAGCTCTGTCCTTCTCGACATTATCAAGTATTAGTGTTGCCTGTGGAGCCGTTACGTAAGCGGGAGACCGAATGTAATGTTCCATTCAGCATAGCCACAAACGTAGGTGTGATGGCGGCCCGGCCCACCGCCATGCACCAATCGGCGAGCGGCCCGGCTCATTACAGGCCTCTCCTCCCACATCCACACCTGACAGTATTTATGTCCTCCTCAGAAGCCCACGCTAAACAGAGCCCCTCTGTTTGAGCGGGCACTGTCCCAGACGCTGGCTGTGTTTACTGGAAGGACACTCAGTGGACAGACTGAGGCACTGCAGCACTTTACACACACTGATGGGAAGTAGGAGAGAAGTGTCAGAGACTGAGGAGAAACTTTTATGAAATAACACGTTAAAGATTACATTATTGTTTTTTAAAATCTCTGGCTATGGAAATTAAGATTGCATTTGTCAGTAATGACTTACTTACCCAACATTTATCCATCTTCAGTGCTGCCTCATCCTGTTCAGGAGCAGCCATTAATCTCAAACGCATGTTTTTGTACTGCAAGAGTTAAGCAGAGCTCAGGGAAAATATGCAAACACCACATCAGGAAGCCAAGTTTGGACAGATTCTCACGCTGAGGTTACAGTTTTGAACACCGCATCACTCAGTGGCGACTTCAGATGCATTATGAAGCCTAATGAATGTGTTCATAACACATTAAACACTGGACCCTCTAACAAAGCTGTCACGGTTGAGAAGTCGTTAAAACTTTTTCTGCTCAAAACCCACAACAAAAATTTGGTGACTCCCTGAGACCATAAATATGATAGAGAACACGACAAGCCTTTAAAAATCATAATTAGTAATAAATAGTATTCACAAATCACAATAATTCTACAGTTTTAAAGTTATGTCGTTGGTCACATGTAACTCCTCTCTATATTCACATCTCTGTTGAAGTGAACTTTCATGAAATCTTGTTTTTATTTTTGTGAGGTTGACTGTAAGAACACAGGGATGTCAGTATTGAAAGCAGACTCTTTAATTCTGTTTCAATCTTGGAAATTAACTTTGTGAAATTCCATTTAAAACAAGAAAAATTGGTCCACATCTCACTGTGTCCTGATCCATCACTGCAGATTGTTGATCTAAATCACAGAATAGGGCGGTGGTGTTTTTGGAACAGAAAAATGACTCGTACACAGATTAAATGTGGTTCTAAGAAACGTTATGAGCTTTTAATGCATCAGAATCTGGATGGATTGCTTCAGAATGTCTCTGTGAATGTTCTACTGCTAATGAGCAGCGTTTCCTCTGCTGCCTTCCAGAGGTTCAGTCGGCGCCAGTGACCGTCGGGCGATTCCAGGTGACCCCCAGCATGGACATCCCCGGACCCCCGGCGCCGGCGCCTGCTGCGCCGCCTGCTGCGCCTCCACCGGCGGACTGTGGCAGCACCCAATCAGAGAGCAGCACCGAGGAGCAGGCGGAGTCCGAGACCAGCCTGGGCACCTCCCTCACCATGTCCCCCCCTCACCCACACACCCACAGAGGCTCCGGAGTGGGGGGTCCGCCGGAGGGCGAAGGCCAGGCGGGGTGGGCCGTGAGCCTGGACCAGCAGCAGCATCAAGACGAAGAGGAAGATGAGGAGGAGGAGGAGGAGGTTGTCGGGGAACGCTTGAGGGCGAAGAAGAGAAGCCGCAGGAGGGCCTACAGTCTGAGCCTGATGGGGACGTCGGCGGACAGCGGGCTCTCCGTGACGGCGGCGGAGATGGAGGGGAGGCTGTGGGACGGCGCGGCCGGAAGCCCGCAGTACGGCAACGCCCTTCACCACCTGTGGATGACGACGTACAGCCGCAACGCGCCGTACCTGAGCAGCGACGACTCGGACAGCGAGGACGATGAGATGCTGGAGGAGCTTCAGGAGCTCCGAGAGAAGTGAGTCGATTCAGAACGTTCACAACTGACGAGGAATATTCTGTCCTACACAACTTACTCTGGTCAGGATATAAATGAGGCTGACGTCTACTGGTGTGGCCCGAGGCTTGTTGGTATCGCTGAACTCTTTGCTTCAAGCTTTTCTGTCATCTGCTGCTCACTGTTATGTTTTCACCTCCGTTTCAGGTAGAAGCAGTAATTCCTGTCATTGGAAAAATTTCAGGTCGTGTATTGAGCTGATTTGGGTTTTTCTCAGGCACCTGATGGAGGTCCAGGCCCTGCAGGCCACCCAGAAGAGAGAGATCGAGGAGCTGTATGAGAGGATGGGGAAGGTCCCTCCTCCCGGCATCGTGTCTCCCGCTGCTATGCTGTCCAGCCGACAGCGCCGCCTCTCCAAGGGCAGCGGCTTCCCCTCGTCTCGCAGAAACAGCCTGCAGCGTTTGGACATACTTCCCCTCCAAGGTATCACCGATCACCGCCGCACTGCAGCAGTCACGTGTTCCAGTCTTCCATGAGCCTGGATTTTTTATTTATTTTTTTTAAAGGGATCATTAGAAGAAACTCTCTTGGCGGCAGCAGCAGCGGCTCGCAGGATAAACACAGCAAAGGTGTGACCTTTGCCACGGACATAAGTAGAATGGTGAGTGTTCAGGAAGTGGTTTTCACCTCATCAACGTAACAGAAACACTTTGATCTCATTGCCGTTCTCCTCTGCAGTGAGAAACTCTCCTTCAAGCACGCTGTACATCTGGACTACCTCATCAGAGAGTGACTGCAGGGGTCAGAGACGGATCGCTTCAACCTTTTCACTGGCTCACCACCCGGCAAACTTCTCTCTTACCTCAAATGTACAGAAACCGTCGTTGGTGAAGCGCGACTGACCCGGGTGTCTGGTTCTCAGCGCTTCGTCTGCGCCGGTTCACCTCCGTTCTCTTGTACATAACCTTCCATTCGACGGTTCAAACGAAACCAGTTTAAACTTTTAACGCAGTCAAACCGTGGTTCGGAGCGCTGTCACGCTGCGGCACTTCCCACGATTTTGACACAGAATAGTTTTCCTGCTTGTCTGTCTCACTGCTGTTGATGGAGCCGAGCACATTAACGTGAGCCGCCGCGAGGCTCCCACTCTTTTCACTGACGGTTGTTCCACTCCGTTCTGTTCATTTGCTGTAGTTTGTTTTGACTGTACAGTTGGTATCTATGCGCCCTTTAGGTAGAGCTGTGATTGCTGCCTTCCAGGAGCTGCCGAGAACAGTGGATAACAGAGCTTTTCAACGTGCTGTAGACACATTTCACCCGCCTGTGGGTGTTAAAATACAAGAAAGCAGGTTTCAGTTTAAAGGTTATTATGGCATTTTACCCATTCAAATGAAATTAGGCTGAATTCAAGCATAACTCATGCAGGTTCACTGCTTTTTATTCCATATATCTCCAAGCCTTCATATGCAGCCTGCAGCTGTTATAGAGCTGCATTGAATCTCATTTAAAAATGTGACGCTTCATAAGTGTTACTCTCCACATGTCCTTGTTTTAACCTTTATTTCCTGATCAGAAAAAGCAAACATCTCAGCAGCCCACAGATTTTTCCTCAACTTTGCACTTTGGAACCGGTTGTCAGTTTTCATTTTACACTTTGATTCATTTATGCAATCTGAACTTGTTGCTGTAATGTAACTCTTTAGTTGGTATAGGGATTTGGACACTTTACGGTACTCTCTGAACTCATTTTTGGGACACAATCGACGTTTATAGATGGTGAAAATGTACTTTTCCCAGTCTGTTAGTATTATAAGGAGCTGTCAATACAAACTCATGGAGATGCTGATACTTCAGAGAGGAGAAATATTGCACAAAGTCAGATATGTTGGCCTGTAGGATCTTTGAGCAGAAGAAAAACCTGTTGAATTCGATTGTGTCGATACAACACATATTTAAATCTTGAGTTAAAACAGGAGGAAAACAGATTAATTAGTTGTGAAAAATCCACCCAGGTTCCAGACTACTGGCATTGCCATGGACTGTACATATGTATATAATCAAAAGCATTTTTAGATCATGTTTACAAGCTATGATTAAATATTTCAACTACCTTAAATCTCTTCTCAGCAGAAATCACATTTGTCGCTTGTTACATAGATCAAGCACCTTGTGCACTTTAGTAAATCTTGTTTTTTCTCTCCATTTATCACGTGTGGTTAAAACTGTTGATGCAGAGGAGAGTGGACTCGTTTCCACTTCCCTCCACTTTGATCGCAGTCATGGCTTTCTGTGCTCCCACACTTCTCGTTGTGCGGCACAGACAAACCAGTCCAAGCTGTGAATCTGTAGCTGTTGCCTTATGAAACACTCACTGAATCAGTCACTTTTGTAATATTCCTAAAATATCTGGAGAAAGAGAAACCCTTCATTTCTAAAATTTGAATGTAAATATATAATTGTGCTTTCTGAAGCTGCTGTCCTGCCATGCTGAATCTGTGCCTTTCCCCTGACAATGTCTTACTTTATATTTTTACTCTTGAGAATTGGTGGTTAGATCAGATTCTGTATTAAATTTTGAACAAAAATAAATGCAATTGTACATACCAGTGGCTCGTTTGTTCCCTCCTGCACCCACATAAGAAAGTATTACATTAAAACTGCAGCACATTAGAGTTTTTATTTTACAAATCATCACTTTATCACCATAAATAACAGGTTCCAACAAGTTGATCTCTATCTTCTGCAGTGTTACAAGGCCTCTTGTTATTTCATATTTTCCCTTCATGCTGCGAGCCCAGAGCAGGATCACTCGTTGAGGAAAGTGTGTGTGTCGTACAGTCTGAGCCTTTGCGTTGCATGTTGAGATTGGTGGATCAGTCTCTTCCAGCCGCAGGAAGTTTGATGAAGACGACGCATCCAGTTTCAAGAAAAGAAAAAACTAAAAGCAGCGTCCAGTCTGTCTCAACATAAAAAAAAAAAAAAAAAAGAACACTTGCAGCACAGTCGATGGAACAAAGATCAGTGCTGTAAAGTCCAACCACAGGCCAGAAACACAGCCATCTCAGTTGGCGCCCGTCTTTGGTCCCTGCGTTCTGGCACGCTTGGCCTCCTCGTCGATTTCATCCATGATCCGCTCCTGAGAGACGGAGTAGAATGTGTAGCCGTCTGAACGGGAGTGAGTGGTCAAGGTGAATATTTACAGGGAAAAGTGGAAGTGCATGTCTCATGATTAGTTGCAATCTGCTGCAAGACAGACACCAATCAGCCATAACAGTGAGCATGATTTAGTTAAACAGAAACTTTACAGCTATGACATGATTAGAAAAGAAGTTCCTCAAAGGGCTTATAAGGTCAAGAAGAACGTCACACAGTCTTTCTGGCTTCATAACAGAGACTAGTTGATAGAATCAAGAACATTAACTAATATAAAACAGGCACAGAAGTGAAGAGAATGGTTCAGTGTGCTCAAAATTTCCAATTAGAAAAAAGGAAGTTAACTCTTTTACATCCTGAAATAAAAACACAGACACACATTGCACAATGGACAGTTATGGCTCTCCTTATCTTTATGAACAATGGAGTCAGAGGGTGAAAGTCCAATTTAAACAAAAAAATAATCCTGCAGAAAATAGAAACCAAACAGCAGCTCTTCAGGAACTCAGTTTGCAGAAAAAAGTAGGACACTGATGCCCCGGGGTAGCCTCACTCCCCCCTCAATGCATGCACAAAATGTTTCTACCATATAGACTGCATGCACACTTCAGGAACTGAAGCCAGCTAAATCTATTTCAGAAATAGTTTTGAAACCTTTTGGTGACACATTGAACCATCTTGCAAATGACTACTGATGCACATTGATTCTACACGTGTTGTTAGAAAGTTCTGGGAAAAGGGCCTTACATGATGAGATCAGGATAAAGCTGTATAGAAGAGGGATGGGTGGCCTTAAATAAGTCAGGAGAGCAAGGGGGTGGTTTAGCATGGAAAAGTAGAGAGAACATGAATTCAGTGAGAAGATCCCCCCCCCCCCCCAGACCTCAAACAGCTGGGACTCAACACAATGGAAAAGTGTGTGTGTGTGTGTGTGTGTGTGTGTGTGTGTGTGGGGGGGGGGGGGGGGGGGGGGGGGGGGGGGGGGGGGGGGGGGGGGGGGGGGGGTCTGACAAGTAGGGGCTGAACAATTTCTAAATAGATAAGCAGAGGAGATGCAGAGGCTAAACAATTAAAATGGAAGGTGCAGATGTCTGTGTAAAAGCAATATTTGGAATTTTTCCATATAAACACTATGCAAAATGTGACAATTTGCTATGATCTTCCCAAATAAGGACTTAAAATAGACCACTAATAAGTTTCAATAACAGATGGTGCGTTCAAGGACCAACACCAAGCCATGAGAGGGGTTCATTTACTCGCTTCCTACCCAAGTATTAGACATGCTTGTATGTTTATCACCCATTCAGAAGAGATATATTTAAATTAATTCAAAAACGTGCAGTTCCAGTTAGTGTCATAAACATTTCTAGAAGTTCTAAACTAAAAGACATCCGGTTGAGTTAGCATGCTAGGCTAACGTTACATAGTTCACCTTGTGTTGATATGAGATAAGGAAGGATACAGATCCCGAGCACGAGCGCTCCGATGGCGAGTCCCGTCACCACGTTCCGCGTCCGCAGCTTGGACGTTTTCTTCTTCCACTGGGCCAGCTCCACCTGCCTGATGAAGTGCAGCTGCTCCGGAGAAAGACCCTCTTTGGTCGGGTCTACCCTGGTCGCATAAGGAGACTCTGCCTTCTTGTCAGCCATGTCTTCTGTCACTCGGTGCTGCCGCAGCAGTGAGTTTCAAAACATATGATTAATTCACAGGTCCGTGAATGCAGCGTGTGTGGCTCATCCGGCTGTTGTAAGATCTACGCATGTGGTTGCAACATTTAAACACGTCCCCATAGTAGCATTGGTTCCTTAGAGTGGTTGTTGAATTTAAGGTCTGAGTCCTTAATTTTAACTATATGTCCGGCTTGATATGTTGTCGTGATTGACATGGCGTCAAGATAAATATTTAATTTGTTTTACTTATTTATATCTTCTTGTTAACACTTTATCCATCCTCATGAAGCCCTTCATTAATTTGCTTCACGGGTGCAATACAAATACAGTTGTACAAATATTGAAATTATTTATTCAATTAAGACCCTAACAATATATGTATAATGGTTAAGGAAGGACTTTGTGTCACTGAATGTCCTCAAAATAATAAAATGGAATAAAACTGAAACGTGCAGGAAGCTGTTGTTTCCATCGCGAGATAAAAACTGTGACAGCAGCGCCCTCTCCTGGACGTTAGAGAAATTAAAACTCCGATGGAATATATATTTTTTTATTTTTTGGAAAGGGTTATCATTTGTTTCACTCTCTTTCAATGGCCACAGTACATTTTTGTTCTCCAAAACCACATTTGATGTTTGGTTTTGCGGATTCCGACCTGCTCAACGACCTTTTAATCAACCTCAATACCGGAAACAAGCTAAACCTCGACAGTTTGTCTGAATATAGTGGAAAATTCAAACAAAAAAGACTCACAGGTAAGAGAATTCGGCATTTTAATCTTTAATATTTCGTTTTACACCCTTTTCTATCACGCTTTATTCGTTTTATTTGACGAATAAACTGGAATGAATAAACCAGTATTCCTGTTTTCAGGCAACGTAATTAATTAAGCGCAGATGCGACAGGTAAAATCATGCTAAAATCACAGCTGTCACAAATAGTTTTAAAAAAATGCTAACTGCTGGGATAAAATTCAAAGTATTAACCAAGAGTTGCTAAAGTAATCACATTACTTAAGTCAGAGTAATAAAAGTAAACTTTTTTTGGGGTGAATTTGGGAGTCAGTGACTGTTTTACACTTTACTCTTGGTGGGAGTAATTGGTGTTTGCCCAGAGTCATTTTTCTTTGTGTTTTCAGTGGTGGGTCGATGCACTTACAGCCTTTTCTTGGCTCTTATCACCAAACTTCCAGCGAACTTTGCGTTATAGCCCTGTAATTCTCTCATTTTAGGGATGAAAGTGTCTTTTTTGTCAGTTTCCAGTGGCTGAGCTGTGCAGGAGTGTGTCTCTGAACATCTCACGAAGCCTGGCTGCACCCTGTCATCTCTCTTATCTTCAAATGCTTCACACACCTGGACCTGAGAGCCTTGTCATTGGGGAGGTCAATTCTTTGACCAGTCTCTTCAGGGTGGCAGAGTTCACCGGCCAACAGCGTCTTTAGCACGAGAAGCTGGTCAGAATTGGGCAGAGGGAGCAAGTAGCAGAGATTTGTCCAAGAGTTTTTGGACAGATCTCTGTAATTTCTCCTTCTTGCCATTTTCAAAGTGGTTCATTCCTCTTTTTGACCTCTATGAGAACAATTCAGTTACCATGAAAGGACTGAAACCAGGGGTGTCAAGCATAAGGCATGTGGGCCATGAACCGGCCTGCAAGAGGCTCCAGTCTGGACCGCCAAACCACCAAGCACATTTTAAAAATTTGAAAGAACAGATTGATTTTTATATTACCATAATCATAAGTTTACCATCACCAAAGCAAAAGGTTCAGTATGCGTTTAAAAAGGCGTCATGAATGGAGAAAGCTGGAATAAGCATATTCACTTCTCCCTTTAAATGAGTACAACTAAAATATGTTCTTTAGTACTGATTTGACTTTTACCAGAGTCCAAAAAAAAAAGTTTAAAATGTAGACTATGAGTACATTTGCCAGCTCTGGAGAAGAGGAGTTATTGTTGTACCTTAGTTAAAACACTGTTTGGCTCAGTTTTGTGGAAGTGTGTTTTAATCAGGTATCGTAGTGCTGTTGACCCGCTCCTTTGTCAGTATGGTCGATAATTCCAGATACTTTAATGTTTTCTCCTCTTTAATCTGTCAAATAATTCAAAGCCAGTCTTAAATGAAAAAAAAACTAAGCAACTATAAAAATTGTGTCTTTAAATTGAAATACAAATATTGCAATTTCTTGGTTTTGCTGGAATATCTGCTCCTATCAGTCTTATTTTTTGTTATGCTGTCCATAAGATTATATATGAATAATAATCTTTATTTTCACAGCACTAATCAAAGACAACACACTCTACAGAATAGAAATCCAAGTCTCCGTTGGCGTCTCTGGATGCAGTGTATTTTTTAAGCATCTTTACAAATTTCTCTGCTGTTTCATTTCCTCCTCTGCTTGACTCAGAGTATGTCTTCCTGATAACTAAGGAGCTCAGACTTGATCCACTGGCTGGATATCACGCCATTGAACTGCTTCAGCGGTGAGCTGCACATTTCACTGGCTTTCTTTCTCATGTGTTTTTGACTTCAGCTGTGTTCTTACATGAGTGATTATCTCTCGCAGGTTCATGGTCAAACAGCTCGCAGACTTGCTCACCGCGTCCACTCCTCCAGGTGCTGCTGCCGATCATCCGAAAAGTCAAGAAGACGCAATTTATGACAATCTCAAGGAAAGACTTCCCCTCATCGTCTTCTCCTGCGTGCAGCTCGCAAGCAAGATGTCGATCCACAGTCGCGTAAGTTGAGTCTGCGCCTCAGGTTATTCGCTCCTTCACTGAACTGTGATTAAAAGTGAGACCGCTCCCTTCTCCAGATGATTGACAGCGACACTGCTGTGCGCTTCCTGCGCTCAGTTGGCCACAGCGTCTCCAAGCAGGCGCTCCTGGAGTCAGAGCTGATGGTCTTGAAAGGGCTGGAATTCAGGCTGAACGTCCCAAATCCACTGACATACACAGAAATACTCCTGGAAGTGCTCGGTAAGACTTCACACACACGTGGAGATCACCGTTTCCACCCAGCAGCTACTGACCGAACTGCCGTAGGACACAATGAGCCGTCCGTCCCCGTGGAGCGCCTGCACCACCTGTGCCACCACGTCCTCCAGTTCGTCACGTTGGAGAGGACGGCCGTCTACGACAGCTTGCTGAAGGCCACCGTTCAGTGTGTCAGCCCGTCCAGGGAGCAGAGGTACTGGGGCAGCTGCTTCTGTTTGTTCCTGCCACTTTCACAAATGCTCAATGATTTGGTTTCATCAAAAAAATGCAATAAATGATTTGACTGTGAAAGATCTGAAAACCTTTTTTATTCTTTCTGGAATAATATTGAAATAAGCCTTATGATCCACAGGAGTCATATTTTGACTCATCTACCTTCAGCGGCTTCCATAATAATGCTGTTTGATGTAGATAATTTCACTGCTGCGTTGCTCTTTCATCTTGTCGCATAAAAAAATCTGATATTTAAACAGGAAATCTGATTTCCTTCCAGTGTGGGATCTTAAAACTCATGTTTTAAATGACGATTCACAAAGAAAAGCTGGATGAAGCAGCTGATAATGAAGCTTTCCACACTGGTCTCTTCCTGATTTCTTCGTTGTTGCAGTTTTAAACAAAACTCAATAATCTTGATTAGTCTTGTTCAGAAATGCATGTTTAACACTGAGCGTGATAGAACCTGCTTAATGCTGCCTGTGTTGTTTCTGCTGACGCAGAGAGAAGTTCATGACAGTGACAGAGGACTGCATGCTGCTGGGCGTCACCGTCATCGCCGTGGCTGTGTTCATCCTCCATGTCAGAAGGTGGCAGCAGGTAAAACGTCTGACGGTTTTCGATGCAGCTGTTAAGAGTTCTTTACTTTTACATTGACATAGGCATTGATAGTTTCCTTTCAGGGGTGAATGTGTATGATTTGTTTGGACACATCATTCAGATTTAGACTCAACTTTAATTTCACTGAATTTGCCACGTGTATGAAATAACGAGCAGAATGAATCTGAGCGGCTGCTCAATGCTGCTGCAAGCAGTATTAAAAACATTAATATATGCTTAATATGCGGCTGCAGGTACGTAGAGTCTCTGAACTTTATGTACAGTTACAATAATTCTGCAGAATCTCCAGTGGTGATGATAATTGTAATTCTACTGCACTCATGCTATTTTAATCTGGACTTGAGGTGAATTTTGGGTTGTTTTTGCCTTAGAAGGATATTTTTTGAGTAGTAATATCATCTGCTGGAAATACCTGAACTTCAACACCATGAGTTGGCTGCAATAAGCAGCCATTTATCTTAAAGTGAACATTAATATTCAACATTAGCCCCAAACTCTGAGTTCCTCTTTTTCTTTTTCTTTTTGTTTTCACTCCCAAACCCTCGTTCAGTCTCTGTCTCCTCACTGTTCACACGTATTCTGAACTCTGACTCTTTGCGCTGCATTTGTTTTGGTCGTGGTTCCAAATTAGTTTCAGCGTATCAGTTTTAACTTCACAGTTTATGCTCAAATGACACAGCGTGGTCTAAACCTGTTCTCGTTCCCCCTCCGGCAAGACTCATTCACAGCAAACACTGTTCAAACACACAACTGCACTGCTGTATTTCACCAATGAAAAGCAAAACAAAACCCAAAATATATCAGCTGATAAAGCAGCCGAAAGCCGTCTGTGCTACATGAGCTGCTGGCTTCAGTCTGTCAGAAATACTTTACATTCCTAAGGTTTGTTGCATTGTTTTGAGTAAAAACATCAAATTAACATCATTTTAGAAATAGCTGCTCTGTTTGACTGCTCTGCAGGTGGTCGGAGAGCTGAGCCACATCACGGGAATCTCCCAGAAGAGCATCAGGGACTTTGCTCATGTGACTCTGCAGCACATTAAGACCAAACCGCGACCTCTTTAAACGCTCCTGTAACTCTGGAGGCTTTAGTGCAGGATCTCCTCTGTGCACGTCTGTTGAACCGGTGGGGAAAGATAGCTGCCCACACGGTGTTAGTCTTCTTAAATTCTTCAGCTGCTATATAAACAATGTGTTTTTTTTTCCATATGTAAAGCAAAGACAGTGAGTCTAGACACATGACCTTATTAAAGCAGTTTGACTATTTAATCCACTCTATTGCCTCAGATTTCTGTTGCGATGTGTTGTAATGTTTTCTTGTTGCGGGTCAGGGCGTTCAAATGTGTCTTGAATTGAGGATCAAGTCCAAAACCCCACCGGTTGATGGCTTCATGCTCTCTGAGTCTCCTCAGTCTGTTATTGTCTTAGTGAAGAGTCACGGTACACATGGCAGCCGTCACAGAAATAACCCAACAACATTTTATATATCGTGTGAAATATTTCATAAAATAAATATACTTTTGGAGCATTTCATTTTTTTGCTATATCTTTCCAAATTGTGAAAAATGGACAAACATGACATTGGAACGTTTTGAAGCTTTCACTGTGAGACCTGAAATGTTCTCATGGGTTTGGCGTGTTCCAGACCAGCACCCTGCCCAGACTCCGCTCTGCCTCCATCCATACTCAAATGGGATCTGCACCCGCCTGCTGCAGCCCTGAATTAGATTTAGAGGTCTAGAAGATGGGTGGATAGATAGATGATTCAGTCTCAGTTTTACCTCAGGCCTCAAGTGTCTTCTGTAATAATCGGCCCAGATGAATGTGTCTGGATCCAGCATCAGCGCCGTCATGCAAAGTTCACATCTTCAGACAATGACGATCAATTTCTTATGACAGTTCAATTATTGTTGTTTCCAAGCTGATGCTTCAGGTCAGAGTTCTTACTCACTCTGTTAATTTCGAATGCTGATCTTGAACCTGTGATTGCCTTTCTTCAAGTCAGAAGACTGGCTCTTCATTCTTCTCCTTTGCTGCTTGGCCTGTGGGAATGTGCTCTCGTGCCTCCAAATTACAAAATGTCAAACATCAGAGGTGCCAGAGTCATCCGGAGCGCGGGCCTTGTCTGAGGACGGCTGAGTGTCGAGTGTGTCGCTCATTCCTCCCTGAAAAGCTTCTTCCTCCGTTCTGACCGGAGCAGGCTGCCGTCCAGAGGAGCCGCGTCCGAGACTATCGACCAGGAGTCGAAAAGCCCCCGCCGACTCCGTCAGGTGGCTGCGGTGTCGTGTGAGGTGAGCCTCTCTGCTTCGGGGAAGGAGTGAAACTGCATCCATCACCGCGAACACGCGCTCCACCTGAAGCTGCTGAGTCCACAGAGTGGTGAGGCCGGCGAGCATAAAGCCTGACTGACACACTGGCTTCTCAACAGTGATTCAATTACCGCCACTAAACAGGCTTATTGGGTCCACAGCTGCCTCATTTCTTGCAGATTCACTAGACAGTGCATTAATTGTGGGTGGAGGTGAGGCGCAGACCCGGGACTGGGAGGAAGCTTCTCTTCTGTTTGTTCTCTTGAAGAGCTGTTTCATCTTGTTCTCGCTCTTCAGGATGTCTTGGCTTAGTGTGTGTTTTGCCTGCTTCCTTCCCTATGGGTAGATCCATTTAATACTCGCTCTCTCACATGCTCAGACCTGTGCTTGTTATCATACTGTGCCGGGAATTAGAAACAGAGGTGCAGAGAAGATGTGTTGCAGAAAAACAATCACACATATTGGCCTGCAATAAAAACACTGCAGATATCAAGTATCAGGTTGACATTATGGGATCTAAAGGAAAAAAAAAAATAACACCAGGTAGTAAGAAAACTGGACTCTGCAATAACCTGTGGCACAAAGTCTGTCCTCGAAAGCCTCCGTCTGGATGCCAGGGGGTGCTTTCCTCGGCGGGGAATCTTTGAAGCCGCAGCCAGCTCTGCAGTCACGCTGGAGATCGCTCGAAGGCAGGACACTGAGCCTTTGTTGCTCTGGCTCGCCGGCTCGGATGGAGCACTTTCTCCAGAGCTGCAGGGGGACGACTGCAGGTGGCGAGCAAAGAGGTTTTAGAGTGTCAGACCATCTTGGAAGGCAGCAGTAGTCAAGGGGGAAACACGGTGTTCAGAATGTGAAACTGGAAAAGTGGGTGGTGACAATAATTCGCTGCAAACGGTTTAAATTTATTGTATGTTTTTAAGCTGCAATTTGTTGCAGCCTTCTGTGGAAATTTGGTTAAGATAATAACAATAAATGATTAGTGTAATATAGACAGTTTTGCCGTGTTAACATCTGTGCCGTGCAGCTCTCATTACCCCCGTGGTCCAAACCAAGCCGTCTCCTCTGAGTCCTTAACATCCCGGGCGCTGTTCAGGCGTCCTGTTGCTCCCACTCCTGCCTGAAACACAAAGGTGCTTCTACTGTCTGGGGCACAATTACAACACAACAGATGGCAGCCAGCGAGTGTGGAGGGGCCTCGATAGCATCAGGTGTAAAGCTGCTGGTATCAGTGTCAGGTGGAAGCCTGCTGAAAACAAGCCTGCAGCGAGGTCGGACAGATGCATGAAGACGTCGCTGCCACAGACGCCGTTGTTTGTTGGGAGCCACTTACAGGCAGTTTAGTGCAGGACTGCAGTGCGTCTCACCAAGGACAAGAACTCCACAATAAAAGAAAGATATCTCAAGCACGGCGAAGCTGCTGGAGATCTGCTCCCTGTAAGTACTTCAATAGAAATGCATAATTCCGTATAAAGGTTTTTTTTTTTTTAAGTAAACAATTTTTCTTTCATCCTAGTGACTGAGTAGTTTCATAAAGAACAGGCTTTGTTAGATTCCCAGCTTTTTGAAATGCATGAAACTTGTAAGACACAGACTGAATAAATGAAATAGTACATCTGAGATTAAAGCTTCATAAAAAACCAGATTGTTTCAAACTGTAAAACCAGATGAAAGAAGACAGAGAGGAAGGATAGACGCTTATTCACCAAACCGGTCGAAGTGAAAGGTGCACGAATCCCGACGCTGACGTGAAACTGCCCGCTGCAAAGCTCCCTCTGGGCCCAAACGATGCGTTTCCATGGAGACCTGAATTCTGCTAGCCGACGCTCTCCGTTGGAGGTGCTGCCAGTTTATCAGTGCAATCAGTTTACGTCGAGGCGTCTAACACGTTCCAGTTCAGGGGCAACATGCAGCACTATTTCCTCTTGAGTGGCTCGAACCGGTAAAATAGTGCCATAATAACTTAATAGCGTCTGCTGTTCTTGAGAAATTTGTTTAAAAAAATAGCAGTTTTTAGTGATATTTTTACAATTTGCTTGGTGTTTTAACGTCCTGGATTGGAGCCTCTTGTGGGCCAGTTTTAACCCACTTGCCTTATGTTTCACACCCTTTGTTCAAGCTGTTCTCATTCTTTAAATATTGAGTTCTTCTTTTATATGGCTGACTTACTTATTTAGGGACTCCCCTCTTTGTGGAGGTGCCAAGTCTCGACTGGAGCAACTTTGAGCTTTCCGGTGTGGAGTTTGCATGTTCTCCCTGTGCGTAGTTCAAATTCAAAAAACTGTTTGATGTTAATTATTGCTTGTAATTGTGAAAGTGTCTGTTTCTCTGTCTGCCCTGCTCCGGCCTGAAGACCTGTCCGAGGTGTTTCCTGCCTTCACACTGTTCGCGGGGATCGGCTCCATTGCCCTGCAACCCTGAATTGATTAGGCAGTAAAGAAGATGGATGGCTGGACGGCCGGGCGACCTGTGTGGGGTGCACGCTCCCCTCGGCCGTAGTCAGGTAGGATCAACTCCAGTGCCCCACAACACTGAGCTGGATAAAGCAGTAAAATGCATGAACAGTTGTGTTTAATCTAACTGTGTTTTAACTAGAATAACTATAAAGAAACACGCAGTCGGACTGATTGGCCTATCCTATGAAACACTGGTGCAGCATGGCCGAGGCCTGTGGCAGCGTCGGTAGATTAGCAGATGATCTGAGTTCACTCACTTTCCTCTCTGGCTCCTCCACTTCTCCACTGATCTCTCCGCAAGCTCGAGTTAGGCCCCCATTAATCTACCCTCCTCCTCCCGCAGTCTGTGAAAGCGAGAGCGGGCGGCACGCTCACCTTTACCGCTTTCATTCTTTATATTCAGACAGAGGGGAAGTCTGAGGCAAAGCCGGGATCGAGAAAGGCCTGGCAGGATTTGATTGGATGCCAGTGGAAGCATATGTGTTTCCAGAGGTGAGGGAGGGCTTAAACACTGAGCTGTCTGCTCCCACATCATCCATCACACTCTGTGACACAAACAGGCAAACAGTGTTAAAGTCCCCGTTGCCAGGCTTTCCCTCAGGTATTCGTTATTACCATTTGTATAGGATGAACTTTTAAAGGACAAATATCGACTGTGGTGAAGTTGTAACATCTGGATGCCGTATTTCTGCTGTGGCAACAGTCGCTCTTTTTTCAAATCTGATGGTTTTACTGCAACATAAAGGTTTATTTGCTACAAACAGCAATTCCCAAAAGCTGTGATGGTGAAAAGGACAGATGGGATTAACAACTAATAATGATGGATCAAATAGGTATTTTTTTCTGTGAAATTGTGAAATGAGGGTAATTAGAACCTTCTGGGTGCAAATCAAAACCTATTTTAGGCTGGGAAAACCATTATTATACGTAGATATGTAGATTTCGATCTATCTATCCTAGTTAACTTGCACTCTTTTCTCTCTAATTCAAGATAAAAAAAAGTATAAGTGAAAGTTTAAGTTGTGGTGCATCATTTTATATAATAGTGACTGCAGTTTAAAAGGAGAATAATTAAAGGAAGGCTCGAATTATGTTATTTGGGTAAGGGTTGGATAATCAGATAAAGAGACAATTATTTGCTGATCGATCAGAATCAATCATCACTGATGTGGTGCATAGACAGTAAACTGCTTTAACTACATTATTCCAGGACGATCTGACTGCCGACCTTCATGACGGATGGTTTTTATTTTCTTGTTTAGAATCATAATTGCATTAATAGAATGCTGGAGCTCAAGTGAGCTGCTTCAGAACAGTATCAGATGATTATTAGGGAACAATAACACATTTTTTTCAATACTATATGTGAAGCGGTTCCTCTTGGAAAATGATGCAGACGGTATTTCAGTTATCAGGTACACTCCAACGTTCCACTGTAAAACTGACCAGATGTGTGTGAATACTGACCCGTCTAGTTTTATGATTAATGTCACTATTTTTTTTTTAATTTAATTAATTAAATGCATCAAACAAGTGTTCTGGTTAAGAGTAAGAGATGTATCCTCCTCCTCCTCAGCATCTTTTTTTACAATTTCTTGAAAATCCTCCACAAGCTAGACCTGTCTCAACAAACGGCCTCACTGAGAATGTCGGCAGCTGTGTTAGACTGCAGAGGAAACAGGAAGAAGTGCTCAGTTTAATGAATGTGGTCAATAAATGGTTTTATGAGGCTGTATCTTGAACAAATACAATAAAATGGAGAAGTTCAGTCCGCCGTAATATATTTCAAACTGTGAAACTTCCATGTAATTTCGATTTATTACTCCTACACTAAAATATTCCCGGTCATTTCAGCTTGTGTCTTGAAAACAAAACAAATGGCATCTCAAAGTATTAGTATAAAAAACCCAAAAAACTTGTACTTATCTTTTAAACTGGAGCACATAGTCATCACAGTCAGCAATGATTGAAATTTTCAGTTTTATATGAGTTTCAAAGAAACAATCAACCTTTCAGTGATATGTAATTTCTGATATGAAGTAATGTTAATGTGGGGTTTGCTCCATCCATATGCTGGAGTATTGCCAGGGCTGTCCCACATCCTTCTCCACTTCATCAAATCATACAAAATAGATTTTTAAGAAGGATCTCAAGTTCCAGAAGACAAGCGCCAACTGCACCTTCTCTGGAACTCTCTTATCTTTATCCATATTTTCATTACTGCAATGTTTATTGGCGGACAGGATTTAAGCCCCTTCTCATGCACAGTGTATTCATTTCTTCTTGCTCTGTAGTATATGCTTAATTTGACGTCTCTGTGTGGAGTTTGCATGTTCTGCCCATGTGTGAATGATTTTCCTCGGGTACTCTGGTTCCCACTATCCAAAAACGTGTGTGAGGTTAACAGGTGAACTGTTGACCCTTGGCTGCCCCTGAGTGTGTGTGGGTTTTCTGTTCATCCTGTGATAGACTGGCCACTTGTCCAAGTGTGTCCTGCCTTCACCCATAGTTAGCTGGGATTGGCTCCAGAGCCCTGCGACCCTGAACAGGATTAGGCTGTGTAGAAGATGGATGGATGGGTGCATGGGTTCCTATTTTGTGCAAATAAAGAAACGAAAACCTTCGTCTGTTATATTAGACAAATTCTTTTTATTTTGAGCCGCCAGAGGTTGTGTAATCTGTAACGTCAGCCACCTGAGAGACCCTTGTACAACATCCCTGATTGTCATTCTGACTGGGAAGGCTGTAATGTTATTGACTGATTGAGGATAATGTCTGACACTGGCTGCACTCTCCACCATCTATCACTTCAAATGTCACATGTCATGGTCTGCAAAGCAGAGGGATGGGAAACTGATTGGCATCGACCTTGTTACTGTTGAATAATTATGAATGATTTAGTTATTAGAGCCTCGTTTCACCATGAATTATTCATTGGACCGGTTGCGTCGGTTCCAGTAGAAAGAAACTGTACAGAGAATAAGACTCGCGCTTTTGGGAGATGGGCTCCATCTGCGCAAATAATGGATCCATCTTCAGTGTCCACCCCTGAACCTGCCGGTGGACAGACTGCGTATTGATTAGTTTTGGTGAAATGCAACGGATCACTGAAATCTTTCGTTTTTTCTTCTTCTCATTTTCTGTATATTTTAGTAGGAATTTATTTATTTATTTTTGCACGCTTTGACACAAAATTCCCCGAGATCTCGCGCCTGCTGCTTTCCCCCCCCCCCCCCCCCCCCCCCCCCCCCCCCCCCCCCTCTCCCTTCATTATTTTGAAATCCGCTGGCGGAGGTGCGGTGCGGGACGGTTCGTGCGCATTGACCTGCGCGCGGCGCTCCCGTGTGTTGCGGCGCTGCGTGGCACCGGGACACCGTCCGCCTCCTCTGACTTGCACAACAATGACAGCACGCACACACGCGCGCCCGCAGCCGTGAATGGCCCCGGCAGCTTGGCACATTGTGGCGGATGAGACGCAGCCGTCAGTCCGGAGGCGCCGCCGCTGCCGCTGCCGCCGCCGCCGCTGCAGCACGCCGCGCCGAGCCTGCGCCGCCTGACACCCAGAGGTGTCGCTGTGCAGCGGCCGACCGCCTCCTGCTCTCTGCACTGGACGTAGCAGCTCCGCTCGGTGCAGTTATTTCCAGAGTCGCTCGCTGCCTCCTCAGCTGCTCGGGACCGGGCGGAGAACGTGCGGACTTGGCCGCGTAGAACCGGACTTGGGGAGAGACGCACGGAGCGCTGCAGCAAGAAGGAGAGACACGGTGCTGGAGAGACAGCAGCAAGACCAGGCACGGATGGTGAGAAAAACAAAGATTCAAGTGTAGAAAAGGTAACCAGTCCTCTTTTGTACTTGTGCCTGCTCCTGCCGCGCTGCTCTGTCTGCATTGTGAAGTTTATTTGAATGCACTTTAAGTAAAAACATCAGGATCTGAGGTGTCAGCCAATCAATAGCCTATAATGTCTGTATGTCACAGCTGCTCATAGGCAAAGCACAGCCAGCCCAGCTAAGCCAATAAACACCCCCAGTAGTGTTTAATGAGATAGACTTAGCTGCTCCTTTTGTGCCCACACGGTAACAAGCTTTTTTTCTTTCTGTGGGCAGACTGCAACATGTGTGATGCATTTACATCCCTTTCATGTTTGAAGATTTTCCCTCACATCAAATGGTTTTTTATAGGTTATATTTATTCATGTACATCCCCCCTAACAGCTGCCATGCTTCCACAGTATTGCGGATTTTAAAACGGAGCCCTTGCTGTATCTCACAGGCTGAGTTGATTTTAAGGTTAGGCCAATCATGCAGTCAACTGAGTTCTCCTTCATGTTGTGGGGAAGACTGCACATATGGTGTCCTCATCCTCCAGCCAGGGTTCAGCAGTCTGGAGGTATAAAGGGGTGAGAGGTGGGGGTTGCCCACCCAGACAACAAGGTGTCCATAAAGTGAAGACGCTTATATGGAAGAAGCTGTTCTTACATGTTCAATGGCTTCAGGCCAGCACCTACCTCGCTCTGCACAGCCTATTATCTGACATCTGGTCCTTCTCGACAGGGACTTATGTGGTAATAGTATGTTTCAGCAAAGACTGTTAATCTGCATAAAAGCCTGTTGTTTGAAAAGGGGAAAACGCTTATTTCCCTGTGATCGCCATTCGGCTCTTTATATGGAGACGAGCAAGTCTGCTTCAGCAGGGAATGTTGCGAGACGTGAAAACTTTTGGCAGCTGTCTGGAGATGTTTTGTTCCCGTTGTGTGTTTTATCATTTAACACGGCGAAGATTTGTAAAGATCGCACAACAGTCACGGTGGAGAAATGTCATTTTTAGGGCATGCAGTGTGTGCACGCTCTTAGTTCTGCCTTTTCCAGCTCCGGAGAAGTGCTGTGATGAAGCATTTATCAGAAAATAGGTCTGCAGACTCGTAAGATTTGAGCTCCAGCACTCATGGTTTTTGTATGAGCCTGAAGATGCTTGCTGTCTCGCTTTACTCTTTTTTTTTTTTTTTTTTTTTCTCCAAGTTCTTGGTTGTCAGCTGGGCTCAGCGTAGATAAAAGACAGTCATCCTCAAAGTATTCTCTGATCACATCAGCGACATGCACGAGTTTCTGCTTCCCGACTCCCGACGCACATCGGAGTTGACTGTGTGGAGGTTTTCCATCATGAGATCACGATGTTTTGCTGTTTGAGAAGACCGGCCCTTAAAGTTTTTCCCTCTTTGTCTTTTTCAGTGCTTATCTCTGCTGCTCAGGGGGGGGTGGGGGTGTCGAGACAAGACCTTGTTTTCCACAGTCCGAGCCAGCACAGCCGCTCTGTTCACGCTCACTGACAGGCCAAAGGTTAAGAGAAACAGATTCAGCTGCAGAAAATGAGCCGAGGAGTTCTCAGAAACCTAAGCTGACATAAACCATCCTTCAGACCCCCACAGTACGCCACAAATCTACATCACAAATGCAAAACCTCATGCCTTCACACCAGCTTTGTGTGAAGTATGTCGTCATTTCAGTGAAGGGAAGTTAATATCACATGATTACCAAGGTGGCAGCAGTATTTATCTTTCACTTCAGTGAAATACAGGTCATTGTCAAATAAAAAAAGTAAAAGGTTTGACAATTCTTGAACTTTTTGACAGATTAAATGTGTGATATGGTATTTGGCTTGACTTCTAGTGATCAAACTCTGATAACAGATTAAAACCTGTATTTTGTGAGGTGAAGTAGAAGATATTGAATCAGCTCGATGGTGATTTAATAGTTGGAGTTGGATTAATTTCCATAAAGCACACCCTCCACACGGCGAGAGAGCTGTACGGTAACCGTACTTCATCACTAATGACCATAACAATAACTCGTACGGACCAATGTATGAGACATTGATGTTTTCTGGTAGATTTTCAACAAGTATGTCATTTCTTGCTGCAGTGCTGCCGTGCATCTCTGTAGCCTTCGATTAGCGTCGTACAACAACTTTACTCCTAACTAAAGGAAAAAACTTGACATTTGTGGTCCCGTTTGGTTGTTCAGTTGTTTGCTGTCCTGTTATTTTTGGTTCCTTTCTTTCTTTTCTTTGTTGTCCCGTTGTTTATGGTTCGGTTGTTTTTGGTCCAGTTGTTTATGGTTCCGTTGTTCCTGTTGTTTGTTGTTCTGTTGCTGATGGTCCTGTTAGTCCAGTTGTTTGTTGTCCCATTGTTTCTGTTGTTTGTCCTGTTGTTTATGGCCTGTTGTTTGTTGTCCCACAGCCTCAGTCTCTCGTGGTAACATGCTGGTTGTCATGACGACAGAGACGCTTCTTTACATGGGCTTACTGACCGGAGGAGGAGGAAGCAGTGAGAAGTTAATTTGCTTTTAGGGAGACGTTCAACCAATCTAAAGAGGTCCAGTTGCGTCACGTTGAGAAGAAAGATGCTAAGATTTATATTTTCTGGGGAGCAAAGATTGTTACTGATGCTTCATAAGGACATCCAGAGCTGCAGTGACTGGGGACCAATGTAAAGAGGAGAAATTGCAGATTGAGAGCGATTAATGTCATTTCTAGCCGTTTATATATATATATATATATATATGTATATATATATATATATATATGTGTATATATATATATATATATATATATATATATATATATATATATATATATATATATATATATATTTTCTTCTTGTTACTGTTTTATTCTTCTTCCTCCTCCTCTTTCTCAGTTGGCTACATACTTTCAGAGCTGTTTGAAATCTGAAAGCATGTAACTCTTTTCATGCAGACTTTAAATTTCATTCCAAACCTCTGTTATTGGAACCCAGAAGAAGTGGGTGGATGGATGAGTAAACAAAATATTGGATTCTAACATGGGAAAATATCATTTCTTCTCTCATTTCAAACCCAAACCAACCACAATTTTGTTTATTTTCCCGACCATGATGACAATGGTCCCTGCAATCCCAGCGAAATGCTTGTTTGATCTTTTATGAAACGTCTGAAACTTTTTTTTTTTTTTTTTTTGCAGTGAAACCCTCATCCATAACGTCAGCACACAACAGATTCTGTTTTCTAGCCGTGTTTTTGTTGTTTGGTGCTAAAGGCACGAACAAATGATAGAGACTTGCTGATAGAGGTGTCAGGTCAGTGAAATCTCCCATGAATAGTTCTCCAGGTGAAAATACAAACAATTTATCTGCTGCTTGAATTCGGAGGACAGAGACGGAACATAATTCACTTTTTCCTGACTGGAAAAACCTTGCGTTGTATTCTGGGTATTGATTGTCGCACTCTAATCCCACAGCTGCGATGCTGAAGCACATTTTCATTCTGTGGGTCGCTGGGAGTCAGTCTGGGAAATGCAGAAGATCACTGATTAATTCAGGAGCAGACGAGGCAGGTCCAGCTGAAGGTGTCTGCATGGAAGACACGCTTGTTTTTAAAATGGTGCATGCTAAGCAGAGAAAAACTCAAATTTTATGTGCTGTTGCAAACCATCCTGCATGTCGCGCTGCCTCGTAGGGCAGACGATGCTGCTTTAATGACTGACAGTCAAGATTTGACCAATCAGTGTCCAGAAAAGACACCATTGCAGGTCGGATTCACATAAAGAAAGACTCAATCGGTAGCAAGCAACAGAGAAATGTCTAAAATAATCATCTCAAAGTTAAAATGTCGCTCGGAAAATTATTATGACACAGGCGCTCCGTGCAAAGACGATTCATTAAAAGTCACAAATAAGATAAAAGAGCTTTTTCACAAAGAAGAATTAACAGGATGAATTGAGTGTGCGGTGTTCAGATTGAGGCGTTGTGAAGCCTGATGGCCACAGGCAGGAATCTGTGCTACATTAAACAGTGTCCTGCAGCCTGAAACTGCTGCTGCAGCTCCACCCTAACGTCACGATCAGCTTCTTCAGTCCTCTGTCATCTGCACCAGCAGACAGTGGCAAAGAAGAAAAGCCTCCAGACATTTCGAGCATGGTCCGACAGATGTTCAATAACTGAAGCTTCCCCAGAAACTAAAGGTCACTCTGACCCTTCCTGGAGAAGACATCGCTGTTTTTGGTGCAGTTTGTGGAACACTCCCACATAGCATGAGTGATTTGTTCTTACAACACTGTGCCATCCATCCATCCATCCATCCATCCATCCATCCATCCATCCATCCATCCATCCATCCATCCATCCGTCCGTCCATATTCTACTTGTGTGAAAGAAGGCATATTGTTTAGAGGCTTCTCGCTGCAGAGTGTTTGACTGCTCTTCCCGATATGAAAAGATCTGCCATTGGAGGAGGTAAAACGCTGCTTTGTGGCGCGCACACACCACCGGGCCGGGTGGCGCTCCGTGCTGCTCTCTCAATCTTATCAGCTCTGAAAACGTGAGATTGTTTCCCGCACGGAGGATAAAGGTGTCGTCCTTGGGGATGTTTTGATTCACACCCCTGAGAAAACCAAACGACACTATTTATGCCGTTTCAATCAGGAAAAGCAGTCAAGGGAACCGGGAAAGCCTACTGTTACAGGAAATGCTTTGTGCACGCGTGTACGTTCGTGGGTGTGCACCATAGCATGAAAAGCATGATCATCAGTTTAGGAAAAATGCAATGTGAAGGGAATTAAAATTGATATTTTGGTCATAATTTATTTCCTTCTTAGCCAGTAATTCAATTTATACCCCAAGAGAAAGCAAGCAATCATATTAGAAATGCAAGGCCAGGCAGAGCAGAGGAGCAGCTCCGCTCGGTTTTCCTCCTCACTGTAAATTTCTCGGTCGGTTCTGTAAGTGTGTGTCGATCTGAGGAGAGAGAGAGAGAGCCTCTGATTTTAATCACGTAGTCACAAATGTTTTTTAGATTTAAGTAAAGCAGGGCTGACACGCTCACAGCGTTTTCATAATTTTTTTTTTTTTTTATTAAGACATGTAGATGTAAAGTTTTTATTTTGATGAAATTAATATTATTTTAACCCTCTTTCTGCTATGATCTCTTTTCCTTCCATTTTTATAAACCCCCTCAAACAGTCCTCCTTCCGCTTTTCCCACAAATCGCAGCCTGTCTGTGATATTAAGCTTTTATAAATAAAACCAGCGTCCACCATGTGGAGATTTGTCCATGAAGATCTGCTGTAAAATACTCTGAAATTGGCTGGTTCAGAAGCACCGGCATTGTGCTGGACTCCTTTAATGAGGGCTGGATTCTCCTCCGGCATGGCCCTGGTTCCTGCGTGGCCCTTTGATTATGTAATAATGATGCGGAAAAGGCGGTGTTCTCTGCGTTTGCTCTTTCTTGTTAGTGACCGGACTCTGAGGTAAGCCGTTTCATCTTTCTCTGGTTAGCTGCTGATTTCTCCTTCCTCGTCTTTACTGGGAGTCCGGAGCGTTCATTGAGCTCTGATTGAGTGCCGTTTGACTGTATCTCTCACCTGCATGGATCACGTTGGTTTTGATGAGATGAATTTTGCATGAGGGTTCTGAACATTGTTGCATCGCAACATTTGTGTTGTACAGTGAGACGGAGTGGGGGGGTGGTGGTGGTGGTGGTGGTGGGGGCACGGACAGCAGTTGGCGTGGTTTTGTGTCCACATGTGACCACTGTGACAGAAATTTCACATATGTTGTCTCATTACACTGCGCTGCGCGGCGGCTGCTGCGAGCTGCCACCACTGACGGCTAATAGAAATGCAACAGAACACCATGAAGTGATCAGGGACGCCAACGCTGCACCAAAACGGTAGTTTTCAGCTTCCTCAGGGGTGAAATGATGGAACAGGTCCACATTTTCTGTTTACTTCTACACCAGGCCCTTTTCCTGTTCATGAATGTTATGAGGAGACCGGTTTGATTTGCCTCATTTGTCTCATGAATCCACAATTCAGAGGAACTGAAGACTGTGCATTGAAGCTTACATAGCTGATGATATTCACACTGCACAGTTTAGCAGATAATCTCATAAAATCATTCAATGTGTAGGAGCCTTTAGCAGCAAACATTTGGCTTTTTTTTGGGATATTATTTGCCACAAGTAAACACTCCATATAGATTTCCTCGGTTTTGTTACCGCAGAAGAGCGAGTTCGACAAAAACCACAGCAGCAGTATTGTGGGAAAAGATGTTTTGTAAGAAAAGAGTTTATGATTTCGTAGGAGTCAAAACAGAACATATTCAAAGAAAGGTGCTGGTAGCAGTGTTTTGTATTTTGTGTACATGCTGTTGCCTGTTTCTCTTCAAAGGAGTTGGAAACACCTTAAAAAGAATCTGGCAGCTCAACCAGAAATACATGGATGGATCAAAGTGCTTCAGTGTTTTCGTCCCAGCTCCGACGGAGGTTATTATGTTGTGTAGGCCTAGTTAGGGTTTCATAACAGCGAGAGCAGCGCATCAATATATTATAAGTTGAGGTTGGTGTTTTTTCACCTAATATTTCGGTCCGCCTGCGCCTCGCAGTGTTTCGGTTTGTGCCTCTGGGAGAAGCATGTGTTCAGCTGTCAGGAGTCGGTGCCGACAAATCCTCGCAGGAGCGACTTGACTGTTTATTTTTCCCAGGAGACGAGCCGTGACACAAGATCTGCTGTTTGGAGCCATACCTGACAAAGGACTCCTCAACTATTTGGATTTTACTTTCCTAATGAGTCCACCTATTTTCTGTTTGGCTTTATCCAACTGAGGCCTGCTCACTGCATATTTTCAGTTTTCTGCCGTTTCCGTGTTAGCAGATACCGTTTTCAAAATGTTGCCTTGCAAACACAGGACCTGATTCACTCCTGGGCTGTTTCTTAAGAACCACCAATTATCCTCCACTGCTGGAGTCCATGTGGAAAACTCTTGAGCAGGGTGAACATGCAAACTCCACACAGAACGACTCAAACTCTCTCACTGTGGGGTGAAATTACTGATCACCACACCTCCCTCACCTCAATTCTTTAATGCTTTACCCTTAACTCCTGCATCTGATTTTTATGTTGGCTCAGTTTACTGGAATTGGTTTGGAGGAACATTGAGCATAAATAAATGCACAAATTCTTCCAAGTAAAGGTCACAGTCCTCTTTAGTTTGTGCCGTTCACAACAACAGAACCAACAACACTATGTCTGTTTTTATTTGCTGTTGTCTTCTTTAGACTTTCTGGTAACCTGTGTTTACAGTAGAAGGATTAAATGACAGTTTCTTCCATCTACTCCGTGGCCTGTAAATGCCTTGCAGATGATATTTTGGCATAGTTTAGGTATTTCAGAGTGGATGTACAGGAGCGACTTTGAATAGCCTGCAGAGCCTGAAACTTGCTGACTTGTAATGGTGTGTTCACAGTGATGTATTGGTGTGAATGTGGCCTAAGAACAGAAGCCTGACCTCGCCCAGGCTGAGATGTGTGGGAACTCATTTCTTCTGTATTCACCATAGTTTGCTCAGATATATATCATACTGGCAGTCACCGCCTTGACTGGAGCCTTTGCTGCATTGCAGTTTTAATGAAATCAAGTGAATCACGTTTCTCTTGAAAAGCAGAAATGTCGCACGCTGTTATTCACGTCTTCCCTCCTCTCCATTTACGAGGCATTACCTGATTCTGCCAAGATGGCGAGGCTTTCAGATGACAAAGATCAGCTATGTGGCTGCATCCAATCGGTCTGCCACTCAAGCTGCCTCCCGGGAACCAAAGATCCCGGTTAGCCTATTAGCCAGCTGCTTGAGCCGGCCTCAGCTGCTGATGGCAGATGAATGGCAGGGTATTCATCGTGCCCGAGAGCTGCGTCTCACAGTTGGAACAACAGCTACAGTATAACACCAACAACTTTGGCTTCTCAGTGTTGTTCGGGGCAACCGGTGACCTCCGGCCTCTCACCCTCAATTCTCTGAAACCGCGTAGTTTTACACCCACACACCAAAGACGTCGTCACCTCCTTCACCCCGGCAGCATCTGCTGCCACACTTAGCAGATTATTGGGGACGTTGCCTCGAGCGGCGCAGTTTAACTGCGTGTTGTAACGGCTTGGGCAGCCGACACATGGGGTTACCGTCATGTCACCCATCGAAGGTCGACTCTGAGGCTTTGTGATGCCATCTGTGGGCTGGTGTGAAGCTGTCAATGAAACACTGGAGCTCTGTCGTGTCTAAATAGCTGCAGTGTTCGCCTCTGTGTGACACACATGTAGCAGTGGGAGAGGAGCTGCAGTTTTGTGATGTGAAGCACTTCTAATGGGTTAACTTCATTATAATTGGCCAGGCATTTTTGTGTCTGTGCGACACAATGCGCTCGTTGTTGTTGGTACGGCGGCGTTCATTGGCTTTGTGCGATGGAACAGGGTGTGATGGCGAGCGTAGGAGTGCATAGAAAAGGGTTCCATGAAAAGTAGCATTGTTTTAAGTCTGGTAATATTGAATTCTGGCGAATAAATAATCATAAATCCTCATGCAAATAACGATACGGATGCAGATTTGACCTCGCACAATATTGTAAACCCTTATCAGCTGCTTTGATGTTATCATTCATGTTTAATGATCAGCCCAGAATAACTTGCTCTCTTTATCAACCAGTGTTTGAAAGAAATGGAGAATCTTTTAGTCTCAGGAACTTTCCTACAACTCTGAATCTCGATAACGCTGACCTTGCTTTGCCCCGGCTCTCGCTGGCAGGCGGGATCGGACAATCTATCGGCTTGTTTCATTTATTCTCACGTTCCTGTGAGTGATGGCATCAGTTTCTTATCAGCTGGCAGCGGCGTGTTCTGGAGTACGCACAAGTTTCACCTGCATGTCAAATCCTTATCTTTCACTTATTGCTGCCAGAGCTGAAGAGTCTGGAGGTTTTACGCCGCGCTCAACTGTTCTGACGCGGAAAACAATTCAGTATGAAGTGGATTAAGGAGTCATATAGGTGTTTCATTTTGAAACAAGATTGTGATTGCTGCTGGCAGAAGTGAAACTTCTTTTTTCCATTCTTAGCTTTCTCCCATTTGATCTTAACAACTATTTGCTAAACTGATTTAATTGTTTATTGAGAGGTGTTCGTGATGGATAATTTCTCTAATTAAGGCCCCGTTTAGATGATCATGTTTCAAGTGAGAATTAATTTCGTTTGAGATTTTGTTTCAGAAAAGTTTGGCGTGAACAAGCCAACAGGTGATCTTACTTTGTTGTAGACTTGAGGAAGAGAAGGGAATAAGTTGAGGCCGAATGTAACATTTTAAGCTGTTTGGTATTGCTATGTTTAACTGGTTAGCAGCAGCAGCCGAGTCTTAAAACAAACATCCGCGATAAGACTGATCAAACTTTGTGGAGTCTGCAGGGTAACAAGACATTAAAAAACCAAAAAAGAAAGTCTCTACAAGCTCTTTAAAGCTGTCCGCTTTGCAAATTGACTCAGCTTTGTTTTTCTTTTAATTCATGTTTTTACTCTGACACAAAATCCATTTCAGCCCTTTCATTCCATTTGGCTTTGTTTTTTGATATTTTGTGAAATTTCAGGGTAAAATGGTTATATAATGAATTAACACATAATCCTTAATAAACTGAAACATTGCTGTCATTATTTAATCTCTTATAAGCTACATTTGCGCTGTGTACATGATTTGTTTGTGTAATTTTCCTCGCACCATTAATTTTTCATTAGTTTTTTTCAGAATCTGCTGCGTTACATCAACTATAATGCTGTAAAACACCAGAAATCCTACAACTCATGGAAGTATAGTGATTTATGCTCTTCATTTTTGTACAGAAAAAGTGAAATGTAAGCTCCAGATGCAGCTTGACTGAACATCGTGAAAGTGGTGCCCTCCAGCAGCATGTTTTTTTTTTTTTTTTTTTTTTTTTTTAATCAGATGAATTAAAGCTCAGTGAGATGACTCTTGTTCTGCTCACTGTCTGTCTGGAGCTCCCTAATGCTACGTGGCACAATGCGCAGGCTATTTTTAAGACTCCTTTTAGCGAAACGTTTGTATTTTACTCCGTCCAAGTTGGTTTTCTGAGGCCACGCGCACTTTGTGAGCATAAATTGTAAAAAGAAGGAAGGCTCAGAAGAGATTTCTCTTGGTTCAAACAAAAGCCACATTACTGACCACAGTGCTTGCAGCTGCTCAGGCAAAAGAAAAGAATCCACTTCAGCTCTGCTGAAATGCACCTATACACCGTACAGCACTGCTTATATGGTGACCACAGTGTCTTGCTGAGTATTTTAAAGATCTATCTATTTGTGTGTGAATGCTAAATGTCCTGGATTAGCTTGTTGTTAAGATAAACGACCCTGTTGACAGAGAGCGTCCGCTCCAGGCAGGGCGGCTTGCTTTCAAGGTAGGGGAGTGGTGTCTTGCTTTAGCCTCCAGCCATGAAAATATGCCCTTGTTCAGGCATGAGAGTGCATTGTGTTAGCAGTCAGGACACGGAGTCCCCTCTGAGAACGTCTAAAAATACCCCGCCGTCACCTCTGCCCCAAACGACACACCAATGGGGCACGAAATAAAGAGAGGCTGCATGAGTAAACACGCAGAAATGCAGGACACGCACACGGCAGAATGCATTTCACTGCAACACCCTGCATGGGAGGAGTGAAAATTTCAACACACAATGTTTTCCCATTGCTTTTGATCGAAATCAAGTTGTCGAGTTCATAGGTCACGTGCACCAAACGTGAATCTCAATGGGGATTGGATGAAATGAAGAAAAGGCAGTACGTCCTGAACGTGTTTCTAGTTTTACAGGTGATGCTGGTTTGGAACGTCAGGCAGGCCAATCCTAGCTTGCAGACCACACGTTTCACATCTTTGTCCTTGAGCCTGATTTGTTAAAGCCCCGTTTACGTCTGTTCACATGACAGCAGTGCTCAGAGCCTCTGAAAACACAGCTTTTTCAAAACGGCTCCCAAGGTGGAATTTTTTTGAAAGCACTCGGTGGAAACGGTGGTAAATGCAACTGAAAAGGCCTATTCATCATGTCTGTGTCGATGGTGGAAACGCTGCTACTGTGCATGTGCACCATGTTCGCAGTGCACATTTCTTCTGCACATGCTCAGTAGATGGAGAGTAACAACGTGTTCCTCCAGACTGTCATGACTCTCAGTCCAGATTCTCCTGGACCTGGTCCTGGTCTCAGTCCAGATTCTTCTTGACTTGGTAGTTTCAGATCGGCAGTCACCTTGATATCTATCCACCGTGGTCGTCTCTGCATTCAAATGTCTGTGTAGCTGCCATTGTTACTGTTTGTAGCCTATTGTTTTCTACACACATTTGTGTCTATTTTCATTTCAAAAACAAACAGCCATTAGCGGCCCTAAAGGAAAACTACAAGCTAAATCGTTGTCATCGTTTCTGCCCTTTACATGCAGACATCGTTTTATCTTGCCCCGTGAACACAACACTTCTCTGAAATGAAAGTGTAAAAATGATGTTTTCACTCAAAACGTTGTGAGATCCATTGGTTTAGTTTGTTGTCCTTGTCTTGTCCATTCTTTTTACGGGTGGCTTTCACATTAGACTCGGCGAGTTTTTGCACCTTTTTGCTTCATCCAGGATTCAAACCCTCCCCCACACTCAAGATTATGCCACCAGTCGTCCAGATACAGTCGGTGTTTGTTCCTGTGTTATAATTTCTTCAAGGCCACTAAATGCTTGTAGAGTTGGTAGACGCTCGTCTCATTTATCTCCTTTAGTTTCCTTAATCTTCTGTTCTGATCCCGTGTGTGTTCTGTCCAGAAGAAGAGCTGACACAAATGCTCCATGAGGGAAAAGACACAGAGTATGTCAGCCTTCCCCCAAGGTTAGGGTCAGCCACTCTCACAGCGGGTGGCAGGAAGCTGGAGGGACGGCCGTCTCTAAACGCCTAATGAGCGTCTAATTGATATCCAGCTGAAAACCCCACCGAGCGTTAATGCCACTTCCGAGGAAACGATGTAATGTCCTCTCGGCATTTAGCCAGCAAGGCCCCGAAGGCCCCGAAGCATGCATTTTTAACATGAAGCCACTGCAGTAATGACACAGTAGTTCGTTAGTGAAGTCGTCAGTGTTTTCTCTGTCTTCGTGGTAAATCCTGCACATGTAAGATAAGTCACTTCAAACAGAAGAAAGCAGCTCTTACTTTCTATTCAGTGTGTTTTTGCTTTGCCCGATTGTGTATTTTTGTGCCTTATCCTGCTGTACATCCGGAATCTATAGAGAAAAATTTTTCACTTTTGCGCTGAAGTATTAAAAAAAAAAAAAAAGCCTGTCATATTTCTTCATCTCGCTCCCTTTCATGAGATGTAACTGCTGTAATGAGATGGTTTTTAAGAAAGGGGCTAATCCCAGGCAATACTTTAAAACCAGCTTTCTTTCCGTATCCCATTCTCCATGCTTTGGAGGCGCCAGCCTCACTGCCAGGACGACTTTCACACCATGTTTGCCTAAATGTTTCATTCATCTTGATCAGCACTGCATAGGATGAAGCCGACACTCAAAATAGCAATCGCTGCAGAGCAGCGTCAGACTTTTCATGCTTCGTTAACAGACAGATGGCATGTGTCTGCGAGCGAGGTTAGCATTGTTTAAACTCTGTCCCTGTTAATTCTCTTTGCTTTGATATTAGCATTCAAATATACCTGCCACTTAAGGCAGAGACACCTGCTAGGCTGCTACTGCAATGCCTTTTTTTTTTTTTTTTTAAAAAAAGAATGATGAATGGTGAGCACATTGGAGGCCGTTGGTTTGGATCGAGGTTACAGGTAGAAAACCGTCCAAATCCTTTGTCTGAACAGGATGAAGTGCTTTACAGCTCGTTTTTGCAGGCTTCCCACAAAGCAGCATTAGCAGTGTGTCTTAATGAGCTATGGGCTCGACACAAGAGGAGGCATTTCTCATTCTGGGCCTGCAGTGAAAGGGCACCTGTGCTTTAAGCGTGCGGAGGCAGGTGAAAAATACTGCTGCACCGGTTTAGGGTAGTAAAGGCCAGACTGTTGCATTTCTGTCACTGAGCGGTAATTGGAAAAGCGCCTCAGTGGCACTTACACACACATTTCTGTGGAAAAGCCTTGTGACTCCTGGTGAGTGGAGATGTGTCAGAAGTAGTAGGTGTGAGATGAACAGGTTTTTAGTCTGTAGGCAAGGTCATCTGTGCTGGATTCACATCTGATATGCTGAAAATGAGCAGGTGATCGAGCATTTTTAGACTTTGCAGGTTACTAATTATAAGCTGTAAACCACCGAATGTTATTTAATTTAGAAATTGCCTCTTACAAATCCAGATTTCTTACCTTTGGCAGTTCTAGATGAGGTGGTTTGAACTTGCTCAATAAAGACTTGAGTCTCATGTTTATCATGTTTTTTTTCTGTTTGTTATGACAGTGCACAGGTTAATGTGAGAACCTCTCGTCTATGCGAATCAGCTTGTACATCACAACTCATCATCTTCAAATCGATGTTTTAAAGCTGATTTACTTACATGGTATTTATTTTACTCTGTCGTCTATATTTACCATTGAAACCAGATTGGTTATTTGGTCATTTTATGTCTCTGTAAACTGTTTATGTTGAATTTTAACATCTTATCCAATAGATATTCACATCATCTAGACAAGGATCACATAGAAGTTGGGTGCTAAAGAGGGGGAGGGTATCTCAGCTGAAAAATTTATAAGATTTTACTTAAATAAAACTAAAAATAAATGTAATATATGTACATCATTCACAGAATACAGCACTGTGTAGCGTCCAAGTACTTCAGACTCAATACACCACCTTATGGTACAGATTTGTATTACACTAGGTATTTAGCAGCGACTGTCTTCGAAATGGATTATTTCAGGATGTATTAATTTAGCTCAAACAAAAATATAACATGTTTTATATTCTAATGTGCTGTCTCTAGAAAGTCTGTGCTCCTCCAGCCTCTTCTCCCCCAATGCTGAGTTTACAGTGTTCAGTCATTTATTGGCCTCAGTGTAATGACAGTGAGATTTCCCCTCTCCAGAATGACTTTGTTTATGTAATTTTGAAAAGAAAATATGATTATAAAAGGGCATGGAGGAGAGTAGAAAGAATCACTCCGCTAAAAACACACACACACATTAAAAAAAAAAGCCCTACTTGATGTGTTTTAACTGGTCTTCTGCTAAAACGTTTTAATTACAGCGAGGAAGTAATAGATTGTGGTGGGGACAAACGGACCCGATGTCCAAGTAAAATCACACCCTGTCCACAAGCTCCCCAAGTCTCTTCATCCTATATTGCAGTCCGTGTTACATAAATTAACTGGTGGTATTACCGATGGTGGATTTGATTCAGTATATTTTCTGTGGAAGTAATTGCAGTGCTGTGTTTTTTATTTCACACACCTTCAGCAAATAGAAGGGTGTAATCAGGCTGTGATACATTTTAAGCCGCAGTAGGGCTAATTTATCCCAGTCCCTATTTCTCACTTTGGGGAGAACAGCGGTTTCTTTACGGTGTCGAGCTTTAGCTGGTGTAAAAAAGCAAACATGCTGTGCTCGCTTTAACGACGATCAATTTGTATTGCATGAAATCTTGAGCGCTCGCCGAGAACGACGTGTTTATCTGTGAAATGAGGGTGCATTGTTGGCCACGTTTTCCATTCTTTTTGATCACGCTCCCAGCCTTTCCGGTTAATACTACAGAAGCCTCGGGGCGGATCGTTTAAGCATTCTGCCACATAATTGTGATTTCATTAGAATGGCTGGTATTTTCAGGTCGCTTGCCAGATCCCGCAGTAACCATCTACATCACGGAGAAGCAGGAGGACGGCGCAGGGAGGCTGTTTTTGCCCTTGTTTCTCTTCTAATCATCATCTACAGGGGGGACAGCTGCCCGACCGGCGTGACCCTTACAGCTCCGAGTGACAAGGAGAGCGGCTTTCTGTAGCCTCTGCCATATTTCTTTAACCCTGTGCCGCTCCGTGGAGTCCTCCAGAGCTCCAGCCTGCTTCGGCAAACAGAAGAGACGGAAAGGAGGGGAAGTAAATGTCAACAACATGGACTACCAAGGCTGATAATGTTTCAAGGGGAAAAGGCATTGTTTGATTTTGTGATAAAGCCACACACACATGCATCCTCCTTTGGAGCTGTTTAAAAAAAAAACTTCCATTTTCAGTGGCTCCAAGCACCAAAATTTTGTGTTTTCACTTGAAAACGGGGCCTGAAGATTCAGCGAGTGGGAATTAGCAGACATGCGTCTGTCACTTTAAATAGAAAAGCTTTACTCTCAGGACCGGTTCACAGGAGCCAGATAATTTCCCCCTCAAAGGCTCAAAACCCCAAGCAAAAAACATTTCTGGGATATTAAATGAGAACGGTGGAAGTGGCTCTTTCACTGGTTCTCATTATTGCTGCTGCAACTTGTTTGGACTCCCCATCGGTTTTCTGCGCTTAATTAATGTGCTGGCAACTCGGTGTAAAATTCAGATTAAGTCCTGTAAAGTGTTCCCTGCAGAGAGAAATGTGCAAACTATAATTAGAAAAAAGAAAAAAGCATGTGACACCCTTGAGAAAACTTGATTACTGTGTTGCAGTTTTGTCTGAAGACGTCTTTTGTGCAGAAGTGACATTCTGTCTCCTTTCAAAATTTACATCCAAGTTATGCTTTATAGATGTGAGGATGTCATCTGTGCAGAGGCTGGGAGATGTGGTGGTGGGGGGAGAAACTTTGAAGCTTTCGTGGATTTTGTCAAATTATGCGGGCAGCTTTTTGCACTCGTTACATTTAACGGCATTGTTTAAGAAACACTAGCTGCCTTTTATCACTTCATGTTTAAACCAGCTAACGTCCTCTTTTCAGCAATGCTAGCTACTTAAACCTGGAAAGGACAACTTCAGCTACTAAATAATTGAGTCTATGGATCGTTTTAAAATAAAATAATACAGAATGACACACCCTGTGTTGTTGTCCATCATCCGCCTTCTTTTCTGCTTTATTAACCTTGAGGTGGATAGTTGGTGGAGGGGCTTGGGCCAATTTGGAGTCACCGAGTAGCTCCAAATGCACGCTTTGGAACTGTGGGAGAACCCCAGAGTCACGTTCGACCCGGTTTTCACAACGTTTCAAATGAAAACGCATTGGTTAAAAAAAATTTGCATTTACACAGCAGCGTTTTGAAGATCAATTCTTTCTAAACGGCAATGTCAGAAACGCTGAAAACGATGCTGTCCGCATGAGAGGCCACTAGTGGATGCTGTTGTTTCTGTAATGAGTCCATATTTGATCGAAGCAATTAAAAATGATGGTTATAGAGAGAAAATATAGCAGTGTGTCTGTACTCCAGTCAGTTTCCATATCATATCTGACATCACATCCATTCATACATCTGTTGCCCTGGTTTTCTCCAGGTGAGGTGTGTGTGTAGCTGGAGCTCAGCTGACACAGGCCATATGGGAGCGTACACCTTGGAGAGGTCATTGAGTCTGACCTCTGGGAAAACTCAGACGTCCATGGAGTAAAGCCATGCAGTAGATAGCATGCAGCCGACACACACAAACCAGTAGTTTCTGGATGGATTTTAGGCCGTTTCAGGTTCTTTACGTCAAACCAATTCTTTAGTGACACAAGCTTTTACAACATGCCACTTTGAGGCTTTTTCAGTGAACAGCTGATGTGTTCTGCCAGTGTTGTTTTTGGCAGCCTATTTTGATTTAGTTTTAGTCTTAGTCTTTTGGACGAAATGCTCATTAGTTTTAGTCTAGTTTTAGTCATTTTTACACTTAATAGTTTTAGTCTAGTTTTAGTCGACGAAAACCAAACAGGTTTTAGTCCAGTTTTAGTCATAAAAAAGCTTTAAAAGGAAAAAGACAAAGAAAATTGTAAACCAAACAAACATAATAAAATATACTTAAATGGCATAAAAACAACGGAACACATTGATGCCTTTGAATATCAAATAATAAACTGGACTGTTTGACACTTTGCAAACTCAATGCAGTGCTTATATGAGCTCTGCAGACAGAATGAGAGGACTAATAGGATTTTGCTGATACTTTCAAGCTGTTTTTATAATGTCCATACTGATATAAAGGCTGAGATCTTTTATTAAAACTGAACTGGTCTGTTCTGTTTCTATGTTACTGATTTGAACTGGTAAGAGTAACTGCCTGTTATTCTTTTGGAGGAGCGATAAAACCAATACTAAGATGGTTATTAGGAAAATACTAGCATTAAAAATACTGAAATAAAGTAAATGAATTCCTTGGGTACACTTGATGGTTTGAAACACTTGGAAGTCTTCAAAACTGAAATGACAAACATAACTTGAGTTTCATAAACTTTGTAAGTATTCCTTACCTGAATTTTCTCTATACAAATTTTAAACAAAAGTGAAAATACATTTCTTCAAAATAAGACAACACCTGAATTATTTTTCAAAAAAGAAAAAAAAGAAGAAGTAAAGATTTATTAGGTACTTGGGGAAAAAAAATCTTCACTAATCAATAGTGGCTCCTATTGCACTTTCACAGTAAGAACAAGCAGTCAAACAGTTGGATTAGATCCTCCGTCTCCACTACCAGGCGTTCTGTTTTCTTTTCTGCTGGATTCTGATTAAAATAAATCCATGAATCAGTGCGTCTTTTCCTCCCGCCGAGACCCGGCGAAAGTTGCTCCACGCGCTCTAGTGCGCCGGTTTGGCACGACACCGGTGCATGCAGCGCAGGCTGGTCAAACAGGAAGCAGCTCGTGAACTGCTGAGATTTTCAGAGTAAAGCTGCCGATCTGCGTGAACAAGCTGGGGGAATCGCATTTGTTTTAATTTATTTTGAAAGTCAAATTACTGACATTTTCGTCTCGTCTCGTCTCGTTAACGAAAACAACAGATACGTCTCGTCACATTTCCGTCTTCAAAGAGATATTTTTAGCTCGTCACGTCTCGTTTTAGTCACGGAAAAAAGGGGCGTTGACGAAATATTTTCGTCGTCGTCATCGTTAACGAAAACAACACTGTGTTCTGCAGTGTTTTTCTCAATTTTTTTTGATGTGCTCACCTTGCCAGAGGTGATCAATCCACTTTGTAACTGACATGAACAACATGAAAGCTGAAGTCTTTATCATTAATCCACATTCTTGCTGCCTTCTCTGCCTACAGTGATTGTTTTTCTCACTATCTGGACACTCGCAAATATTTTTCATTTGCGCCAAAATATCTGCTAATAAGCTAATCCGATTTTTGTGCTTTGATTCCGTGATCTTGTCCACGTTTTCCACATCATGGAAATGACAGGGCCCGAGTGATATCTCCTCAATCTCCACTCATTTCAGTGTTTATGGCAAACATGTCAAAGCCTCCTCTCCCCCCGTCTTTAAATACCCGTCTAATGACATAATGATACATTTGGTGAGAGTGCTTAGGGGCACTTTACATCTCTGAAGGCAGCACTTTATGTCAAATCCACCCCCTGAAGAACGTGACAACTGCCTACTGTTTGGGTTCGCCCTGTGACAAGCAGCCCCTGTAGTCCCACAGCCTGTTGTTTGCCTCGCCAACTGCTGTTTGTGTTCTCTGCTGGAAAAAGATCATCAACAGAGTGAGCATTGACAGACCAGACTGCCCACTCCAAAGACTTCCCCTCCACTGAGCCGGATGTCAGATTATGTCTGCTGTTTCTGCTCCGTGTCAATACAAGGCTCTCTCAGTTCGATACCTGCCTTCAGTTACAGTTTTTTTTTTTTTTTTAATTGCACTGTGGTTGGGTTCGTGGAGGACTGTTGGGTGTCCCCTCCGGAGAGGGATTGGGACCCGTGGTTCGGCCTGAAGAAATGTAGCACCTCACTGCCCTCAAAGCCAGATTTGTTGTCTTCTCTCAGGTTTCATGGAGCTTGTGTTCAGTTGGAGCTGGTTTACTGCTCCTGCTGCTCCACAGCCAGGTCTTACAGAAAGTAACTTTCACAACAAAAAGGTCACTGCTCAACTTTTTACCAAGACAGGAAGACATTTAGTACAAATACCTATTTAACTTATTTCTTTGTGTTGTTTGTTGGTGTTTAAGTCTTGACCTTGAGTTACAGTAGGTGGGGCCCGAGTTTCATTCCTGGCTGCAGCAGGAGAGACTTCCAGTGTAAAATGTAAGTCCGTGGTGTAAATAACACTTTCTTATTTTTTTTTTTTTTTTTTTTGCATTAACCCCATTGAGGCCCTCCAGACCTCATCTCAAAGCAAAGACCACCTCAAGCTTTATGTGTTCAGAGCTTGGAGGAACTTTTCAGTCTTCAAGTTTGTGTTGAGAAACATCCCTGTTTACACAACTTTTTCAAGTAAAACTGCTAAATTTTTGTTGCATTTTGGGAAACGGGGCGTAAATATTTAACTATTGAAGTGAATCAAAAGTACTGATTGAACCACGTGTTATATCATCAAAATCTTGGAAAAAGAAATGGATTTTACCTTTTAATAAACTAGTTTTGATGCTTAATAATGTGCATTTTTCCCACAGTCTTCTTCCAATCTTGTCAAAATTCATACCTGTGCAGTTGATATTGGAGAATGACTCAGCAGAAAACTATTACCAGAAAATATATTCATGAGGCCGGCCTCTATTTCTGTTGTAAACTCTCACAATAGGAGCCGTGGAAGCGCTGTCATCTTTTTGAGAAGCTGTCTGTCAAAAATAGTCTTATTTTTAAAAAGTGTCCCGACTGCTGATCGATGCGTCAGCTCGAGGCCATATGTAATTACTTTGCAACTAGCCAACCATGAAATTGTTGTTTGGCTCTGAAATAGATCCAAAGTCAGAGCAAGACCTTCTAGTGTTGGCACGATTAAAAAAAAAAAATTAAAAAAAACCCACACCAAAGCGGCTCCCGCAGTAGGCATGATCATTCCTGTGATTAATAAATGAAAGGAGATGAAAACAGCCGTTGCCGGTGAGCTCCTCAGTCCCATTCCCACGTATTACGTCTGCAGTTTTTGTTTCCCGAGTGCGTGCCTCAGACCAGCGGCTCCTGTCAGCTGCTGACGGCGGTGCAGAGCCGCCGGGCTGCAGAGAGGTATGCAGAGTGACAGTCGCTGCCTCACATGCATGCAGCTGTGTGGCCTGTAAGATGCGAGCTGGCAAATGGAGTGGAAGAGCAGTCCCATTAAACTCTGACTCTCCTCTGAGAAAGAGGCTAACAGCTCTGAACGCTGGCCTCCTGCTCGCTGGCAGAAAGTGCTGACACAAATTTTTTTGTCTGACTAAAATGCCTCCTGACCGCGTGACACTGGCCCTTTTCTTCCTCGGAGAGTCCGCGGCTGTAAAGCCGAGGCCACACAAAAGCGACACAGTTTGCAAGTGCTGTTTAGGAGGTGGCATAAATTATAATCATACCATAAACCGCTCTAAAGGTCTGCATTACTCGCATCTTAGAGGGTGAGAAAGGAATTTCTTTGTTGGTGCCTTTAATTGGGTTTGTTTGCATGAAGCTTAATTCTCCATCTCCGGCCTGCTGTATGTTCCAGGATACATTTTGTGCTTGAAGCTTCTTCATCAGGTTGTCTTGTTGAACAGATTTCCATGTCGTACATTATGTTTTATTCAAAGGAGCTCCGCCCGTGTTATTTACTGGAGGCTCGGTCAAGAGAACGCCTGCTTTGTCCTCTTTGACCCGCAGCAGAAATCTGTCAGGTTGTGACTGACGTGGCGTGGGAGCTCTCGTGCTGGTCAGCGGCGTGGAGTTGTCGAAACATGACAACGTCTCCAGGCGTGTAAAGTTCTGACTTCCAGTCCTCCGGTCGTGTGTGCCATCGAATGTGAAGTGCAGTGAGTCCATGCTGACTGTAGGTGGTAATGCTTTGCAGCGTATTCTCCAACACGTTGAAGTCACTCAGAATGTTTTTCTGCTTCAGTTTTTTCTTGCAGTGAGCGCCCATAGGGCTTCTTCCTCTCACATTATTCAAGCTTTGACCAATCAGACGCTGCAGCCAGTAAATCTCTGCTCGGTGCTGGAGGGGACGATGATGAGAATGATCAGTGTTGTCAAGTTGGCGAAGGGAAATCTAAAGAAGACGGTTGCTCCCCAGTGGGGTGTGTGGGTGGTTCGCTACAACCCACAGCTACTGAAAGGGAGCTGTGTCAAATATGACACACTGAAACCCACAAACGCCAACACTGACAGCAAGTTGTGACGAAAACCAATTTAGATGGCAAGATCAATTCATCCTGAGTCGTGGAGGAGCTGTCCTCTCTGGCTTGATCTTTTTTTTTTTCTTCAGGTAGGAAATGCTGGCATCTGTTCGGGCTCTGTTCGGACTTGTACTCACAAATCCACCAAAGATGCAGAGCAGATGAAGCAAATTCTTCCAGTTTGTTGGAATGTCCACAGAAAAGGATGCTGGTAGAGTTCATGCTTTTGCTTTGTCTGAAAGACATAGCATGTAGGCTACGGATATCTGGAGCTAGATAAAGGCTGCGCTCACACAGGTGTGGTGAAACCACCGTGGATGGGCTCTTGATGTTTATTTGTTGAAGTGCTAAAGTTGCTATGAAAAAACCGACTGGATCAAGCATCTGAAGCTCCTGCAGACGAGACGACAGTAAGTTTGTTTGACTTCACTCTACGCTAAATCAGAGGTGACGACCACAACAACATCCTGTAGCATTGATTTTTGAAGTGTTTTGACTCCTTTCTAGGTTTTCTGAGTGGTCATGAGCTAATGGAGTATCGGTGTTGACTGTGCAGACTGCATTGCTCTTCAGAAGTTGTCTTGTGTTCTTTGTTGTGGTCACGTAATAATAGAAACAACAGTAACAATCACTAAATAGTTAAATAGTTAATAGATAACTATTAACTATCATTAGCTATAAATAGTTAATGATCTTCGGAAAATTCCGGAAAAACTGTGGGACAGTAAAGAAGTAGAGCTTTGCACTCATATAGAAGTTATAAGAACAACCCTGCAGCACACACAAGATTTCGACCCACTTTTGTTTCAGTAAAGATAGGAAAGGAAACAAGAAAAGATGTGATCTGTTAAGACCTCTCCATCTGCTGGGATAGACTCTGTGCATCATTTTTGTCAAAAAAAACAAACAAAAAATAACATTAATATGTGGCTCTAAATTAAGCACCAAACAGAACTCTTCCCCACAGAGGCTCCAGTTTGCTGTCTGGTAGTCGTGCATGACTGCAGTCTCTGTTGCCATGTCGGTGGAAAGCTTGTGTGGGATTATGTTACAGTCCGCGCACAAGTTACCACACCGTGAAAGCTGAAGGTGGGCGACTTCACGTTTCAAAAGCAAGAACCTCAATCTGCCTTTCAAGTATCTTTTGTGACAGGTTAAAAAAAAACTGGGGACATGTTTATCCTTGAACCAGCTAGCTAATGATTCAGCTCAGGGTGTTTTCAGTGCTTCAGAGTGTTTGCTGACTTGTCAACGCGTTGCTACAGGCTACTCTACTTGTCATGCAGCTCATTGGAACGTTGGGCGCTGGTGGCTTTGAAGCTGGACACATCGGTTCACTCTGGGCTCGCTGGCTGGAGATGGGAGGCAGCTGCAGCGGCTTTGAGCAGAGAAATGCTCATTCGGGGGGAAATATTGGAAGTTGTACATGAAAGGGGCTTCGAGAGACCTTTTTATTTCTGCGTCCTGCGAGGATTTCTGTTTATCTGCTCAGACGAGCCATGCGTACGTGCATTTCGCCAGCCGGCTTTCATATGACAGAGATAGGTGGGATGTAATTGTAAAAGAAAAAAGAAAAAGCACATACATTTTCATGCTCATTGCCACGTTTTTCATTGCAGAAAATGTTCTAAAAAGCCAGCATATTGAGAGTAATCAAAGTTAGTACTGCTAAAAGCCATCACTTTAATGGTGGACTGCAATTGTCCGTCTTAAAGGCATGTCTAAGTATACTGCTGCCCAGCTTCTCGAGGGCCTCCACAGTGACCGCAGTGTACCAGTCAGGCTCCAGCGCAGGAAATGAAGGGTGCCGCAATCAATCTGCGCTAATGTCTGGTTTGAGAAATAACATAGTGTGAACAGCATGAAAAGCAAATCTGCATTGTCGTCTAGACTGAGCCGCACCGCAATTTCCTTTGCAATTTTTTTTACTTCTCATTTCACCTCATGCGTAATAATTGCGGGAGAAGGAGACATGCAAAATTGTTGTGGATTAATTTTCATCCTGTCAAAACTGTGATTTCTTTTCCTCCACTCTTCTCAAAAACTCCGGGTCCTTTCAATCACTTACACCTCAACCCGACCCAAACATTTTCTGCGTGTTGTGTTTGGACGTAGCTCACAAGACCACAGCAGCTCGTGAAGGATGTGGGTCAGGTTTGCCGTCAGAATCTGGTTTAAAGTGGGTTTCTCGCGTTACCAACGGCTCTCATGCTGAACCTCGTCCTGCCAAGTCAATCATGATTTATCCTCATCACAGTCTTTAGCAGAATTAATGAGTGCCTGGGTTTGCAAATATGTCTCTGGCGCTGAGGTAAACAGACACATCCAGCTATCATCTGGGCTTTTGAGGGAACTCTTTAAAGTGAGCTTCCTTTGGGACCCTGTACGCACAGGTTTGCTTGAAATCGGCTCCTCCCCTCTCATCTCTGCCAGCCTTCATTGACAGCTGGGCCCAGCGAACAGCTGCCGCCTCCTCCCCCTCAATCTAATACACCAGAAGACAAAAAAGGCAGAAAGCACGCTTTGGTGCAGAGGAAAACGATTGTGTCTTTATCATTCCTTAACACGGTTGCGAGCTGTAGCTTGACCTTTTTCATTGGAGAGATATGAACAAGTCAGGCACCAGTCGAGGACGAACCCGGAGATAAAGCATTCGATACAGCGATTACTGTGCAGGGCGACACACATGCAAATCACTTTCACCAGCTAATCATTCCCGGCTTGCAAACCGTCTCAACTACGGCTGCTGAAATGAATTTCAGGACTTGGAAATAAGTCAAATATTAAGAAAATAGAAATGTATGAAATGCAGTAATTAGTATTCCAGGTTCCAAGTTATCCAGTGACAGCTGTTGCCCCAGAATGGTGAAGTCGGAGCGCCGTAAATGGCTGCCTGGATGTCTTTAAAACCCAAGCAATTTTGTTGTAACTTGTAACTTCGGTAACTTTTTGCGATGGCAATAAAGACTATTCTGATTCTGATTCTGATTCTCTTCCGACCAGAAAGACACAAATACTCCTGGAGAAGCTTTGGCCCTGTTTACATAATGTTTTCTAGTTAAAACGCAAAACTTTCAATGCGTTTTGGGGGTCTGTTTAGATGATGACATTTTAACAACAGCTCCCAAGATGGCACTTTCTGACAATGTTCCCTTTCCGTCTCCATGGAAACGGCAGAAACAAAAGAATCTTCAAGTTTGCTGCATGAAGGGAGACTACAAGAGAAAGTAACTGAAACCTTGGCATTTATTAACAAGAACAAATTGCAACCACCGCGGTGAGACCCAGAGCCGCAAGCACGCGGACTCGCTGTTTGGAAGCTGAGGAAGGCCGCGGTAGCTGATGACCGCTCCACATCCGCAGTGCTTCCTGAGGTCGCGGAGTGAAACAGATGAACGCCGGATGGTGGTGATTTGAAAATGCAGTGTTTTGTTTCTGCTGCCGTAACAGAAGCTCGATTCTTCACACAGCCAGCATCCATCTCGTCAGTCACACACACACACACACACACACACACACACACACACACACACACACACACACACACACACACACGCACATGCACACACACACACGACTCCTTCCCGCCCACACGCGCAGCAGACATACTGTACATGTGGGGACTGCCGCCAGTTAGTTTGTGGACAGAGTTCCTGGCAGAGGTCCATTATGAGGGAATTCTCTTCCTGGCAGCGTGCCTCTTTAAAGTTCAGAAGGGAAACTGAACAGTGAGCCTACAGCACAGCTTTAATCATGTCTTCAGTACGTTTACTGAAGATTACAATGTCACCTTTCATTCTGATCTCCAATTGACTCCTTTCTAAGCCATTTGCTGTCGCTTGTACAGAATAAAGGTGGTGGTTCAATTTTAAATTGCAATATGTTGAAGTGATATAATGATAGTGCAGTAATGACATGTTAAAGGAAATATATGGGATGAATGACCATATGACTAAATAATTCACGTTGTGGGGCATTCAAGCTGATCATGGACAGGTTGCTGTCACATGCATAGTCTCACACACAGACGTACAAAAACAACCTCTTGCACAAAATTCTACTTAAAGCTAGGGTTGGCGATTTGAATGAGATACATTTTTTTAAATACTGGTTAAAATGATCTTTATGACCCGATGGGAAACAATTCATAGCGTGTTCTTAAAGTAGTTTGGAAAATATCCGCTATCTACAGCAGGAGTAAAACGGGAAAAACAGCAACCAATCGTCTTGACGGGACACCTTTTTTAAAACCAATCAAATCCCTTCGCCGTTCGACCTGCCCCCTGCGCGTACATGTCAATGGCGTGCACTGACCCTGATTCAGTGCGCACATAGAAGGACGAAGCGTCGTTGCAGAATGGCGGAGAAGAACGTTTGGGGCTTTACTTACCGGTGAGTGCGCCATACTTGGCATAGTGCAAATAAAGAAAAACAAAGAAACGAAGTGCTGAGGACAGGTTACGCCAGGAACGCACTGGACGCGGAAGTGCTGCGCGCGGAACGTCTCTGCGTCTCCGCTCCCAACGGAGCTCCTCCAATGGGGTGGGAGCTGGGCGGAGCCTTGGGGAGATGCTACATTCGTGCTACATGCTAGTTTTCCAAGATCGCCGACCCTAGCTTTAATCTCCCCACCTTCTCACTGTGATGCCAGAGTGCTCACCAGCACACCCAGGCACATAAAGTATGTTTTTAAAAGTACATTAAACCACTTGAATTATCTTTCGAAATAGTTGCTTGCTGGACTTTTTTTTTTTTTTGACATTTTTAGGTTACCTTATGTGCCATCTGCCAACATGGACAAAGGAGGATTTTTGACAAATAACCAAGTGAACCACCAGGGGGAGATTTTTTGATAATGTAAAATAGTTGGAGATGATCTGTAAAGGATGATCTGATGAAGAAGGCCCTCTTAATTTTAAACCTCAGGTTGAGGGCAGACAGTTTGATATCACCTTTTAGTTGACCTTTGCAGTGTGTTCTCGGCTGGCTACTTCATAATTTCCATTGTGTTTAATTAAATATGCATGCACTCTCAGTTTGACTTCAGTCCAACTGGGTCATCTGCTGACTGCATGTGGGATATTTCTCCTTCGCGTATTCCACCTCATCTCTGCCATCCCTCGTGACATTCGCACTGATTTCGCACTATTTACACTCAACACACAGTCCAAAAAATGGATAGCGTGTCTCTGGGTGTGTGGGGCCGGGACACTTTATCTCAAGAGAGCCGAGCCTTTTTTTTTTTTGTTTTTTTTTTTTTCCTTCCTCTGCTGATGCCGGAGAGACCTGGCTCAGCTTGCTAATGTGGACGGCGTTAAGTCCTGATGGAGGATCCACTTGTGTGGGTCTGTGACCTTCAGCTGAAGAGAAGCACTGGAGGTTACATGTTTCCAACTAAGTGATGCATTTGCATGTGTTCTGCATCTCGCGTTTAGAGACACGTGCTCTCAAAAGGACATTTCATAAAGATGCATTGTGACAGTAATGTTCAGAGAGGATGCTTTATTCCTGTTTAATAATGTTTTGACTTGTCTAAGTGGAATTAATAGAGAACCAGACTGAGCGGAGACTTTCTCTTGTATGTAACAGCTCATTAATTTTCACAACAGCGCCTCATCAAGCCAGCACTCCGAGTTACTCGTATTAAACTGAGGATAAATAATTATAATGCAACATGAAAACAATCCAAATAATTCACTGAAGTTATTCACGATAAGTATCTTTCAATTAAAAACCAATCAAATGCGTTGCAGCTCGGAGTGAAAATGACATTTGTGACTGCCAACATTTCCACAAGAGTCTTAATGTGATTTTCCACACTATCACTGTGTGTTGTTTCCAGATTTCTTTGAGCCAGGATCACAGTGAGCGTGGGAGTGAGCTCGGCTCCGTCAGTCTCGGCCGTGTGATTGACACATGGCGAGATGGCGGCTGGACTCTAACAGACATTTATTGGTGGTCATCAAATCGCCATCAGAGGTCAGTTTCTAGCGAGCGCCCTAATTGGGTCTCGGTTTCCTCGCGGTCCTGTCTTGTGCTTTCAATCAAACGTCAGTCCAGTGATCAGACAGCGATCCGGTGGTGGGCTGAACTGGAAAGAGCAAGTCATTTAAGATGTTCTTTCTCTCGCTGGCTCCCGCCCACGCTTCCCAACAGCCTTTGTTCGCTGATCCACATTCAAAGTTACAAATAGCATCCCTGAAGGTCCCATTACCCTTGTGAGACGTAATAATGCGTTCCTTCTTTGGCATATTGTATGGGTGGCTGCGGAATTAATAGAGTCTGGATGAGAAAGCTTTCTTTTTTTTCATGCACACTCCATTAATTCCTGAGAAACTAAAAATACATGTAAGTAAACATGACTCACGTACCTGAAGCACACGTCCTATTTCTGTTTGTAATTTTGAAGTTGCTCAAAAAGATTTTCATGCCTTGCCGCGGGCAAAAAAACTGATCTAACACACCACGTTCCGGAACGCTTCATTTTCACGTTTATGAAGTAATTTGCATGCTGAAGGCGCACACATCAGCCGAGCTGTCCGCGGACGAGATGAGAGGAGATTAGAGAGGTGCTGTTAATTCACGGTGGACAGAGGTGTTCTGCACACGGTGGATGTGCACGCTGTAACGCAGGACTGGAAAAATGCATTATTCATTAAGAGAAACATTCATCTCTCATCCCAGGCCTCGTTAACATCAAAACTTTTGTCGAGGTTTTAGCGTCCATTTGCAAGATGGCGGTGCTTAGAGCCACGGAAATGGAAACTTTTTGAAAAAGCACCACGGCTGTAGTAAATAGTTTTATAGATGTACAAGTGGATGGACAGTGTCATGACTCCGAGTCCAGATTCTCTTGGGACTCGGTATTTTTAGAGTTGACAGTCACAGTAATAACTATCTGTTAACAAAATTCATTCTTTTCTGCCATTTCCATTTAAAAGATGTCAAAGCTTTGCTGCATAAACATGAAACATTTCTTGGAAAGATGTCGTGTCTCGGTCTGTGTGTCTCCGTGAGCGTCAAGGAGGCAAAACAGAAACATTTGTCAACAATCGTCTTCAATAACGGTTGGTGCTTTTATGTCTGGCGCTGAGAGAAAGTCATTTGGGCTGCACCAAATGCCATCAGCAATGCCCTTTTGACATACCTTCGCGCCTCTACATCTCCCCTCCTGTCTGCTCGGATTCACAGTACCTTATTGATCTGTTCTGTTCCTGTCCTGTGGTTTCTGAAACCTTACCCGCAGCCTGAGCCTCTGATCGCTTTCTGCTCAGACCAGTGGGATCCGCCGGGTACGTGGACCTCTTGTGGGTTTTTAAAGATTCTCTGTTTTTAAATCACTGCCTCTTTCTGTATATTTGGATCATGAATAAAAATCCAGGATTAATTTTTCTCGCATCGTCGGGTTTGGTTCACCTTCAGCTGGCCGGGAGTCTGAAGTGGAAACATTACTAACAGTAATTACGAGCATACTGGACCATATCTTGACTGATATTCTGTGTTCTTTGTTTGTGTTCTGCCAGTGCATGAAGTAGCTTGCCTTTAACGTCGCCAGGCGAAAGTGAGGGAGTGGAGAATTATGCACTATTGACATTCCCGTCCGTTGACGGAGCTAAAATTAATCTGTGGTCTTTTCCTCAATGCTTGTCGAAATGAGAAATGACAGTTGCCTGAACGGTTTGCCCACCTCTGAGTCCTGGTCCTCCAAGTTGAAGCATGCCACCGTCGGTGACTTTTACATTTTCAGAGCCCTGCATACCATTTTGTTTTATGGTGGGCTGTAATTGGCCAGTTGCTCTGCTGCAGCACGAGCTAAGAAAAAAAAAAAAAAAATGATACGGTTTCATTTTCTTGAAGCACATGGACCGTGCAAGTCAAAACAGCTGAGCTTTGCAAAGCAAGGCGGTGTGCAAGCATTTATTATATAGATGGCTGACGCTTTGACTTGCGTTCTGCGATCCATTTCAGCCTGTGATATATGTGGAAAGGGTTAAAAACGCTGTTATCTAATACAGCAGCAGCGCTCCACTCTGGAACACTTTTAAGTTTGTTTCTGATGAAGACCTTTGTTGCTCTTGCCGATTTAAGAGGGAAACCAATCCAGGAATCCCCCCATGGCATTACTCCACTTAGAAGCCATGCTAAGCCTATCAACCACTCCGCTGCACTTTATACACACCAGCCCCGGGCAGAGAGGTCCAGTACTGTAGCTGGCTTTGCCACTCACACATACAAAGTTACTACAAGCCTTCAACAAGCCTCTGGCTAAAGAGGCACATAGTCATGAATTTTAAGAAAGGGAAAATTAATTGGGATGCACACATTAATTCAAAATGAGAGTCGGTGGGAATGTGGTTGAGCAAGGCTTCAGAAGTGGTTAAACACAATATCTGCATTTCATTTTTAGCGCAGGTTATGTAATGCCGACAGAGGAGGGAAGTCAGCCTCGGCTATATGTGAAAGCAGCTTCGGGCCGGCTGCTGGATACTTGTCACAGAGGAGCCAGACTAGAAATACAAGGATGTTTTAGCCATTTTCTACTGTCATAATAAGCTCATTTAAAAGAATTCACACCATTTTTTTTACTGTTTTCTTTCACACTGCATAACCTCAGTTAGTGCATGTTTGAATCTCCTCAGTATGAACTGAATTGAATTAATCAAAATTATCTACTCTGTCTCTTTTTCCAACCACAACTAGAATATTACATAAGAAACACGAGGCAATATCCAAGTACACTGTCTTTCTGGCCCTTATCATCCATCTTCGATACCATTTTACCCATGAGCGCCTGTGGGCGATGGCACGGTGCTCCGGTCCATCACAGGGCAAACACAGAGACGGGGACAATCACACACACTCAGTCTCACCGAGGGGCAATTTATAGTCTTCAAAGGTATATTTTGGGTTTTTTTGGACTGGAGAAAAGTGGAGTGCTCACCTTTGTTATCCACTACACCAGTGATTCTCAGCCTTTTTCTTGATGAACCAAGCGTTTCACCATTGTAACCTTGTACACTCTTTGGTTTTACTCTTCATCTGGAGGTGCTACGTGGACTGGAGCCGCCTGCAGTTTCAAACTTTCTTTCAGCTTTCCCACCTTAAAGATGCATTCAGCTCTAATCTTGTGTGAAGCCATTTTCTGTGTAGCTCTCTTGGTACACCCTTTCAGACAGTTATCTTTCTCTTGCCCCCATTTTTTTCCTACGGCTGCATGAAAAAAATGTTACGCCACTTAAAATCAAGAGGGCTTCACGACCCCCCATGGATCTTTGGGCCCCCTGGTTGGGAGTCACTGTGCTGCCTTGGTTTCTCATCATGTCAAATATGATTATCAAACATGCTTCCAGCAAACCCGACTCAACCAGTTGGTGCTAAACTGGGTCCTTTCAGTCCCTGTGGAGACGGCTTTGGTCTGTTGATAATTCTCTGAGGTGCCTCTGGTATTGCGTGCTACTTTTCTGACTTTATTCTGGTTGGAGACCCCCAGTGACTCCCATGCCTCGAGAAGCCGTCCTTTTTTTTGTAAACTTGAGCTGATTGTCTCACAGGACTTGAGGATCTCGTCGGCTTTTTCCATTCCAGTCATGAACCTGGCTGTGTCTCTGCTTATTCGCTGTTGGAAACAAAGTAAATGGTATGAGTCAGTTGTACGTGTGCCGTTGGTTCAGTGGGTGGCGATTGTGAGTTTGTGTTGTGATGGACTGCTGACCCTGTGTCCCCACGTTGAATAAAGTCATATAGAAAACTGATGGCTGGAACACATTTGGGGTTTGAGCTATTTTATTGTTCCTGTACAGCTGACAGCATTTGACATTTCTCATAACCATAACTCCTTGGCTTTTATGATATCCACAAATAAAGTATGTAAATAAAGCTTTATTCAACATATCCTAGTCAGTTTAATGGCTCCCAGGACTCAGTAATACCAGGTCACTTCTTTGAAAGCTGAAGTTATTCTATTTTTTGGGGGGCCAATTGCAGACATAAAAATCAAACTAACCCAGGTGATCTTATCTTCAATAAAATGTCTGTTTATAAGCTTCTAACAAAGTGGATCATTTGTGATTTTAGATAACGATGAACATGGATCGTGGCAGAAATCGCCATTTATTTGCTGTTAGACGCCGAGCACAGCAGTGTGATCGACTGTCACTCATGGAAAACCGGACGAGCCCGGTCTCATGTCAATATAAGCCACTATTAAAAAGGCAAACAGGGAATGATGGAGACCATCAGATGCTACAGGACCTCATCCTATTTAATTCTGAGGATTTAATTTGCCCGGGCCGCAGACACTGGCTGATTTTTAAAAGCCTCTATCTCAATGCAAATGTGTGCTCCTGCCAAAGCTGATCACCTGCCGTTAGCGGGCGTTTGCAGAACGACCTTCCAGCCGCGTGTCACGAGTCTATTTGCCCCTTTAAGCTGTCTGTCAAACACCGGACTCTGTCTTCATCATGAGGCTGTGGTCTGTTTGTCTGGGCGTTTTTGAGGCGCTGGCATGAATACGAATGAGCCGGCGTGAGAGGATGAATGCAGAAGTGTGTCTTCTCCAGGATGGGTGATGCACGTGTCGGTGTCAGATGTCAGAAATGGAGATGAAAAGCTATTATTTAGATGAGGTTGAGATTGATCATTTGATTATTACAGCTGCTGGCACCTGGGCTTGGCGTGACGACACACACACACACACACACACACGCACACACGCTGCAGCAGCACTTCCAAACGGCCAGCAGGTGTAGCAGTGAGGTTTGTGAACAGAGCAGCAGAGAGAGATGACAGGAGGCGGCCGTCATGTAAAGCCTCGTCTCTCCTCGGGCTGAAAGGCGCACGGATCAGCATCTGGCAGCAGATCTTCTGAAAGAGGCGAACTTTTAAGGAGGCCCACCCATGAATCAAACTTCACTGCGGGAGATTTTGTGCGAGTACGCTGAGATTCGCCTCAGTTCCTCCTGCAGCGCCTGCGCTTCGGCGTGAGGATTCAATGAGCTGCTCATCCACACCGTCTTGCGCTGGAGCCATTGTTCACAGCAGCAGCCAGACAAGAGCAAGGGAGCATTAAAGTAGCACGTTCACAACATATTAAAATCAGAGCGCCGCCGCTGCTGTTGTCATTTCGATGTCTGCAGGGAGAAGTACTTTTTCATTAATCACTGGCAGAGGCCTACTTCTGTGCAGAGATTACAAAGACATTCAGCTGAACTTTAAAAGAAAGTCTGGTCATCCAGCTCGGTGAGAATAAATGGGTTATGTGATTTATTTCTCTCCTCGGTCTGGCAAGGGGGATTTTCCACACCTGAATATGTGGCTAACAGTATTTCATCCCATTATTCGGTCTTGCCCAGACATCTTCCAAAACAAACAGGCGAAAATAAAAAGCAATGAATAATGTTCTCCTACATTTGGCTCCCTTTGACTCTAATAAAGGTTGACATGTTATTTCAGTCGCTTCCTTTGAATGGATTTAAACAGGAGGGCAGAAGAGGTCTTGGCTCCCTTGATAATGAAGCTTTGTGACAGTTAGCCTGTGTGGAGTGACTTTGGTTTCCCATGAAGCACATGGTAATTAAAATGACCCCATGTGGGAAAACACAACCTGCTCCTCCTGGCTGTGCAGGTTTTAGTCTTACGCTGGAGACTTTGCTCTTTTCACAGGCAAATGTGTTGCTGGAAATGTTTTTGGGAACCTGAAACTGAGGCCAGATGTTGTCTTTGCTCTTTAGCATTGAACTATTGCAGGTCGAGGTCATAGGTCGAAAGACGGATCGTGTGTCGGTGGAGAGTGGAGCACTCCAGGGTGTCTGCAAGACCCGGAAGGTTGGGGGAGGGTTAGGAAGTGAAAGGTATTAAAGTCTCTAAAATGACTGAAGTCAATCAGTGTGGTTGGAAACATTTCCTCTTCTCTGCTGCAGGAGATCAGATTTAGAAGTGACAAATTTCCCAAAAACAATGAAAAAGTTCTTTTTTCCCCATAATTCAAGTATTTTTCTTTTATAATTTTAGCTCATCTTGCCAAATCATAAACTTTTTTTAATAGTATGCTCACTTATTGAAATGCTGCATGTTGTGTTTCATTCCTGAGCGTTTCCAAACATCCATTGATTGAAACTCAGGCTGGTTCTTTGGTGGCTTGTGTCTGCTGGAATCAGTTCAATCTTTTTTTTTTTTTTTTTTTTTTAATTTAAATCTGCATCTTTAATCTGAGTCAAGAAGGTTTGTTGGCTCATAAATGGCCTCTGGACATTTGACCACAACATTAATAGTTATAAACTGCCGGACATCTACTCAATATGCTTTAAAAGTGATTGTGAGCTTCATTAATTTCTAATCAGTGATCCTGGAAATTTAATTAGATTGTAATTTACTGTATGTGATGCTTAAAGCTTTAAAATTTGTGCATGGAGGTGGAAAGCAGGGGCTTTATGAAAGAATCCTTGCTCCTGGACAGTTATCGATGTTGACTGGAGGATTCGGGGCTGCTAACATAAAGACACATGCCGAAAACCCACGAAGCAATTTTGGCTAATAAAATTTGGTTTGTTTGTCGTCTTCTGCTAAAAAACAGCCAGTAGATTGCATTTTGTCACAGCAGTCAGCAGTTTAAATGTTTACTTTCAGACACGGGCTCAGCTGCAGCGGCAAATCATTGTGAATTTGATGCAGTTTTGATTTGTGCCGTGACTGCCTCACACTCCATGTTAACAGCACCCGGGGCTGCGGGGCATTTACTCTTCTCCCAAACCAAGCTGAAATTTTTGAAATTGATGGTCTGAAACTGTACGAGAGAGTTTCTCTTTCTCTGGTAATTTTAATAAAAACAGCTCCACTCTTACAATTTTCCTTGAGCCAAGGTGCGATTTGCAGGAATAAACTCTCTTTCTGTTCCATGTACCCCCCTCCGGTTTGATTATGTTTTACTGCAGCGAGTAGATGAATTGTATCATGGCTGCGTTGTGATTAAAGGTACTTAATAACCAGACCAGACAAAACAGATCAAATAAGTGTATTAAAAAAAAAAAAAAAGTATTCATCTTTCTCACAGTGAGATTGAGGAGCATGCAATTAACTTGAAACTCACACTGCACACCATTTTCCTCACGCCAAGGAGTAAAATCGAATTGAAATCAGATTTTCCAAATATAAGATTGTTGTGAAGAGCAGAACTGTGAGCAATAAATATTGAAGGCTTTTTACCTCTAACATCTGTTATCAAACACATCAGCACTGTTTATTACAGCATTTCTACCTTTGACTTCATATTCCTTGTATATTTCCTCTGCTGAAACATGGCGCTTTATATCTGTGAACTTTCACCTCTCTACATCCTGTGCAGTGGTTTAGAAATCCCCCCCTTCTGTTTTCATGCTCTGCTTACAGCTGGCATCAAAATGAAAGAATCATACATTAAAGTATTTATTTCTTTCATCCACGTCCGTTTCTGCAGATTTACGTGACATTTACATGTAAAATGCATTGTTTTTGCGTTTTAGTTTCAGAAAAGTTTCGCATTTTCATGGCAACGTTTTGGAAATGATGTAGTTTTCCTGCAGGGCCACTAGTGGGTGCTGTTTGTTTATCTACCTGCAGGAGTGTACTTTAGATCTTGATGCAGAGGAACTCAAACGTTGTCCTAAAGCAGTTGAAGTGAGGGTGGATTGAAGCGTGAAGCGTTCAGACTTTTCCCCCCAGAGGATCCGGAGCCGTCTCAGCTCTGACTGATCTGTGTCTTGTGTGGTTCATCATGATACAGATATCCACACCTTCCCCTGCAGCAAAGAGGAGCAGGACATTCATTTAGATTAATAAATAATCTATCGCGGGGCAGGAGTGAAATTTAGTTACCAGCTCCCGTAAGTGGTTTCTGCATCGCCTTGTGCAACTCTCACCTTGTGAGCCAGGCCCTGACACTTCCTCTTATTGATATCAGTGTGATTTATGGAGCTCAGCTCCCCCGGCCATCCTCAAACTGGAGATGGGAGTATGATTTATCCCTGTCTGATGCTGCAGGGTGTCTCCTCTTGGCAAGATAAGGGAGGAGGCTGCGACTGGACAAGCTTTTGAAAATCCTCCGGTAGTGTGAATCTTCCCTCTCCTGTGTTTAGAGATGCACCTCTGCAGCAGGATTTTCTTTTAATGAACAGGTCCATCTGCTCCTTACCTCAGCCGTTCTTATCAGACCGGGGAAAGCAGGTGGGGGAAATCAATGGATCGAGGATGACTCAGCTTCAATTGCACAGCTATTACAAGATAAATATTCTGAAAGTGTGCTTCGGCTCCCAGCCTTCTTATTTGATTAAGGTTTGACATTTATGTTCCCCAGTCAGACTGCTGTATTGTACTGTAATTGCTTGAAGAAAAGTTGTGTTCCTCAGAGGGCAGTGGCCGTTTGTCTCTCGCAATCTGTTGATGCTTCGCTGTGCTTTAGCCATTAAAGGATTTTTATTCTTGCCCCGGTGAAATTGATCTGTATTTCTTTCTTGGGTGAGCCCTAATTACCCATTTCGAGGCAGATTCCTCTTCATTTTTTTAAAGGAGCAATAGGTGATTGTTATTTAATACCACTGTTGTGCATTGAGCGGCACTTGTGAGTCGTCCGGTTGAACTTCGACGAGTTTCAGCAGTTTGCTGTGAGTCGGCTGCTGCCTGGACCAGAGCTACAAAACATGGAGTATTGTGATATGATGTAGGATAAACACATATTTAAGAATCTAATTTTAATCTCTTTGTGCTTTGGGATTATTTTTTCCAGATAACAGGGATTTTTTCTCTTGCAGTCTTTAAGGAATCTGAATTTGTTTTGGGTTATTTTGCCTTGATTTGTGTACCTTTGGGCCTTTGACCTTTAGATTGTTTTCTCCAGGTGTGGCATAAAGTTGAATTAATGAAGGGAAGGTGAATCTGATATGTTTCATTTGGAAATTGACCGGCTTCACTGTGCCTTTTGTTTGTGAACTTTCTTTTCTGGCACGATCCCCTCGTGGCCACCTGACGTGACCTTTGTGAGAAAAGAAATCATTTTGTCCAGAGAGGAGACCGCCGATGCCTCTCTAATGTTAACGCAAGCATTTTCTAGAACGCCGGTGAATCACTGAGGGAAGGTGGTGTCACTCCACCAAGTCCCAGGAGAATCTGGACGCGGTTCTTGTCCATCCACTGGTGCATGTGCAGAAGAACTGTTTGCTACAGCTGCAGTGCTCACAGCCGCTGAGAAAAGCTGCACTTTCAAACATTTACACAAAAATTAGTCAGAGTATCTTTAATGAACTCAGTGGCATCAGCAGCGCCGCTGTAATGGCCACAGAAAGTCAGCATTGAAACGCCTTTTAACCCAAGCAGTTGTTTCATGTATTGTGGACACGTCATTGATCTCCTGTGAGCCCATCAACCAGATGCTTTCACAATATCTGCTACAGAGTGAAAAATAATGCTATCATCTGGCACAAACAGGAAGACTGGACTTGCCTCGGCTGTGAAGGATTATTAGATTTTTTTTTTCAGTTGGTCGAGATGACGTCAACACAGCTCTTCCCCATGTTCTTATTTTTGAAGGTTGTAAAATTAAAATCTTATGAAGGAGTTTGATTTTACTCCAGAATGCACTGAAGGGTCACTTTTTTTTTTTTACTGGTGTGCTTTGAGGATTTTTTTTTTTTCCATTTCATTTGGACCCTCCTCCTCCTCCTCCTCCTCGGTGCATGCTGTAACTTCTGTGTTTTCAGTAATCACAGTAAAAGCACTCCCCTGAGAAACATGTGTCCTCTATAATTCTATCATTGTGTCTCGGCGGTTTCCCCTTCGACCAGGTTTAATTTAGAGGCTGGGGTAACATGATATAAATCCTATTGGATGCCCTGAAACGCTGGCCTTTGCCATCACTGGCCCCATTAAAGGCTACTTTATTGATTGTAAATAAGCTTTGTAATTAATGGAGGGTCACAGCCGTTCTGGGTTCCTTCTCAGACTCGGAGGGGGGACGTCTGCACCTGCTCCCAGCTGGATTCCTTCAAAAATGGAGATGGGGGCTCAGTGATTAAAAATGTAATTCATTATATAAGAAGGCCGCAGTATGAAAGAGCCAAGTTAATCCTCTAATAAAGATAACTCCGCTTCCTCCACATTATGCCATGACGAAGCAATTCTCCCAGCAAAACCTCCATATTTAATGACCGGGGCGAGTCATGCAGAGCCGAGTTCAGGGCCTGTCTCACAGGTAGCCGTGCGGCTGGAAAGGCACATTAAGGACCTGTTCTGGAAGGTGTTAATCCTGCCTTTTGTGAGCTGCGCCTACAAACGAACCGAGCGGCGTCTGTGGCGTGTTTGCCGCCGCTTGGAGGTGACCAGAGCAGATGAGAGCGGCTGGTGAATGTGCCTTTAAGTGGTTTTTTACACACACAGGCTGTCGGAGATCCTGAGATGGGCTGCATCCGCTTACGCACATTATCTGTGAGAGCATGCTGCTTCTTGGCTTCCCTTCACAGAGGCCGGTACACAGGGTCAGAGAGAGTGGGAATGAGAGATGTGCATGCTCACTCCCTCAGATGAGACACTGCTTCAGCTTTGTATACGGGTACATTTCTCTCCCGCCCGTCTCTCTCTCCCTCTCTCTCTCTCTCTCCTTCTCTCCGGCGACCTGTGAGTCTCTCCGTGTGCCTACTCAGTATCCTGTCCTCTAAGATTTCAAACAGCGATCGCCTCTTTTAGAAGCAGGCTGCAATATCTCGCTGTTGTCGTGCCTCCTTTGCTCACTGTTACACATATGGACGCACATTTATTTGGCGAGGTTGTTAAGCCCTCTGTATTTCATCCCTTTTCTTCTCAAAAGCACCACGGAGGGCTGACATGAAGTTATAGTGGGTACTTACTGAGTCATGGCTTTTTAAGGTTTTGATTTAGTATTATAATCACAGAATGCCTTCTGGCCCGCAGGCTAAGCGAGCCGGGCGTAATAAGCTGTTCTGGGCTCATATTTCATGCCGAGGTGAGCTGCGCGGACGCTCCGGTCCGCGCCCCGGCTGTATCTCTGGAGATGAGCATGAATGCCGATGGATCTGACCTGTTGCCTCCGTGCACTCCGGTATCAGTGTCGACATCCTGTCATAGGAACGCTCACGATTCATGCCGCAGAACGGCCTGCGCGGCAGGACATGATTAAACCGCCACGGCGTTTATGGAGGGAACAACACCTTTTCAGCCACGGCCACTGGAGACTGACCCGTAAAAATTTCAGTATTGTATGTTTGTATAAGGAGACTTCCAAGACTGTTCGTAATGTCAGTAATATCTCCATTACTGATGAGTCTTAGTTTCAGTCTCAGTTGAGATTGCACACACTCGTCTATTCTCCCCTTTCTTTCAGTGTTCCTTTGTTCATGGTAATTAGCAGTGTGAAAACGGCTCTTAATTAATACACTTAGATGGTACAAATGTGGATTATTCCAGTCAGCCCACAGAGCGCCGCAGTGTGTCAGCACCCCGTCACCTTGAAGCGGCGCTGCCGCGTCTGATGTGACGAAGGCTTTTCATGTCTCCCTCCGGTCGGTGGAGGAATCACTGGTGTCACAGGATCAGAAAGCGGATGTAATGATTGCCGCGATTAGACACGCTCTCTCCCACTGCTCTCGACTTCAGTGCGAGCCGGTCAGAGTTCCTACGTTCTTTACTTATGAAGAAGCAATGACTTAAAGTTAGAACGCATTGATCTGAAACGCACTGAACTGTCTTTAGCAGGGGTGTCAAACTCATTTTAGCTCAGCCTGATTTCATCTTGAAATCTTGCTCTGGTAAAGTAGTGCCAAAATAACTATTAGATTTAAGTTTTAAAGTGTTTTTTTTTTTTTTTTTTGTAGCACAAAACAAATGTCTCTATTTTCACATAAAAAGCAAATGATTTTTGTTGGAAATTAGAACAATTTCAACATAAAGACAATTTTAATGAAGCCTTCTGGTGCAAAATACTAAGAAATGTCCAGAAAACATCTCCAGAAGTTGCATTGTGAATAATTCTACAAAGTCAGCCTGACAGCACGGCTCTGAGGCCCATCTGATAGCAGTGAGGTCTCAGTGTTGTGCCGTGTTCGCACAATTTGCTTAGTGGTTTGGCGGGCCGGATTCTGACCTCTTGCGGGCTGGTTTTGGACCACAAGCCTTATGGTTGATGCCTCTGCCCAATAGGACTCATAGGTATACTCTGTCATTATAAAGGTATGACATTAGATGCATTTATACAGATTTCCTGCCAAAACAGTACAAGTATGAAAATGTAAAAATGATTTTTAATAAACATGAAATAACGGTTTTATACTTGTATTGAGTTGAAGGTCCAGTCAATTATGTGCAAAGATAAAAATATCATCAGAAAAACAAATGCTTTAATACAGATATGTGGACAAATCTACTTGGGTAAAATGAGGAAGTATTTGCTCTTTGTTGTTTGTAGTCTCTGAAGCTAAATATCCAAGTTGCCCTCCTAATTAAAAATCTAAAGCAAAGCTTGGAAATATTAAACCAATGTGAAGGATTGTGATAAAATGAGGTGAAAAGGTTTTTCTAATTATGCACTATTAGTGCCATTATTGACAATAAAATCTCTTTGTGTTAAATACTTCAATACAGTTATTGAGGCACTTCACGCATGTTAATTATGAATGAAGATTAAAATTAACCTTTGGCATGGCAAAATGAAGATAGCGCTTAATTAAACAAATTCTGAAATTATTAAATGTTCTGCCCTTTTTGTGGCACATTTAATTTATCACACATCTTTCTGCTGAGAAAGAGTAAATCATGTGAATTTTGAATCTTTTGAGGGAACGTTTGCCTCCGGCAGGAGTTAACTGGCTGCTGAAGACCGTCGTATCAGGTGCTAATGGCGTGTTTGTGAAAGTGAATCAGGATATTGTAGACACACACATCAGTCTTTTTATTTCTTTACTGTGGGAGTCTGTCCCAGACACATCAGGTCCAAAATATTCATATTTAATATCAGTGATCCTTTTCGATGAGAGGATTATCATTAGCCTCCGCAGTGCAAAATGGACTGGAAGAGCTGAGCTCGCTTCAAAAGACAAAATATTAGAAATGCCACAAATCTCATTAGTTCTGGCCTCGAGCTGCCCTGACAATTCTGTTGTGAGAAGGATGTTTATTAACGCAGTTGGTAAATTGGAAAAGATGTGTATAAAGTAGTGGTAACGTTGGAGTCGATACAGTGTCGGGCGTCGCTATGTGAGGATGGTCGAACGCCACGGCTTCAGATCGCGTCGGGGATTAAACCTTATCTCGCCCGGCGAGCCTGCTGCCCGATAAGATGGTAGCTTATGATCTGCCGGGATCGCAACGTCTGGCCACGACTTTTAGGCCCCGTTCATGATACCACAGTGAGTTCAAGAGAAAACGTAAAGCTTTCGTTGCGTAGTGGGTTTCTGTTTACAGGACAAACATCCACCAATTTTCCCATAAATATACACGATCACAAGTGGAAAAAATATTTTTTTTCCCTTATGTTGTATCTGTTTTCTCATTTTTGGGAGCTACAGCAGGTAAATTTGTCTTCATTTCTAGGTTTTATATCTGTAATTTGTGCTTTATACCTTTGCACTTGTGCTGAACTGAAAATTGGTGTCTACTCGAGCTGCGTTCAGTTTTCTGTCTTGCTTAGATTTACTAGAATAACCCTCACTCCGCTGCTTCTGTTCTGTTTGTGCTGAAATGATGATAATATCTAAATTAATCAATAAAGTCAAAGACGGGCGCCGTGCGGCTCAGTTTCGTCCCACCTGACTATCATATCATGAGCTGCCGGTCGGTCGTCGCCGTTTCCCTCGTGTCCTTCATGATGTTAGAAGCTTTATGAACCTGAAAGCCTTTCGACTCCCCTCTCAAGGCCGCTGGGGGATTGTGAAAAAATTACTTAAGCACAGTTGGAGGAAAGCAGGAGGGGCGGGGGGGGGGGGGGGGGGGGGGGGGGGGGGCTTTTTGAGAGCTTTTTCATGTTCTCTTCTTTGAGATTTTTTTTGTTTGGGCTTACAGTCTGCTCCTCAGCTGGAGCTGGTCTGTGGGGCTTTGCTGAGTCACTCTCATCTAATGGAGAACATCTGCTGCCATGCTTTTTAACACCTGGCCTCACAGCGGACGTATTTGTGCCTTTTAAGGGGTGGGGGAGCCGGCCGGGGGAAAAACAGGGGAGGGGGATTAGCCGGATTGAGCAAAGTGCTTTCCCAAAATGTGGATGTTGTTGGGGGATGGAGCAGGTGTGTGTCCTGTTGCTTAATATAAAAAATATGTGGTTGTGTATATATATATATATATTCACAGGTTTCTTTTGTGTCCTGGTCTGTTGTTCTTTCATATGATTCCAAAGAGCTTCATTTATACTGCAGAGCATCCTCACACTGTTGGACTCAGGCACAACAGCTCTGTCAGTTAGCTTTCTTAAATAATTAATTGACTTTGTCTAGGAGTGTGTGTGTCGAGTCTCTGTGAGAATATGCTTGCATTCTTTGTCAAGACCTGATATCATCCATCCATCAGAAAACTGATTAAACTTACCTGAACCTGTTGGGACAGTTGACTTTGTACATGCCGTGACCCCACAGTTTAACTGAAATATTTACTAAATGGCTGCAAATAAAGTTAATTGTCACAGGGAATAGGACTGTTGCCAGAATGTTCTTAAAAACCGAAGTGGATGATGATAAAACATCACTCTCCTCCATGAATCCATGAAAACAGGAATCACACCATATCAAGCATTACTTTCTGTAGATGTACTCGTCAGTCTGTCCCTATTGTCTGTGCAGAATAAGTGTTTCTGAAATAGCTGGTGTTGACAGGTACAGTGTAAACAGATCTTTGAGTGACTCTATTTGTCAGCTGCCTTTTACAATCAGCCACGGCAAATCTCAGCAACTTCAATCCACAGACTTGGATGTTATTTTTGGTAAACTTGGATGGTTTCTAGCTAATGTCTTTAAATGTAACTGTTAACATCGTCATGGCAGACAGCTGGTCTTTCTGCAAGCGCCCTCAGAAATATCAACGTGTGCTGTCTCTTCTTTCTCCAGCAGGTTTTTCTGTGGTGGAGTCCAGGACGTCTGCTGCAGTCATGTTCAGGAACAGCTTGAAGATGCTGCTGACGGGGGGGAAGGCCAACCGCAAGAGCCGCAGCAGTGGTGAGTCTGTTTCGTGATGCAAGCCGCAAACGACGACGCATCTGCCTGTCAGCGCGCACAAGGTGCCGGCTGCTCGTCTGGAGGTATTTTAGGAAGCGGGCTCAGAAGATGAAATGTGTTTTGGTTCTTCAGAGCAGCTGCTGAAGAGACCCTCAGGAACCATTTGTCACCTTAGCCCTGATATTCTCCTGCAGCGGCACTGCGCCGTACAATCACTGATCAGAAACTAAATGAGAAGCGTGTCGCACATTTCACAGACAGTGAAAATGAGGAATTGTCAGATATTGAAAGCTTATCGTGCGACATCGACGCATCGACATTAACCAATCAAATCCAGCAAGTACTGTCCAATCACAGGGCGAGTAGAGAAAACCACTGGCAATCTGTTTCATAGATAGCTGAGTGATGCATCATGGGGGATTTGGAAGTTGGACGACACCACATATTCAAACATGGAGTCAGATGGATGTTTTTATGATGTTTGTTCTACCACAGAAGCTTTCTAACTTCCACAGCGATGCTAGAGTATTTCCCACAGAGGGATTACTGTGGATGTTTGAAATGTGTTTGTTCTGGACTGTTTGTGTTTTTTATTCTGTGTGCCTCTTAGACGGCTGTCATATAGTCAATTTATGATTGAGCACAAAATAGTTGCTCCAGAGGGATTTTCCTATGGAAACAATGCATTGAATTGTATTAAGTCTTATTGGATTTACAAGCCGACAGCTCATTATCGACTTATTAATGGGTAAAAACTGCTGCGAACGTCTCACTTCCACATCCTGTGTTTGGTTCATTTAGCAATTTTTAGTCTGTGCTGCTTTCACACTTGAGCAAAACTGGATGTGAGCTCATTTGGAGGTGAATCAGGACCCGTTTCTCAGAAGGTGTTGCTGCACTTCCTCAGTGCACATTGGGCGTCACACACACACACACACACACACACACACACACACACACACACACACACACTCACACACACACACACACACACACTTCCGGCAACAGAGACACCAAACCCCCTCTTTTTCTTTTTTTGTCTTTCCTGAAACGAACCCTGCAAAGTGCGAACACAGCGGTTCCCTGGGCGCCCTCCTGCAGTTCTGCTATGTGAACGAGTTGTGAACATCTTGAGGAACTTGCCACAGTTTGTGTGGCGTTTTGCTGCTTCAGTTGTCCCCGATGGACTGCATGATGTGGAGACGAGATGAGACGAGATGAGGACTCTGCGGGGCTCGCGCCATCTGTTGCAGCACTTCTTGCCCTTCTCGTGGCTGAAGATAATCCTTAAGACTCTTGGCTGCTGACACCTTCCTGATAGTCCTGCATAATTTATTGAAGCATGTTAAAAAGCCTAACAGCACTCTCGACCCGAGCAGATATCCTCAGTGATGTTTTTCATAAAGACAGAGTCGGAGCATTTTTAGTGCAGTTCAGTGTCTCCGAGCACCGAGACACCAGAAACGCGGCGAAAATTTAGCATTTTTTTCCCTGAATATTTTGTCGTGTAAACGTCTCTGAACTCTCGCGCACACCTGTAAAGATGCTCCGGATTTCATCTCTGCTCTCTTGAATCGGGCTGCGTGACTTTTCCCACCTGCCAGGAACAAACCTCATGATTGGCTTCTTGCCGTCGGTGTGTTTCGGTGCCGTTTCCTCCTTTGTCTTCCCAGACAGAGACCCTGCTGTCTCAATGATTGCTGCCTGCGCTCCGTTATCAGAGCTGTAATGAAGGCACAGCGTTAATTTACCTGTTATGCAAACACATTACTTCCTTCAACTGTTGGCAGGAAGAGGCATTTCAAGCAGATCCTCACAGCAAACTCCAGCATAGTTTCTGCAGATAAACGGGGCCGCTCTCTGCCTTCAGTGCGTCTGTGTATTTATGTGTGGAGCGGTGAGGAGGCCAAGCAGTGGTGCGTGACTGGAGTCCCCTCCAGTGTTTTCATATCTGTTGCTGTCACTTTGCAAGGATCCGCTCATCCCTGCAGACGAGCGGCGCTCCTGCAATCTGTTTCCTTCGCTGCAACATCTGTATCCTCAAGTTTTCCGGCAGCTTGCAGCACATGTGTCTTCTGCGGCGGAAACACGCCTGCACTGACACCAGCGCCACTTTTTAAAATGTATGTAAACACACGAACTTGTTAAAAAATACCCAAGGCGTAGACACAGACTTGTCTTAAACAAGCGTCCCCATGACTTTGAAGGGCGCGAGGAGGCCTGGCTCTAGCAGCGACGAATTATCAGCGTACAGCAGGCAGGGAGCGTAGAAACCGGCATCCCACCGCCGCTGCTGTGGGAGGAGCGCTTGGCTCCAAGTAAAGGACGTGTTACCCCGAAAAACCTACCCCAGACACGCCGCCTGCTGAAACTGGTCTGGGTTCAAATGGGAGATGGTGCGATAAGTCGACCGTCCTCCGTGTTTGATGCCGTTTCAGGGATGCCGACGCTCAGAGTGGGAATAGACCCGCTAATCTGAAGACAACAGATGAGCTGGCTGTCCCTTGATCTGCGCTGGAGAAACTGTTTGAGTCCCACGTTGCTAAGCTGGTGAATGGCAGTTTTTAAATTGAATAACACAGATAAGCTGCTCTGATTGTGATGCGGCTAAATTTTACAAATCTATAGCGAAGCACTCAGCGAATGTGCCGTTATCTCCCCGGGAGTCACACGGTATTGTTGGCTTTTTCTGTCCTCAGACACTATCATTAATGTTGAATTAGCCTTCTTCTCAGTTTAACCAATCTGAGGAATCAGGTGCCATTCAGGATCTGAAGAGAATGTTCACTGGAGACAATATAATCTCCTCCCTTTAGATTCAGGCTGCTGAAACAATAGGAGGCGATGTCTCGTGGTTGCTCCAGCAGCAGTGTTTAGATATCAGATATGAGACTTTTCTCGAAGACACAGAGCAGATTTAAACCAGTGTGTGTGTGCGTGCGTGCGTGTGTGTGTCGCTGGCGGCAGTTTCATGTTCAAGTACATCCGCCTGAAAAGCTGCGGAGTGAATGAGATGGAAAATGTTCCCTCATGGTCTCGCATATTACATCGTTGCTTTCCACTTCCTGGGCCGCCGTGCGAATTAAAAATAGATTAGTGTGGAGGAGTTTGTTTCATTTTCACAGAACCAGAGGTGAAATTTGGACCGCCATGGCCTCGGTGCTCCCGTCAGGAGGGACGGCGAGGGAAGACTGGAGACTGAGGCGACGGCGTGACACCGCAATCACAGCTTGTGGCGTCCTCTGATTAGAAAATGAGGAATGAGGTGGAAAGGTTGGTGTCTGGACAAGAAGCCGGTGCCTGACCAGACGAGTTATCCAGAGGAAACGTTGAGAGCAGGAGTGCCAGACACATTTTAGTTCAGGGGCCACATTCAGCCCAGTTTCACCTCGAGTAGGCTGGACCAGTTTAAAAAAAAAAAAGAAGAAGAAGAAGCTCCATAATGACCTTGAAATATAAATAACTACGTTTTATCCTCCAATGTGGAAAAATTGCTAAAGTAGAAATGTATCTAACAGAGGAGAGTTCATCTCTCATTCACATAAAGATTCACACACTAAAGAAAAAGTCAAAATGAAGCTTAAATCCTAAAAATGGAGTAAAGTTGAAATGCCATTCTCAACGTTATGCTGCCATTCCCAAAACAGAATTTTTATTTCTACTTAAACACTCATACTCGGCCTCAAAGACATAATTAGGAGCACTTATTTTCATTTTTCAGCAAATTAACAGACTGAAAGTGGGTGAAAATAGTCTTTCAGGGGGCGACATTCAAATCCACTGAAGCTCACTCAATACTCTAACATCAGCTTTCATTTCAGTCTCTAATCTCAGGCCTTGTCATGCTTATGACATGACTTCAAATCTTTTGTATCGATTTGTCTCTGAAGCCATGCGGTGATCGTGTATCATCTCATCAGACCGACGCCGGTGTTGTCAGGCACCTTCAGTTGGCGGTGTTCGATTGACAGCTTTCATACCGGCCTAATCGAAGCAAATGAACGGGTGAATGCACCGGAGTACGACTGAACCCAACAGGTTAAAATGCTGGGAAACGTGTTTGGTTCGTACGGCGGCGCCTGAATTGACTCAAACTGGCCTCTCTGAATTGAGGAAGACACTCTTTCCCAAACTGGTATTTTCCTCTAAGTAGAGAGTATTTAAAATGGATGAGAGTAAATCCCTGTTTTTATTTTAAAAGTAGGGAGTTAAAATTGTGTGTGTGTTTTTGACGATATTACCGCGATGTCGAGCACGTCCCGTTCTTTTCATCACATAAATACGGCGGCGATGTGCTGCAGCTCCAGTCACTCGGCAGCTCTGGAGGCAGCAGGTGTTTGACAGGAATCAAATCGGTCCCCCCTAATTATGGAGCTCTAATGAATGGCTCATTTTCCACAGTGCCGGAGAAATCTAATTAGAGATCATGAGATCAGCAAACTAACTTGCTTTTAGCTGACGGGAACGAGCGGGAAGCGACAGCAGCGAGGCCCGAGGTGTGTAACGAAGGTAGCTGAAGTCCAGCCGGTCCGCTTTGCCTCGTGGTCGTTGGCGCGCACGTTTCCCTGAAAGCCGTGAAGAAGGCTGATGAGATGTTTCAGAAACAGACACCGATAGTGAAGGTGACTCACTGGGATGAATAATTCTGCTCCGCTTCCCTTTCCAAATCGAGTGTTGCATTGTGATTTGGTTTCCTGTGATGATGTCTGCGTCAGAATCTGTTCCCACTTCACATCCACCATCACGTCTCCTCATTTTTCATTTAGCCCGGCTGCGTTAGGGCAGTTTAGCCAATTACTGCATTTCACCACTAATTAAGTGAGGAAACATTTTGTTGATAGTTTATAGATTATTACTTCATTTGATCTTAATGCCGGTTCAAACAGTGAGGACTCTCGCCCCTGAGTAGTTTAATTCACAGCTTTAATTCAGTTCCATCCATCTTGAAAACAAGCGATAGTAAGTATGAGATAAAGAAGAGAATATGACACTAATGACCCGTAACCTCTTCTGAGACTCTGAACATCAGCAGTTACATCGAGCTGTAGTTAATAAATCATTTGCATATCGCTCTTTCATCCATTATTTAGTCGATTTTTTGCCTTTGCCTATGTATTTATGACATCTGCTGAGTTGTCATTGTACTTAAAAAATTTATTAAATGCATTACATAGAAAGAGATATGCAGATGTTGCACATTTACATGTATGTTACTCCGTGCAAAGCAAGCTATGGAATATCCCGTTAACGTAAGTGACCACGCCGACTGCACGGACATGAATCAGACCACGCTGGAGCAGTAATATCAGAGAGATGTAAGCGGCTACAGGAGGAGCAGCAGCGGAGTCTGGCTGATCTCCACAGAGCGACAGATTGGCTCCTACTGCTCCACAGAGTGGCCTCTTCCTTCCTGTATTAATGAACCCAGGGAAAAAAAAATCTGAATGGACGGATTTCAGTCAAGCAGGTCCTGTAAACATGCGGCGGCACAGTCCTCCCACAGAGGCATGTCGTATGTAGCCCCTCATTCACAAACAGAGCGGGAAATTTCCAGGCTTCACATCCACTGACATTGTTAGAAATTTACTGGTTTTGCTAAGATGAATGATAACTGTAAAAGAAGTGTTTTTTCCTCCCCCAGCATGTTTAACATGTCCTACATACCATTGTATTCAATGACTCCATGTTTTTCTGATTCAAATCAGGGCCAAATATTTTAAATAGTATTAGTATTTAGAGCCACAAGTAGGAAAAATTCCCTGTGCATTAAGTAACTTTGTGCACATTGAGTTCACGATTTTGATTCCGTCATGACTTTTTTCTTATTTTTCGTTCAAAAAAAATGTTCATTGCACTCATGACCTTTAAGAAAAAATGATGCTGTACTGTGTGTGGTGGCAAGATTTGTGGTGTTGCCTTGCGGTGCTGCAACCAGAGGAAAACACACTGCACAATGCAAGGCATGCTATTTGTTATTGCACGTGCATGAGGGGGTGCATGTGTGTAATAATAATAGTAATAATCATGTCAATATGCACAAATTCACTGCAGCATTTTATTTTCTGTCATTTTACAACACAAAGCACACCGAAGAAGCTCTTGAAATCAAACATGTGTGGTATGCCTGTTATTCTTTTTTTTTTTTTTTTTTTTTTTAACCCATTTTAAGATGTTTTCCAGAACATTGCGGGGGTCCAGCGTTAACCCATCCAAAGTTGTACATGTGTTACATGCTCTCACCTGTCAGACTGCGAGAGAAAGACACGCACAAAGCAAAAAGCCTGAAATGCTGATTTGATTTGTGAATTTTCCTGATAAAACTCGCTCAAATACAGCTGGTGAAATAGTTGAATAATTAAACTCGGGCCTAATTTGTATTCAGCCTTGTTTTTTTGTGTGTCTGCTGCTGCTGTCTGGCTCTCAGAGTTTCATCTTTCATCTCACACTGTGTATAACCAACCACCGTATGTCTTAATTTCCTTCAAATGTGAGCATTAACATGCTGCGCGGGCTCAGACTGTAGCCAGAACAGCAGACAATGGCTCCGCGAATCAATATGGTGCACAGCTGTGGAGAGGAGCTCTGACCTTTGGTTACTAAGAACAACAGTCTGATGTCTGCGACCTCCTCCAGCTCCTCTGCAATGAGCCGTTTAGCCGCCTTCCTCCGGCCGCTGACACTGTGAGCGGCCTTTATGCGGTGTTTACCGAGCAACTGTGCGTCATCGCAAAGTGTCTGTCAGAGGAAAAGTTGCTGCATCAAGAGTTCCGCCACGACGACAAGATGCCTTCTTATGTAGATGTATGCACGGCCGTAATGTGTTTTCCTCATCAGAGCGCGGCTGGAGTGTTTGTGAGGCTGTCAGAAAGTACTTGTTTTCGGCTCCTCACTCTGTCGCTGCCCTCAGAGGATTGGTTTGTATATTCTCCTTTTAGCTCGAGCAGACTCATTACCATGTAGAAAGTCTGCGAGAGAACTCTGCCACATCATGATCGTCAATATCAGGACGCATTTACACCACGTTTCAAGAGAAAATGGTTAGCTTTTGCAGTTTTACTTCAGAATAGCTTTGCGTTTACATTTTGAAAACAATGTCTGCGTGACTGTCAAGTCCAGGAGAATATGGACCGGGAGTCACGACGTATTATTGCTTACTGTCCATCCACTGAGCATGTGCAGAAGTATGGCCTTGTTGCACCTGCGCAGGAGCAGAAAGTTGCGTTTTCACCTGTTTCCATGGAGACGGAGTGTTTTCAAGAAATTCCACCTTTGGAGCTGTTCTCAAAAAGTTGTTTGGTGCCCCCCCCCCCCATTAAAAAAAAAAAAAAAAGCCTTTTGAACTCCTCCTCATCATAGGGTTGCCATGGCAACAAAGCTGTGGCGAAATGAGAGCAGGCTGAAGGTCAAAGTGAATGCAGACCGGAGACGGACTGTCTGGTGGGGGGGCTGGAGGGGGCTAACTGGGAGAAGATGCACCGGGAGTGTCGGCCGGCAGCTCTCTCCCCTCTGCTGGAGTGTGGGAGGCACTTATCGGCCCATCAGCACGGTTCAGTGGAGCCACTTGATGCGCATACCGCCCATGTCACAGCCGCCCATGCGCCTTCACTGAATGGCCTCATTTCAGCCTCTCAGTCTCAAGAATGCGTCGGCCTGAAATCTCTTCAACGGCGCTCTCCCCGAGTTGTGATCAGAGCATGAAATCACATCATATTACTCCAACTTAGCTCTACATCCAATCTTTACAGTTTGTAATATATATACGTGCAGTCATCAGTGTTGAAACAGCAAGTTTGAGCATTTTAGGAAAAAAAGTGAATAATGTACTATGACATCCTCATCAAAGTTCTTGTGTTTGAAGACATAAATAATTTTCTTGACAACAACACACTAAGAAGGACTGAAGACAAAACAGAACAGTACCTTTACTATCTGAGTGAGAATGGAGACAAAGACGGTACAGAAGCAGAACACTGGTGTGGTGGAAGATGAAGGGCAGCAGACAAACCACCAAAAATGTAATGGAGGAACCAAAACTGCAGAAACCAGCAGCACGAAAACACGCTGTCTGTTTCCACACATCCTCTAGGAAAACATTAAAAAAAAAAAAGTGTGAAGATTTGGAAAAATTTCGAGAAAGACGTGTAAAGATGGATCAACTCGCTCGTCTTTCTGACAGCTTTCAGCATACATACATACATACATACATACATACATACTCGCCTTGCTTTCCCCGAGTCCTTTCTCCTTCTCAGTCTGACATGAAAAGCACCAGCTTGCTTGAAGGTTTCCATTGATTTGTCGTACGGCGGGCTCACTTTGTTCGACGTCACGAAGGCATCATACTGTTACTGCTAACTGGTGGATGAAAAAAAATCGTTGCTGCAGAGCGCATTCTCCACTGTAATAAGCGGCACTCAGTGCTGCCGATGATAATCAGCTGCTAACACTGTTCCTTTTGTATCTCCATCTCACAATACTCACAGTGAAGCATGTCCACTCAGCTTTGGTACACTCAGACATTTGCTAGAGATGGCATGATTCCATCCCCCATACATATTGAGTAAAGCCACTTCACCAAAAATGTCTCCACCGTGTAAATAAAGCACATCTGCCACCTTGTTTCATTGCCGTAATTCTAACAGAAACGTCTCGTTTTGTCTTTTCACTCAGTTGCACCATTAAAAAGCAGGAAAAAAAACCCCCAGTTTATTTTGGCTTTCAAACCTGGTCCACGACTTCAGGTGACGTCATGAAGACAGACGCTGGTAGATGAAAAAGCATTAGCGTCAAGTGCATTCTTTATCGTAATGAGTGGCCCTCAGTGCGGGCGATGGCACTCAGCCGCTCACATTGTTCCTTTTGTATCGCCATTGTCGCAGTGATCAGACTGAAGCACATCCACTCACAGCTTTTTGCTTTAGTACACTCTGATTTGCGAAAGATGGCATGAATCATGTGTCTGTTTGTCGAGCCACCAGTCTGCCTTCTGTTCTCGGCAGTCCGGAGCCTGAATGCTGTCATGAGTCTGTATTAAAGGCCTGATGCGTGTCTAAAATTGGTGCGGCGCATTCAAGACTTGATCCATCAGCCCAAAGAAAGCCCTCAGCGGGGGTTTTCAATGTCCCACTGACAGTGACATTGCCAGCGGTTTGACGGCTGTTCTCTGCAGTATTTTGTGTTATTTCGCTTGCTGTGTTGAAGTCGAGTGACATTTAAATGGAGACCGGAGCAAGAGTCCGCGGCTGAGTCTCTCCCATGCAGCTCTTTTGTGACGGGGAGTCGTGTATTTCAGGTCTAGCAGTCGGGAGTGGGCAGCACGATGCGTGGTCGTGAAAGAAGCCGTGGTCTAACCTCTCCTCCTTCTCTGATCACAACGTCAATAGCGGTAACTCAATGTGTCCATTTCCCTTCCCTTCCCTCCGGCTCTACTAATTTTCTTGTCTATAGCCTTCTCCTCTTTTTCCCATCATTTCAGGCTGAACTCTCAGCAACAAAAGTGGACTTAATAGGAGAAAATATTGTGTCTTTCTCGCGTTTTTTTTTCTAGATGTGTTACTCTCTTTTCTGTGTTCACGCTAATTGCTGGAATAAGGCTACGTGTTAATGGCTGCAGTGTGACTGATGTTCAGCAGCTGATGTTGCTGTGACCCAGATACGGCATCGCCTCTTAAGTGGCCGGTAGTGTTGGCGGGGTTTTATGGTGGTGGAAAGCGATAGGCCTTGAGCATTTCATCTCCTCTGTGGAATCACTTCACTTCTTTCACTAACATGCTGCGAGTGCTGTTCTGAATTTACAGGTAACGCATGTTATTCTATGTATGGCAGCATAAAAGCGGGAAAATAACTCGATATGGTTTGGAACCCAGGGCTTGAATCCCTCCCCATAATGTCTCCGTCTATCCCCTAACTTGAACCAGAACAGCAGAAAGCCTCCAGCTCTGAGTCTGGTTCTGCAGGTGATCTCCTGTTTAAAGAGAGTTTTTCCTTTTCACCATCTCCTACGCTTGCTCATGTGGAATTGTTGGATTGATGGCCTAAAGAAATAAACTTGAATTGGATTGTTGCTAGTGTCAATTTAAAAATTTTTAATGAACTATTCAAAGAATGTAATTGCGTAAGTTGTGTGATGTAGAAAAAATTAAGAATCGCTTTCTAAAACATTTACATGTACCGACTGAAACAGGAGATTAGAAAAGTCTTGACATGACTTTGGAAAAGGGATTGCACCTTGACAAGAAAGCAGCGTATCTCTGCTGAAGCTAATCCGTGTTCGGGGACTCCTGGCTGGAGTTTAATTGTTAGGGCGCATATTGTACGTCCACTGCATCCACAGCGGAAATCCCAGCTGGTTGCTCCTTTATTGCACATTACTCCGTCCCTCTAATTGCATTTCTTCCCGATCTCTATCACAGCTATCAAAGCAGCGACAACAGAAAGGCTTCCTTCAGATGCCATTTACTTATCAACCATGTCCTTGTAGCAGGTGCAGTTCTTTTCTTTGATTGACCCTGTGGGTCCTCAGAGGTCTGCATTATATCAGGAGACCTGCAGTCCTGTTTGCCTTCGACCACGCTGTTTTAAATCTACTCTCGGTCGCCTCGACTGTTGGTTCCTCAGATGAATGGAAGACTCAATAATTTAAATGACTATAATTTCTGGTGCCGACTAGTGAGAATAATCAAGCTCTTGGATATTTCTAAAAGTAGAAATTACATTTTTAGTTAAGTCAACTGTAGCTGAATTTCTGTCTAAAAATGTATTTTTAAAATGAAAACATTGGCTTTGAAAGAGTTAAGGAATCCTACACCGGCTGGAAGAAGAGAGAGGAGGAGGAGGAGGGAAGAGAGAGAGAGAGTTGCCTGTCTGTGTGTGTGTGTGTGTGTGTGTGTGTGTGTGCGCGGCTCGCTGAGTGTATGCGTACTGACACCTGGCGCTCGCCCTCCCTCGCTGCTCACATTGTGGAGAGCTCTTTGCCTGTCTGGGTTATTCTTTACCTCTGTCTCTCTCTCCCTCTCTCTCTCTCTCTCTCTGTCTCTCTTCCCTCCCTCTATCTTTTGTCCTTTCCCTTCTTGCCTCTCTTCCCCGCGCTGTTCCTTTCCCCCCTTCGTGCCCCCGCAGCCTCCTCTTTTTGTTGAGGACCTCCTTCACTATGCTGCAGGATTTTTATTGCCCAGGCAGACGGGCGCTCGACTGACAAAAGGTGAGCCGGCGGAGTCGGGGCGGGAGGATGGATGCGCTGCATAGATTTCTCTGAAAACAGTTCTGGAGGTGGGGAGTGGTGGAAACGCACCATTCAGCCGTTAATTGTTTGTCATGGGTTTGCCCGTCTCGCAGTGCAAGTCTGAGCAGCTCCTGAGCTCCGGCAGGCAGAGTGTGGGCGTCTGGATGTGTACTTTGAGAGGTGAAGGGTTCAAGTGTGTGATTTAAGAGCGGCGTGTTGAGTGTCTGTGTTTTTTTTTTTTTTTTTTTTTTGTTCTGTTTTTTTTGACCGGTGTCAGCAGCATGTGTCAAAGCCACACCGGAGCTGATTTGTTTGCCCCCGGCGTGGCCGCCGTGCGGGGTGTCACCTTGACCCAGCCTTTCACGGCAATCAGTGTCTCGGCGGCATCGTGCCACACCTTAAGCACGGACACAGTGGATGGAGAGTAAATATAGACGAGAGGGAAGTGGAGAGGCTGCGGTGTCTGACAGATGGCCACTTGAGGGGGGGAAAAAAAAACTGTTGAAGAGACGAAGACGAATGATTGAGCGTGTCTTAATGGATGTTCACTGTGTCTTTCAGGTCAGATGTGTCAAATTGAATGTCTTTGAGCTTATTAATGAGACTCCGTGTCGCTGCTCTGTGATTGGTCCCCTCTGTCTTCGCCCTGGACGTTCTCCTTTCACCTCTCCAATCGACTCTTCCTCACGAGTTCCAGTCACAAATCATCTTAGCTTGTCGCTGCTGCGATGCTCCCTGCTACAAATTATATTGCGGAGCTGATGTGTTTCCTTGTAGCCAAACAATATCTGAAATTCAAGGACTCAATTTATTACAGTCTTTGTGAAAGAGAGAAGGGACAAAAAAACCCCACTATTTTCTGCAAAACCTGGTGTCGCGAAGCTTTTGTTGAGGTTTTAATTCTGAAATTCAAGTCAAGTGAGCATCAATAGAAAACTAATTTATATTTATGGACTTAGGATGTTTTCATTTATAGGTTGAACCTCAAAGATAAGTGTTTAAACTCTTAGAGTTCATTTGCCTGAAACATGTTTCCTCATCCACACAACACTACAATCATGAAAATAGTAAAGTTACAGTGCAATAGCTGCAAAATGTCACTTCTATTTTGATGTTAAAGTCTAGTCAAGATGATAACTTTAACATTTTTGCACCATTCCAGATTCGGATGCTAGTTTCAGGAATGAATTATAAATGGTTTGATTTCATGTTCCTTAATGCTACATACAACAGAAGCTGAATATTTTCAGCTTTTAGAAGTTAATGTCACTCAAAGCCCCCCCAAAAAAGATAAGAATGGTCAGGGATGATTGTAGACATTTACTACTTGTAGCTGAAGGTGACTAATCTTGCAGCTTTAATTCATCCAAGATTCAAAAAACACAGACGGTCATTTTACTGATGGTTTTCACTCATATGCCATTTTTCCCCTGCCGGAGCGCTCGCCGTGGCGCTTCAACAACCCTCTGATTGAGAGACGACCACTGTCAGAAATCAGAAAAATGAGGTGGGAGAACCAGAGCAGGCGGAATGTCTGTTCTGGAGGCTCTTTAACGTAGAACCAGCCGGAAGAAATGATTGCAGCACTCCCCTAATTGAGCAGATTGGGAATTCCTGCTTCAGTGACGATGTTACCAGCTTCAAGTGGAGCTTTCAGCTCTGTGTTTTCATTCTTTCCCTAATAAGTTGTGTTTCCGTGCCGCTGTACCTTTAAACAGTCCCGGCTCTCATTAAACGCTGAGCCTCTGCTGTGTGATGTTGCACCCAAACTCATTTTCCACGAATCTTAACAAGCCGGATAATTCACAGAAATACTGTCACATCTCCTCCTGTTAGTGAAATCTCATTTTCTTGGTCAAAGGGAAGTTCTGCTCCTGTGAAACATGAGGGAAGATCCTCCGTTGAGTGGCACTGGGTGATAATTGACTTTTCTTTTTTTTAATGGAAGTGGTGTTTTTCTAAAAATTTCCAGGAGATGCTCGGCTCCCTCGACATTTCCTCCCTCAGTCACTCCGGTTCCTTTCCTCTCCCCCTCACTCCGTCATCACTTCACTTATTGCAACTCTCTCCATCTTTCTCACACACTCTCTCCCTCTCCCTCTCCCTCCCTCGCTCTCTCTCCCACCCACTCAGATATTTCTGGAGAACAAAAGGAGAGAGAAGAGAGGGAGATGAAACAGTCGAGCAGGGAAGACTTAATGTACCAGCCCCTGCGTAGGCTAATGAGTCTTCACCACCGCCTCGTCCCTCTCTTCCTCCCATCCTCCTCCTCCTCCTTCTGTCTCCATTTATCCACATCATCTCATAACCAAACGTGTCCACCTCGTGCCTTAAAGGTGCTCCCACCTCAGAGTAATTCCCCTCTTCATCATTGTCTCCTCCATTCATCACAGCCGCTTCAGTTCCTCCCCGTTCGGCTCCTTTCATCAATCCATATGCTCCAACGTTTTCATCACAGCTTTATTTTACATCCGTCCTCCTGCTCCTCCGTTCCTCTCTCTCTCTCCTTCTGGAGTGGTTATTTTCTTACTCCCCCTCATCTTCCTTTTTGTCAAGTCCCACTCTTTCCACCCATTCATCATCCACTTCTGCTCATTATTATAGGTGCGAACCATTTGCCATCCTTCGTCACACGGCTTCCTCTCCCTGTACGTTCCACACACCGACACATATAGAGGCTCCAATCCCTCTGAAATAACATGGTGGGTTTCTGATGCCATGGAGGACCTGTCTGCCCCCCCCCCACCCCCACCGTCCTCTGCAGTGGCGTCCCGGTGTTTTGTTTTGCCAGTGAGGAAGCAGAGCTTTCACTGCGCCTCTTGATGTGGATGGGCTCATTATTGCCGCTCAACGCCGCGCGCCTTTGAGTCGCAGGAAGTGCCCTGCGCGAGCCGAGGGATATTGTGTTGCTTCGCTCTGCGTGATGAAGACGGCAAAGCACAACACTGCGGCGCCGGCTCGCTTCAGTGGAACCGCGGGCGAGGCGTGGGCCCGGCCCGCGCCAGCTGTGCGTCCATATGCGTCTGCGTTTGATGGCCGTTTTCGCTCCGTCTTCGGACGGAAGCCTCCCGTCTGTGCGTCTGTCTGCCTGTCTTGAGCCCCCCTCCCTCTTCTCCTGTCTCCAGCAGCCATGTTTGCCACTCTCAGTAGCTCTAACTCCTGATGACACTCGCTGGAAGGGCAGTTTTTTTATGTTTTCCCGACCCGGCCTGCGGACGGATTCCTCTGCCTTGACAGGTCTCGTGGATGTGCTTCATCGCACTGCAGTGTCCCGCTGAACTGATTAGTCATTTAATCTATCAGCTGATTGAAGTTAATTGCGAACAGATTTGACTCTCAGGCTGTTTATAAAAACACAAAGCCTGATATCATCTGGCTCTTTGGTTAATGTTCAATTCAAGGTGAAGATTTTTTGAAGATTTATTTGATTACTGTGACTAACTTGAAATTCTTCTTTCAATAAATAACACCAACTGTAATTAGACTCCATATTTTACCTTGCCTTTTTCCTAATTATCAAGAAATGAAAACTATCGGATACATTCAAACGACGTTTTCATGAAACGGAAACGATGCATTGTCACTTTGGTTAAATTGCTGTTTGATGGAATGTTTAACGACCGTGCAACAGTGTGATGACCAGTGTTTAAATAGTAGCTTCTCTATATTCCCTGATCACCCCTATCAGAGCTCACTCATACCATTAGGTTGAGTCCAGTACAGCAGAGACGGCGTTTTATTTGCAGTTAAGCATTAAAAATATGTGCATATCTTTGTATCGGCGCGGATAATCAGAGCAGCTGGAAAGCAGCGTAATGAAGACCGGCCGAAAATTCAATGGAGTGCTTTGCTCACTGCAATGTAATTAAAATCTTGATTTTGGAAAACTGTGTTGACACTTTATACGTTGCGATGAAGCAGATGCGACCTGAAAGGTTGATAATGAAGAAGCAGTGGATCAAAATAAGTACATATATGCCTTCATTTCTGCCCGTGGAGTTGAGCAGATTAGCCCCTAACAAGCAGACGTGCACCCAAACAGCACGAGGTGCACCCAGTGGAAAGTAGTACATGAAAAATTGATGTCAGACCAGCTCACTGGATCTGCCAGGAACAATGCTCGTCTCTCTTTCACATACACACACACTGACCCATATCTGGAGTCGCTGGCATTGTTTCTGGTTTTAATTTGCATTTTTCTCTTTTTTCCTCAACAAAAACACACATTTTTTTCATAAATATGAAATTGTAAGAGATTGAATAACTACAAAAAAAACAAAAAAACAACAAGAACTTGTTTGTTTCACAATGTACACTTGGCAAATGCAGAATGTTCCGAGTTATTCTTGATGCCATTTACTGGAAGACGCAGTTTTAGACCAGAGGTTTCCAAGGTGCAGAAGGACGAGAGGACGTCATGAACCGCTGGAGATGATTGGGCTGTTTGAGGCCCCTGAACTAAAATGAGTTTGACACTCCTGCTTTAAGTTATAAAGCGTGTTGACTTTCCCAATAAAGGGCTGATGCCTTCATGGCTCCTCCTCATGACTCCCAGATTGTTGCCACTGTTTTGATGCCCCCACGCTCTGGAAGCTGCTGGTTAGCGGTGTGTGCGTAAGTGCATATGTTTTGACACGTCTAAATATAGGCGGCGTGGCGCGCACGCCACAGTACAGAGTGTAGCTGTCATGTAAATGATAAAAGACATCCAGCCACACACTCCAGCCTACTTTCTCTGCACCGTGTGTGAGTATTGGTGTCTGCCGACATTTCCCCCGTCTGTTTTATATTTAATGTGGATTTCATTATTCAGGCCTGCCTGTTTGCCGTTGTAGACCCGTCTCCCCTGCAACTGAAGCGGCGTGCGGGTAGAATCTGTGCACGTGTGCCTGTACTTCTCTTCCCCCTTGTTTAGTTTTTTTTCCCCAACCCCTCTTCTACTATCGTCACAGCGACACTGAGAATAGAGTGAGTTATTGCTTTGCTGTGGGCAAGCAGAGGATCAGAATAATAAGAGTGCAGTGGAGGAGGGCGCGGCGGCAAGGGCGGCCTCCGCCGCCTCCACCTCGGCCTTCCTCCTCTCCATCTCTTCATCTCGTCCTAATTGTTCCCGTCCTGCCGGTTGAAACACGCTTTTCACTTCCACTGGAAAAGATCAGGTAAACCTGGTGACACTTTTTACCCGTCCTGCCATTTCCCATCAAGCAGCTTTTTTATCATTCCAGTCAGGTTTTTTGTGCCCGGGACAATATTTTAGATACTTCCTGCCTGGCTTGGTATTTGTTTGGCATTTTGCTGCCGTTTCTCTCGTGAAGGTTCACACTGTGCTTCAAGTCCGCAGATCGGAAGCATTTAGTCATTAGGACACAGATAAACAAATGATTGTTGTGTGTTATTTGAAGAAAGTCCTGGGATTTTGTGCACCCTTGTCTCATTTCTCCTCTATTTTAAATTAGGAGTGTTCATTCCCCCGGATGAAATATTTGCAAAACATGACTCATTTTATACTTTTGTGTTTTTTTTCAGCGAATATCACCAAATGGCCACTCAACACTACGATTAGTCATGTACCCGGTAGACAGTCGGTGAAGAGCAGAACTGATTTCAGCACGGCTCTTTGAGAGATGGAGAATTTAACTCACAGCTTGGAACGGCCCGTTTTCACGATCACAAATAAAATCTGATCGAATCATTGAAGTGATCATTTAAACAGTGTCAAATCCTGAGTTCTTCTTTCATCTACCTGTTTATCTGATTTATTGCGCCGTAGAATATGGACTGGCGGCGAGCGTTGTTTGCTACTGTCCCTCTACTGAGCATGTGCAGAAGTTGTTTTCCTCTGTTTACACGGAGACAGAGTCGGATCGCTTTCAAAAGTTGTTTCCTCCCGTCTCCATGGAGACAGAGTTGTTGCGTATTCTAAAAGTTCTAAAGTGAGAGCTGTTTTCCAAAAAGGTGTTTTCAGTGGCTCTGAGCGTTGCTGTTAAACCGACACACAAAATGCTACGAAATCTTTCTCTTAAATTGAAAACGTGATGCAAGTCTAAGACTCTCTCCCACATGTTATATAGTATAATATACCGAACTGAATAAACTGCTGTTCTCGTCCAACTGAACACTTTGACATTCACTGGAAGCCATGTCACTTTTTGCACTTACCCGTGCGTCCTCATGTGAAGAAACACCATTTTCAATGTGTTTGTTTCTTGTGAAAAATTAATTGGATTCTTTACAAAACTGGGAAGCTAATTGGTGCTCCAGGCAAGCTGGCCTGACTTTTCAACGAGGGCCGTCTGCTGAGTTACAAACAGAATAACAGTGACAGTTTTTCTGGATGTTATTTGTGGGTTTCAACTTTCTGTTGTGTGGTTGGATCATGTTTTTTGAATTCCTCGAGTGTCGCTCTCACTGATCGTCATGAGAACCGGCTCATTCCCAGCGGAGCTGGCAAAAGCGAGATTAAGGTGCATTACCAACTTCCAATTCTTGTTTTAGCCGCGAAGCCGGCAAATCCCACACAACAGAGGCGGCCCTGAGCGACGGGACCCGGGATCAGGTTTAGCAGTCCTCCCTCTTTAAGCTGCTGTATGGTAATAGCTCTGAGTGTCATTCACACAGCAGTAATTTGAAAGGCAGTAAATATCCTCCGCCATAATGAACTGGCGCTGGCTGCAGCGGGAGCCGCTCTCCCCAGCCTCGCTGTGTGAATTCATCAGGATCTGGAGGCTTTCTCATTAAACACTCTTTGTCGGTGCCGAGAAGTGACATCTGCAACCTTAGCAGGAGCCGCACACGCCCCTCGCCTCTCCGCTGGCAGCCGGAGGTCAAAGGGACTGCAGGTGATGCTGCAAAACAGTGTGTGGTGTTTACACAGATCAGCTGCAGGACGGCGCTTTCACAAGTCAATCCGGATAACTCTCAATCATTCATGAACGAAAATGACAAGCTAGCATGTAAATTATTCACAAAGAAGGATTTATTTTGCTGACTCATAGTTGCATATTTCGCATTGCATAAATTAAAGAAATTCTTTGTAATCTGCAAAATCTGTATGTCAAATAGTCAAATGCAAATTTGTCATTTCTAGCTGTTTCATTAGCTTTGATTAATATTTAGTTAAATACTGGTTAGGTAAGTGGAGCATCTGTGTTACGACTCCTTATTTATCAGAGGAGAGTTTGATTTCCTTCTTCTGAAACGGAAAAGTCTCGACACGACAACGGTGCTCAGAGCCACAGAAGATGTGGAAGTTTTTGAAAATCCTCCCATTCTGTTGCCATGGAAACAGGGGGAAAAACAACTCCGTCCCCGTGTAAAAGGTGGGGAATGTAAGTTTACTGAAGCCCTGCGCGTGTCGCCCGTCTCGTCTGACTGGGGCTGAAGCTGCGCGGCGTTTAACTACATTAACGCCACTCGCCGATGTTTCCCACCCACCAGCCGACGCCAGGATGAAGAGATAATCGGCGTCTCGGCCGTCACCTGTCAGCGGCGGCGATGTTCCGGCCCGTCGCTCTCCGGGCTCATTAGTTCGGGCTTGCTAATGTTTGCAGCTGGTGTCAGAGTGGATCCACTGCCTCGGATTCATCTTCCTCCGTAAAGAGCCGGCTCCACTTTCCAACTCTCGCTTTTATTGTTGAGTCATTTTAGCAGTAACTCAATGTCACTGCCTCATCTTGTGGATGAATTTGCACTTTAGTAGCCGACAACTTCTTTTTTTTTTTGTTTGAGAAGATGATTTGTAAATCATTGCGACTGTTTTTGGTGTTGAGTAAATCGAGTTTCTGACACAAAATAATCAATCCTGCTCTTGGAAATTATAATTAGCTTTTTTTAATGTGATGATTGATTGGAGAAATAATTCATGTTTGTTGAAGCTGGTTGAGGGCGGTTGTCTTGGCTCAGTGAGTGGAGGGAGCGTGTTGGATGGAGGGACGCGGTCCAGGTGGCGTTCCAGCTCTCCGCTCGACTTTCCGTCCCTCTGTGTGTCATCGTCAGCGATTAAAGACGAGCAGAGACAAAAGAGTCGTTCTTCACCGAAACGCCTCGAGGCAGACCAGGAGTCATCACCGTTTTGTGTGTGTGTGTGTGTGTGTGTGTGTTTTTTTTTTGTTTTTTTTTTTTTTAGAATTCCTCTCCTCACTGTCTTTCTCCAAGTCTCAAGACGGGCGAAGCAAAATCCTTCTAACACTTCCATTTCTGTGTGGTTATTTTTGCTGCGTGCTTTTCACTTCCCTGCTCTGTGATATAACCCCAGCGGTGTGTCAGACTGGAGGTAGGAGATGCTTGATGCGGCCTCCCTCTCTCTCTCTCTTTCCTCCCCAGACTCTCTTATTTCTGTGTGTGTGTGTGTGTGTGTGTGTGTGTGTGTGTGTGTTGGTTTTTTTTTTTTTTTTTTAAACGAAGCCCACCCACTCAGCGCTGCGACACAGCTTTTCTCAGCATCGAATGGCAGCGTGGGAGTCAGGGCACATTACTCCCCCTCCTTTTTTTTTTTTTTTTTTTTTTTTTTTGTTTTCACTCGATCTCTCTCAGTTACACTCGTACATATCTCTTCCTGCTTCCCCCATCATCACACCTCCATCCATCCAGGACGCCGCTGAGCGCCGGTGCTGCCAGCCAGAGCCTGACGCACTCAGCCGCTCACACGTGCGTCACCTCGCTGGCCCGGCGCCACCGCCGTGCTGCTCGCTGTCCTCCAGATACACCTCGCCGGCCAGGGTCACGGGCTCTGGGCTTTTCTGGAGGCAAGAGGAGGAAGTTTAGCAGTATTTCCAGCCAGGAAGTAGACCTTGTGGCTGTAGAGGATTTCAGGTCACGCTCAGGACAAGTATACCACTGTAAGGTATATTTTAAAGGCGGATTAGTGAGACACGCTGAGATCCCAGGTGGTTTTCCGAGGCGAGTAACACAGATCTGATGATTCTGTTGATGTCAAACATAAGGTCCGCGGGCCAAAATTGGCCTGCAAGAAGCTCCAATCCAGCCCGGCAAGCCAATATGGAAATTGTAAATATTGTAAAGAAAAGATTGATATTTTTTATTTGATATTTTTGCCTTTTTCTTAAGAGTAATCGGACAAAATGCAACAGTGAGACCTGAACTGAGACATTGATGACGCTGTGATGAAAAAGAGCTAAAACGCTGCAACACTTGAATGGTAAAGGATGAAATTGTCTTTTCTTTTTTTTTTCACAAAACCAAAAAATTACTGCTGAAAAATGCTTCAGTATCAACGTGAAGCCAATTTTAATGAAACCTTCTGATGAAAATACGGTGAAATGTCCAAAAAACGTCTCTTATAAATTGTTGATCGATGCATGTTTAGTCAGTTTCACCCTGATACCTCGGCTTTCCCTGAAGAAATTTGTTAGAAAACATCAGTATTTTCTTGGCCCGCGCGCCTTAGGTTGCACCCCCTGAGTCAAAGCGTTCCCCCTGTGCATGTACAGGTCGTACAGGCAGTGATCCAAGATGAGACTTTACATACAGCGGCAGCGTCATCCAGCACGAGGCCGTCAGTGCAGGTCGCGTTGCAGCTGAGAGCGCAGGTGAAGCAAAACAGACCAAAACGTGCGCGGCAGCAGCGATAGTGTGAGCTAAAAACAGCTCTGGATTCCAGTTCGACGCGGCCACTGGGTAATCAACAGTTATGTAATAACAGGACAAAGACAGATCCCCCCGTGGCGCTCTGGGCACGGCCGGGACGCCGGGATATTTCTTCTTTTATTGCATCCTCTGCAGCCCAGTAAATTGGTAGATGCCTCTGATTTACAGTCTGCTCTCGGCGCGTGAGCCAGTGTGCACGCACAACAAATGAGCCACGGACGCAACAGTAAGGATCCGTCTGCATCATCTGTGCGGCAATTAAATCCTGTTTGTTTATTCTCTGAGGTGAAGAGCTGTTTTGCTCAATTTAGAGGTAAGACATGTACTCTCCAGGCTGGAGTTTGTTTATTTTAAGGACATAGAAATACACCAGTGCATCATCTGCTTCATTTAATTCTGGTGAAGTGATAAGCAGTATTAAAGGAAAAAAAAAAATCCCTCGTTAATGTGACGTTGCAGGTGAAAGTGCATTAGTTTTACGTTTTCATTTCAGAAAAGTCTCACGTTTAAACAGAAATAACAGAAATGCTGAAAATGATGCAGTCGAGACACTCGTGGGTGCTGGTTTGTTTGTTCTATTTTGTAATGAAGCCACACACACACACACACACACACACACACACACACACACACGTACGAAAACACTATGAACATTAGTGAGAGAACATGGACAGTGTGGCGAGACGATCAAATCGCATTGTTATTGCAAGACACTCAACAAAGAAACAGAAATGTTCTTGTGTAAAAGGGTTCTGAGATGCATGTTAAGTTCAGTTTTTGTTCCTGTCAGGAGGCAGTAGGCCTTCAGAACACGTACAGGTCTTGTTTTTATGCGTTTTGCCTGAAAAAGAAAAGAAAAAAGAGCATATTATACACTGTGATGGCGAAACTGTTGGCTGTGCAGACCTGTAAGAGTCCAGAGCGGCGTCTTCGTCCTCGTCCGCTGGAAGCCTCTGCAGTTTGTTTCCCTTCAGTGAAAGGCCGCTCAGGAGTTGACAGGATTGTCTTTTGGCCTGTCACTGCAGGTAATGCAGCCGCTGACAAACACTCGGCTTGGCCCCGTCTCAACGCACATCAGAAGCTTCTGTTGCTTCCATCAGACACTCCTGGAGTCTAAACTCTGCACAAAATCAGCAAATTGTGTTTGTTACGTTATTTCTCGTTGCAGTGCTTTTTGTCAGTAACCCTTTAGCGTAGCCACACGGATGCTAAAATGCATTTGTGGGATGAGCAGCAGCGTGTGGGTTGGCAGATTGGTGAAATCCTCTTGATGGATGCGAGTCAAGCAGCTCGAGGGAAGGCAAACACGAACGATGCACCTGCAACAAATTATTCTCACCACCTCTCCAATTATCTTCATTTGCTGCTTCGAAGCATATTTGTGACAATTAGTGAAATTTTTCAGAATCCACAGATGTAAACATCACACAAAGAGCTGGGATTTTTATTAATTTGTAACAATGAAGACCGTTTGAAAGCCGGCAGTTCTGAGCTCTTCTGCTCATCTCACAAATTCGTGTTTTTAGAAAAACAAAAACTGGGACTAATTTCCAAGAAGCTTTGTTACATCAAAGAAAAATAATCTACCAAAGACCAATTTCTTCTGTTTTTTGTTTAACTTTGCAAAATCAAACGTGATTAAAGGAGTGAAGCTGAAAACATTTGTATTTTCTTTTTTTGAACTCAAACACCTGCAGTTCGTGCAAATTTGATTAAACCCCACCTTCACGGTTCAGTTGGAGCAGATTGTTTGGGGCCCGGTTTCACATGGAAAGCTAAATTAGCGTTTGGTGAAGCAGTGTAGTGGAGGAGAAGTGGTGGAAGCCCTCCACTCGAGCCCTGCTGAGCCTCCACACGGCTCCGCTCCAACACTGGTGATTTCTCAAAACACGTCTCAGAATAGCTGGTTCCAGATCAGGCGTGTTTCCTTCTCTCTCCAGTCTGCTCTCATGGGATTTTATAAGACAGGACTTCTATCTTGAGGTTGAATTCATCATTTTCTTTCGAATTGTAGTAGAGAATGTGATTTTTATGTTTGATATGAGATGAAAAGGGCAGAAATAAGTGATGGAATAACTGGCCAGCTGATTCTCGAAGGAATATTCTTGCTTCTTTTCATTGAAGTTGAAAGATCTAAGTAATTACAGTAAAAAAAAAGTACTTTTTAATTCTTTTTCTGTTCAAGTGTGCTTGTGTATGCACATACATACATATAAAATGTAATTTTTCTGTTCCTTTAAGTGATTAACATTTCCACTGAGCAGATGTGTGTGGTCTCACAAGGCTCGGCGCACCGACTCATTAAGATGCTCCAGTTCGCCGTGAATCTGATTAAAACCAGCTTAAATGAAAGTCAGACCTGTAGAGTAGAAAGTTTGTCTGACACCTGAATCCGATGCAGAAATAATTGCTTGATCCTTTTAATGGAGGACGACAGGAACGGCTGAGTGTCGGCCAGCTGAATGTTTCCCATCGCTGCAACTCGAGACTCCCAAAGTGATAAAACAATTAGCTTATGCAAGAAGTTCTGTGCTAATTAGGTTGGCAGACCGCGAACAGCAATTCTGATCATCACTCAAGTAATTTGTCCAACAAAGATGCCAAATGTTTGCCTAATCCCACTTCTAGAATGCGCAGATTTCCATTTGCCAGGCGAAGATTTTATTATATTATCGGGGAAGTCGTTAATAACTAGATGAAAAGGCACTCCGGTCCGGGCCGTTGAGCGTTTTTTGAATGTGTGTGGCTGTGTGCAGTGCTGAGGTACGCCGGAGTTTTGCTGTGTGGCCGTCGGATCCCAGCTCTTCCTGCGGAGACGTCAGCAGAGGCAGCTTGGCAGTCAGGATCGCAGCTCTCTGCAGGAATCAGCACTGATTCACTTCTTGGCATTTTCTCTTCTCAATTATAAATTCTTGGGGTTTTTTTTTTTTTCTCCCAGCACTCTTTAAAGTGGCCTATTTTGCAAAATTACCTCGTGACGTCTCCTCGCACAAGACGGCTTCATATGATTTATGATCTCCGTCTTGGTTTTTATTAGTGTGTGGGCTACTGGGTGCTAAATAGATGTCAGGAAGTTTTATTACCTTTGGTTAAACACAGTCTCCTCCTGTTTCTGCAGTAGTTGGGTTTGGAGAGAGGAGAGTCCTGTTAGGGGATCTGAAGAGTGTGTATTTAATTGGAGTGATACAACAGTCTTGATACGGGATTGCGATAAAATTAACATCGACTCTGATAATAAGTGGACGCAGACGAGCCTGAGAGGATTGGAGGAGAAATCCATCTTCTTTATCTCGTTTAAGATTGGAGGAAACTGGAGCCGATCACCTGAGTTTGAAGGCAGCTCCCCTCTGGACGATTTCAGGGGCCACATTTATGCAAGTTTTTCACCCTGACAGCAGGGCTTTGAGGATAATGTCAGTCTGCTAGCGTCACAGCATCACCGATAATCTCAGCTCAGATCTCAGTGTTGTGTTGTACCTGCTAGTCTTAAAAAGTGTGTTTAAAAAAAAAAACCTATGTTTTCTTCAAAATGTTGAGAATTTGGTGTTTGGTGTGCTGGATTGGAGCCTCTTGTGGGACGATTTTGACCCACGGGCTTTATGTTTGACACCCCTGATTTATTAAACAGATTCTAACACCTAAAAGATGGTCTATGAAGATGTTAACTTCTTCACTCGATCTTCAAGAAAGTCCATTTTTTTTATTTTCTCTGCCCTCAAACTTCCCTCCAAACTGCCGCTGGTGCTGCTGCATCGGTCTGGATCTTTATTAGTATGGTCGAGTACAGAAGTCTTTCTGTGTGTTGGCACGTCCTAACACTGAGCAGGAGGGATGTTTGAGTCACCAAGCTGCAGCTTTGGGACATCCCAGGGAGAGAACATGCAAACTCTGCACAGAAAGACCCCGATGACCCGACCCGGACTCGAACCCACTAACGGTGCAGATCGATTCACACTGACAGAAAAGGGTTATTTCCTGCACAAAAATTGACATTTCACAAGTGAATTACAAAAAACAATATATATATTTTTTGAGCAGTCAGTAAAAAGCATGCTGATATATGGACTCTATGAAGACTTATTGGCCCCAGTGCCCATCACATATTGTTTTGATAAATGGTGAGAAAAATGCACTGGGACGTGGAGAGCAGCTGCCGTTTAATTAGTGAACTCTCCTCCTTTCCTTGCGAGAAACTGGGGATTGACAACAAGTTGGTAACGTTAGTGTCCCACAGAAACCATAAGCAGAGGCAGGAAGCGGAAGGGAACCACGCCGTGAATCATTTCTCTGTCAGGGAAGTCGTTCAGCTGAAGGATGCAACTCTCTCAGCCCTTCACATCCAGGATGTTTTGCTTTTCACACAGCTCAGCTGCTTTTTTAAAAAAAAAAATTCTTTCCTTTGTTGGCCGTTGTCATTTCGCGCTGCCCCTCGAGTAGAGACAGGCATTGATTGCAGTTTCAGGGCAAGTCAATTAGTTTCCTCGACGTGCAGTGATTGATCAGTCACAGAAACATAACCAAATCCATTTCAAATTGGAATTTGCTCCACCGTCCCTTCGCCAGATTAGTTATTTGGACTTTGTTGGGTTTCCAGCCTGCTGATCAGTCCTCCCGCCTCCACTGAGGGAACTTAACTCTGTCAGACGTGTACTGCGCTTCGCACCGGGTGATGTTAAAAGACCACAATTTGTAGTAATCACTGGCAGACAGCACCTGTGAAAGAAGGCTCTTTTTGGATCAGAGGTCACATTGAACTGTGAAGACTGGAAGGTTCATCAAAGTCGGCCTGAGCGATGATGATGGCGGCGGCGGCGGCGGCGCTCTCCGCCGTGCTCCATGGGATCACTATCAGATGTCACGCTGACTTCTCCCATAATGACTCTTTGTCCAAGTGCGAAATTGGCTCGCTCCTTTGACATCCTAGCAGAGCAATGCAGCCTCACAGCTGCAAAGAACTGCCAACAGAGTGGGGATGTGAACGCTTCTTGTGGCCTTTTGCCTTTTAAAGATTCGATTTTTCAAATCTCCAGAACTAAAACATCTCAGATTCTGAAAGTGTCACACGTGAAGCCATTGCACCATGGTCCATGACCTTACATGATGGTGCAACGGGTCTGTTTTGGTTGTGATTGTGCTGTGTGTTTGTTTTACTGATGGGATTAAAGGGAAATTAAGATCTCTTCCTGGTTTGAGAAGTCTTTTATATGCCGTGTTTTGTGACTTTCAGTGGTTGAAGCAGTTTTGGTAGAACGATTTCCAGTCTGTTTATTTTTTAGACCAACATTTCTGGCTTCTGTTAGCTGAGATTCACCTTTAATTAAACAAAAATGTATTATTCTCTCACCTGTTTTCCTTTTTTGTTTTGATCATGGTTGAACCCACTGTAGAGAGATTATACCTTCTGATTGGAAGCAACTAAACTAGGCCATTTTAGTTGTTGCCTGATAAAATATAACCTGGAAATATAAACTTTAAAATGTTTCTTTGTTGTGGCACATAGTATATGTGATGAAAATGTCTATATTTATTAAAAAATCCAAAATGTCTCCCAAAGCAAATCTTACACTTTCTGCTGCAAAATTTATTGAAAACTTTGTCCAAATTGAAGCATTCCACAGGCCAGTTTCAGCCAATGAACCTTATGTTTGACACCCCTGAACTACACTCAGCATGGAAAGTAGAAAAAGTCCCAAACTGTTTGAACAGGGGATGTTTAGAGTACTAACGTATAATAAGGTTGATATTATGAGAAGCGGCGTGTTTCTCTATACTGGGAATGGAGCCTGTTGGAGGAATCCACTCATCCATTTTCTAAACAGCTTTATCCATCATTGAGCTCTGGAGACGATCCCAGCTGATTACAGGCAACATTTTAATCCACTGCTTTTTTTTTTTTTTTTCTCACAGTATTTGCCGTGATGGTTTTATCCATTTTATGTCACCGCCTGGTATTTTAAGGGTGAATAACATTGATGTGCGCGCATTAGCCAACGCCCTGGATACATCCGTCACAGGACAGACGGAGCGAAAGTCACCAGGTGGCTTCATGTGCATGTAAGATTTAGTAAGAGGTACTCTACAATGCATCTCATTTTTTCTTGTGGACCCCCTTTGAAGAATTAATTGTCTGCTGCTGTTGTAGTATTTATCTAAAAAGAAGAATCTGTTAAGAAAAGTATAAACTCTGTGTCAAACAAAGGATGAAATATGCTCCCCTTTCCTAAAAAGTAAATATTTCTGCTGTGTGCGGTTCCTCTAAAACTGCAGTAGTTTAAATAGATATAAGATAAATATGTCATTCAACGCTTAATTGAACCCAAATAGAGGTTGTTTCATTTCCAGCAAAGCCTGCAGCTCTTTTCGTTTCCAGAGCTAGCTTGCGTGTGCGGTTTGAGTGCCGATCAGAGGTCCCTTTTGTAGTGTTTGAAATCACACAGTATCACCACTCATCCGAACGAGATGGGCTGTGCCGTTATTAAGGCCTCAGATGCGACATTTCGAGCAACGTGACGATAAACAAACGGCCTGAAACGTCCCCGCCGGCGCTCATCGGATGTACCGCCGGAGCCCGTGCGCCACATCTATTACGAGCCTGAGCGTCACACGTCTTCAGCGTGTTTGCATTTGTTTGCTTTCGCACCTCGCGGTGGAAGTAATGCTCATCGTCTTCATGGCCCCCATCGATTCTCGACACATTGATTTTTACGTGACGATGCGGCTCATCGGATACACGAGGTGGAAATCTATTTTGGGAGTGGCGCATGTGAGGCGTTTGTGTCAGAGTCGCTCCTGAGAAATGATTTGGTCGCATGATGATTCACAATCCGTCGGTACGACTGATAATTCAACATGGTGGCTGAGGCCATGAAGCAAACACAGACTCCCTCCCACAATCAGTGTCAATCTCGAGTTGGCCCAGTTCTCATACAATCATGCCCCATGGCTTATTCTATCCGTCCATCGACAAGCTTGATCTTTCCACCAGCGAGCCAATCGAGCCTGCTGCGTGGCTGCTGGCACACACTGTGTGAATCTGCGATCGGAGAGATAATACTCGAGTATTTGTTTGGGTTTTCTGGGTTGATGGCGAGCCCTGCGTTCAAAAAACACAATGCCAAAATATACAATCCTCCCGAGATAAAGGGGCCTCCCTGCTTAATGCGGCAATCTCTCTTCAATCTACACGCAGATAATCCATTGGTTTGGGCTTGTTTCTGTGCGTGTAGCGCGGTTCAGATTTTAATAATAGCTCACTTAATTCTGCTGGGATCTATTGTTTTCCAAGTCATTTGTTCCACACCTCCTCTGCTGGCCGTTTGTACTTTACAGTAGATCCATGTGCACTTGAACAGGATTATGAAACAATCCCCCGGTGACACCGACTGCGCTGTCCATTGATGTTGCACACCCCCACCCCCACCCCCACCTCCTCTTTGCAGCTCCATCCACTGTGGCTAATTCTGCCTGCCTGCTCCCCTGGGCGTAATTGATCCTCATATCATTAGCCGTACGTGGATCTGTCGGGGAAACGCCCACTGTTTTACTGCGAGCCCTCGCTCGCTGAACCGTCCAGCCCAGTGAGCGCTTCGATTGCGGCTCCATCACAACGTCGCGGCGCAGCAGCGGCCGTAATGTCTTTAACTTTCTGAGCATCCGGAAGGACCTACAGCCAGTGGGGCTTTTAACATGAACATGGGAAGGCGAAAAAAGCTGAGCATGGCGGTGCGGACCCCCTTCGCCACTATGAGGGGCCGCCTGGGCTCGCGGAGGAAAGGCGTTGAGGGCCTGTGTGTGAGCAGCCTGCTGGGGGTCCTTCGGTCGCACACCTGGCTGATCGGGGAGGAGGAGGTGGCGCTGCTGCTGTCTCAGGCCTCCTCGCCCCGGTACCAGCACCACCGCGCTCACTCCCTGTCCTTCTCTTTCTGCTCCTCGTCTGCAGATGGAGGGAGCGAGGACTTGGCAGATCCCCGTTCGCCCAGTCTAGAACCTCACCTGAGCCACATCGGCCAAGGTAAGCATCCGAGTCTCGCTCCTCCTCGTCCTCCAGCGTCCCGGTGCCTCTTGTTGTGGGGTGTGATGTGCTGTTGTGAATATGTGAAAGAGAAACGAGCCTCTGAAAACAAATGTGTGAGTTGTTTTCCCACCTTTCCCCTGTCATTTCCAGTAATGCATCGCTTTCAGCTCCTTCCAGCCTCCATTTTCGCTGCCTTAATGTTTTTGCTGAAGGAACCCATGGAGGCCTTGTTTGCAGAACTGTATTTTATTTGACTTTATGCTTGAAAATTTTACGGCTGCTGGAAATGAAGTTATGTTTACAGGCAGAGCACTGTACGATTTTTTTATATTCTTGTAATTTTGTCTGTAAATTCGAGTTACTTCTTGGGGAAAATAAGCCGTATATAACTGTGGGAATTTTAGCGCCTGAAAGAAAAGATTACAGGCAATCACAATTTCATGTCTCGCTCTTTTCCATCGAACACCTTGATGAGAAGGTGTCTGTGTGTATTTTGAGGCCTGGAGCGACCCTGCACATCTCCTATGACAACCTAAAATAAAACACTGTAATTTTCCCTTTAGTGCTTTTGTTGTCTGGATTTCACCGCTGAAGTGGGACTGGCACTCCTTCTCCACCCCTCTAATCTCTGCTTTCACTCACATTTTTTGAAATCTGTTGGAACTTATCAGTCTAGCTGTTAGCATGAAGCTGCTGAGATGAAAAAGCTTCTAGACTGCGACGATCCTGCGTGTGGGAGAAAGCTGGAAACATCCGAGATGAGCTGGAAAAACCAGGAACAAGCAGAGAACTGCAGAGTTCATGACCTCTCTATCTGAAGGATCAAACTTCGTTCTACACAACGCACGGTGTAAACAGTGTCATTTTTGTATTTTGGAGAAGTTTAACATTAACACAGCAACATTTTGACAACAGCGTTGAGACACTAAAAATTATAAATTCCTGTCAGACCACTAGTGGGTGCTGTTGTTTGTTTTTGGAATAAAACCACACGCATGCATGCAGAGAGTAATACGCTTTAAACATTAACAATGACTTATGTACGGACAGGGAAGTTGGTTCTGCTATTCTGGATGACTGTCGACGCTAAAACTACCAAGTCCTGGAGAATCTGGGAACACATCCTGGCACATGTGCAAAGGAACTTTTCACTCCAGCTGTAGTGTGCAGTAGCTCGTTTCAAGGAGACAGAGCCCAAGCTGCTGTTTACATACCGAGGGACTCAGAACACTTTCGAAAAGTTCCACCATGGGAGCCGTTTTCCAAAAATCCGAGCACCGTTGTCGGTAAACGGACCTCGAAACGCCCCGAAAATTCTGTGAAAATGTGTAAATGAGGCTTGAAAGGAACTTCTGTGTGGTGGAAACAGCCAGAGAATTACAGAGTTCAGTTGCTTTTTGTCTGACATGTCAGACTATTTGAATTTGAAAACGCACCACCTGGTTATACTTGGTCTGGTCTCCTGTTGGTTTATTTGAAAAATTGTAAAGATTTAATGAAACACGCAGATGAGCCGCTAACCTGCAGTTAAATTATTGAGATAAAGCTAAATGTTAACAGTATATTCAAATTGTTATCCTATACTTTGCCTTAGCTCAGGCCTGTTATGAAATCAGAAACCTGTCCATGATGCCATTTCAATGTGCCTTGTTACAGTTTTCGTTGCTGTTAGTGACACTAAAGGTCTAATTTACTTGTGCAAGCAACTTGTGTGTGCCGCGTTTGTTTCGTACGCGAGATGACTAATCGAGCCAGCTATTCTCCCTGGTCTACACTGCATATTAACAAGCTGCTTGAGGTCATATTTTGTGCTTTCTTCAGAAGAGATTTGTAGCAGAGCACTGGAAAATGTCAGGACATTCACCGAACACAGCCTCTTTTCAGTTGATTAACATCATCATTTACATTATACACCAATTTATGTTGGCATTAGCGGCTATTTATCTACCAGGCTCAAAGAAAGGTTGCAGGGTCAGCATGAAAATGATCCCCAGCAGTAGAAAACCACGGCACTTTTTCTTTTCTAAAAGCCAAATGTGGTTTCGTGCTCAGATCCGCTGTGGTCCGCTGCTAATGGCCCTAAATGTGTTATTTACAGTTTGACAAGACAGAAGCAATGAACAGTCGACAGGGTTTAGTGAGCTGCTTCATCCTGAACACTGAAGGTTGGAGTCGCGCCACACACCATCTTGTGGTGATGGGTGGAACGGCAGTCCAGGGTGATTTGTGTAGCAAATTTCAATACTGATGCAAGGAAAGATTAAACTAAAACTACATTAATATTATGACCATCCTGCATGTCCACTATGCATCTTTTTTAAAAAATATTCTACAAAAATCCTGCAAAAAAGACTTTTTTTCAAAGGAGGGCCATACTATTTATTCCAAACATCAAAATGAGAACTTATAAAGAAGTGCAGCACAAACTGTTCTGTCTTTCTTGAGAGGTCTTCAGTGTGTTTTGTTTTGGGGCCATCCTGCAGTTTTCGGTTGCTTCGTTGCAAATATTTGGAGTTAAAAACTAAAAGCAGCTTCTGCATGTTTGCCTGTGACTCAGAAAGCAGGTTTGATCCAGACGACCTGAGAGATCTGGACGGATCATAACATCACAGAAGGTCTGCAGTGGATTTGGAGCCAGAATCTTTCAGAGATTTGCAGACCTGTAAAATGATTTTAAAATCTATTCTTTGTGTGACGCAAAGCCAGTGCAACGACCTGAGAACTGGACTGATGAGGTCCAGTTTCTTGGCGTTTGTCGCAGCAGCGTTTTGAATCAGCTGTCTGATCCCGCCCCCCCCCCCATCATCCCACCTCCACCCCCGTTTCTTCTATTCAAAGAAAACATTTTGTGCTTTTCACTGTTTTCCACTCCATTCTTATTTACCTATATGAAGAATAATTGGCTGATCGCTGTGCAGTTGTTTGTTTTCAGTGAATAATGGAACACATTAACACTGAGTTGAATCTTTGACGACCAATAATTGCTGCAAAAATACTGTGTTTCCCTTTGGTATTCATACCCCGAGTCTGCAGACATGTGGAGAATTTTAATGTGGGAAGATGTAGCTGTTTTCTTTCTCTTTTGGTTTTGCTGTAACATTCTCCAATAAATGCATTGCCTGACTGTGTGTGTGTGTGTGTGTGTGTGTGTGTGTGTGTGTGTGTGTGTGTGTGTGTGTGTGTGTGTCTCTTTTAAATACTTGTATATTTGCAGTCTGCAGCCGTTGTGCCTTCCAATCCAAACCATCATCCATGCTTCCCCTGGGACTTGTCACAGTGCTGCAGTCTGATAGTGTGTGTGTGTGTGTGTGTGTGTGTGTGTGTATGTGTGTGTGTCACAGTGCTGCAGTCTGATAATGGGTTTGTGTCTCTCTGTTGCTCTCTGGCTGCTGCTTGACCAGTTGGTTTTCCAGCTGCGTCTATAGGGAAGGGCCAGACCGAACCCATTTGTATGAATAGATGTTGTGTTTACAGACAGCCGGTTGCTTTTGTGTCCCCGAGTGTGCGCGTGTGCGTGCACGTGTGTATGTGTGTGTTGAGCTAAAAGGGAAAAAAAAAAGTCCCTAAGTTGTCATAATTTGTGGTTTTTGAACCAAGAGAGGAAAAGAGGGTGGATGAGTGAATGAGTGGTTGTTTATCCTCCGTCTGTAATTACGGCTCATTGTGAGAGGGTTTTTTTGGGGTACATAAAAAGCTCTCTCGTGGTCATGACTGTGCGCTTTTTCCGGCTTGTTTAAACACATTTCAGATGGTTCTAAATCCTCCTTTATTATTATGAAAAAAGAGAAAAGCATGGCGGCGTGTTGTGTTTCCGTGAAGCTACCAGAGGTCAGGCAGACTCCGGGTCGGCACGTGTTGCCTTCAGGGCTTCTGCAGCTTCTGGGTCACGCCAATCTAGTTGCATTCAATACTGGCAGTGCGCTGACATCCCGGTCCAGAGACTGAAGCACTGATGCTGAACATAGTTTCCTGTATGTAAACAACAACAAAAAAAAAACTCGTGGACTGAAATAGATTCTCAACTGGTGGGTCAGAACCCAAAACAGAGTCTGGAGCCCATTTCGAGTGAGTCACGCTGCGTTTTGTCTTGGCAAAGAAAAGTCAATGTAGTGTCGTCTGTTTACCCTCCTGAACAGCAGGTGGTTATAATGGCGCTTTAATGTGTGTTAATACTCCCGTCTTCTAATGAACCGTGATGAAACACGACAGAATATCAGATTGGAATTTCATTGTTTTGAACACAAAGGAGGTTAAAAATGTCTAATGAGGCCATCAGAACTGATTGGATATGCATCGTGATTTATTTTCTTATTTGTGTCGGGGCGCTGGGTCCTGAAGTCAGACAAGTTGACAATCAGCGGATTAATTGTGCGTTTTCATGACAGACTTGTGGTTCTTGCTCTGAAACAAACAGGAAAACTTTGGAATTGATTCTATTTTTAGGTTAATTTGTTAATAGTTTACTGGTTCAACCCAGCAAACGAGACTTCCTGTGACCTCTGAAGTGAAGGTTTTCATATCTAATGACGTAAACAGATGAAATGACTCATCCACAGGTAACTGTGTTCCAGTCAGTTGAATGCGACTCACGTTGACTTCCTGTGTTCCCTCCCGTCCTGCAGGTGGCAGCATCGACAGCGACTGTGCCTTCGAAGGAGACTACGCCGTGCCGCCGCTCTCCATGACCGAAGGCATGCAGCACATCCGCATCATGGAGGGCGTGTCGCGCTCGCTGCCCTCCTCCCCGCTGCTCACCCACCAGGCCATCAGCGTCCGGCTGCAGCCGGTGAAGAAGCTCACAGGTAAACACACGACTGCCGCCAGGGAGGAGCCACGACCGTCCGACTCTTTTCAGCAGCTCTGGAAGGAGATCCACTTCTGACTGTGGTTTCGGCTGAGTCCGGTTCCGGTTTCGCCGTAGGCTCATGTCCCGATCCAGCCTCTTCCGCCCTTCACTGTACCACCGCAGGCATGACTTTCAGTCAAAACACATCGAAATCAAGCAGATTTCATAAGAGCGAGCGACTCGGAGTGGGATGATGTTTCACCCCGATGCGTGTTGATGAGCATTAATCATTTAACGTAGTATTTACCCTCTAATTCTAAGGAGACGTGTAAAGCAGGGCTCGGCTCTGGCCGACGGCAATCACTGCAATTTCCAGTCCTTGTAATCACCAAAGTCTGACCTAATTGACAGTGTCAAGAAAAGCTGATGGACTGAATGCTGCGGCTGACTCAGCTCTCCTTTTTATCTCCCGCCACTAATCGTTTCCTTCCACGCTCATCTCTGGCTCTGGGAGAATGTGGAAAATTGCCTCCCCTCTGTCTCCCCATTAACTGGATTATGAGTGTGTGTGTGTCACGTCCCTGATCTGTGCTGTGGTTTGGGTACACACGGCGGTGTGGACATCCGCGGCTTACTGCCGCCGCCGCCGCTTTACCGGATTTCAAAAATGTCCAATGAAATGTTGACATTGCTTCACCCAATATTAGAGCAGCCTCCGCACTGAGGCAGAGTGGGTGTGAAGGCCTCCAGAGCCGGATTCCGCTGCCGCCACTAGGGTGCACCAGCCTCTCAGCTTCCTCGGATCATTAGCGCTTCCCAGCATGCCGTGGGGACTATGTTTTTTTTTTAACATGATTCAGGACGGTTCCTGCTCTCTCCTGGGTCTTTCAGATGAAGTTCACCTCATTGTTTCCTCTCTTTGTACCTGGCTGTGCCACAGTGTTACAGAGAGCTTTATGTAGATAAGAAACTGGATTTCAGACTCTGAGTCACAGTTTTTCTGCTCCTCTCTGCTCTGAGGAGCCGTCTCTGCTCATGTAATTTCTATTATATCCAGTGTTTTTTTTGTCAGGTGCAGGCTTTAATCCGTGTGAGTCAAAGGGAGTTTTTCACAATCATAAACACACATCTGTGTGTGTATTTGTACGCGTGCATGATAACTCTATTGCCGACGTGCACCAGCGGGGGCGCTCTCGCGTGTTGTACCAGTCGGGCGCTGTACTCGGCCCTCCGTTGTGTCACGGTGCGTCTCGGCCTCGTCCGTTGTGTTGCCTTTGCGCGATCGGCCCGCTCACACTCGTCATCCTGAGTGTCGCCGTGCAGAGGAGGTGGATGCGTGACGGCCAGAGATGGAACTGTTGGCAGGATTAGTCCTGCACGGTGTTAATCCTCCATCCCTTCACTGTGCGGATTTGATTGCATTGTCGTTTGAAATACTGAAGTCAGGGAAAACAGGAAGTGTGTGATATTTCACTCGGTGATGAGGGAACTAAATTGCTGGATGTCCTGTCTTTCGATGCAGCATGTGAGTAGAAGGTTTAATCTACAGCAAATTGTTAATGAGGCTTAAATATCAGGCTTAACTTTACAGAGTTTGTGTCAGATCAATACATTTCTTTATTGATAAGGACAATCTGAACCTCATTGTGACAGTTCAAAGTAACCACTAAAATCCACTCAATTATTCATCAATAATTAATCTTACAAGATCCACAGCTTGACACTGAACTTGATGGTTTTAAATGTTGTAATCATTTGTAAATTAATTATAAGAAAATTCAATTAAAAAGTAGTTTCGATCACAAGACAGATGTAAATAAATCACAAACTGGGTGTTGGGTGCTTGAAAACCTCCTTTTTGGTCTGTTTGTTCCCGCTCCTGCTAATAGTTGACAGAAGTACTTTGATTCTCCACTTGAACCTTTGATCGGACGAGAGAGCAACGCTCTCGTTTCTTCTGTTTCTTCCAAAGTCACAAAAGATAAACAGGTGCAGCTTGTGTGGGATTTTTAGTATTTGTGTAACGAATGCGGAAGCATGACGTGACATTTCTGCTCCAAGCACCTCATATATATATATTTTTTTTTTTCTTGATGAGTTTGATTTTTTTACTGTCGCTCTGATTCGCCCTCGTGAAGGTTCACATAATTTTTCCTTTAAAATTGCCGTCAGAAGTGACGTACGAGGAGCTGGTTTTTCCCTGCATTGACAGCCTTGACCAGCTGGACGGCCCCCGAGGTGTCCCCGGTGCTTCGGGTCCTCAGAGACCGGAGTGGGATGGAGCAGCAGGTTGCACCCGGCCTCCGCCACCCTGGCTTTTCTCACCCTTTAATTAATTCCACCCAGCATCACTTCCTGCGCAGCTTGACGGTGCCGAGCTCGAGTTGGCGTCGCAGAACCCCGTCAGAGGAGATGAAGAGAGCGAGTGGCGGCGGCGGCGGCGGATCTCTGATCCCCCTCGGTGTCCCCGGCCGGCCGCCGACCCTCTCCGCCCTCCCGCGCCGCTCCTCGTCGGCCTCGGGGAGGCGGAGCGGCTGCAGCGGCGAGGACTTGAGTTATTCCACCTCAAGGCTCTGATAGAATGAAATTGCAATGAAAGCGCTGACCTTTTTAGAGAATCATTGAGTTTGTGATTTAATCCCCTCTCCCTGTGTGAAGACTCTCGGGGGGGCCTTTGGATGCTCGGAGGGTCAACTTGTGCATCAGATTTGTGAGGCATCCAGGAGACACAGTTTACTCATTACGTGGATTTACTGCAGGAGCACGACGCTGCTTTCCTTCACACCAACATGACGCCGGCTGTTTCTCAGCGTACAGCCGACTCCGGCGCACAGAAGAGGAGGGAACAGTCCGGCAGTCCGGTGTTCGTCTCTGTTTTGTTAACACGTTAGCTCCTGGGTAGCATCCTCACTCCTGTATGGAGTTTGCATGTTCTCCCTGTGACCATGTGTGATTTCATCAGCTGAGATTTGATTTAAGGTTACGTGGCGACTCTAAAACTTGCCCGTACATGTGGCGATGAGCCGCAGTTCCTTGACCTTAAATAATCCAATTAAACCTTTCTTATCGGATTAAATTGGCCCCGTTTAGTGACCGGCGGGTCGCTAACTGCCAGCGTCGCAGCGTGAAACACTCGGGGACTGATCCACAGATCTACTCGGACAATATTCTCAGTCTCATGTAAACAGGACAATCCCACTCTTCACGTGATGGACTGACGGCGTCTTCTGTCCGTCGTCGGCCGGGAGCCGCTCCAGCCAAAAGCAGATGTTTAAAGGAGACACTAAATTCTGGATGATTCCTCGTTTAAAATGAACTGGATGTGGATTTCTCTGGAGTTCATAAAGTGTTGAGGTCATTCGAGGTGAAGCCGTCACTACGACACGGGGAACGCGTCTTGTTCTGAGGACGCGTGTGTGAAAGCCCTCGGAGGAGAAGAACAACTGAACCCATTTTTAAGATCAAGAATGAACTTTCCTCCTCAAAACTTTATTAAACTTGGGACAACAGTCCGGATCGCCTCAGCATGTCTGCGAGCTACTCAGTCAGTATTAAACTTTAATTGAGACAAGATTAAGTCCAGTATGTATAAAATGCTGCTGGGGAATTATAAATCAAGAGAGACTTTGGGTAATTCCAGCTCTTTTTTTTTTTTTTTTTTTTAGCAATTTATTCTGATAAGAAATTGATAGCTCTACTAAAAAAAACTACATTTTGAAGTAGCTACTTCAGGTTTTCCTTCTTTTGCTTCACTTGATTGGATGTTTTGTAGGCTCTGTGAATGACTCACCTTGATAAATACATAAGGCTCCGTTTACTCAACGTTTTCAAGTGAAAATGGGAAACTTTAGTTGCTGCGGCGGGACGACAGAATGGAAAATGAATCTATGCAGCTTAACAAGTTAAATTTCAACCACATTATGAACACTGTTTTCGTTTTCTACCATTTTTTTTTAAATCCGTACTACAGGAATTATGCTGAATATAATGTATTCCTCATTTTTAGGTTAAATATTTGGGCACGCACTTAAAAAACTGTTCATATTGATGAACTCTACTGAAAACTGAGCGTGCGTCATAATGATCCGAAGTTTTACAAAGGCCATTCAAAACGTTATTACTTTTAACGGAGGAACATTTACTGGATTAGAAGTATGAATCTAAATCTTTGATAGTTTAATATCACTGCTGCTTTAATATAAGCTCTCATTATCAGTCCTAATTTAATTTCTGAGACTTATTGTTCGGGATGTAATACTCCCATTAATAAAAACAGACAGTTCCATTATCTTTAATCCAGCTCCGCTAACAATAATATTCTGGGACTGGATGATTCCTCCAGGGGAGATTGTGTTCCGATGTGGAAAAGGCTGAACTGCTCGGTCACAGGAAAGTATCTCCGTCCGACTGCTTCGGCTGAAAGTTCGCCCAAACTTGACTTGACTCTTGGTCGTCGTCCCTGGAGGAGATTGTCTTTTACCATTTTGATTTTACAGTTAAAGAGCCTGGAGACTCCCTCCGAGGAAGAAGAACGCTTCTTTTGTGTAACGTTTTTAGAACAAATCGCATTATGACGCTTATCTTTGTTTTTTTTTACACAACAAAATTTCAGTAAGTGGAAGCTGAAATTGCATACTTTGAATATTTTGGCTTCTCTGTGACTGTCCTCCCCGTGTGATCGTGTTCGGCTGCTAAATCTGCAATTTCAGACTAAAAAGGAAGTAAATGCACGCGTGGTTTGTTGCAGGTCGTGTTTGCAGTCTGAAGTCCACAGTGGTCTCAGATTATTGGAGTTATGGACGCCCGCGCTCCAGCGGTCGCCTGTTCAGAGCCGTCGTCTCTGATTGCTTATTTGTTCTTTAATAAAAACCTCGCTCGAGTGTCACAGATGTCGCCCCCAGTTGATTGATTGGCCCTGCACCACTCAGAAACATTTAAAGGGAATTATTTCAACATCTCTCCCCAGATTACACTGCTTTTCCCTAATTAATGGCTGCAATCAATACAATTACCGCCTCCCCATGGGTTGCCACATAAAGGTAGAAAATCGCATTTGGCCTTAAAACTTGAGAAGAGCCTTGATTTAATTACACCGCCTAATTTTTCACCCACTCGTGCTGCAATTATCACAGTTATATGAGTACATGTGAAGTCTATTGTCTCGGCGGTGCTTACAGTAATGGAGCGATATGTGATAAGTGGCAACGCGGCGCAAAGAACTAACTTGTAAACGGTCACCGATGTGGGCACAGAAACGCTCGGCAGCACTGCGGTCGGGATTAACAAGGCGCAGCGTGCAGGAACCGCCTGGTCAGCTCTCTGTGTGTGTGTGTGGTCTTAAAGGATCCACATTAGAACCGTTCCGCTTGCTTGAATGTTGCGTTTCCGGATCCGTTTCATTGTTTGGGTCCATTTTTGATGCTTCAGGATAAATGTCTCTGAAGAGAAGCGAGAGTTCCACTTGTTATGGGTTTTTCTCATACATACTCGGGGCTATAATAAGATTTTGGGTCATTTTGCCCATGATTGCTTTTGCTTTTTAAGAGTTTGTGAAAAAGTAAGAAAAGAGGAAAAGGTCAGCCGAGGACAGAAGTACAAGAGAAAAAGATTCCGTTCATTACAAATCACCATCGGAGGTATTTTGAGACTCACTGACGCATGCTGTTGTAATTAAAAGTGAATTACACCAAATGTTGAGAGATATAAAGCTCTTGGTGTTCAGTTAATTAGCAGCTGCATTGATTAAAAAAAAAGTTTGGAGGATGCAGTTTTACTCCTCTATCACTAGATAAACTCTGGTTTACTGTTGTGAAATTATATGTACATTATTTTCCAGACTACTAGACACACCTGAGTGTAAAGATCCGTTTACCTAAAGTGCAGATGCATCGCTTTCGCATTTATGTTTCAAAAAGGTTTTGTGTTTGCATGGCGATGCAACATTTTTCCTGCTCAGTCCAGTATAGTGCTGATGAGTTTTTTCCTTTTCTGTGGGTCTGCAGCTTTGTGACATGCAGTGATCCCTGATGGCATATACCCAGGTACCAGGAACTAGAAATGATTGTAACTTAGCAATAAGAATTAAGACAAAAAAAAATAAGCAAGATACATTGTGCGTGTCATTTTAATGATATATTTCTTTTTATTAGACTCCATGGAAAATGTAAATGATCTCAGTTAAACGTTCGTTTTTACTAGATTCTAGAAAGAGGATTCAAAAAAGTGCTTGTCAAGATTATTAATAGTGATATAATTGTGCATTTCAGCTAAAGTCATCATCAAACTGCAGCTAATTAATCGCAGTTTCCACCTGATTAATGAGGCGACGGCGATGAGCTGTCTGCTGTACCTGTTTCTGAGATGAAGCATGTCTCATGTAGACAGACGTGTGTGAAAATGCATTATTCATATAAGGAAGTAACTCAGTGAGGCTCGTTTGGACGTTTCCTGCTTTCTGGGTTTTCTCTTTTTGACTCGTGTCCTGGTCTCTTGCCCCATCATGTGGGACGTCTCGGTCTCAGCCTCTCCCTCTCCCGCTCGCTCGCGCTTCACACGGCATCCGCCGAATTTTTTGAAATGAGCACTGACATTTGGGACATCTCAATCTCCACGCTTCCCTGCCCAGCGCGCACCTCCAGAAAATCGTTCTTCAATTATTATCATTACTTCCTGGCTCGGCCGTCCCGGGCGCGGCAGACCCGCGGACTCATTTGTTCCGCCGAGGGAGGAGACGCAGCGTTTTGGGCGCCGTTGTCACAGGTGAAAAATAAAGAGCGAAGGTTAAAAGTAGATCGACGTAATTGAAATGTAAGCACGATGCCCACAGGAGCAGCACTAAAGAAGCAGCTGGATTAAGTGCTGTGACTGAAACACTTGTCATTTCCTTTCAGTCATCAGGCAAATAGGCCCAAGTGGTGAAATATCATCGCTGGCAAACATCGGTTCTTTTACGGGGGGTGTTACAGGGTGTCACATACTTGAGTGAATTGATGCATGCGGGCATCAACGGTGTGTTGCACTTTATTAAGTCGTGCTGACAGTGAGAACAGTGAAAGATCACAGCGGTGTGAGATTAAAGAGATCCCGCTCAGGGTTTCCATCCACTGCAGAGAGCTTGAGGTTTACTTCTTTGCATTTGGAACCCTGATAAGTTCACAGCTTCACTAAAGGACATTTTGTGATTTATTTCAGGGTTCATACAAAATCTGTTGAATATCTGTTTGTAAAAAAACAAAAAAATCAAAATGTTAGCACTCTCACAGTCACATCTAGCTGACATTTCAGGGTCACCAGTTATCCTCAAATGCATGTTATTGGACTGCAGAGGGAAAGAACATGCAAACTCCAGACAGAATGTTCAATCTGGGGGAAATTCTTGCCATTTATCTCATTAAACCCGTTCAAGATGAACCTTCCTCTAAACTCCTGCAGCTTTCAAGGCCAGTGTAACACAGTTTAAACCAGAAGTGGGAATCTTCTGGCGGTGAGGTGACACTGCTGACGGCCGGGATTAAAAAAGTTAACCATCAAACAAAAGAGTCATCCTTCTCATCACAATCACAAAAGAACATAGTTTTTAACGTTGAAGCACAGCTGAATGATTAAACGCTTGTTTATGTGAGTTTTAATTACACAGTTTAACATTAAAGAAGCATTGCTCAGCTTAAATTGATGCTTCAAAGCACATATTGAAAGAATGATGTTTAAAACTGGAAGACAAAATAAATCAATTTAGATTAAAATGAGTATGTGGAAAAATAAACTGAACATTACTGATAGACTACCATATTTGTTAAAATGATTGTCCTATTAGTTAGTATAATGCTTTTGAGTGAAAAATGAAAGTATTGATGTTCCATGCTTGTTGATAAAAAGGTCCACAGGTAGAAAGAAGATAAAATCAAACTTTCCCAATGAAAATGGTTTTGAGTTGTATGGACTGAACAAAAAGCTCAGGAATCAATATAGTAAAACCATAAATGCACGTGACTGATGTTGAATCAATTCATTGAAACAGAAATTTGAACAGAACAGAGCAACAAGCAGTTCACTAGAGCAGAAATCTCTGCTTTATGTTCTTCACGTTTCCAGTTTTTTTATTGAAAGTCTTTCAGGTTAGAGCAGCGAGCAGCTCGTCAGATCTTTAAAAATTCATTAAAGACTGTAAAAACGAAATCAATAATTCACTTAAAAAAAACTTTCTTTTTCAAAGCAAACGAAAAGTCGCCCGTGTAAACTTTTCAACTTCTCCTCAACAAAACAAGGCACGGTGTGTGTTTGTGTTTGTGTGTGTGGGGAGGCACGTTGGAAGCACGTGGCGGTCTGGAAGCGGACCCGGAGCTTTACGAGGCCGACCGGCCGTGCAGGTTCTCCGTTCACCGGGACACTCCTGACCTACAACCGAAGCGTGTCTTCGGCGCTTGTTGGCAACATGAGGCTGGAGGTGTCACTCCCGGGAAATAAGTGTGACTGCAAGAGATTAATAAAAAAAAAAAACAGTGAGTGGAGTGAGCGCTCGGCCCGACGGATCGTGAAGGGGGTTCACAGTAAACCCCCGGCCCTGCGGGTTCGAACCCCTAAACAGCCAATAAAACATGGCTGCAGCTGTACAAACACACTTTCAAGGGTAAAACAAGGACAGGCGGGGAGCCGGAGCCCAGGAGGAAAATGGACTGGCTTTTATTGAAAACCGTGTTTCTACGAAGTAATGCTGCTCTTTGTCCCCGCCAAACACACACACACACACACACACACACACGTGCACACACACACACACACACAGACTTATGATATGATGTGTCCGTCCACAACTGGTAAAAGTGTGTCCCTTTAATAATGCCCTCCCTTCCTCCCTCCCTCCTTTTTATGCCATTTTCTTGCCTGCCTCCATACCCACCCTTCTCCTCCTCCTCCTCCTCCTCCTTTTGCTCTGCGGTTGCTATGACAACAGCAGCACTGCACCATTCATCTGCTGGAGACCTGGGCTCGCGCTCCTCTCACGTCTATACATAACACGCTAAGCGCTGCTGCGGGCACGGAGGCGAACGAGGAGCTCACCTCTCTGTTTTCACCGGAGAGCTCCTCATGCCGTTTGGGTCGTTTTATTCCTCTCCTCCCCTCCTCCTTCTTTTCTACGTGGCGAAGGTGTTTTTTTTTTTGTTTTTGTTTTTGACCTGTGAGCAGCAGGGAGGTGCTGCCATCGCAGAGGTGTCACCTCGGTGTCCCCCTCTTTCCCCAGTGACACAGTGACTGTTGTGTTCTTCCTTCCTCCTTCGCTTTTCCTCCTCTCTCTCTCTCTCTCTCTCTCTCTCTCTCGCTTTCTCTCTCTCTCTTTCCTCCTCCTCTCTCGCTCCTCCCGTCAGTGCCATATCCGCCTGGCTCTGTATCATTTACTGCGACTGAAGTGAGCGGGCAGCATCACTACTGAAACCTGTGGAGATTTTCTCAGAGGGAAGAAAGGGGGAGAGCGTGTCGTCCTCCTCCCCCCCTCCTCCTGCGTCTCTGCAGGTGTTTTTTCACTCCCGTTTTTTATTTTTCCATTTTGTTTTGCCTTATTTTTGATGAGCTGGTCTTCGCTCAGGGAGGAAGGACTGCTTGTGTCGCTGGACGGGGAAGGAGGCGAGCTGGTGCCGTACTCCAGCCTTCAGGAATGCCAGGTCTGGTTTGAGAATGGTGAGCCCAGCCACACCCTCTATCGCTTCTTTCATTCCTCTGTCTGAGCCCCCCCCCCCCCCCCACCCCCACCCCCATCCATCACTCCGTCCGGTGCACCCTCCCCTTTTTTTCACCTGCTGCTCCACCTTTTGGTCGGCCGGAGGTCCGTCTGCTCTGCGATCTGGCGGCCGCGTCGGCCCCCGGTCCGAATGACGTCTGTGCAGACATGGGGCTGATGGGAGGAGCAGGAAACTCGTTTCTCTCTGTGAAATGATGCGTTTGTCAAAGGGCTGCACTCTAATCAGAGTGTAGGCTCGAGGACCCGTGAATCAACCAGAGTGTGATAATGTAAGTGTTTTTTTGTGGCGAGCTGGTCTGTTTCATGCGTCAGCGTGGGTGAGCATTCAATTGTCTTTGAGTGTGTGTGTGTGTGTGTGTGTGTGTATGTATATGTCTGTTGGAGTGTGTGTGTCTAAGCACAAGCTGTGGGCGGCTAATGGTGCTTGTTCCTGTTGTTGCGTGTCTCACTTTTCTTGCAGAGCACAGTGTCATATGTAGCATATGGTTGCGTAAATGGGCTGAAGTTGGTGGGGAACAGCCCTCCCCCAGCATCCAGTCAGCAGCAGCAGCAGCAGCTTGTTGTTGTGTACCAGATTCACCCTGTCATGTGCTGGGATGTGGATCCTCCTCCTGGTTCCAGTGCTGCAGGCTTCCTCCTGCCTCCCTCGCCTCTGCCTCTCTCCCCCAGGGGACAGCGGGCTGGTGTTTGAGAGCAGAACAAAATGTCTCAATAACACTACCTGCCTGAAAAAAAAGAAGAAAAAAAAAGAAAAAGAGAAGCACCTCATCAGCAGCTGCTATTCCTGGTCTCAGGTGAATGGTTTTTGATGAGGCGCCTACAGCCGGTTTTCACACCACTTAGTATCACCACCTGGAGAGTGTTTTGATGAGCTTACTTTGTCAGCTGTCATTCAGTGTGCGTTGGCCAGAGATACCAGGAACTTCAGTTTCTAGGGTGGCTAAGTAGACGTGTTTACTGCCGCTGTGGTGGAGGAGTGTTTCCAGGGGTTGGGGATCCCTTGTGGGGCTGTTTGAAGTTGATGGAGTGGAGGTGGTTCAGGTTCCGTCCGCTGTGGTTAAGGCTCAGGGGCTTTGTTGTTTTGTCTTGCTGAGCAACAGCTGTCAGAAAATTTGAAGAGAAAACCCAAGTTTTTGAAATATTTCACATTTACACGACAACGTTCTGAAAACGATGGAGTGAAATTCCCAACTCGGGAGTCATTTTCAAAAAGTTGTGTTTTCACTTGAAATTGTTTCCGCGTAAACGGGCCATCAGAAAAACCTGCAGCACATAGTTTTCTGAGTCTGTTCATATTTGTCTGAGTCATGTAGCCTGAGGAAATCCAAAAACAATATATGATACTATCCAGTCAGAATGCTTCCTGCTCGGTGTTTCAAGTGTTTGGTCGTCTGTGTTGATGCCAGGGAACCCATATTTATTCACAACACATGTCAGTTTAACCTGGCTTTGAATTGTGGGCTTTTATATTGATATGGCCCACTTACCTGTGTACAAACCGTACCCTCTGCAGTCGTTCAGAGTGATATTGATTTATATAATTGCTCAATTTCCCTCCAGTGCAATCCCTTGAGCCTGTGTCCGACAAATGGCTTGTCGGCCTAAGATGAGCTATGAAATAAATATGACAGGCCGCCTCAAATCTGCCTCCTCGGGTCAGTTTGAAGGCACCGCTTCGCCTGACACGTCGCATGTGAGACGGATCCGGTCTGGACGGATGTGCCGTGCTCCTGAAAGTGGCTGTGAAGTTAATTTATCAGGTCGGCTCAGTATTTAGTGTCTGTGTAGCCTTTCGACCTCCAGTGCAGCCACTGGCCTGTTTTTGCACTTTACCTAGATTACAAAAGCAGCCCGCTGAGAGTCTCTATAGGTAGGTGGACACAGTATGTGCTAGACATGACACCCCGGTCATAAATCAAGCACTGACGACAGCACTGGCCTTTAAATCCCTCACCTCCAGTCCACAGGTTTCGGGCAGGAATTTAATTATGAAAAACTTGCTGGACGCGTGTTGCTGTCGCGCACTGAGGTATTTACTAGTTTTCCAGGTGAAACAGTCTCGCCTGTTTTGTGAGAAGCGCCCCGGTATCTGGGGTGAGAATGTTTAGATGAACTGCAGTCAGAGATAAAGTCATCCTCTTGATCCTCGTTCAGCAAAGCTCTTTTAAGTCAGCTTCCAGTATCTACATCAGGTCACAACCTACAATTAGAGATCTCCCCTTAAGCTCTTTGAAACAGCTACAATGTACCCTCTGTTGCAGAGGAACCACCCAGATAGAGCCCACTTCAGCAATTACAGGCCTCGCTGCAATCTGCATGTCTTCGGTAGCATTTTTCCGATCTCATTTCTATTTTGGTGGCGCGCCGGATTAAGCTTTGCCTTCGAGTGTGTGGGACCGGGGTTCAGATCCAGGTGACTGCAGGAAGGGCGAACATGAGCCGAGTCTACGGTGCATGCAGACCTGAATCGCTCTTTGGGGAGGGCAGCAGAGTAGACCATTTTAAAGCAAAGAAGAAGAATAGCTTAATGATAACAGCAAGTATCGAGTCAGTTTTGTGGGTTTTTTTAATTGTGCATAATAGACAATCACAATGAAACTGCACAGTCTGAGTCATTTTATTAATCAACAAGGTTGAATTTACACCACAGTGCTCAGTAGAGATTATCGAGCCACCAGGTGACTGTTCATACTTTTTCCAAGGTAAAAACATTTCAATGTACCTTTTTACTACTGTGTTGGCTGGCTGTACTTGGATTTTGTGTCTATAGAATTGTCAACTCGTGCATTGAGTGAATCCTTCTGCCTTTCATATCAAGATAACTTGAACTTTCAGTATTTGGCAGTTCCTCAATATTGCCGTTTTTCAGCTCATGTTACAAATGTGACACAGCCTTTATTTTTAAGTTGGCGAATGTTCTTAAAAATATCAAACACCGGTAGAAGTAGAGACAGGACGAGCGTAAAGGGTGAAATGTTCCCAGCAGTAAATTTGCCTGTGAGGGTACAAGCCTCGTCACGAGGCGTTTTCTCTCGTCAACGTTGGGATTTTGACCAAAGCATCGCAGATACAGTCCATGGGATGTTTTGCAGACGACAAACCGTTTTATGTTACAGTTTAGCGTGAAATTCAATTAGTGTGAAATTCCATAGCTGCAGAAAAATGTGTTAAAATTCTTGCCCACACTACTCACAGCACTGTGTGAGCCCTTCTGCCTGTTTTGTAAAACCTAAAAACCTCAGTTTTTTTAATCAAATATAACAGACAAGTGCTTTTTGTGTTGTTTTTTTTTCTTTGAACCAGTTTGCATGCTCTTCATGTGCTTTTCCCTCAGTAAAAGAAATATGCCTTTGGGGTTAATTGGTGACTCTGAATTTCCCAAATTAGATGAAACATTCTCGAAGTTGGATGGATGGATGGATGGATGGATGGAGTCCTGTTTAGTCTCTTAGTGCTTCATCATTTTTATGGACATATTTTATTGTCTGCAATAAGCTTTGAATTGTTATTCACTGTTTATCTTTCCTAATTGTAATCCTCTTCTGTGCAGCACACCAAAGGGATTTCTCATGCATCTGTGCACGAGAGCTTTTAAAAAGGAACTTAGTTTTATTATCTTAGTACCTCAGTATCTCTTAGGTTTTTGTTTTTTTTTTTTTTACTTATGGGTAGTTTTATCTGGGTATTTAGCAGTACCTCCTGGAAAAAAGAAAAAGAAAAGCTGTGGAGTGGAAAAGAGAAACCCGCAGTGTGCTATTAATAGGAATGATAATGATTTGCTTACAAAACAGAGCAGTGGGTTACATATACCACCTTACTGCTTTCTGCGAATGCTGCCGGTGAAAAGCTGAGCAAACATTTCTCCGTGAGATACTCACACAAACACACAGAGGTCTGAAGGAGAGTGTCGCGTGCGGGTGTTTGTGTGTGTGTGTGTGTGTACGTGTGTGTCCATGCGTATCCAAACCCTCACGGACTATTGCACAGGACCGCACAATGGCAGCAGCCTGGAGTATTAGCATTCGCCACTTGTCTGTCTGCTGTTAACTTATTTGCTCAGTCATTTCAGGGTGCTGAACCACTACAAGCCGTTTGTCCGCATCACGGCGCCGACTCTCTGCATTTACACAGCCAGCCTGCTAACTGTGTCCATGGGATTACATAAGAGCAACAATTGATTACAGCTTTTATCAGATGTGAAAGCATGTTGTTGTTGGTTTTTTTGAGGTGGGTGATGATTATTTTATGTTGCGCTAAAGATAGTGGCTCATTATCAGAAGCATCTTAATGAGAAGAGCTTAATACTGGAATCCAGAATTAGATATGTCATATGCTTCCTCATTTATTGTTCAGTTTGGAGTGTTTAATTCAATAACAGCAGAGATTTTCTCAATGACGAGGGTGTGGTTCTGGAGTGCAGCAGAGCTGAGAGATTATAAATACCCCAGTAGGGGTTGAACTCCTGCTGGGACTGAGGTGAAGGGAAACTGGCTATTATTAAACCACTCTATCAAGTGGTGTCCTTGGCAATTATGCTACTCTCACTTTCCTCAAAGCGCCGTCGTCTTCGACTCCTCAGCTTGCCGCCATCGCTCTGCTCCGGGAAGCTCAAGTTCATGGTCGCCGCTGAAGACGTGAAAGCATGAAAAAAAGCAACTTAGCAGCGTCACAAACACTCAGCGTTAACAGCAGCAGCTGTGCTTCTGCAGCTGAGTCATGAGGTGAAGCCCACCATGCTACCTGCCCAACACATCCTTCCCATTCATTGTCTATGTGAAACGCACCGCGGTGCATGACGGGTGTGGTGCGGCGCCCCGGAGCTGCCCTCAGCTCATTTGCATAGAGTTGGATTTTTTTTCCAACTTCATGCAAATGAGGACATGAGAAAACTTTGGTTAAAGGTCCGGACTGGCAGTGTCCGACTCGGGGCTCAGACTCTGATCTTTGTCTCCGTTCTCCGGCTGCTCTGCAGCACGCCGTCTGCCTCCATCCCATCTCTTCCCCCAGCCTCCTCTACTGTTACCCCCACCACAGCACGCCTTCCTCCTCCCCACCCAAGCAGCTCCTTCTGCTGGTCAGCACACTGGGAGTGGTATTATAACGCTGCATTAAAGATGGATGAGTATTGATTACCAGTTTGTGGAATCATCATCATTAAACTTAGAATATCTGTCATTGAAATACATTTTAAAACATGATTTTCCACCTCGGTTCAAACATCCCTCATGTGAGACTTTCCAATTGTGTTCCTGTCAGGTTGTTTTCTGTTTTTTGGATTTCTTTTAATGGCGTTTTAAAGCCTGTGGGATCATTAGTGGACTTTAATGGCCAAATTGCTGCCGAACAGTGAAACTTTGTGGAAAAACCAATCAGATGTTGAACGTCTCAATAGACCCGCCAGCTCAGAATATTAATGCAAAATCTTACATATGAGTAAACCTGCCCTCATGTTAATGTAGCTTTGATAGCACTTCCCTTGCTGCACTAATCCATCCCTAATAATTTCATGTGAAATGCGGTATTAACAGGTTTTCTCTGAGCGTTTGGGAAAGCTCAGCTAATGAGCGTTCTTAGAAAATCAGCCCTTCCCTCGACCCTCTTAAAATTCTGCCGATGCCTCACCTTGCTCCACTAATCCTCCCAGGGCTGTAATGATAGATACACATGTGCTCGTGTGCAGACGCGCTCGCACGCATACATAAAGCAGGGAGGGGCGGCGAGGCAGATGGACGCCCTGCTGGCTGGCGTGGGTCTGCGTGGTTTAGTACGACAGGTCAGCAGTGATCTCTGAGCTGGAAACATGCAGCAGTTTTAATTCACACGTGAATGATTTATTCTGAACTTAACAGTTTCTCTGCGCTGTTCGTTCCATTTTTGTCGGCTGCGTAGAGAGGTTTCATTCATTTTGTGTAACATTGACGTCAAACCCGTCCCCATTCGCTCTTATTCTGAAAGTGTTAAATGTTAATGTATCTGGAGGCCTTTTTTCGTGCCTTTATATTTGCAAAGAAACTTCATTAAGATCTCCGGAACAAGGACAGCCGCCCCACACACACAGTCGCATTCTTCACCGTCGCAGCTTTTGAAAGCCGGACTCTTTGAGTTGACGTGGAGGGGAGACCTGAACCTGCAGCGTCCATAAAAAGAGGCGGTTCGAGGCCGCCGGCCTCCTCCCACGTTCCCGTCACCTCACCGAGGTGGACGCGTCTCAGTTCCTGCGCTCTGCTGTTGCCATAGTGACCAGAGCAGCGTGCTCGGGTTGCTAAAAGCACTGCTTAGGTTGCAGACGTGTCCTCACCCACATTATTCATGTGTATATTAATGCATGCTTTGGTGTCTTTGTCTGAGGAGAAGCCTGAGGTCGGATGCAGCCGAGACAATGCCTCTGCTGGTTGAGAAGCGTCTCTTTTCACTTGCTTATCGCTCACTTATTTACTGCAAATGACAAAATGTGCATTGCATACTGGCGCTCCAATTCATATTCAGATCTTGTAATGTATTTGTTGAAAGCCAGGTTGCGTCTGAGGGAATTGTCACGTTGAAAAGAAGCTTTCCTCTTTCAAACGCACAACGCAGCATGAATCCGAATCACAACATTGACTTTCCTCCTTTCTTTCTTTTGTTGATAACTTCACCAAAGGCTGTGTATCCATGCTGACAATTTTGGCAATAGATCTTATCTCTTTAAAGATTGTCAAAATGTCCCCAGGCTCATTTCTTGTCACCGGTCTCGCTGCACCCCCGCCCCCTTTCTCCCTCTAATCTCACTCATGCACTGGCATACATGTCACATGCATATTCGCATTCACACCCTCACATCCAGCACATGTAACAAATATCTATTTCACGGCCACGTGCATCTGCACACGCAGACAAGATATATTTATTCATAAGCTCATTAGAGGAGTGGATTTGCCTGCTGCCATCCATCACACTGTCACCCATACTCAGCCTGGCACACGCTGACAACAGAACTGCAGGAGAGGAGTCCATGGGATTTAGTCTGCTGGAGCCGCCGCCATGGAGGGGATTTGCTCCAATACACACTTTCCTCTTGCCATTTTGTGGAGGTGAGATCAAGAAAGTGACAAACAGTGGAAATGCTAATCCTCTTTTTACTGTAGGTTAACCAAAACTCGTGTTTCTGAGGGGAAAATAACTCAGATTCTAAATCTCTGTTTTTCTTTTAGTGCAACAAAGTACCGGTATATCGTTAAGCAGTTCACGTTCTGAATTTGAATTAAAAAAAAAAAAAAAATGCAAATTCAAACAATATCACACCTCAGTTTATCACAGTATTCACATCTTTAAAGGTTAAATTGAGCTGGAGCTCAAAAATGTTGCCGGTTAGTTCATATTAAGAACAGGATAACTTGTCAAAGTCTAGAAATGATTTTTCATTTAGACACATTTCGACATCTGCGTATTAATGCTGATCACCTGAACTGACTCGCCATATAATACCGACTAAAGTGCGCCCCTGGTGGTCAAACAGATGCATTGCAGTTAATGTCTTAATTTCTCAGCGGTGGCAGATTGGACTGCCTGGCGGGCCAGTTCTGGGCCGCGGACCGTACGTTTGACACCCCTGGACTCCGTTAATAATAGTTAGGACGATTGTAATATTTCTCCTGATGAAAAGCAGCAAGGCTTCGATAAGCTTCAGTCTCCTTCTTCTTTTTCTTGATGTGTAATCTGTTCTTTATGACCTTTGTCAGATTACAGACTTCTGAGAACACAGCTGTGTAAACCGAACCCTAAAACTCAACAAAGGTCTTGCTGAAAGCACACCACGTTGCTTTTTCCTGACCTGACGATGTGAACGCTTGAGAAAACCTGCCTATAAAATGATCATGTGTACCTTGTGTACCATTCCCTAACATCTATTCCCCCAGCCTCTCTCCTTCAGATTCGTATTAATTGACCGGGTTTGGCTGCTTATTAAATTGCCTGTGAGGCAAAGTGGACGATCACAGCTCTGCACGAGCGTGCATTCAAGCACTGCTTTAATGAACAGCCATAATCACCACACCATTTGTGACCAGTTTGTTGCAACAAATGACACTTAATTTCAAAGGAGAGGAGACGGTTCATTCAGCGGTTACTTATCTGAGTTGTTTTATTGCTTTTTTTTAAATCGTATTTGGCAGTTAGAGCATCATACTGTCATAAATCTAAGGATTTTTTCTCTGTTGTGTTTGAGCAGCTGATCATCTGCCTCCATCTCCCTCCAGCTTGTTGCACCAACCATCTCCATGTCCTCCTTCACAATTTAATCTGAGCTCCTCTTCCTCTTCCTCTCTAGCGTCATCTCCAACCTGCTCAATCTGTTCATTTTGAATTCTTCTTAAATCCTTCCGCTTCCTGCTGCGAGTACATTTGGTCGTTTCGACCTGGACTCTTTGCTTCCAGACTCGATAGATGCGAGCAGGGCGCCTGTCGGTGGTCTTTATCAGAGCTGCTGTCATGGAGTTGATCCAGAGCTGGATAAGTCTCGTCCCGTCCCTCTTCTGGCTGTCACTTCCAGATTCTCGCTCCGGCATCTGCGCTGGCTCTTTTCCTAGATTGGGTCAATTAGCGGAGTCCTCTCCAGACCACACCAACACAGTCCTAATGCGGCGCGGCGCTCTGAAGCACTACTCCACTGCCGCTGCCAAGGAGCATTTGTTTTTGTTTGTTGGGCTTTGTGTTTGTTTGTGAGCAGAATATCTCAAATCTTGTCAACAGATTGCATTGAATTGGAGCAAAGTGAGACGACGAGATGAGGAATGAGTCATTAGTTTGGTACCGATCTGGATCAAAGTGCCAACCTTCTCTGTGCTTGAAAATTGGGTTGTTTCCTTTAAACCTTTTCATATTAGTTTGATTATATGAAGTGTGATTTGTGGTGAAAGTTAAAAGTTGAATCACACTGCATTTAAGCTTCATTATAACTTCATGTTTTTGTTTAAATTAATGTAATAATGGATTTCAGATCGATCTGCAGCAGGAGTGTAATTTACATTTTAAAATGCATTTATTTGATGTAGTTCAGTCAGCTTCAGTCACAGTGCAGAAGAAATGCTTTTTATCCTGTAATAGCTTTAACCTTCTCAGAAATTTCAATAAAAAAAATCTCACTTTAATTTTAGTTGAATCCTAAATTTACCAAAGAGCCCATTGCTGCATTATGAATGACGTTAACCCTAGTTAAAAGCTGATATTTTAAATGCAGGTGAAGCTCAAAGCGCCACAGATATTGTTTAGTCTTAGACCCTGTTCACACGATAACTATTTCAAGGTAAAATAGAAAACTTTGCGTCTGAAAAAGTGGAACTTCTTTCACTTGAAGCGTTGAAGATCAGAAACATAGTTTTGATAGTCTAGGGCACATAGCCAGGTATAAACCTTTATCCTGTTAAATATACAGATGAAGATGTGTGTCCATGTTTCTAATGTCAGAGTTCACGTGAAATTATGTGCAATAAGTAAAAAGTGCCTTTTCAAGCTTCCATCTTCAAATTTGCACAGTTTATTTAAAGAAAAGGTTCTGGATGTGGTGAATTCATCCTTTGGCTTTGCTTCATTAGTTATATAATATTGCTAAATGTTTACTCGAGCTATTTCTCTCTCTGTTACAAACATTATTTCCAACAGACACGTTTGCTCCACAGTCAGGAGTCCTGCTCTGTTTTTCCTTCTCGTCCTTTTTAGATCATTTTTTGATTTTTTACTTGATTCGTGCTTAAAATTCACAAGCAGACAATAGATATTATTTCTTCCCTGCATCTTCTTTCTTTCTTATCTCTTCTTTAATTCCCTGCCTTGAAAACATCCTCTCTTTTGCTGTAGGCTTGTTTAACACTCCTATCACTTCCTGTGCGTTCGGTTCAGGATGTGATGAACTTTGCATCGACCGCCGTCGGCACTGAAGCCGTCTGCGCTGCGCCTGGCAGACAGAAAACTCCGACCTGGAGTCATTTTTCACTCGCGTACATTACACTGGCATCCGCCGTAATGCGAACCTGCTCTGGTTCTGGCGTCCGTCGTCGCAGAAACGTACGTTGAAACGGCTGCTGGCGACTTCCCGATCGCCGCACACGGGATGAGCCCCGGACATGTGCGCTCACCCATCATATGAGTGGCTCACAGTGGCGGCGTATAGTGCTAATCTATTTTAAACCCTTTTTTTAACCAGATTAGCTAATTAAGAGTAAGATATGCTGAGCTACTTGTCCATCCCAAGCCCCCACAAGTACAAGGAAGATAAAACAAATGAGCCTCACTCAGAGTTCAGCAGATGCGAGCGGAATTTCTTTGCACTGTGTGTCGACAGAGTTGTGTGAAAAGTTGTTTCCACTAGCTCTGAGCACCGTTGTGTAAGCAGACACCCAAAAAAATACAAGGAAAATTTTGCGTTTTTCTCTTGAGCACTTTATCATGGAAGCATCGTCGGCATGCTCGCTCCGTTGTCCCGCTGATTAAAGAGTGCTCTTGACTTAAAGCCGTCTTTGTGTGTGTCGTATCCTTTGTGCGATGCTCAGGAACAAAAGCTTCTCGTCCTCGCTGCGTCCTCCAGACTGAGCGTAGCGTCGGCTGGTTTTGCCGGTGGTGCTTGCTGTAGCCGCGCCGTGACCACGGTTTGAGGAAGAGATCGTGTCACAGCCGCCGCCCCCGGCTTTCTCTCTCTCTGAATGACGTGTGGATGAGATTGATCTGATGGCTCGCAGTTAGGTGCGAGGACATTCCCAAAGCGGACGTCGTTTGCATTTCATGATGCGGTGAATAATGGGCAGACTCGAGCGGCTTTTGCTCCGTTGCTGGGCTGCCGGGCGGTGAGTAAAATCGAAGCGTTGATGCTGGTGTGCCCCTGCTGCTCAGGCTTCACCGTGATCTGGTCTAGGATGTGTTCATTTTATCAGTGTGCTGCTTCCAGTTCATACTCTCTCTGTCTTCCTCCCTCTCTGTCCTGTCCCTGTCACTCCTTCCATCCCTCTCTATATGTGTGTGTCGTGTGCTTTCTGCTCCCAGCACCTCTGCGGAAAGCAAAGTTTGTGGAGAGCCCTCGCATTCCACACTCAGAGCTTGGCTCCCCTACATATTCCTCCACCTCTGCCAAGAATCCAGACCTGGACACATACTGCCCTGGTAAGTTTTGTTCACTTTTTTTTTTTTTTTTTTTTTTTGTTGCCCAGCTCATCCCTCATTTACTTCTTGCATGTTGCTTCCTGTCTGTGAGTGTACAGTCAAGAGAAGGGGAGAACTTGTCTGCTGTGTGGAAAAAAAAGTAAAGAAATGAATCTGTGTCCATGCTGGCTTCCTCCTCCCCTCTCCTCCTCCTCCTCCTCTCTAATCCTCCCTCGCTGCTTCCTCACTCCGCTCTGCTCCTCGCATGCAGAGCTTGTTTAGGAGCCGCCGCTGTTTTCTGTGAACTTCACAGCCGGCTTTTGCTTGGTAATCCTCCGGACAGTCCAGATCCCCCTCATCCCTCCCTCCCTCCCGCCCTCCGCCCCCTGCCGCTCCCTTCCACGCTCGGGGGAGGACATTAAAGCGGGTCACTCGAGGACCGTTGATCTGCTGAGATTTGGTCGTCCCGTATCTGCTTTCTTATCTGGCCTCTCCTTTTCCTGTTGCCACTGAGAAATGCTGTGTTAGCTTCCCGTCCTGTTGGCTCGACTTCGGGCGGCTGTTTGGACTTCCCGGCAGAGCAGGACCCCCGGGCTGGATGAGGACTTGAGAGAAATAGTGATGGGGGGCCTGGAGGCTTAACGGGTGTGATTTTAGGAGGGAAAATGGTTGAGAGAGTGCTACCAGCCGCCTCCGTCTGTCAGCCCTTCCTGCTGAATTTCTGCTCAATGGGAATTCTAAGTAGGTGATATACGTCCGATTACCATTTCATCGTCTGGCTTTTTTGTTCAAATGTGAATTCTTTGTGGCGTCTTGGCTTGCTTTCGTCACACGAGTTCGTCTGAGCCGCTCCGCGCGCCGCTTGAGGGTTGAAGTGGACGTTTGCTCGAGAACAGCTTGAACTTGAGAGGAGCCGGGAGGACGGGGATGAGTCTTCCGCCGTACGGACTCGTGCCTCCCAGGTGGACAGATGGACTTCTTAGCTCTTAACAAGGGCTCTCCGGCTCGCGGAGCAGCAGGGCGGTGACTTAAACATCTGATGGCGTGCCAGTCGGTCCACACTCCGCCGCCGCCGCCGTCTCTCGCTCGCAGCAAGCCGGCGGATCAGCTGATTTTTATGGCCGGCCGAGGCGTTTGTGGTCTCATAAATATGGTTTGTGAATGTGTTTTGTGAGACGGCTCATGCAGTTCACCGCTCCGTATATCACAGAGTGAAAGCTTCCCTGATGACGTCCGGGCCTTCTTACAGTAAATCTGAGGGCTTGCACAGTCACGGCGTATGTAAATGTACACAGCAGTGTTCTCATGTACAGGAGCTGCAGCAGCCGGGTCACCTTCAGTGCTTCCTTCTTCCATCGTCAATTATTTTTTATTATTTAGTAGAAGAGGAAAAGTGGCATTTGCATGCTTATTTAATGTGCCATTGATTGGCTGAATAGAAACATGTTCTCCACTCATACAGGCTGTGGACTAATTATATGACGTGAAATCATGAACACCAAAAAAAAAAAACCACTATTCCCACAAAACATGTCTATTTGAATTTGAATATGCAGTTCTGAAGTGTCGGACCACTTTTCATAGAGCGTATTATGAAAAAACAGAGCAAATCAGTTATTTTTGTAAAATGCTTTATTTTATTATTTTATTAGCGTCTGTGTTTCTCGTTTGCCTCCTCTGTGACCACTCAAGATAGAAACACTGGAAATTTTGATACTGAAATATGAAGTGTTCATGTATTTTTGAGTGATATAGAGAAATAATTTTAAATATTTCACATCACTTTCTCACACTGATTTGAAAAATTACAAATTTCTTATGGATAACTTTAAAAAAAAATTCCTCATTGAAAGATTAGAATCACATCTTTGAGGATTTTTTGTGGAGAAAAGGTGCAGTACATGCCATCATATCCCTTCCGGTGTTGCGTTACAGATGTGTTCGCTGCTCTGCACGTCAGAAATGTGAAATTCAACCCCTGCGTTCAGTTCCCCGGTCTGGAGATGTCTTTGCTCTGACGTATCAGTGATTTAACACTCATTGGTATTCGTGCTTGCGTTCCTCCGGACGCTCTGGAATAAGTGTGAAAACACCTTGTTTTCCGTTGCGTTAGTCAACAGCCATTCTGCAGACTCAGGTTTACCTTGAGTGCACATCAATCACTGTCTCTTGATGCCGTCTTCACTCTCAGCCTTGATTTTTTTTTTCCCCTCCTTTTTAAATGATTGTCACTGGTTTTAATGCAAATGTGACGAATAGATGTGAAGACATGGAAGCAGACTAAAGAGAGAGAGGACTAAATGGCGTGGGGCGCCTCGAACAATCTCTGCAACGGTTCAAGAAAACAGACGAATACACACACACACTTCCAAATGTCTTGTGATGTCTTGTGATCGAGGACTTTGGAGACACAGATCATCCTCAGACTTTTTGGATTTCAGACTGTTGAAGGGAACCGGTCTAACCCAATGCATGGACAGGGAGAACATGCAGACCTCACTCACAAGGCCCAAACTGGAATCAAACAACATGGAAGTGCAAACCACTACTCCACTGTGCCCCTTAGATGAACATAGCCGTTAGATGTCTAGTTTCGTGTGTTTGGATGTTGTGGATTAGGTGTGAGAGTTGATCTATAAACGGTGTGTGTTACCTTCAGCCGCTCCTGTTCACACACACACACTCGCACACACACACACACACACACACACACCCTCCCGTCCTGCGCGGTCCCCCTGCTCGCGGCACACATGCTTTTCCTCCTCGCTCGGTGCGTGAGGGCAGATCTGCGGACGGCCGGGCAGAAGCAGATGCGCTCGCACAGAAAACCACATTCCTAGCTTTCGCGCAAAGATAGTTGCCATGGCAACCATCTGTCTCCTTCACAGCTAAAGGAATCCAGTGGAGAAAAGCCTGTGTGTGTGTGTGTGTGTGTGTGTGTATGTTGGGGTGGCTGGTTCAGGAAAATAAGAGGTGTGCTCTGTTTTGTGTTTTTTTTCCCCTTCATATTTAAATCTTGCGGTGAAGGATCTCATTGTGTCACTCTGACGGGGGGAAAACGCTCTGTAGTTCCTGATGGCTCGTGTGATTTTTTTTTGTTTGTTTGTTTCTTTCTTCCTCTGCCGTCGTGCCGCTTTGAAGGGATCTCTGTTTGTTTTTGCCGGTTTCAGCTAGGAGGCTGCACGTACGATTGTCATAATCTGTATTTAGAGAACAAAAGGTGGAGCTATAAATAGAGAGGAACATGCAACCCGTGCGTCGTGATAATGAACGTATCCTCTTTGATAGCAGCTTGTTCGTGGTCGTCGGCAAGTATTTCTAGATCTTTAAGCTGTCTGACGCTAAGGTTTAGCTTGACAGGAGTTGGGTTAGTGGGGACCGGGCCGCGTGTTGGTGTTTGTATGAAAGTTTAGGGATGTACAAAGGGATTGCCTGTGTCTCGCTCAAGGGAGTGACTGGGCTCGAAAAAACAGATTAGAGATTTTGCTCCCACATCAAAAGAAACAGCTCAGGGTTGTAAAGCAGCGAACTCCGACTGAACACACACCAGAGAGGGGGAAAGTAGCTGGAAAACCGGGCGTGGAAGGAGACAAAGACGCGAGTGAGGGAACATGGAGAGAGACAGACAGAGGCCCTGTTTGATCATGGTCACGGCCACAGCCCCCCCTCAACCCCCCCTCAAACCCCCCCACCCACCAGGAGCAGTTGACTAATCACTGCTAATGTATTCGCTGCTTACTACGAGCAGTCTGTCAACTGGGAAACCTTCCCTGCCCCAGAGTCCGCTCACGCTGGCACATAAAGGCTGCGGCGAGCAGATCCACGCCGCTTACATACCGAGCGATGAAGGGAGGAGGGGGGGATGTGTTTGAGTACGGGCTGGGGAGGGGGCGGTGTGTGAAAATGTCTGGAAATCCGATGAAACGCGTCTTGAAACACAGGGATTCAAACTGATGTAATAAATGTAATCCAGACAAAATAAAATGTAATGTTCTGGTTATAGACGCTTCCCAAATGATATCCTTCACCAAATGTCCAACATTGAACAGAATTCTGTTCAGAAATAATGCAGGGGAGATGACTGTTCAGTGCGTTTTGCTCTCCTCTGTCGATGGAGCTTCAATCACTGTGGGTAGATAAAAATAATTCAGGTAGGAGATAGCCTGGAACAGGAGGGCTGTCCCTTCCTTCCCACCCTGCTTATATATGATTCAGCCCGGCCAGTTTCCTGTAATCTTCTGGTATTGATAGCTTTGCATCTCAGCTGTGATATTAGCTGTAAAAAAGGCAGCACTGTAATCCCATCTACCTTCATCTTCTCCATTACTGCGGCCGTCCTCCAGGGATCCCGTGACCTTGAAGCCCACGTCGGTGTAATCCACATGAAGCGAACCACACCAATAGCTGCGCTCCAGATGTGCGCGGCGCCTCGAGGCAGCACGTTACTAAACATAGCCATGAATTGATACGATCATTATCAGTCATCTAAATGCGTCAGCGTTGAGTTCAAATCCCGGCAGGTTATGTTGACTCGCTGTTAAAAGGTCGGAAGACATAAAGCCTGAACTCTATTAACTTCACCAAGTAAAAATGGGAAATGTGTTTCGGGTGTCTGTTTGCATGACGTTGGTGCTTTTCGAAACGGCTTCCATGGTGGAACTTCTGAACGGCTGGCCTGCACTGGCGACGGTTTGTGTTGTGTACCGGGCAGAACCCGCTGGAGTTGTTGAAGATAAAGATATTTATAATTCCTCTGATCTGAACAGGGAAGTGTGACAGTGTTGCAGAGCTTTGGAATAGTTCTCTGGAGGTTTGAGGAAGATCTCACGTTCGTCCTTAATGCAACGGGACACGTGCTGATGTGCAGACAAATGAAGACGGAACATTATTGGTAACCGCCACGACACAGGAAAATCAGTTTTATTGACTAATTGTAGCACCTCAGTAATGATTTGCGCATGGAAAGTAGCAGCATCCATTTCATCAGGGCTTGCTTCGGGCCTAGCGTGCGCCGTGATAAGCTCATTATTGGTTGCCGCTGTGTGTTTTTACTGAAGCTCCGCAGTGTGTCATCTCCAGTCGATTCAAAGGGGTTTTTTTTTTTTCCCTCCCCTCCCTCAGAAGGTGTCTATCTTCCTTACTTTCTTGGAGGGAGTTGCAGTCAATCTAATGAGGATCCTGACAGCGCTCTGCCTCTTTCGTCCACGAGCGACTGGAGAGGGGAGCCCGGGCTTCAGATTGCCTGTCTGTCCGTCCGAGCGCGAGGCCACAGGCTTCAGACGAGCCGTCCGTCTTCAGGGAGCCGCTGTGGCGGCCGGGACTGTCTAATGGCTGTCAGTCAGGACGTAGTGCAGCTACCTGCCCGTCTGGTTCGACCTGCCTTGCAGGTAAAGCGTGAGAAAAAAAAAAAAAAAGCGTGCCTCTGCCACTAGCTGTTTATTTAAACCTGCTGCTGCTTTCGCTGTCGTTAATCTGCGAGCCTCATACATCCAGTTCCGCCTCGCCAGTGGTCACTCTTTTCCCCACCAGCAGGGTGAGTAATGAACAAACCTGCAGCTGAGAGCGGTGGTGTTAGAAGCAGCTCCATCCCACCGACGAGGGTTTGTTATGGGTGGAGAGAAACCAGACAACCCCGGGATGACATGAGGTCATTCAGGAGTTATGTGTGTGCGAGTGTTCCGTTCAAAATGTGTCTCCTGAAATCAGCTGTGTGTGTGGTTTTCGATCATCTGATCATCACGCAGACTCTCCCAGTTGTTTTCGCTGCTTCCTTTCAGTGCTTGAAGCCTCTGTAAACAGGATCGAGATGTAGATACACACACTGCCTTTGTTGTGAGAAGTCTCTCTCCGTCTCTCTCTCACACACACACACACACACATGCAGGTGAAGGGCGTATCTCATTGCGTCACGGGAGCTGCGGTGGTGATGGGTGGTGCGGAAGGAGCTCTCGTCAGTGTGGAAAGCTTCTGCTCGACAGTTTGAAAGGAGTTTTTTTTTTATTATTATTTTTGGTGAGGAACCGAGCCGGCCGTGCGGCTGAAGGGGATTTTTGGAGTTTATGTAAAGAAGGCGCCTCGACCGAAATGTTGAGCTGCTGAGGAATGTGACTGTAATGCGCAGCTCCGGGCTCCGGGGGAACTCAGGTAGGCAGGGTGTTTGATTTCGCCTGCCGGAGCGCAGGTGCTGTGTGTGCTGTGTATCCTGTGTCCGGGTCTGCCGTTCTCCGCTCCGCCTCATGCAAAGCGACTGCAGCGGATCCGCCGCGCGCTCAGGGACTTGCAGTTGGAGCATTTTGTTGACATGAAATGCTGCTTTTTAAAGGCGGTTTTATTTCTTTCTGTGTTTTTTTTTTTGGCGGTGGATTCAGCTGCCTGCTGCTCTGTTTCTGCCCACCACTGACACACATTCTCTCTCTCTCTCTCCTTCCTCCTCCTCTTCCTCCACCCACCCCTCCGCCTCTGCAGGGGAGTCAAGCCAGGAGCTGGGCCCCCCTCCGTCGGTGGATGAGGCAGCCAACACATTGATGACGCGCCTGGGTTTCCTTCTGGGAGACAAAGTGAGTGAGGGGCCAGCCGGTGCCCAGTACAGCATGGAGGAACCCGAGGCGAGACAGGTAATGGTCTCGCTAATGAACTCCACATTTTTACCCGCCGCAACCGATTCTGCTTGAAGGATGCGACTGCGTGTCTCATTTTTTGCCTGGATTTTTTCAAAAGCTCTTTTCAAAAGAAGTCCACACCTAAAAAAAAAAGAAAAAGAAAAAAGGGAATGAACTTTTGTACTTTCTCAAGGAGATTCAGTCTCATAGACAAAAACCACCAGACTTTTTTCTGACACGACCCAACGCACACAGTCAGTTCAGCAACGTCTGCAGCAAAACACACCGCAAATTTCCGTTCCCACTGTTGATGCAGCTTATCCAAATCTAATTGTCTCGTTGTTTCTGTGATTTTGACACATTTCTGTTGCCAGGGATTGTGCTTGTGAACTTGAACAAACAAACGCAGCCGTCGGATTCGATCTGTCTTGACATTTATCCACGAAATATTCTTGTTTACATTTGCTTCTGACAGATCTTTGGAAGTCAGGATAGCCAGATCAAAAGACTCCTCAGCAAATTGCCCTCAGACACCGCAGCGCTTTGAATTCAGGATTTTTCAGAGCCTCTTCAGCCGGCGTCAAATATGTACCCTTCTAATTAGGTTTTTATATCACAAATACTCTTAATTTTTGCTCAAACTTTGCTGCCTGAAAGCGAGCGTCTCCAGTTGACACTCAGGACGTCGGGCTTTCATGTTCCCCTCCCGCAGCGTGGCAGCGCTACCTGGGAATTTGGCACTTGTGCTCCAAACAGCCCCTGGCACAACGTGCCGGCTCCGAGCTTTGCCACGGATGCTCCGGTTTCCTCTGTGTAAACCTGATTTGACAGGTATGAATTTTCCAAACTGTACAAGAACAATATTTGAGGTGGAGAGACGGAGAAGCAGAATATGGCAGTTTGTTTAGCGGAGTGGAAACGGCCTAACCCAGCGGTGTCAAAACACCACATACAGTTCAGTTTTACAGGTCAATCCAGTAAAACGGTGCCATAAATAATCTTTAAATTTAAACTTCAAAGTATTTTTTTGTTGTGGCACAGAATACGTGATAAAAATGTCTCTGTTTTTGAAAAAACGTTTCATAATTGTGACCGAAAATGACTTGCCTCAGTGTTGGTTTTGGTCTCAAGGTTATATTTATTAGTAAGAAAATATAGAAGAGCTTTAACATTGTGGGCAGGTTTTGGCCCACGGACCTCATGTTTGACACCCGTGGGCCGACCTGTTGCTGGAGCAGGCCTGTGCTGCTCCGAAGCCGTGCGGAGAAGCGATTAGACTGATGGACTGCCGCTTCATGGCGGCGCTGCGGCAGCAGTGGGGGTGTTTGAATTGAGAGAGGTTTATTCAAGCGGCTCTTTTTAGAGACGTGACTCATGCTAGCACCCCGCTGCATCATGCACACAGCACAAACTTTATTATTTTAGATATCTGCCCCAAATACCAGTCTCTGGATTGCAAGTTCGTTTGATTCATTAAGCAGCAGAAGCGACAATAACTGCCTGGAGACGTCGTCTATCTGCAGATATGAAGAGAGTGGGTTTTTGTTGTAATTTTTCTAATTTGCCCGGGATTTATTAGCTCGCAGTGGACTTCAGTAGATATGATTATGGAGGTTTGACACAAATCTGACACTCCCTTTGAGACAGAATCCTCATCCCAGTTTTTTTTGCAGACGGCTGCAGATGAGAATATGTTGAATCAGTTCCTGTGCGCAGAGGAAACACAGGCATGGAGAGAGCGTGAAAACCGTGCTGTCTCTAGGCTCTAATCATATTTATGGATCTTCATTGCCACATTTAATTTGATGCCATAAATAATCAGAGATTTTTTTTAATCCAAGAATTGACCTCTATGAGTTTTAGTGCAGTGTCTTTGAGGTGTGTGAGCAGCCACCGCCATTGTTGTTGTATGAGGTGCATCATTATGTGTTTGAATAGGTGAAAAGTCAAAGAGAGAAGCAGTTTTTCCTTCCTGTAGTTGCTCCATCCCTACAGGCGAGCTGGTTGGGTGTGTTTGAAGTTCATTGACTGGTTCAAATCCTGGTTATATGGGTTCCTTTTGTCGTTTCAGGTTCTTGTCTGTCCTGTTCGGGACAATTGGCCTGAAAGTGACTCAGTCTCTGCTTCTTACTTTAATGAAGGGCTTTGTTGCAAAAGGTTATTACAACTTTTAAAAAAAATGAAAGAACCACTCAGTGAGCCCTGAGATGTCGTAAAGCTAATAAAATAACAGCTTGACTTACCAGGGAAACAAAAACAGGACTAGAGGAGTCTCCAAAACAGCCTGGAACAACAAACTGAATGAAATTCAGAGGACAAAAAAATGCAGACAGGAAACTCTGGGTGTCAGCCTCACTTCATTGCTGCTTGAACACATGATTAATTTAGCCTTCCGCTCACGTAACATGCACGTGTTTGGCTTGTAAGAGGAACCTTTAAGGCACACTGAACACAGAAACCCTCCGAGCTCGGAATCGAACCGGCGGACACCGCGCTGCTGAATCTGCCCGCCGCTGCAGCAAGGAGTGGCGAAGTCAGCATACAGTCAGATGTTGATTTAATTTTAACGAGGCGAAGAAGAGGGTGTTGTAAGCAGCAACATTATCCTTTGAGTCTCTTTATGTTTGTAAGTCACTAACCTTTTTATACGCTGTAATTAAAAAAGAAGGCGGTTATCGGCCCGCGTTTAAAAGAGGAAGTGGTGATGGCGAGGCGCGGCCCGGCTCCGGCTCATGTGTTTGTAAAACCTTTATCTATCATCCCTAATGAGACGTGGTGAAATTCCTCCAGTCGCTGCAGCAGAGGCCTCGCCAGCCGGAGAACAAGGTGACCTTAACTTGCAGAGAGTGCAGTTAATTGCCTTTCATACTCTCTCGCTCTCGCTCGCCCCAATAGATGCAACGCTCCAAGATCAATCCAGCCCTCGCCTGACATCGGAGGTCAGACCTTCCCGAGGCGGGGTTCATTAACCCCGCAGACAGAGGCGCTGCGGCGTCGCCGTGAGTCCACACGCTTCCAGGATTCATCCCTGTGTTTATCTCAGTGACGGTCGAATTCCCGTGAACTCGACACTGCGGCGCTCCAGCTGACGGAGGCGGCAGAGGGAAGCCGGAGTCGTTATTCCCCGTTTCCCCGCGATCAGCCGCACACCCACAAAAACACGCCGCAGGAAGGTCGGAGGTCAGGACCGGCCTGAACTCTGTGTGTGGATCTCAGAGTCGTCCGTTCAGAGCAGAGAATTCAATCGAGTGTGACGATTTGTTGCTTTTCTCATTTGTTTGGACTTGTGGATTCAATAGAGACAAAGCAATTAGGCAGGTTGAAGGACAGACCTCGATTCTGAAAATTCGCTGTCACGATTCCACGATAACGTCCAGCTGCATTTGTTCCTGTCAAATTGATTCCTAGGAGCAATTTAGAGTCGTCAATCAGCCTCAAATTGACGTGTTTCAGAATGTGAGCGGAAGCCGCTGGCAAATCCGTGCAAGCGCAGGAAGAACATGCAATCTCTACATAGTTTCTGAACTAGAAGGATGACAATACTGTAAGGACAGACTGCTAACTGCTGCGCAGCCCTGCAGACATAAGATATAATTAAAGCATTGTTTTTTTTTCTAACTACACAGATATCGCACACATCAAGCAGAACGCCTAATTTTATGGTCTTTCAACCACATTCTGATATTTTGTTTTAAAGCTGCTGTCAGCTGATGCTGATAATGTACCGACAAAGCTGCGCATCCGCCTCATTAATGGAACTGAGGTAAAGAAAATGGCAGCTTTTTTTTTTTTAAAATCATTGCAGGAGGTTTTTTTTTTTTTTTAACTAATAAAGTAATACTCTACTCGAATATGTGTGGATTTTATCCAGCAGGTTTTGTCTCCTGATCACACTTACTGGTTCGAAGTGATCTTAATCACCAATTCATTCCTTCATTGCAGTTAATGAACACCAACTCTGTTAAAAAAAACCACTTTGCACAGTATCCAAGTAAATTAAAACAGAATTCCATAAATATGAAAGAATAACTGTTTTAAATTACATTGAAGATGTTGCCTTCATAGTCCTCCTTTTCATCATTCGTTAGTTCATTCCGCTGTCCCTGTGAAAACTGCAGTTTGATTTTATGGCGGCCATTAATGGAGAAATAAAACTGAATTTACATGGAGCTGAAATTGAGAGAGAACATGGAACCAAATGTTTAGGGATGATGGTTGAAGCCACACAGACTATATCAAGTTGGAGCACATCTCTATTTTTCACTTATTTATAGACATATGTCTTACTAATGTTTATAAAACTAATATAGATTCAATAAGAGAGAAAAGTTATGAGATTCTTACGTAATGCTGGTTTAAAAACATCTGAAATTACATACAGAATATAGTTTTAGCTGAATTCTCTTTAAAGATTTCTTCAATAAACGTATTTAAGATTTCCATAAATAGCCTCCCTTCATGCAGCTTGCTCTCATTCAGCCATGTTTCTTTATTCCCCGCCGTGCACACACGCTGTTGGAGGCTCAGCCGGAGGGAGCAGTCGGGGATCAGCGTCTCGTCCAAGGACACTTGGACACGGAGACGAGTGGAGCCGAGGCTCAGACCACTCACCCTGCCATTAATCCGCTCCATCTCCAGAGCCCAGCCTCGGGAGATCCTCGGCAGATAATCGACAGATTAATCAATAATGAAAATAATCATTAGCAGCAGTGCCTCTCCTCCTCACTCTGTGTGTGTGTGTGTGAGTGTGTGTGTCTTTTGGCGGATTCAGTTTGAGTTAAACGTGTTGCTTCGATCTTCCTCTTGCAAATTAAACTTGACTAAATCTGTCCTGGAGCGCCGCTTCCTCTTCGTATTCACCACAATGTGGAGCTCGGCTCATCGGCAGTTCAGGAAGAACCTCGTGTGTGTGTGTGTGTGTCTGTGTACGTGTGTGTGTTTTGCATGGCTGTACCTCTGTGGGTGTCGGGATGAGATGCAGTGGATGTTTTTTTGTTTTCGGCCCCTGTCGTGGCGTCGTCTCCTGAGCTGCACAGCCACAGAACAGGGTCAGCGCAGGGCAGAGAAAACATCATCAGCTTGTATTCGATTTCACTCCCACCTTGTTTTTCTAGTCAGAGCAGCTGAAGGGGAGCGCTGGATTTGTGGGTGAGGCTCTGGTTCTGCAGCCTGGCCTTATTGCTTTCTTACTTTGTCTTCATCTGAGGAGCGTCAGCATTAAAGCAACGCTGCAGGGGGAACGTCTGTAAACATGCACGCTGAAAGCTGCAGGAATTGCGTCTCCTCAAAAGTGACAGGCTGTTCCCAACATTAGTCCGAAGAGAAACACTGCAGCAGATAACATTTCACGTCTTTCTGCAGATTCGGGCAGCTCAGAGCTCCGAGTGTTGCATTTCTGATCTCAGCAATATTCAGTGTGAGAATATTAGCCTGGTTTAAAAAACAAAAAGAAATGGCTTGATGTTGAAATTGCTCGTGTTTGTTGAGGCTTTGTGAACAGATATTGATTATATGAAGACTTTTTCATGACGTACTCAAGACAAAGGGAAACATCTGGAGTTATTGTTCTGCTTTCATTTTACTGGTCCACCACAAGATCAGACTGTTCGGCCATTAAACTAGAACTAGTTTGGCATCCATGTTCTAACAGTAGTCTTTTTTTTCAGTCAGTCAGAGTTCTGATTTTTGTTGAAAGGTGTTTTTACATCAGTGTGTGAATGGGTGGATGTGCCAAAGCACTTTGAGACGCTGAAGCAGTGAAGAAGCTCCAGCAACATCAGCATGACACCTGCCCCACGTCACCATGGAAACATGACAGCATCCGAAGCAAAGTGGGGAAAGTCGAACAACCTCTTGTTTCCTGTCGATGCTTCCTGAAAATTCCTGCTGTCAGACTCTTTGAGCCAAACTGTCGTTGATTCTCACTTCTCTCTCAGACTCGTCAGTGGTGCAGTAAATTATGTTTTAAAGTCATTGCAGGTGTTTTAATTACCCTTGGTGGGTGTGTGTGTGTGTGTGTGTGTGTGTGTGAGAAAGTGCTGTATAATTTCTTAAAGCTGTGTTGCCTCTACTAATTGGTGAGCGGCTCTCTAATATATGTTTTTGAAAACGCTTGAAATGATTAGTTATGTTGACATGTTTATGTTTGTGTGTGTGTGCGTGTGTGTGTGTGTGTGAGATACTATCCTGAGGACGAATGGCTTCAAGTTGTGTGTGGGGGGGGCGAGCTTCTGAAAACTGCAATATTAAGATGACATTTTCCTCAGCATGACTCAGATATTATCAGCTCAAACTTTCTGCTTTAGCATTCATCACCCAAACAAAGCTTGAAAAAAAAAATATCCGTGTGTGTGTGTGTGTGTGCCGCAGGGCCAGAACCAGAGGATCAGCCCCTGCTCCACCCTGACCAGCAGCACCGCCTCCCCCCCTGCGGGCAGCCCCTGCTCCACCCTCCCCCCCGCCATGCCCGGCCAGGCGGGCAGCAAGGACTGTGCCTACGGGTCGGTGACCAGCCCCACCTCCACGCTGGAGAGCCGGGACAGCGGCATCATCGGTGAGACCTGCGTCCGTTCAGACACCAGCTGCAGTCTGTGGTTCTGATAGGATCCGCACGGCGTAACACACATCAGAATATCAACAAAATCACCAATACAGTCCAGAACTGATGTGAATTTTCCAGTTTCTGTCCTTTAAATATCCGCTGATCTGGATGCCAGGGCTTTAATCTCCTCACATGCGATCCGGTTCAGGAGTGCTTCGGAAATAAGTTTGAAAAAAATTAAGATCATTTCCCCCGAAAACTGTTAAAGTATCTCGTCGAAAATGTCACGAGATGTTTCTCAATCAATTATTGACACAAAAAGCCTGAATAATTTAGCTTCATGTCTCTTTTTTGAAGGAAACGTGCTCAAAGTGCTTCAATTAAAAAGAAAGAGACAAACCAAACCCAGTGTTTCCTGAGCTTATTAGTTGTTTCCTATGACAAGATTTTATTGTTGAAGAAGGAAATGATTGTGCTCAGATTCATTTAAATTAAGCAGTTGATGACTCTCACCTGGAGGGGAAAAAAAACACACAATAGAAAAACAGGCTCCCTGAATGTTAGTGGTGAATCAAAGCGAGCAGGGTAGAGCGATGAGTCGTCCTCCAGCTGCTCGGCGTTCGGCTTCCAGCTGACCTGCGGCGCTCATGGTTCCCCGTCAGAACCGGTCCGTACTCCCACTGCAGGATAATTCTGCCGCGGCGTCACGTTGACATCAGCGCCGGCGTTCGTGCTTCGTTTGAACGAAGCCGAGGAGTTCTGAGGATGTGGCCGCCGTTGCTTCCTGGCAGCCCCGCCGAGCACCTGCGGCTCGGCGAGGAAAGCATGACATCCACACACCGTCGATCCGTGAATCAACGTGAAAGCACACGGTGTGGGCGGGCGGCAGGGGGGGCAGAGAAAACTCAGACAAAGCCAGTAATGGAGGGAACAAAAATGGACTCTGAATGTGTCACCGTTTGTGTTGCAGCCACTCTGACCAGCTATTCTGAGAACATGGAGCGAGGCGGCAAGTACGGCGAGGGGTCGCGGGGGAACCTGAAGCTGTGGCAGTCCCAGAAATCAGGCATGGACTCCTTCCTGTACAGGGTGGACGAAAACATGACCGCCTCCACCTACAGCCTCAACAAAATCCCCGAGCGCAGCCTGGAGAGCATGTCCTCCCACTCCGCCCACTCCATCCCCCTGTACCTCATGCCCCGCCCCAACTCTGTGGCCGGTGAGTTCCTTCCTCCACCCCACCCCCCCCACCCCCCCCTTTCCTCAGGGTTCAAATTTATTTTCAGAATTTGATCGGACTGACTCCCTCTTCGCTCCCCTTCTCTTCCCTTGCCTGTTTTTCTTCCCCTCCTAACACGCCTGTTGTCATGGCTCCTGTGTTCTTCAGTGTTCTTTCTACACACACACACACACACACACACACAGATAACAGCACACTAGCGTTGACAGAGTACACGGACATTCGTATGGACGGACGACAAAGTTGGGTTTGAATTGCAACTCGAAAGCTACGAGGTCCAGCAGAGCCTGGACTGAGAGTCATGACACAAAACATCTCCTGAGCGCCTGCAGAAGTAATATTTACTACAGCTGTGGCGCGCAGAGGCAGCCGTTTTTCCAAAAATGTTTTAAAAAGTTGTGTTTTAAGCGGCTCCGTTGTCGTGGAAACGGACATCCAGAGCACTTTGAAAGTTCAGCGTTTTCACCTGAAAACATTGTGGTGCGAAATGACCCTGAATGAGCTGCTAGTGAAACTCACTCCATTAACACTAAACTCATCCTGATCCAGAGGAATATATTCAAAAGTAGACGCTTTATAATGTTTATTATTTTTACCAAACGTGAAGTTTTAATACAGTCATGCCTATTTTTCTATTTTATTTCTTTCCAAATTGCATCCTGCTTAAATGTCACATTCAAACACTGATATAGTGACATTTATTTGCATTTACAATGTGATCATTTAGATTCTTTCTAATTTACTGCTTTTTTTTAAAGCACATTAAGGAAGTGACTGGTTATCTTGGTGGTTCGGTGAAACCTTTGAGGCCTCTGAAGGAAATAAAGGAAACTATCGTGCGGCTGGAAGGAAGCCACACTATGAGAGTAAAGTAAGAGTAAATAAATCAGGGAAGATTGTCGGTTTGGTAACGGGGAGGCCGTCCTAATGGGCCTGATTGTGTTATTGTTCTCATCATCATCTGTTTTAGACGACGGGCTCTATTATGCAATTCTCCCACTCCTACTGGGGAAAAAAAAGGTGTGTGTGTGTGTGTGTCCATGTTTGACTAAGCCCTGTAATGTGGCTGACAGAGCCTGTCACTGCAGCCATGACCCTCTCTTCATGCCGGTCATGTTGTGCTATTTGACGCCGCCGTCTGGCGGCGCGCCGGGCGTACACATCCATCCCGGATCTCGTCTCCGCCCCTCCGCTCACAGATCTTCTGAAGAGAGCCCGAGCGGGCTCAAAAGACGCGCTATAAGCCGCAGATGATGCAATAAATAAAGCAGCAGCGCGAGAGAGAAGGCGAGGAGCAGAGAACGGGCGGCGGGATTCAGAGACACGGAGAGGCGTGAGGTGTTTGTGTTTGTCAGGAACAGGAATTCCATATTGAGGAGAGGGAGATGATGTGGAAGAGGAGTGAAAGAGAGTTTCATAATCTCCCGTCCTCACTCCGTCTCTCCTCCACAAAGAATTATTAGACGATGCAGGGACGGGAGGCGCAGCGCCGGCTGAGGATTGGCTGGGCTCACACAGCAGTGGAACATCAAAGCCCCGGGCATTAACCGTTTCTATCCCCCCGAGTGACACACAGACTCACTTTGAAGTGTGGAGGGAGAGAGAGAGAGAGCGAGAGAGAGAGAGCGAGTGGAATCAGAAGGCGACTGGGGAGGAAGAGGGTGAGGAAGAGGAGGAGGAGGAGGAAGGGGAGGGCTCTGCTCTGTTACCTAATGAAGTGCGTTGGTCGAGCTGGAGATGGAGACAGGAGGAACCGGCAGCTCGTGGATTGCTTTCCTCCTCCTTCATACGGCTCTTGTCAGTGAAACAGAGGAGTCACAAAAAAAAAGAAGAAGTTGAGATGTTTTTTTTTCCCTCTTCTTAAAAAAAAAAATACAGATTGGAAACAAATCTTGAACAAAGTGGTGCCGGTGGACATACTGGATGAGACACAATTTATTGTCTTGATTAGCTGATGGTCATATGTTAATTTTATGTTAATTTGAACACAGGATCTGTTATATAATGCATCTTGAGTGTATTCAGAAGACTCTGTAATACAGCCTGTAATTCCTTTAGACAGGCTCCGGCCTCGTTTATGTGACATGTTCAAGTGAAAACGTAAAACCTTTTGCTGCGTTTCCAGCGTCCGTTTACGGGACAACAGAGCTCAGAGCTGCTGAAAACTTTCTGAAAATATATCAGCAACCATCAGCATCCAAAGGACTGATTTCAACTTGAAATTCTGTTGTGTCAGTGGGGTTTAGTTATGATTAGCAAAGCGGTGTTTTCCTGGAGGAATCTGAAGTCCTGCGTTATACATCATGTTTTAATACGGTTTGAAGAATATGAGCAGCTGTGAAAAATTCTATAAGGAAATGAATATTAGAAATCAGTAATACTTCAGCTCAAAGCGTCTCAACGGTTTATTTACACCAGTCAAGCAGTCTGATTTATTGGTTGTTAGGATCCATGAAAGTAATAATTCGAGTCATATTTCATAACGATACAATTCAGGATTCGTCCATAAAACACTGTTTTGACTTTAAAACCTCAAGAATTAACACATTATAGTCCTTCGTGAACGACCCTATGAGGGGTCAAACACCTGAACTCAGCTGTTGAGAAGCTGAAATAAATTTTTTTAATTTTAATGAAGACTCAAACCTTTTTTCTGGCGGTGTTGGGCGGAGTCATGTGCAAACATCACAGCACATCAACCTGTGTTTGTCATTATCTGCAAATATTTGTAAGGATTTTTATTTGGCAAAAGTAAATAGTAAATTTAAGTTCAGTAAAGCAAGTAAAAAGTCTAAAGAGGAATAAAAAATCCAGTTAGTTAAACAATTTTTTTGTTTTATTGAAAATTCATATTTGAAAAATACCTTAAAAAAAATCTCCCTTGCTTTACTTTTTTAACCAGAGGCTATAATTGTCCTTTTTTTTCCCAGTTGTTTTGTAGAAAAGACTCACAAAACAGATGTTTGTTTTTTTTTTTCCTCTCTCTTTCAGTGGTTGTTGAGCCCAAACTGTCAGCTGAATATAGAAAACCACTCAGGCATCCTGAGATTAGAGAAACACAGAGGGAATGATTCAGTTTCTCAATCCTGACTCATATAAACTGAAGTAAAATCGATTTTAGTTTTATAGCAGAAGTGGGAGGAGAGTGTTTTCTGATGTAACGCAGTGTTTACCTGAGTGAAATGATCAGATTGATGCTCTGCATGTATTTCATATCTTTTCATTAATATAGATATGCCCTCCTCTGGTGTACACATATGTCACCCACAATAAAAATGTAAGATACTGACAAAATATGTCACAGAAAATAGAATAAAAACAGAAAAGGGCTGTATTTGGAGCCTCTTACGGTCTGGTTTTGGACCACTGGCCTTATGTTTCCCACCGTGATCTATGAAAAATAAAACTATTCCGCCTGGGAAACGGTTCCCATTCACGATGTTCCAGTGAGAACACACTTGATCTCAAAATAAACCCGGCAAAAAGTGCTGAAGTGCTTCTAATGATGTGTTGGAACGAGGAGTTTTTAAAAGTCTGGCGGCCGCTTTGGGACGTAACCTTTTCTGAAGATCTATAGGCTCCGCCTTACGTAACAGCCCGGGGACGGAGAAATCCCCGCTCGCACTGAGACTAGGGGGGTTTAGGAGACGAGCTGAGCGGAGCTCAACTCACTCTGAGGTCTCTGAATTAACTGCATTAAGCTAACGGCTCACTAGAGATAACATTTTTCAATTTGGAGGATGGACAATCGTCATTGATTTCCTTTTCTTCTCCTTTTTTTTTTTTAAATTCCTGCTCCCATCTCAGTCTTCTTAAACCCTGAGATATGGTTTAAATGCCACTCTCCATTATTTATTGCGTATCGTTGCGTCTCCGGGGGTTGTGAGGCGTGCAGAGCGCCGGACTCCGGACCGCCGCTCCTCGCCGCCGCGCGACCGAGCGTCCTGCGGGCAGGAAGTCTCTGCGGCGGCCCGAAGCTCTTTCCCCTCACTTTCTTTCAACCTCCCCCTCTCTCCGATATTGTTCCTCTTCCCGATTTATTTCCCTTCCGCTGCGAGCGTCGTCCTCGGCGCTCTGGCACAGGAAGTGTGAATGTGATCCCAGCAGCCTGCTGCATTGCAGATACAGCGATGAGCTCCGAGATTCGGAGTTCTCACATTGGAACGCAGTGGAGGAAATAGCTCGGCCAGCCCCGTCGCCCTGAGTCACTCTTCCTCGGTTTAGCGGCAGATTAATGTCTCTGCTTTCAGCCCGGCTGGACGGCCGGCACCCCCGTTCCCACCAGGGCCGGACCGCCGGCATTCTCAGCTGCCATTTCCCTCCATTTTGGGGAAGCCATGTGGCTCGGGGTTTGGGTCCGTGGCTGTGGTGACTCAGGCGCGCACACACACACACACACGCTCAGCACTTGAATGAGCTTAGCGTTGAAGCGGGAGCAGAATGAGGATCAGCGCTGAGGTGCTGCTGAGTTCTACATGCCGGACTGAGAGGATTACCGGGCCTCAGTTTTTTTAGAGAAACACTGAGGATTCCTCCCAGCAGAAGCATGGATTTCCGGTCGCAGCGCTCTCTCCACCTCCTTGACTTTGATTCGGGATCCCAGAAAGTCAAACCGTGTCAGGTATAATCAGAGGTGGGGAATAAGGAAGAGCAGATTCTTCTTCTGTGTGCCTAACAGGACAGGATATCTCTGTCATTTCTGCCACAAGGGTTAATAACAATTGTGAAGGATGATTTTGAATTTCTTGAATTTCAACCCACATGTATGAATTTGACACTCTTAGCATAAGATAAACTTAACTTCAATTCAGGCGCTCAAACCGACCATCTCATGATTACAGGTGAAACAATATGAGACGATATTCATTTGTAGAAATTGCATTTAGGGGCACAAATATGCGAACGGGGGCCGGATGTGGGACACACACTGGCTAGTGTGTGTGTGTGTGTTTTTCTTGTTTCCTTGCTCTATGATAATCACTGTGAATTATTGAATTATTATTGTGTGCTCCTCAGAAACACGTGGTTATTTTTCCCTTTGCGAGCGTCTTTTTAGATATATTTGTTTTTGTTTTTGTTTTTTTTCCCTTCAGATAAAGTATTTCAGACAGTGTGTCTGAGACTCTGGCCCCAGTCATTGTCTGACTTCTTGCATTTCTCGAAGCAGTGAAACTACCTCAGGGGATGAAAGTGTTTTCATAACTGATAAAAAAGAAAGAAGAATGAAGAAAGTGTCATAAAAGTTTAATATTGTTTGAATAAAACAGATTTCACAGGTAATGTGATCTGTGTTTCCAGACTCCTGAATTTATTATCCCTCTGTGATCTTCCTTTCTGTGCAGGCTGGCGTTGTAGAGGCTTGCACTCTCTCCTTACAGCAAGAATATGAATTAAAGCGAGCTTTAAAGTTTACTGTGGCTCTAAAACAGCCGGTCGGTGTGACAGTGAGGCGGCGTGTGTCGGTGTTTGGCCTGGACTGTACTGTGCCTTCACCCGCCGAAGGCACCGCTGACCCCTGGCCTGTTAAGTCTCTTAATCCTTTGAGGGTTTTATTGTCGGGTAGACAGTTCTGGGTTTTTCGCGGGGTTCAGGTGTCCGCCGCTCGCTCGCACCGGCGGCGGCGTCTAATCTCATTTAACATTCAGCGCTTCCCGGCGCCGGCCCCGAAGACACTGTGTGGTGTGAACAATCAGCAGCCGGCGTCAGACGGCGCTCGCTCCATGAATAAGACATTTGTCTGCTGAGCTAATTAATCCTGAGAGGGGCCGGATGGCATCTGCCTCCGTGCCGCGTGACAGACACCGAGAGGAGGGAATTTTAGGACAGAATCCATGGAGGGCTGACTTTCTCTTTCCTGTAGGAGTTAGCTAGGATGATAGCGGGAGCTTGACAGCCGCCTGAGGACGCTGGCATGAACCTTTGCCACCTACTTTTGTGTTGTGCGTATTATGAGGCTGTTTACAGCGTGTCTTGCTGTGTGTGTGTGTGTGTGTGTGTGTGTGTGTGTGTGTACTTGCTGAAACTGTTATTTCTCTCTCTGTCGCCTGCAAACGTTGAACCACAGCGACCAGCTCGGCCCACCTGGAGGACCTGGCCTACCTGGACGAGCAGAGGCACACGCCGCTGCGCACCTCGCTGCGCATGCCCAGACAGAGCACCACCTGCGGGCCGGGTCGCTCCGGGCAGGATCTGAGAGGTGAGCACCAGCACCAGCACGTGCACGAGCACACACACACACACTCCTCTGCAGGGCCGCCTCACTCCTGTTTCCTGAAGCCGCTGTCTGGCGCTCGTCAGGAGCTTCAACCATCGTTCTATCTACAGGTGTTTATATGAGTGCGTTCAGTGGTTTGCACTTCCCGTCTCACACCCGGTTCGAGTCCCGGGTGTATCCTGCTTCCATATAAACTCAGGTGCTTTCAGCTCCAGTTGGATGAAGTAGATGCAGAAGAACGACGGATGTTTAGTGTTTGTCGCATTTACTCACTGCACCACCTCACATGTCAGCTCAGAGCCAGTGAAGTAGAACCATAATAACCTTCAGATTGAAACTTTGGAGTTTTCCTTGGTCGTGGCAGAGAGCTTATGTGATGAACATGTCTATATTTTTATAAAACCAAACAGTTACTGCCAAAAATGAGGACAGTCTCAACATAAAGCCAATTTTGATGAAACCTTCTGTTGCAAAATACAGTAAAATATCATGAAACTTCTCCGATAGCTGTTGCATTCAGCTTGTTTTTACAGACTCACTCTGGCGGCCTGGCCTTGAGGCTAGTTTGATCTTTCATCTTTCGCGGCAGCATCACTGATATCTCTGCTCGGGTCTCACTGCTGTGTCGTGTTCACTACTCTCAAGAAAATCAGTGTTTTCTTTGAAATGTTCACGATTTGCTTTTGATGGTCCTGATTGGAGGCCAGTTTTGGCCCACGAGCCTTCATTTTGACACCGCCGAAGGAAAAGGTTAAACGTGGACATCTGTTGATGCTTCAATCATCTCATCTCTTAAGAGGCCTGTGTGTTGATATAGAAGCATCAGATTCATACAAAAAGCACTTAAGTGCTTGACATAAATATAGGAAGTGCAAAATGAATCGATGGATTCGCATTTACTGTTGAAAACCTGCGGGAACCAAGCACCTCTGAGATGTTCTGAACTTGTCCTACCGCATGTCGAGCGTCACATCATGCAGATTGGAGGAGAACAACAGGACTGTGTTCTGTGTTCTGCCTTTATGCCCACAAAATACACAAAGCAGCTGAGCGTCGCACGGTAAGCTGCGTGACGGGGGAGTTATTTTTAAAATTCAAATGAAAATCGGTGACAGGTAATTTGCAGTTTGCCGCGTCTTTCAGATGCAAATGCCGGCGTGCTCCTCCGAGCTCCGCGGCTGCTGGTGGACTCGAGGTGTTTTCAAATGTTGCGTCCTTGTTTGTGAGACAGAGGAGCGAGGCTGAGGGAGTACACAAAGAGCATTTTGTCAGTGTGTGTCTTCTACTCAGCTCAAAATTTGTCTCTGTGCTTAACATTCACGGCCAGTGTTTGCTTGGCTGCACGGCTGCTGAAGACGAGCGCACAGCAAGCGGCTCTGATCGAGCGAATCTCCTCAGCCTCCTTTACCAAACGGCCAAATGGCCTTATGTCACAGCATTACGCATCTCCTCGCCCTTCTTCCTCTGTCACTTAGCCGGTAATGAGCGCCGTAATGGCAGCCCTCCGCCGTCCCGGCCAATACAAATATGCGTCCCTGTGTGTTTTAAACACCTGTTAAGACCCCACTTAGCTGAGCGCGCGCTCGGCTGGGCCGCGATGTGATTCTGCCGCCCGAGGGCGGCCGGCCACAGACGGATGCAGCGAGGGAGACCGAGACGGACGGGAGACGGCAGGAAGGAGCTCCACCGTCACTGCCAGAGCCACTTGTTTCAGCTCTCCGCTTCTAAGGGCAGCCAAGTGTGTTTACAAGCCAAACGACTGCGTCCCAGCATGCTCTCTGCCTCCTCGGATCAGCGTCAGAGCCTCCCCGAGTGCGCCGCTCCCGCGGTTTCACCGGGAGAGACAGAGAATGAGACAAAGGGAGACAAGACGTGAAGGCAAGCCAAGTGAGGAGTGGACAATGTGGGAACGCAGTCCAAGTCTGTTCACGCAAATTATCCTTGAATTTTAAAGTCACACAGTGAGGCTGTGTTCACAGCGCAATGCGTTGTTTCCTGTGAAAATGCATCGTTTTGGCATTCTGGTTTCAGAAAAGTTCTGCGTTTTCCCTTTGAACTCGTCGTCGTATAAACAGCCTTTTGGTTTAATGGCCTCATTTCTGTACGTGTGAGTTATCCCCTCTTAGTGCTCTTTGTCTTTGAATCATGTCTGCAGATCAAGACAGCAAGTCTCCAGATTGCTCTGAAATTCATCATGAATATTCAGAGCCCTCGCCGGATGAATCATGTTTTCATGACCTCCCCTGACCTTTTGTTGACTGACAAGTCCAAATTAAATCTCGTACGCGGCGATCCAGCAGCCTACCCTGCGTTCTTACGGGGATATTTTGACAGCTGGCTTGTCAGACGAGGACTTTGATGGGTTGTTTTTGCCGGACTTCCAGATGAGTTAGCGGAGTGCTGGTTATGTGCCGGTCAGCTGGTAACCGGCCGGCAGATGCGGCTCTCTCCACGGCCGGTTTTGTGGAAGCGTCGTTTGATGCCAGCCATCGGAGGCCCAAGCTGTGCTGCTGTTTTGAGGAGAGTGAGTCAGACTGTAATGGACCTTCTTGTGCTCCTGCCTGCCTACCTCTAAGATTTTTCCACCCACCTTATCTATCTGCTGCAAACTCTCACATAACTGTACACAACACACACACACACACTTTTCCCCTCATTTATCTTTACTTTCTGTGTCTTTGTCTTCGTCCCTCGTTGTCCTTCCTCCCTCCCTCCGTGGCGTTCTGACTTTGTTCCCGTACACAGAGGCAGGCTTTGTGTCTTTACTGCTGGTGGAAACCTTTTGCCGAGAGAAATATTTTCAACTTTGGAGGGTTTTATTACTCTCATATGCACTTCCTGACTCGGAGTGCTGTAAGTCATCAGTCTGAAGTCTGGCCCGCCGAACAAAGTTCAATTTTTGATGACCTGTATTCTTAAAATGTAGCAAGCAAGCCTGTCTTACTTCATGTTGGCATCATGATCATATTGTGTGAATGGAAATATTTTACCAGTTTGACTCATTCAAGTTGAACCTGAGCTGTTTGTGGCCCCTGAACTAAAATGTGTTCGACACTCCTGATTTAAAGTCTAGTGTGCAAACAGCCCAACACAGAAGACGGCAGCAGCCAGTCACTGATGGCGTCCCGATAACTGAAAGGCTGTTATAAGGCGTGAAGAGAAATGGTTTGATAGTTTGTATTGAGGTCGTCAGTGGCTGTTGGCCCTCAGGCACTTTCACATGAACACATCCATCCTGGACTGACACCGCTGCGCCGCACGTTTACAGGTCGACTATACTTACTGTCAAGAAAGATGGCATTAGGAAACCCAAAAGTAAAAGCAAAAAAAAAGAAAAAAAGAAACCGGTCTTACTGAGCTGTCAACTGTTAATATGAGCTTCTTACATGTAGACACACATTCCCACATACACACACACTCCAGCATTTATTACCATTCATGTCACAGTCAGCTGAGGGTTAATCTGCCAGTGAGGGAACGTTGAACGCATGTGGAAGAGAGACAACATTTGATATTTATGAATCTAAAAGACATTAAGTGGAGGGTTTGAACTGGATGAATCTGATTCCTCGTTCATCCGTCCATTCCAGATTTTCACTGAATTTGAACTGTTGCTCTGAAATAAGGCCTTGGCCGAGCAGCGTGCTCCCGGTCTGCCGGATCGTCGCTGTTATCCGGTTCGCTTTCAGCCTTTTAGTCACTACTTCTCTCCGTCGAAGGAGTCACATTCAATAGGCGCCTTTTCTCCAAGGTCAGCTCCTCCTCGCTCGCCTGGTCCCTATAGTTGTGTTATTTTCGTCCTGCTATGTTCGCTGGTGCCTGAAATGCGCTGATAGCTACACAAAAGCAGGGCTTTTCTTTGTTCTTGTGCCACGCGCTCATAATGAAATTACTTCCTGGCATATAAAATAAAGCTTTAAAGTCAATGAAACCTCATCTAAGGAGGCTTTTGAAGAAAAGATGTATAGCTTTATGGATGAACAGAAGACTAATATTTAGTAATTAGGTTTGACGTTGAAGACCAGACTGTGATGAAAATGTCTGTATCTACAATCTCAACATAAAGCCAAACCAGGACACTGTTGGTTTTGGTTTATATCTGTTATTAATAGAAAGAACATTGGAGATTTGGTTTGAAATGAACTGGAGCTGCAGGTTGTTGCTGATGAACCCTCCGGTGCTGTTGGTGGTAAACACTCAGTGTGAGCGCAGACTGCAGCGCCGGGCGGCGGTTGATAGATCAGATAACTGTGGAGATTTGATGACAATACCCCGACGTGGCTGAAGACAAGCTAACTGACAGCGGCAGGGTTCAGATGGTTATCTGTTGTCTCTATTGACACCCGGGGCTCAGTCTGATCTGACTTTTAAGTAAATAAAGTGGGTCTGCTGTTATAAATAATGACATCCAGCTTCCAACCAAAACCTGGTGTGAGATTCACTCTTTGAGGTTTAACCAGTCATCTCCCAGTCCCAGTCCCAGTCCCAATCCCAGGGTTAGAATCCCTCCGATCTGTCTGTCCGTCCCTATCGCTCGCTGGAGGCTTGAGCGTCTTATATAACATACTGATATAAAGCAGCTGAGTGAGAAGGAAGGCCTCAGCAGTTTTCAGTTTGTGATCACATGCATTAGCTATAGGCACATTCAGGGTTCAGGCAGTGTACGGCACTCAGCTCCAAATGCAAAAGAAATTATATAAGACCTTGTTGTCGTCGTACATATGCTTGCTGCATCTCCACATCCACAGTTTTCAAGAAATGGCAGATTTTTTAAACACTATGTCTGGAAAAACCAGACAGCGGAAAAAAATAAAAGAAACCTCAGACAAACTGTTACAACCACAAACTCCCACATCAGGTGGAATACATCAAGAGCTGCGTTTCAGCTGACCCCAGGTAACCCGCAGCCCGGCACGGCGGAGCGCCATCACCTAAAACGCTCCTCCTCTCTCCTCGTTTCCCCTCTTCCTCGCCTCCCGCTCCAGCTTCACTTTCCTCTTCCTCCTCCCACTTCCCATTCTCTCCTCCTCCTCTTCCTCCTTCGCCAGCCCGTGAGTCATCCTCACCTGGTGAATAATTAAAAGTGTGAGGCTCTCGCTCCGTCTGGCCGTGGAGGAGGAGGGGGGGAGAGGTGGAGTGATACCTTCCCCGGCGTCGCCTGAGGGGGAGCGTTATGGGCAGGATTATGAGCAACTGCCATTCATCCAACCCTCACACCCTCACACACACACACACACACACACTGGCTCTCACTATCCTGGAAAGAAGTCCCTCAGCCTCCGTTCGTTCTCAACATGGCTGCCATGCTTTCCTCGAATACCTGACGCAGCGGCGCCCCGGCGGCTGCTCGACCTGAGCGCGGTGTAATTGTTCCTGTCATCTGGAGGATGGCGCCCGATAGTGCAGGGGTGTGTTAAGTAATTCCACGGGGACGGAAGGAGCTTTACTGGCACGTTTGGCATCGGGTCACCCTCACGATAATTGGATTAGCACCACTTAAAACAGAGTAGCTCCGGGTATTTAGCTCCCTGCTTTACTGACCTATGGTATTGAAAATGTCAGCACACTACTCTGCTTACTTTTTGTCATCAGTTTGATTTTCTTTCCTCAACGTGACACCTGGCTGCGAGAAGATTACATCAGTTGCACAGTCACTTTTTTTTTATTGCTGTCTCTTCCTGTCTGTATGATTATGTGTTTGTTGAGTTGGCACTAAAATAGCCCGACCTGGGAGTATGGCTGAAATTATTACATGCAGCCGCACTGCTTTGTGTTGTGAAACGCTCTCGCTGGTCGTGCAGAGCGCCTTTCCACCCACTCTCGGATACGTGTGTTTTCTGCTGATCGCATAAATCAGAATATTCAGAGCGTAATCATGGCATTCCTTTTCATTCTGAGATTATAATTAGCATTCCTGGGAAAGAGGCGATGCTTGCAGCAGCACTTTGGAGGGCTGTGAAGTACAGGACTACATTAAGAGCAATATCAGCTCGTTATATTATGGAGCAATGCTCTTAATCAGCATACTGGAGTCATTTACAGGAGACATACACCTCCCTCCTCTCCTGCCCCACATCTCTTTACAGTACCATACCTGCGCACGGTGGAGAAATTTCTGCCAGCACACAAAAATTATGCACAGGCACTCTCAGGCACGCCACATGATTTGTCCCGCTCTGACTCACAGCGAGCGTCTCGGTAGTATGCTGCAGAGTGTGAAAGGCACTGCTGCACCGGCAATCAGCTGACCAGCAGCTCCCTCTCACTGTGAGCGGATCAAGACCTGCCTCCAGAAAAGACCCGAGATGGAAATCTGCTGCCAGGATTCGCTCCAAGCCTCTGATCATTAACATTCAGCAGGTTGATCACTGGATCCTCAAACGATGGTGTCCTATGGTATCTTATATGAAAGTGAAATCAGTCCTAACGTGGAAATACGCCCGATGTTGATGTTTTTTTGACGTCTGTGTTCAGCTGCGATCCTTCAGCTTGCCATGCAGACGATGCTACTGTTGCTTGCTCTTGCGTCCTCCCTCATTGACTTGCAGCTTGTCTTTTTGCCGTGACACACTGAACGCCGCTGGTTTCCATTCCTGTCCTCACTATCTGTTCTGCCTTCTCTCATTACTCTCGCTCTCTCTCTCTTCTGCTTGCCCTTTGTCTCAGCTTCTGCAAATAACACCCATGCCTGGCAATCCCAGTCACGTAAGTCCCTTTACCTTTCATTTGTCCCCATGCTGCGCTCTCCACGCGCCGCCGGGCTCGGCTGCAGAGCGCCGTGGATTATTCACGTGCTTCTCACATCTCTAATGTGGCCCGGTTGCCACGCACACTGATATAACATTTAAAGACGCGACGCAGCCGATGGAGGAGAGCGTGTTTTTATTCTCAAAGCTGAAATCAGAAGCCGCGGCGGCAGCAGCCCACATTTTACACGGCGGCTTCAGAAGTTCATACCAGATCCATTTTATCCTCATTAGTCTGTAATGGTCCATATGTTCTGTGGGAAAGATGCCCAACCTCTGGAGGACTTCCGTTTAATGACTCCCTCTAGTGAGTGAAATTAACAGCCGGAGAGTCGCTTTTATGATTTTTAGAATAACATCGCAGCAAAATACAGCTGGAACATGTTTGACATGCCAAATTCAGCTGAAAGCGCTGCTTCACGTCGCTTTCTTCAGCGTACAGACGTGAATACGGCATCTCTACGAACTCCACAGCTCACACTGAGACGCATTGTGTCGAGGCATCAAGCCTTATCCGCTATTGTCAGATGGAAAACATGAATCGTGGCATCAGGAAGTGGTTTCCGCCGCGATGCTCACCACGTTCCTCTCTCCATCAGTGCGTTTCGCCCCGTACCGACCCCACGACATCGCCCTCAAGCCCCTGCTGTTCGAGGTGCCCAGCATCACCATGGACTCCGTCTTCACGGGCCGCGAGTGGCTCTTCCAGGAGATCGACGCCTACCTCAACAACCCCAACACCGGCGCCAACCAGGGCGTGGTGGTGGTAGGCAACATCGGCTTCGGCAAGACGGCCATCATCTCCCGCCTGGTGGCGCTCAGCTGCCACGGCACCCGCATGAGGCAGATTGCCTCGGACAGCCCTCAGGCCTCGCCCAAACGTAAGCATTGATTCATTTATTGATTATTGGAAGAAAGAACCTTTAAAAAGGTGCCCAGGCTACATGAAAATGAGAGATAAAGGGAAAAAAAAGACAGTTTAACCACCTTAAAAGCACAGGAGTGACAGGTAGACTGCAGGAAGCGACGGCCGCCATCTTGGATGGGTCCAGTACAATCGAATCTGAATTTGATCCACAGTGAACCATCAGCTCCAGCACAGTGCAGATCCTGTCTGCAGAAGAGATGACGGCTTCCTCACACAGAATATCGTGACTTATCCTGCAGTCTGTGTCTCTGTTCTCATGTCGTATCGGTTTTTCAGAGCTCGCATGTCACATATTTTCTTGCTTTTGTGAAATGTGACCTTCTCCCACACTCCTGAAGTTTCCTTAAAGACATCCTCCGCTCTGACTCAGCTTTACTTCATTTAACTTGACTCCGGAAAATACCTTACACTGACTGCAAACCCAATAGCTCTGCAACATGGCGAGGCATTTGCATAAAGTACTAAATCTTACAAATGAAATTTGTTGTTGACTCTAATAGTCATCAGAATTTCTCACTTCTGTTGCAGTTCTGATTTATTTTCTAATTTCTTTATAGAAACTAGAAATCTGACACATTTCTCTCCCTGAATTGTTGTTTTAAACTCTGATCTTGTGATTTACGGTGGGAGATTGGTGAGTGCGACGCCTGCCTGAAGCTGTGTTTTTCTGTCCCGTGTCCAGATGGAGAGGGGCTCCCCCTCACCCAGCCTCAGCCCACGCACGGCACCCTGGGAGGAGGCAGCTGTCCCGGGACCCCCGAGATGAGGCGGCGTCAGGAGGAAGCCATGAGGAGGCTGGCATCTCAGGTACCACACACACACACACACACACACACACACACACACACACACACACACACACACACACACACAACCACACACTTATCTGTAGATAAATGCTTGATTGGTGTGTTTTTAACCACCTCTCCTGACATCGCCCGCTTTTACAAATGCAAATGATTTTTATTCCAGCCGTTCATAAGTGTGCTTGTCGTGATTATAATATGAAATTCCAGCGGATTCAGATTTGATTGCTGTCTGTTAAGGGAAGGTAAGAGCGTGAGACCAGACCACTTACGGACATCTCTACCTCTCCATGCCTCAATTCCTCTTTTTTTCTTTTGCACAGCTGTGTAAAATTAACTTTGAAATATGTTGAATATCATGTGAATGAATTTTTCTTTCAATTTTTTTTTTGTGGCATCTCAGAATATTGGAATATCATTGAAAATTCTCTATTGTTATATCAACAATATCTACATAAACAGCACGTCAGCTGAAGATTTTCAAGCATTTTCTACAGTGATGTAATAATTTCAGCCTCATATTAATCTTGCTGTGCTTTACAAAAGTGTGTAGATTAAAATTATCAACCCCAAACATGAAATTGTACAATTAAATCTCTGAGAAACCGGCTTGAAACAGAGCAAAATCACACATTTTACCATTTCCAGTGAAAAAAAGTGTGTTTACATACAGGTGTTATAAGATTTAAAGACTTAAATTTTCAGATTTTTCTGACTTCTAAACTAAAATTTAATATAAAAACATATAATATTGCAGTTTTTATAATAAATGTGAGGACAGTTCACTGTTTAAATTAAACACTTTGAACATTTCAGTTGGATTTTTTTTTAAGGACCTTCATTGTGTACCTTATTAATAAAGCAAGTAAGTATTATTGAATTACCTCGGGGTGTAATTCTAGTTTATGAGGAAACTGTGCATTTGTGGTTTATCTGTGTATTTTCCACACCTGTCACGCTGTAATCGAAATAGCCAGAGATCGTTTTTAATATTTCAATTAGTTTTCTCTGTGTGGAAAATGCCTTTCTCGATTAAAAGTGCAGGCATGTCTTTGGTTCTGTCAGAAATTATACCGTTTCCGGCGATTGAGAGGACATTTTCTCCACCTGCGAGCTCTCGAACGGGGGCTTCAGCCCCAGGTGGCGGAACTCAGAACAGGTGGTCTTCAGATCCGTCCCTGCCGTTATTTTTGATGACATTTCAAGCTTGTTGCAGCCCTGTTTCCTGATGAGGAGTACGATGTAGCGCTATATAATGTGTGAAAGCGGCGCCTCGGCCCCCTCCCCTCCCTGCTGCTTAGCCATCTGCATCCCCGGTCCCAGCCTGATGCATTATGCAGATGTGTTTAAAAAAGAAAAAACAACTTTGCCAGGGAGCCTTATGAAATATTTATACCTGCAGAAAGCCATTTCCCAGCCAAGCTATTAGATCTTGTTAACTCTGTGCATTAATAATTGAGCTCACTCCCTTTTTCACCCCTTTTGTTTTAAAAACCTTTTTATTCCATTGTGGCCAAAAATTAGCCTGCCATTCTGATTAGTCTTTTTGTTCCCTGCCCTCTGATCGGTGCCCCCACCTCTGCAAATCCACACTCTTTCTGATCCCCCTCGCCCCCCTCCCGAGGAACTAAGTCACGCCTGCTGCTGTTGTTGTTTACCTGAAAATTCACAATTTTCCAGGCGGCTACACACGAGCGCGACGATAACTTTTATCCATTCATGTATTTATGCATGCAGCCACTCATCTGAACATGCTTCATGCGTGTAGCTGTGAAATCCGGCACGTCAGCGCCACAGTCATCTCACACATGAGCGTGCAGACGCCCGCTCGGTCTCTCCTGGAAGCCGGAAGTGATGAATTATTAATAGCCGGGAGCGTGCAGTGAAACCAGAAGTATTATGTTTCATTATTCTGTAATCATCCACCATGAAGTCGACTCCAATCCCAAATGACTTGTAGTTGTAGTGGAGTCTGGGAAAGCTGTCTGTGCGCCGAGAGCTCGGGAAAAAAGGCTGGTAAAAGTGTGTCACGCGCGCACACACACACACACACACACACACACACACACACACACACACACACACACACACTGCCTCTGCATTCCAGTTTTCACACCGTGAGGTTGGTCAAGGTGAGGAGAGCGACCGCGTTTATTTACCTTCAGCTGGAGCGACCTGCCTCCAACCTTCTCCCCGCCCTCTGTCGCCCCCAGGTGGTGGCGTACCATTACTGCCAGGCGGATAACGCCTACACCTGTCTGGTGCCCGAGTTCGTGCACAACGTGGCGGCTCTGCTGTGCCGCTCGCCGCACCTGGTGGCCTACAGGGAGCAGCTGCTGCGGGAGCCGCACCTCCAGAGCGTCCTGAGTCTGCGCTCCTGCGTCCAGGATCCCCTGGCCTCCTTCAGGAGGGGCGTCCTCGAGCCCCTGGATGCACTTTACAAAGGTACGCCGTACGCCAGGAGTTCTAAAGTAAGATCTGAAATGTCACCAGTCGAAGAGTTGGGTTAATCTGAGGGTGGACGACGCCGAGAGGCGGCGTCCGAGCAAGGCCTTTAATCCGGAAACAGGCAGAATCAAACAGCCCATGATCTGCTGGAGCAGCTGAAACATTATCTTATGGAAGAGGGCATCAGATAAAAAGGTAGAGTCCTTTATAATGCTGGTCAGTGATTCCCAGCTGGGGAGCTTCAAAGAGTCACAGGGGATGGAGAAGCCCCCCCGGATTCTAAAGGGTAACGTCCTAAATATAGATGAGTCAGCATTTAATTTATTAATGAACCCAGTTCACAGAAACTGCTTCATTTTAAGCGTTAGCTCTGAAACGAATTATGTATTTAAAAACAAAATGATCAAACACCTTGAGTGTGGCTGACTTGAGTTTGAATCTTGAAGAGATCAAGTGTAAAAACGAGTGAAATCTTTGCAAGTCACGTTTCTGAGTTCAGTAACCGAACAGACACTAGTACTGCTCGTACTCTTACTGGAGCGTCGTGCCTCCGTGGTGCAGGAGCGGCTCTTCGTGCTGCTCGTTTCTCCGCTAAACACTTTTGAAGACCAAAGAGGAAACAGTCGGCAGATCTGACGGCTTGTTGGTCGGAATGTGTTGCCATCTTTTTTGATCACTTTAAAGCGTTGCCTCTTTGGAACCAAGCCCTCTTGAGACACCAGCGTCTCATTTATTCTTTCACTGAAGACCTTGGCTCACAGTCAGCTGTCAGACTCACAATTTAGCCAATTGTTGTCAGGATTAGTCTCAAGTATCTCAGCTCATTCAACCACAACTGAACTTTTTAATCCTAATCTCACTGTACTGATAACAGGTAAGCTGGTTTCTCTGATATAGTCCTTAATGTCACTTCAGCCAGATGAGGATCGAACCTTCGACGTGTGAGAATGTCGTGAATGATGTTTTTCCTACTGATCATCGTCTTTCGCTAAATCTCCTGCGTCGCCGCGACTGTTTTCCAGAGAGGAAGATCAACTCCGACGAGGACCTGATCGTCCTCATCGACGGCCTCAACGAGGCCGAGTTCCACAAGCCGGACTACGGAGACACCATCGTGTCCTTCCTCACCAAAACCATCAACAAATTCCCTCCCTGGCTCAAACTGGTGGTCACGGTCCGAACCACGCTGCAGGTAACCGGGGGGGCCGTGGAGCTTCGCCCTGATTCACCGCGGCTCCTCATTGTTTTCAGCTACTAGAGTTTATTCAGCGACTCTTATTCACAGCACTGAAATATTGAATTTCTCTGAAAGACAACTCAGCTGCTTTGTCTGTGACCTTTTCTTTCTTCCTCCATGTATATAATGCAGAGCATGAACACAAAAGCTTTTTAAAAGTGAGTTGTTGTTGTTGTTGTTGTTGTTGCTCAGGAGTTCAAACCACAATCCCCAAAGGGTTAGAAAGCCTGCATTTGCATATCTCATATTTTATTCACAAAATAACAGACAGCGCATACCATGCTGGAAGAAAGACGGTTTATTTCATGGCAGCGTCTGGTCCTCGGAGTTCTAAGAAAGCCTTTCCACGCGGCAGGAGATCACCAACGCGCTGCCGTTTCACCGCATCTCCCTGGACGGTCTGGAGGAGAACGACGCCATCGACCAGGACCTGCAGGGCTACATCCTGCACCGCATCCACAGCAGCCCGGAGATCCAGAACAACATCTCGCTCAACGGCAAGATGGACAACACCACCTTCGGCAAGCTCAGCGCTCACCTCAAGGCCCTGAGCCAGGGATCCTACCTGTACCTCAAACTCACCTTTGACCTCATTGAGAAGGGCTACCTTGTTCTTAAAAGCTCCAGCTATAAGGTACGGCGGGTTTGCAGACTTTGTGAGTGTTTGTGAGTGTGTGTGTTCGAGGCAGCAGCAGGTTGCGGATAAGATGTGCCTTTTTCTTGTTTTTCTGAATGAAACTGCAGCTCCTGCCTGAACGTAGCATCACTTCCGTGACCCGCTGATATTAACGAGGAGGCGGACGTTTAGCCGTTCAGCCGTCTCATTGTCTCTGTTAACAGCTTGTTGGAGGCAAACAGGAAAGAAAGAACAAACAAATACCAACATTTCAGACTCACACGCTTTGTCTTTTGACTGGATGTCAGACTTGTTTTTCACAGCATTGGCACCTTTTAGGATTAATACGAAATGAAAGCATAACTCACCTCTAGTTATATTGTAAGTGTTTATATATAATCTGGAGCGGTCATCTTTTTTCATGTCTAGTTTCACCAGCTGTGTTTGAATTTGTCTCCAATTACGTGTTTGCGGCAACACAGCTGAGAAAATTTGTTTTTTTTTTGGGAATTAGTTATAGTTTTTGCATTTTTTTCCTCACAAATCAGAGAGAAAAATCATCCTAACATCCAGATTTCCTCTTCTTTGACAACCACTGAACTAGAACAGACCCAAACTAGACTACTAAACTACTAAAAAACAATTGCACACAGTTTATAGACTTGATTTTGACAGAATTAAAGTGGAACATGGAGTTTTTACCAATATATGAACAAGCTGTTCTTGTTTAGTGAACTCAGAGGTGAAGTCATGATGGATGGAGAGAGCATGAGACTCTGGCAACCAGATAAACCTCTCAAACAGAGGTGGAGTCGGAACGGCGGCTCATCAGACGGCTTTCTCTGAAGAAACAGGCTGAAGTCAAGGTTCTTTGTGGCCTCTCAGATAAACGAATGACTCAGCTTAAAATCCGCCTCAGAAATGCCATCAGTTCGTCTTCTCGCTTTATCCAACATAAGGCTGCAAATTCTGTATGGGAAGGCATCAGACCAACACACACACACACACACACACACACACACACACACACACACACACACACACACACACACACACACACACACACTCCTCCGTGTTCATAAAGCCAATACCTTTTTCATAAATTATGCATGTGAACAGTTTCTGTGTACATTTCATGGTAAAATATTTTATCTCCCTCCCCCAGATTTATTTCATTTCATATATTCAGTCGCTGCTCCAGACTGAAGAATAGCAGCTGATGAATTCGCTCTGTCTTTCTAAGGAAGACCATGTGGAATAGTCGGAGCCTCAACATTCAAATGAATTATTCATCATCTGTGGAAGTGAAGTCAGAGTGACGTTCTGCCGTGGTTTTGTTCTCAGGTGGTTCCCGTGAACCTGGCGGAGGTGTACCTGCTGCAGTGCAACATGCGCTTCCCCACGCAGTCGTCGTTCGAGCGGGCGCTCCCCCTGCTCAACGTGGCCGTGGCCTCGCTCCACCCGCTGAACGACGAGCAGATCTACCAGGCCATCAACGCCGGCTCGCTGCAGGTACGGCACGCCTTCCCCGTCACACACTCCGGGGAAATAGATAAACTGCGCTCGCTCGGCTTGTGTGACGCCGGCGTCGTGTCCGCGGTCGCAGGGCACGCTGGACTGGGAGGACTTCCAGCAGCGCGTGGACAACCTGTCGGTCTTCCTGGTGAAGAGGAGGGACGGGACGAGGATGTTCGTTCACCCCTCCTTCAGAGAGTGGCTGATCTGGAGGGAAGAGGGAGAGAAGACAAAGTTCCTCTGCGATCCGAGGTGAGGACGGGGCAGGAGAGAGATGGAACCAGAGAAGAGAAAATGAAACGGTAGATTCTGTTACTATTCTCAGGTCAGTTCAAAAACTGTAGAAGTGAAGGTGTAACCGGATTATTTCCAGATTGATTCAGAGCAGGAAGCAGAACAGCTTCCGGATGTCGTATCTCGCCTTTAGGATTTCTGAGTGTTTTCAAGCTTTAGCTGTTTTTGTGTGGAAAATTTAAGGAGTGAACGTTAAAAATGGGCTGAAAAAATGAATACTGAGATAAAGATCTGATACCTGAAAACTCTGCTTAAGAGCAGTAATGACCTACTTCTTCAGAGGATTGATTGGATTGGATTTTTCGTGCGTGTGTGTGGAATTGCTTCTTCAGCTCTGGCTTCCAATGTGCTTTTGCCTGCAAAGCTTGTCTGTATTTTACAGCTGTACTGATGGAGTCCCAGTTTATAGTCACAAAGCTTTTTTTGTCTCATTTCTGGGAGTTTTTAGAATTTCCCGGACATCATAGAGCAGTCTAGAACTAAAGTTTCGGTGAAATATGCTCACATGATCCCGCCGGTGGTGAGCGGGAGACGAGCAGAGCGCTTCAGTAATCACCACAGTGATGAGAAAGAAGCACGTGTTGCTGTAACGCAGCGCCACATGCAGGAATGCGCCTCAGCCCACTGCGTTGTGTAACGTTATCAGAGCGCCTAAACTGAGAGCTCCCTCTTTTTATTGCAGGTACAGTACATAATGTTTATCTGGCGGCGGAGGAACGTTTCATTTCCTGTGTTGTAATTAAAGCTGATTCTGCCGACCGTGCGGATAGCGCTCGGTAACGACCCGGCGACTCGGTCTGCGCGCGCTGAGCGATGTTTCTCCTCTCCGCAGGAGCGGGCACACCCTCCTGGCCTTCTGGTTCTCCCGGCAGGAGAACAAGCTGAACAGGCAGCAGACGATTGAGCTGGGCCATCACATCCTCAAAGCACATATCTTCAAGGTATACCGTTATTTGTCCTCGCGCTCCTCCGCGCCTCCGCGTGCACGTGCACATGCACGCCCCCACACAGCTGTGGTCTCGTCTAGCTCTGCAGTAATGAATATTTACACACCGTCTCTCTCTCTCTCTCTCTCTCTCTCTCTCTCTCTCTCTTCAAGGGTCTCAGTAAGAAAGTCGGAGTTTCCTCATCCATCTTGCAGGGCCTGTGGGTCTCCTACAGCACGGAGGGCCTTTCAGCTGCGCTCTCGTCTCTGCGAAACCTCTACACTCCCAACATCAAGGTACAGGCAGCCGGCGCACAGAGGAGTCTCACCCAATTTCAGCATGATCCGGACACGCAGGATGATTTATTATTACAAGCAAGACGTCACTCTGGCTTCCCTTGAATATTTTTGCGTTCGGCAGATGACCGGAATCCTCTGCAACAGAAATGAAAACTTCCTGCGTTTATTCCACAGATGAAGGATCTCTGCTCTCGCTTACGTGTTTTTTTTTTCTGTCTGCGCTCGTCCAGGTGAGCCGGCTGCTGATGCTGGGCGGAGCCAACGTGAACTACCGAACGGAGGTGCTGAACAACGCGCCCGTCCTGTGCGTGCACTCCCACCTGGGCTACATGGACATGGTGGCCCTGCTGCTGGAGTTCGGCGCCTCCGTCGACGCCCAGTCGGAGAGCGGCCTCACGCCGCTGGGCTACGCCGCCGCCGGGGGTCACATGGCCATCGTGACCGCGCTCTGCCGCAAGAGAGCCAAGGTGCGTGCAGGAAGCAGGAAGATTCAGGGCGGCGGCGAGCCTCCCTCTCATTAAACTCTCGTCCCGTCGCCAGGTGGACCATCTGGATAAGAACGGCCAGTGCGCCCTGGTGCACGCCGCCCTCCGGGGCCACATGGAGGTGGTGAAGTTCCTCATCCAGAGCGACTGGAGCACGGCGCCCCCGCAGCAGCAGTCCCCTCAGAGCCAGCAGCAGGCCGCCCTCACCAAGAACCACGCCGTGCAGCAGGCGCTCATCGCCGCCGCCAGCATGGGATACACAGAGGTACGGCCGGGTTCGGTCTCCATCGTCCCGACGGAGAGGCTCAGACGCGACCTCGTGCTGCTCATCGGATATTACTGACGTTTTAATCTCAATTTATCAGTTATGAAAGCTGCAATAAAAAAGTAAGAGTGACTCAAACACAAAAGTAACTTAATGTGAAATTAATTCAGCCGTATAACTGAATCATTAGTGTTCATGTTTAGAAGCTTCTCTCTCTCTCTCTCTCTCTCTCTCTCTCTCTCTCTCTCTCTCTCGCAGTGTTAATATAATAAGTGAGAATCCGTCCTCAGTGATATTAAACTGTTAATTATCGTCTCCATCAGATTAGCTGCTGATGTTGACATCTAAAGTTCAGCCTCTTCCATCACGTCACAGAAAAGGTTTTGAGGTAGAAATAAAGTTGCACATGAATCCGTGTCCTCCTCAGATTGTCTCCTACCTGCTGGACCTGCCGGAGAAAGATGAAGAGGAGGTGGAGAGGGCGCAGATCAATAACTTCGACACGCTGTGGGGCGAGACGGGTGAGAACGCAGCTGAGAGCGCCGATTCAGAATGCTCCTCCGGCTCCAAACGCAGTTTGTCCCGAGACCCGGAGTGAGATCAGGGTTTCTGTCTGAGCGGCAGAGCGCTGCAGTGCGTCAGACGCTGAGGACAGTGCAGTGGTGTCAGTGGAGCAGAGACGGGGCTGGGCTCAGGAGGAGTAGGAGGGGGGACGGCGCCCCGGCAGGGTGTTGAGACATGTAATGTATCGTCATAACCCGAAGCCATAAAACCTCATCGCAATCTGCGGCGTGGAAACGTGTGGACGGCTCCTCGCTGCCAGCTGACGGCTCGCACTCGCTCAACCACACTTTTATTGTTTATGAGGGATCGGAAGGGGAGCAGCTGCTCTGGAAGATGATTTCTAATTCCGCCGTTCGTAGATAAGTCAACGAAAACGTGCTGTTCTGCTCAGCAGAGCCAGAGGGAGAGTCCGTATATAAACATCAGTATCTACAGACTGATTGAATACAGCACGTTAAGGCAGCGTTATGGAAAGGAATAAATATGATGAGTTGGACTCATCCTTCCAGCTTTCACCACCACCACCTGATTGAAAGACATTCTAATCATTTCAACTGGAGTATCTTCTCTCGGCTCAGACGTTTCCTGTTGAGATCGAGAAGAGCTGCCTCACTGTGCGGCTGTAAAGGTTAATTAATCTAGATTTTTTTGGATTATTTGTGTATCCATCAGCAACATTTCTATTGCAATGGATGAAACCTTGTGTTTATTGTTAGTTTTTGTGTCTTTAGAAATGCGTCACACCAGTCTGCTTCATCAAAGTCTTCTCATTTATCTGTGAATTTAATGTGTCTAACGACGAGTCGGTGCTGTACTCCAGTAAAATATTGTCGATATCGCAGGTGAAGAGGAGTAAAATCGTCACTTGCACTTTTGCTTTCCTGAGCTCTTCTCCTCTAATGATCACCTTTTGCTAACAAGTGAGCTAAATACACTCAAAGGGCAATGAGATGCTAATTTTATGTTACTGTCTCATTTCCGCCGCCCATAAAGCCGCGTAGTGTCGACTTAACAGATGGCCTTTTCCTCACGCCGGCATGAAGGCACTCAGAGGATCTTGAGATGTGATTTCTCCTGGGTAGAGAAATCCCACTCACGGCGCTCTTCGCCTCCTCCTCCTCCTCCTCCTCCTCCTCCCCCCCCCTCCCCTCAGCTCTGACTGCAGCCTCCGGTCGGGGGAAGCTGGAGGTCTGTCGCCTCTTGCTGGAGCAGGGCGCCGCCGTCGCTCAGCCCAACAGACGAGGCATCGTTCCGCTGTTCAGCGCCGTGCGGCAGGGACACTGGCAGGTCAGTGACGCGCCCGATCCCGCCGGAGCTTTATCATTATCATTCATCACTGCTCTCTCTGATAGGCAGAGGTTTTGCTTTATTTGAAAGGAGAAGCAGCTATAGCATAGTTCTTTTTTTCTCATCATGTTTCTTTTCATCTCAACTCACAGTTACTCAAAACAAACATGCAAAGACAGACTCCTGACAGTTTTCATCATTTTCCAGACAGATTGGTTATAAAGTCGTTAGTTTTCCGTTCTTCTGTGACGCGGATGCTTTGTTTCGGTGCGGCAGATTGTGGACCTCCTCCTCACGCACGGGGCCGACGTTAATCTGCCGGACAAGCAGGGTCGCACTCCGCTGATGATGGCCGCCTCCGAGGGACACTTGGGCACCGTTGAGTTTCTGCTAGCTCAAGGTCAGCTGTCAAAACTGAACTTTTACGCCAAATGATGAACCAATTAGCAGTTTTGTTTTGTTTTTCTTCTTTTTTGCTTGGCTGAAATCCAAATCTGAATCAACATTAAAAAAAAAAAAAAGGATTATGTGCAGAAAAACAGACTCTGGGCATTAACAGATAAGGATGAGCAGCCATTCCCTGGTGTAATAAATGCAGCGTGAGTCACGCTGCCAGTCCTTGGTCTTGCTTCAGGACTGACTAAAAGTTTTGCCTTTTAAAAGAAACTGGCGTCTCTGTGTTGTTGCTTTCAAGGATTAAAGTGCAGATCTTTAAAAAAAAAAAAAGCTCCTTCACTGTAAACATGACCTGCATGTCAGAATCAGACCTGAAGGATGGATGTCAGAAAATCACTTTTTATAGATGTAGAGAAGCTGCTCAGGAAAAATCTCCCAGAAAAGACAGTGAAATACTGTCACCATAACTTTTAAATGTAAAGTTTGCAGAGTAAACATGATGAGATATGTTGCTTTCCCAGGAGCCTCTCTGTCTCTGATGGATAAGGAGGGCCTGACTGCTCTGAGCTGGGCCTGCCTCAAAGGCCATCTGCCCGTGGTCCGCTGCCTGGTGGAGAACGGAGCCACGACAGACCACGCCGACAAGAACGGCCGCACGCCGCTCGACCTGGCTGCTTTCTACGGCGACTCTGAAGTGGTGAGTGGAAGGTGGAAGATAAGAACATCGGACTGATGGAGCCGGTTTGCTCAGAGCTGAAGCCTCTTGAAAACCTCAGACCAGTCCAGGCGCATCTGAAAGCCTTCTACAGTCTGAGAAGTTTATTGCAGCTGCTAAGGTGTGCAACATGTCCAAAATTCGGATTTAACTGCATAATGTTGCACTACTTGCAAGAAATATACAAGGATAATAACATCTATCAGTGTTTTCAGGAAGTAAACAAATGAAACAAAGCATTTATGATCATTGAAGGAGGAAAAGAAACTAAAGTTCTGTTTTAGTAGCAGGCACTTCTGCCACCGTCGTACGTTCAGAGCTGAGCTGCGTTCTCTAATCTGGGCATCAGACCAGGCTGCTTCAGCGATCTGCAGCGGCGACGAACGCCGACGCATCAAATTATGAAGCTTTGACTGCTGATTGGACAAAACCAAAAAGCCTCGGTTGGTTTCATTCTAAACCACAGCACTCATGCGATTGCTTGTATTTTTAGCACATCATCAAAAGAAAAGACAACATTTCTTGAGTGTGTTATCCAGATTGCTGTAATCAGCCTCATCAAGGAAAGTGCATGTTTTCCGCTCCTCCGTGCTTTCAGAAAGCCAGTTTGGGTTTGAAATGATGTGAACTCCATATTTACTCACAGCTGGATATTTCTATCCACCTATTCCGCCGCTACACTCTCAGTGTCTTTCTGTGAAAGTAAGGATACATGCATCCTCATGTCATGTAATATGTCGTGATGGCCGACATGTCTCTGTGGATCCAGGTCCAGTTCTTGGTGGACCACGGCGCCATGATTGAGCACGTGGACTACAGCGGGATGCGGCCTCTGGACCGGGCGGTGGGCTGCAGGAACACGTCGGTGGTGGTCGCCCTGCTCAAGAAAGGAGCCAAGATAGGTAAGAAGAGGCCGTCGGACTCAGGGGGAGAGCAGCTCAGCACACGGTGGACCCTGAGTGCGCCGTCTTGGCCTCGTCGCGCCACTTCAACAGGCTGTAAAATGAGAAGCAACGTATTTGATGCACTAGAGTTGAAGCATGAGCTGCATGAAGGCCTGGAAGCGGACATGGCACTGGTTGTGAGTGCAGACTTCCTGCTGCTCAGTACACAGCCCTGTGCGACACTAAGCCATGGATTCAGGTCTGTGTCTCCATGTGGCGTAAACCACGTCCTGTTTGTGATGTGCCTCCCTCCTGCTGCACCGTGCTGCTTCTCCTCGGCTCTTTATGGCTCTCGTGCGCCTTCCTTTTCCTCGTACTACTGTTGCTGCCGTGTTGTTTTGCCGTCTCTCTCTCTCTCTGTCTCGTTCGTCTCTATCGCTCACGCTCTCTGTTCCTCTCTCAATCACATCCTCTTCCTCTGTTCCTCTGCGATTGCTCAGAGACAGGTTGTTATTAGCGCTTGCGGTGTTGAGTATCTGTAAATCTTTTGATTTAGTTTCTTTTTTGTTTGTTTTTGGTTTTTTTTTTTTGCTGAAGCAATTATCTCCGCTTCTCACTGCTGCCTGTGTTCCTTTTCTCACTTCTCCTCCACCATCACCTCTCTTTCTCCTTCTTTCCTTTCGCTTTTACGCACTCCCACACCCCCTGTTTCCTCCGGGACTCCTCCCCCTCCACCCTCTGCCCTCCTCCTCCTCCTCCTCCTCCTCCTTCACCCTACACCCACCCCTTCTTGACCCCCATCCCCGCCTCTCTCTCCGGCCCCAGGATGTCAGACGCTGCCCAGTCGGCCCCGAGGTAAAGCCAAGGCTGTCGACTTCTCACCCTACCAGGCATTTTGACAGCTCTATCTCCTCTTTCTGTGTTGTCTGTGTCGTCCCGAGTGTCGGCAGGCGAGTTTAGCTACCCAAACCCTCCCAAACTGACAGATAATGACAGGCATTGGCACTAGCAGGGTCAGTGATGCAGTCGGGACTGCCTAGAGGTAGACGCTACTGACAGCATGCGACGTCGTGCCGAGCTGTTGACCTCCCATCCCACAGATGCATGATGGACGTGCACAGTATCACTGGCGTGGTTGTGACTCGGCGGGAATGCATGTGTCTGTACCTCCTCTGTGCCTCCTCTGCGCCGCCACAGACACTCTGCATCGTCCGTGGTTCCCTCAGTATCAGCTAGGCCAGTCAGCGGCGCTCCCGCCCCCCCGCCTCCAGCTCAGAGGACCACTCAGCCTGCAGAGCCCCGTTAAACCCCCCCCCCCCTGCCTGCTTCTCTCTGTTGATTGTGTCTCCTTGTGCAAGATCCTCCTCCTCTTCACATCTGTGGTGTGTGTTTATGTCGTGCAGATGCCAAATCACATCAGGGATCCTGTCAGGAATGCACGAACGAATGATTTTTACATTTGTTTTTATTAGTCAAGTCCTTTTGTTCTGCTTTCTTTTTCTTTTCATTAAATCAATAATAGTAAGTGATATTATTTATATCTGTAGCCAAGTCGAATTTTAGTTGATTTGTACGTCTGTACACTAGATTTCACTCCGCAAAAACACATCTGACACTTGTTTTAATCGATTATTTCAGTAAAGCTCAACCGTCCTTGCTGCTTTGCTATAATTAGTCCACCGAATCGTCCTGGGACTCTCAGCACTGTTAAAAGGAATCTTGTCAAAGCCAGGTTTTTGTGATCTTTCCTCTTGCAGTGGTTTGCCTGTCTTCTCTCTTCCATCCCTCATATTTGGCTGTTGTCCTCATCCCTGTTCTTCTTGTGGTCTGTAGTGTGACGCCCAGTCGCTCCTCCCTCCTGCCTGATCGCTGTGTCCTCTCTCACTGCCTCCTCTCTTTTTGTTTCCGTCTGCTCCCCCCTGTGCTGCGCAGGTCCAGCCACGTGGGCCATGGCCACCTCCAAACCCGACATCATGATCATCTTACTCAGCAAGCTCATCGAGGAGGGGGACGGTTTCTACAAGGTCAGCAGGCGGCCGCACACACACACACACTGCGCACACACACTCTGCACACACACTCTGCACACACAGCAAGTTATTTGTTATTTCATGAAATCCATGCTTACTGCTGAACTGAATGATCTGCTGGTTTAACAAGACAGCTTCATTTATGTTCTGTGTTTCACACATAAAGCAACTCAGAGGAATTTCTGGTTTGTAATTCAGCTTAAAAGTGATGAAATAAAAAAATAAAATGTGTAAAACTGAAGGTACTGCAGTAGAAGCAAATTTATTTTTTATTTAAACCCAAGCAGGAATAAAATGTTTCTATCAAGTTTGTTCACATTTAGATTCAAGGATGTTTTTTTTTAATGTATGTGAGTTATTGAAGTTATATCAGGAGTGTCAAACATAAGGCCCGTGGGCCAAAACCAGCCCGCAAGAGGCCATTTGGTTGTGGAAAAACATTTTCGTCACATGTGGCCAAACCAGGCTGTTTCAGCCACGTATACGACGAGTCAATAAACCGGATTCCCGTGTGTTTCCCCGACAGAAGGGGAAGGTGAAGGAGGCTGCACAACGCTACCAGTACGCTCTGAAAAAGTTTCCCCGCGAAGGCTTCAGCGAGGACCTCAAGACGTTCAGGGAACTCAAAGTATCGCTCTTCCTCAATCTGTCCCGATGTCGGAGGAAAATGAATGTAAGTGATCTGAGACGAGGCAATTAAAGACGGTTTACGTGTGTGTGTGTGTGTGTGTGTGTGTGTGTGTGTGTGTGTGTGTGTGTGTGTGTGTGTGTGTGTGTGTGTGTATTGGGATCACTGCCAGCCTGTGTGACCCTGAAGTGGATACAGCAGAGTGGAAAACGTCTGGATGATTAGATTGCTAATCTGATGTGTGCTTGTGCAGATCTTTATTAAATCTCTGTCACTTTTAAGTTTGATTTGGAAATGAATTGACTCGATTTGTCCTCTGATCAATCTGTTTTCAGGACTTTGGGATGGCTGAGGAATTTGCTACCAAGGCACTGGAGCTGAAACCAAAATCGTACGAGGCGTACTACGCCAGAGCGCGCGCCAAGCGTAGCAGCAGGTACGCTGCTTTTAGAACGCTTCGTATCAAAGAAAGACATGGAATTGGTAGAAACGCTGGAACCGCTGGAGTTAGCATACAGAGCCACTAGTGGACGCGTTTCCAAAAAGATGTTTTTAGTGGCTCTCAGTGCTGCTGTCATGTAAACAGACACAAAACAGCGAAAGTTCATTTTCACTTAAAATCAATCAGTCGTGTAAACGGGGTGAGAAATGATCTCTGCAGTTCGTGACTCCGTCGTGTTTCCTGTTTACAGACAGTTTCCTGAAGCCTTAGAGGACCTGAACGAAGCCATGAAGCAGTGCCCGAACAACCGGGAGATCCAGCGGCTGCTCCAGAGGGTGGAGGAGGAGTGTCGCCAGCTCACCCAGGAGGAGCACCAGCAGCAGGACCTGGAGCTGGAGCCTCCGCCCTCCCCTCCTCCTACGCCTCCCCCAGAAGAGGAGGAGTCCCTGTCCATGCCTCTGCCCCCTCCCCCGGAGCCCCGTCTGGAGGACATGGAGCCCGTGCAGGACCTGTTTGAGGACGAGGACTACCTGGAGCAGGAGCTGGAGGCCATGTCCATGGGTCTGCCTCCGCCCGAGTCCCTCGCCAACCCCTCCAGCCTCCCCATCATCCAGAGCCCCCCGCTGTCCCCCACACATCCCGATCAGATTTACCTGGCCGGAGGTTCGCCCATGGGTCAGCCGTACGAGTACCACCCCACGTCCTCCTCCATGTCCTCCCCGACCCGGGGCTCGTACCAGGCCACGTCGCCCTCGCTCTCCCCGACGCACCAGAACTCCCACTATCGCCACAGTCCTCCGCACACCTCCCCCGTGCACCAGCCCTCCTACCGCTTCAGCCCGCCGCCCATGGGGACCGGGGACCACCAGAGCCCCCCGCCCTCCCCGTTACGCCGCTCCGCTCAGTACAGAGCCAGCCCGCCGCTGGAGAGCGTTTGTCTGTACAGGTCGCAGTCCGGCTCGCCCGTGCGCTACCAGACGGAGCAGCTCCCCGGCCGGCCCAAGTCCCCCCTCTCCAAGATGAGCAGCCAGCGCTCCTTCCAGCTCAGCTCGCAGCCCTCCATCTCCTCCCAGCACCACCAGGCCCAAGGACTCCGCCTCCAGCCCTCCATAGCGCAAATCGTTCGCACAAACCAGCCCAGCAGCGTGATGGGAAACAGCAGCTACGGCGGCCCGATGGGCCACTCCATGGGCGGTCGCTACCAGGGCGGCTCGGTGGACATGGAGAGCCGCCTGGTGTACCAGCCCTCTCTGGACGGCCGCTCCATGCCCCAGGTGCAGGCCAGCGTCAGCTCTGGGGCCCTCTGTCAGCACGGCGGCCGAGGAGGGGTTATGGAGTCGAGCCTGTTGAAGGATGAACTACCCCAGCGCCCCTCCTCTGCCTACCGCGCCAGCAGCGGGGGCCCGGGGGGCATCCGTTACAGCCAAACGCCGCAGATCAGCCGCAGCCAGTCCGCCGCCTACTACCCGGTCTCTGAGCACGTGCTGGAGCGTGCCAACGCCATGCCCTCCTGCCAGCTGGGCTCTCCGGAGATCCCCCACATGGTGAGACGCCCTGTAAGTGCCAATACTACTGAGATGAAGCAGCACGTGCCCACCCCCAGGCCCCTCATCCACTCTCAGAGCGTCGGCCTCCGGTTCTCCCCCTCCAGCAACAACATCTCCACTGGATCCACCACCAGTCTGGCTCCGGGCTTCAGGCCGTCCTCCTCCATCCCGCAGATGGAGATCCCGTTGCAAGCCACGTACGAGCGCGCCTGCGACGACATCTCCCCCATTTCCCCGTCCCAGGGCGGCGGGGGGCTGTATCAGGGCGAGCCCACGCGCTCCCGGAACACACCCTTCATGGGCATCATCGACAAGACGGCGCGGACTCAGCAGTACCTGCAGCAGCCCTCGCGGTCCAGGGCCATGACCTCCATGGATTCTGCGATCAGCCCCACCTCCCCCGGCCAGCTGGTCCACCAGGGCTCCACCTACAGCCCCCCGGCCTCGCTGGGCAACATCGCCTACTACAACAAGACCAACAACGCCCAGAACGGGCACCTGCTGGAGGAGGACTACTACTCCCAGACCCAGCCGCCGTCGCTCGGCAAGCTGGCCAACGGCTCGCGGGGCAGCGGGGACATCATGGAGCGGGTCAGTCAGGTGCCCACCTACCCAGACGTGAAGGTGGCGAGGACTCTTCCCGTGGCGCAGGCCTACCAGGACAACATGTACCGCCAGCTGTCCCGCGACTCCCGGACCCAAGGCCCCACATCCCCCATCAAACCAAAGAGACCGTTTGTGGAGTCGAATGTCTGATTGGACGGTTGGACTCGGACTGTTAGTGGAAGCGAGAGAGATGGAGAGAGAGAGAGAAACGATACTTAGCTCGATATGTGACCTGTGTGTGTGAGAGATGGACAAACCCAGCTTAAAGAACTCACTAAGAACACACATGCACATACACATACACACACACACGCAAACACAAACACACACCACACTTAGGTTATCAGACGATATCTTCTATGAAAATATAACTGGCAGTGAGAAGGGAACCGTTCATCATCATATTCGGCACACAGGTAGGAGAACGGGAGGCTTCTGGCCTTCTTCTGAATCAAAGACCGATGTGCGGCACAAAGACCCCCCCTCCCCCCCCCCTCCCCCACCCCCCAGGTGACCCCAGCGGGCGGGACTGTGAGTGTGAAAGTACGACTCATCGGACTCTACTTGTGGACTCTATCCATCTTCTGTTCTTTCAAAGTGTGCTCTTAACCAAGGTTGCTAGTAGGCTCTATTCTATGTAAAACAATATTCTATGTTCAATACTGTACATTGCTCAGAAGAATACAAAAAGGCTCAACAACTCAGTACTTAGAGAAAAATGACAATATTTATAATTAAGTTATATATTGTACATAGAAAGAAAAAAAGAAATAGTTTGCATTTTGAATTTAACTCCGTCGACCCCTCCTCTGCATCGCGCTGCTCGTCACAGAAAGCCAGGCCAGTGAAACGAGGGATTCGCCCGAACTTGGAACGATACGATCGCCTCTGTCGCGTCGGAATTGAAGCTCTTCGCCGTGCTGTCTGCAAAGCGCTGCGCTGATTTCTGTCCAAAGCAGCCCGTCGGCTGTGCGGCCCGGGTTTTCAAAAGCCTTCGTTCGGCACGAAAACGATCAAACAGGGTTTAAATTCACTGGAGAAGCTTTACGTTTAGATGGAAAAGTCTGTTTGTTTTCACAGCAGTTACATAAAAGTTACAATTTCTTTTGGTTTTCATTTTGTTTTTAACCTTGTATGTTGTGAAAGGCGCCTGTGAATAAAATGCATTATTATAACTGTGATTAAAATCTGTTAATTAACCCTGAATAATTAAGCCTTTCGAGGCCACTCACTGAAATGTGCGTAAAAAGAACATTTTAACTGTGAGGTGTGATTGAATTTAAGGTACAAGATTCAGTATTACGTAAAAATGACCGAAACTGCTAATATTTCATCGTGTGAGAAAAGTTAGACTTGATCTGACATTGACTATTGTTGTGTAGCTAAAACAAAAAAACACTAAATATGGTTTATTAGATTATAGTATAACATTTATGTTTGAATATATATATTTGTGACATTACTATTTTGAAGATAAATGCATCAGTCAGGTTTGAAGAAGAGTCTCTGCTGTTCATGTTTCCTATATCCAAGTGATTCTCTCAGCCAGTTTAGAAGAAAACACAGAAAAAGGCACAACTTATGGTCTCTTGTCATAAAGATTAGGATTTTATTAGCACGATGCAAAGTGAACCAACAGAGGAGAAATCAGCAGTTTGTGTTTAAAAGAAGTTCTACCATCAGGATTTTGTTGAAACATCTTTCCAAACTGGCGTTAGTGAGATCAGACTTTGACTTCCTGGACTCAGAATGAGTCTTTTTTAGTCCTGAGATGACTTCAGTTCTGTGACTGGTGCTGTGCTTTGGCTGATTATATCTGTAGCTCCCTAACTTTTAGTTTCTTCTCTCTTTCTTTGCCGTGATTATTCAGGTAAATGATGCTTTAGACCTAAACCTCTGAATCGAATGTAATAACCTCCGGTGTGAACCTCCTGTTTGTCCAGACGACGCGGATCGCTGACGAACGGAGGCGATTGTATCGCGCCCGGTTCCCTCGCTGACGACGGGTTAACGCGGACAGCGCACAGCGACTTGAAGCAAGCAAAACGCACACACGACCAGGTTCCAGGCGTTTCCCTCCCTCCCGTTTCCTTTTCAACCATGACGCATTTTTAATTCAGCCACCTCTGCACTAAAAATGCCTGTTAAGTTCTTAACTAAGGGTGCACTTTATGTAACTTTACTTAGTTTTTTGTGGTTGAGATTCAGAGACAGTGTGTGTGTGATCGGTCACATCTCCGACCGGTGATGCCAGACGATCATTATTATTATTTTTATTTGCAATGCAGTGATGAATGAGGAGACGAAGAGCAAACGACGTTTTTAAACCGCTGAGATGTGTGTGTGTGTGTGTATATATAGACTTTCTAGCACAAGTTGTACATACTGGCTGGGATGTTCCTTTCTGTCCAGCTCGGGTTCGTTAGCGAAGCAAGAAGCCAATCATAGTCCTTATCATTAAAAATATTCAGAGAACTATAAAAACCGCCGGTCTAATCCGCTGGCCTTGCACACATTCTGAAAATACGTCAAATCTACTGCTACAACAATATAAAAATAATAATAATAAAGACTGAGATTTTAGTATCCAGAAGCTCTATATTCAGAGTTGATGTGGAATAATGAAAATATTCAAGTTATTTGTATATGTGGGAAAGGTTATAGACCATTTGTCTGTAACATTTTATTTTGGATGTGTGATAAAAGAATATCTAAGTGAGCCGTCTCCTGTTCACCCTCCTTCACCTGCTACTGGAGAGACGCGAGATGAAGGCGGAATCTGTACCATACTTAATTTAATTCTCTTGAGTTGAGGGTGTGTGGTTTCAAGCTGTCTGTGTATATTAGTTTGCTGTAAATAGTCTGATGCATGTTCTATTCTTTCCATGAGCTCAAGCAGAAACATGTATAGCGGTGCCCCCACCCGGCCCCGGCCCCCGCCCCCCCAGCCCCACCCGGTGTGTGTGTGTGTGTGTATGCGCGAGTGTGTGTGTGAGATGCAGTGTTTGGATGGAGACTACCCTTATGATTTGTCCTTCAGACCTCGCCACACCGACAGGTTCTTTTCTTTTCTTTTAATGTATTTGCTTGCTGAGCAGAGTTCTCTTGTCTGTAAATGTGAGCTTTCAGATCGCTGTGATAAGACGTTTAATTAAAAACAATAAAAAAGAATGTGTTTTTATCTCATGATAACTGATTGTAATCTGTGCAGTCCAGCTCATGTAGCGGCGGGTAAACTCAACCCGCATGGCGGTTACTTATTTCACCAGTGTGTGTTTAACCGACGGTCGGGTTGAGTCTTGAGGGATCCTGGTTCAAATCCCGGCAGTGGATGTTATAATGACTTGATTTAAAAAAAGAAGAGCGATAGGCATGCATTTTTATCAACAGAACTTTATCAGTTTGAAAGATATTTGTCCACGGAGCAACAGCACAGCAGTGTATCAAAGTTTATTTACATGGAGCAACATTTCTCTTCCGCTGTAACAGACTTCAAGCACCCGGAAGCCAAAATGAACATTTTCTTAATCTGATTCCATCAGATTGAACCTGCTTCCCTCAAAAAAGCTTTTTTTAAAATACACTTTCAAAAAGCACATTTAGTGTTTTGATTGAAAATTTCAAGACTGAACTTCTTCACCCCAACAAAGAATCTCCAGCTATGAACGAACAACTTGGTCAAAAATGCTGTAAACTTAAAATGAACTAACAATTAACAATTCCAACTTACACTTTTAAAGAAGACGCTGCATCTAGAAGAAATGGTTTTACTTTCCCGACACCTCAGGATGTGCCATCCGTCTGTTAGATCTGATCCATCCTGGACAGTCCACCACGTCAAACACACTCACGAGTCACGCCACTTCACCTCGACCAGGAGCAAACCAGCGAGCCTGGACGGAACGGGGAGAACATGCAGACTCCACACAGGACCTGACCGGAGAGAAACACTGAACACAGCCGGGAGGGACTGGAGCGGTTAGCTGTCTTTCCTCAAAGCAAGTATGGTTCGAGTCCAGGCTGGAGAAGCTTCCTCTGCAGAGTCTGCATGTTCTGCATGTGTGCATTTTTTTGGAAAATGCACATGGAGTTAAGAGGTGATGATGACTGTGAGTGTTGTTTGTACCTTCCCCTACATTCAGCTGCGATCGGCCCCCTTAGCCCCGCCACCCTGACCTGGATGAAGCTGAAGATGGACAGAAGCCAGAGAACACGACTCACTCAGTCCTTCTTCCTCTTGTTTGTGAAAAGATGCACCAGCCCAGGGACCAGGATCATGACAATCTGAGGCACGATGACGAACTTGACGAAGAACAGGCCGTAGAAGAGGAGCTCCGGTCGGACCGGCAGCGGCAGCCGGTGGACGTGGTACAGCCCCATGGAGGAGAAGGCCAGCGACAGCGCCCTGGGAGCCCAGGGCAGGGACCACCCGCCGGGCTTCCAGTACTGGGCCAGTCCCAAACCCAGGAGAGCGCCGCAGTCCCGAGTGAGGGACGAGAACGGAACCGTGTCCAGACGGATCCACTCCGCACGGCTGCACCACTTCTTCGCCAGAGCGATGGACCTGGAGGAGCGAGAGAAGGCGAATTACTGAGGAGACTCTGGTGTGACTGAGCGCCATCCAGAGACTCCTACCAGGAGAGGTCGATTCCCAGCTGCTGTAGTCCGGCGTGAAGCGCCAGAGCGGCGAGCAGCAGCCCGACGCTGATGCCGAAGAAGAAGGACAGGGGACGTCCCTCTGGGACCCTGCGGTTCAGAACGACGCCCAGCACGAAGCCTGAGCGGAACCGAGCAGCAAGACGCCGCTTTAGAACAGCGCTTCTCATTTACAGAGAGATTTGATCAAATACCAAAAAGCACTTCACTGGAGGGGCTTCAACTCTTCAACTGGGGTCATTTTTCAAAATGAAAGTCAGTTTATTTGCATAAAAGTTACATTAGAAGTACAATTTGATTTGAAAGCTTTATTTTGAACATGTAAAAAAAGAAGACATCCAATTAATGATTGATATGAAAGAGTTGTCACCATATGAGACTTTCACATGAATGAAAAGGAGTAGGAAGAAAACTGAATCAGTCTATCGAAATCAGTTCATGAAAATATTGAAAGAACATTCAAACAGGTGGAAAGTCCACATTTACATGAAAAAATAACCAAAATTTTTCTGAAAACAAAAGGTTTTAACTGACTGGACATTATTGACTCTTGTCAAGAACGAAAATATATTTTTATCAATATGACTTATTAGATGTATTAAATGTATGTTTGATTCGTTTTCAGGATTTTCAAGCAAATATTTGTTATATTTCCTTCCTATTTTTAAGATAAATGCAAGAAGCTTGCAAATAGTTTGTTACTGGGCTTCTTTTCACATCAAGACATTAAATGCAAGTTGTTACTTTCATTACAGGTGTTGCCACGATTCACAGAAGTTCTCAAATATGAACAACTTTTTCCTCTCCTTTCTTTAATTCGTTGTTTTGGAAGAAAGAGAAGTTAGCAAATTGCTCACTTTCCTTATAAAAACTTTCATGTATTTTTAGTGTTCGGTATTTTAAAGAAGAGTTTGAGTGAAAGTGCTGAGAGCTGCATGTTTCAGCTGATCCACGGTACCTGTGATGCTCCCTGCTACGACCTGATGAGGGAAGTGAGCCAGGATGAAGATCCTGGAGAGTCCCACTGAAACCAGCAGCACCAGATAGAACAGGTAGGGAGCAGACGACAACACCACACTGAAAGGACACACAGATCCACATGTATTCCTAAATGTTTGCCCATCGTGTCACGCTTGTTCACCTGACTGTGTTTACCTGCGACTGCGTGCGTACAGGAAGGAACCCAGCGAGGACAGCACGACCCACCACACCGCCGCCGTCACCATGGCGTGTCCCGAGGGGCTTCCTGAGAGACAGAACCACCACTCTGGACCTCAGACTGCACCAAAGGACTCAATGTACTGCCCGTGATTCACACAACACCTCCCACCTGGGCCGGTTTCACAGGTGGATGAAAACTGCTGAACTCTGGGCTGATTCTGGAGAAACAGACGTGATTCTCCGATCCACCAGAACGGCCTTTCTCCAAACAGCATCCTGTGGAAAACCAGGATTCAGATCAGCTGCCATCCATCCATCCTGTGGTCATGAAGGCCACACAAATAAATGGCACAACATACAAATTTACACATTATTGTGTTAGAAAAATAATGCTATGGTTGAATTAAAAAAGACTAATTTAAATTCTGAACTGGTTCTGAAATGTACTGACGTAAAAATAAATTTAATGTCAACTTTATTGATATACTATTACTTTTTTAAGGTACATCATTTTATTATATAATTGATCCATTGATAAATCACGTCAATATTAGTTAAAAATGCATTTCCTTCACAAGACAATCATCTGTAGAGGTCATGTTGTCAGTGAAGATTATGTTAAGGATGTTTTCTGTCAGGCTGCTGCTTATTTTTCCCAACATTTCAGGCTTCATTCAGAAACATTTATCAATATTATAAAAAACGAAAACAGAAAAGGGCACTTCAAACTGGATGAAGGGCATCAGAATAAAAAAGTGGTTCATGTTAGAAATCCTGTTATTTAGTTCAAATAGAATCACTACAACCTAGCATCTAAAGTATGAGAATGTCATTATTTTAGAAACCGTCTGAGTGACTGAAAGTCAACAAACTACGATCCTTTATAAAGGTTCCGCTGCTCTCTTCTGTTTCACGTCGGACGGTTTATAGCGCTGCACTGCCTTGTTGTCAAAGACGCCGTTTCGTTTTTATAACAAAACGCGTGATTTTATTTCATTTCAATCTGATAACTAATTATTGTTTCAAGAAAGAAGCATCAATGGTGCCAAAATAACGGGTGACACTGACGGCTGTTGGCGTAAAACACACATCTTAGCCTCCATGCTAACACGTTGCCGCTAAACCTTAAAAACATGGATTGTTCGGCTGGACTCACCATTTAAACACTAAATTGAGCCACTCGGACACTGCTGCCACCCACAGCACCGCCACTCCAGCTCGTTTACTGAAGAAGTAAGTGAAGGGAAAGACGAGCAGGAAAGCTGCTTTAGGGTCTCCGATGTGAGTGACAACCTGCCAGATGTCTTCTCGACCTGTGGACCGCTGCTGGAGCCGTTCAGCGACCCAGATCCCCTGCGTGTACAAGGCCTCCATCCTGCAGTCCGCTGCCTCTCCTCCTCACGCGCTCACCTGGCGGGTATTCGAGTCAAAGGGGAGCTGTGGATGGTTTCTACATCAGGAAGTGACAAGAACCACAGGACAGTACTGGCCTTCCTCCAGCAGAGGGCGCCCTTCCACTGAAAATACACCAGCGTCAACTGGCGACACATCTGGAACCACAACAGCATCGCGTTAACATCAACTGACAGCACATCTGGAACCACAGCAGTATCACATCAACATCACCTGACAACTCATCTAGAACCACAGTATAACATCTGACACCACAGCATCACATTTGAAACCAAGACACCATGTTCATGGAACCGGCGCCAGAGCTAGGGGTCTCTGGGCCAGTCCATGAGATACACCAAAGTCTGAGTATGGTGGATCTGTAGATCAATGAAGAGCAGATGAAGAAAACACGATGTTCATGAGACCAGCGCCATTTTATTCTGACACATTCACATCTTTCTCAGTAAATCCATGAATTCAACGAATCTCCAAAATAGATCGTAAACACCATGCAGAATACATTACAAAACTCCATCACATAAACTGATGCAAAAGTTATACATGAACTCTGGTGAACAGAACCATCTAACTTACAGTGCATTATGTACACATTCAACTGTGTTTTATAGACACAAACCACAAAAAGAAATGTTTCATTATCATTACACCACATAAACTGAAATGTTTTATCACTAATTCACTTCTCTGTGTTGGAAAAGAAAAATGAATAATAAAAAAATGGGGGGGGGGGTTGACTGTTTTATATTAAAACATAGAAAACCATAACACTTTCTGTTTCATATTTAAACTTAATAAACCTGTAACTTGTGTTTGTTTTGTATCAAAACGTTTTTGTTTTCTTCATTTGACTACATTTCAGTCCCTTACACTTACATCAACTGAAAGCACATTTGGAATAACAGCTTCACACCTGGAACCACATGTCGTGATCACATTTGGAACCACAGCACAACATCTGAAAGACACCACGTTTACATCAGCTTACAGCCCACCTGGAACCACAGCATCACACCTTTGACCTCAGCATCACGTTAACATCAGCTGACAACACTTTCGGAACCAGAGCATCACATGTGGTCCTGCAGCATCATCAGCTGACACATTTAGCACTTTTAGAACCACAGCATCACATCTGGAACCACAGCATTGCATCTTCACTCATACGAAGGAAAGGTAGGAATGCTTCAAACAAACGACCCTTTTCTTCAGTTTGACTGGACACTTATTTACTCCATCAATTCAAATCCAAAGATTCCATGTGTTTTCATGATAAATCGAAAAATATATAAATAAATTTCTGATTAATTGATCAATCAATAGTTGCAAACTTAATACAGGTGGTGAATATCTCACAATTTATATTAAGTAAGAAGAAGAATTAAATAATGTGTGTTATTTTTCAAAATTAATCAAGTCATGTCAGATTTAAGAGAAAGGTCTACATACCAGGAGAGAAATTATTGGATAGTCCAGTAAAAAGAAGAATCAAAAAATAGAATTTAAAAATACCAATAAGATCAATTTTATTTTTTCAATCGTGGCTGTCTTCTTTTTTTCTGTCATTTTCAAAGGTCACATATTTGGCTTAAACAGACTGCTTAAGAAAGTAAGGAGAAACATTATGTCTTTCTTTTTTCTCTTGTTCTTTTACTGCCTTGTTTAATTTTCTATTTTATTTTATTTATTTCCCCTCTCTTTTCTTTATCTTTTTCTACTTTTTTCAAGTTTTATGATTTTCTTCCTCCCTTTTTCCTTTTTTTCATTACGTCTTTCGACACGCCCAGGCGCCGTCTCATGACGTCATCGCGTCGCTTTACGTAAGGCAGGCGCTCCGGGTTCCTGGCGGAGAAGATGGCGGCTCCTGGACCGGGGGAGTATTTCAGCGTCGGGAGCCATGTCTCTTGCCTCACCTGCTTGGGCCAACGTCTGCAAGGAGAAGTGGTCGCGTTTGACTACCAGTCCAAGATGTTGACTCTGAGTATCCTTTGGTGGTTTGGAGCCGGCGGCTGGATGCGGCTCGCTGGCCTGCCTGGCTGCACGGGCCTGTAGGGTAACCGAAAAGATGGCAAATAGTGATCCGCGCAGGCGTAATTGGTGCTAGCTAACTTACAAAGCTTTACCCGTTCAAAATGTATTTTATTTTACGAGATTGCTGGTGGTTCTGATAATTTCCTCTCAAGACATTGATGCCTTTCGCAGTCCGTTCAACTGCTCCAGGGTATCTGCTCGGGCGTGCATGTGTTTTGAATTCACTCATTGTATTGCCAGCCCTCAACATGGATCACTATTTGGCAGCGGCTCCTCGTAAGGCATCATGGCCACAGACCGCTGCTAGTTAGCAGCTAGCTGACACCCGGACACCGACGCGGCTCCGGCGGGCGCGCGGTTAACCTGTGTAGCTGTGGATGGGGTTGCTTGTAGCGTGTTGCGGATGGTGTTTTCTGAATGGGCGCCGTAACCTTCCGCGCTCCGTCCAGGCTGCTGTTAGCGCGGCTAGCATGCTAAGTTTCGGTCACACACACACTCGCACACCGCCGCTGCTGCGAGGCTCGCTCAATTAACGGCATTAACGTCCTCCAGCTTATCAGCTGGGTTTTCTCACATGTGGATCTGGTGACTTTGCAGTTTTTGAATGATCGTGGAGGGACTTGTGAGTCAGTGGAGGGGCAGCATCACTGCTAGCAGCAGCGTTAGCTTACCGGTGAGCTGGTCTACACCCATCTGTGTGAATGCTGTGTTCACCCCGTGACCTCCTCAGACCTGGACCCGGTGATCCAGATGATCCAGGGAACATCTGCACGGCCGATGAATGGATGCAGTCAGTGTGCTGACTGTTGAAGGCCTTTTGGTTTGTTGGCAAAGGCCAGGTTACACTGAACATATTTAGGTGAACTTCAGATGGTACCCCAGTTAATTTCCTATTTTGGGGATGATGAATACTGTAATCAGCGTGAAACTAGCTTTCTGTTTCAATTTTGGAAGTCATAGTATTGTGACGAACCACAAGAAAGTATTTAGGATGTTTTATTTCTCTTGCAAGCTTTCATATATTGAATTGATCCAATTTTACCGTAATTGTCTTTCACTGTTTAAATTTTATCTTCCAACTCTAACATGTCACTTCACATAACTAGGAATTTCATAAAGGTGCCCGTGTGATTTTTCAAAGGCAAAGCAGTTAATCAGACTTATGTGTACTCTCATCTTCAGTCACATGTCCCCTGGCTGTGGTATGACTTGAAATGTGTTTTTTTATTCTTATTATCTGTATGATATTCCTGTAGTCCCATAGTCTCCCTGCAATTTTACATTATTTACACAGAACTCAGAGTATTGCGGTTATGCCACAAATACTTCACGATATAAGGGATAGTGTAGAGTCCAAGGTGAAAGCAAGATCAGACAAATTTCTACGTCAACGTTTCTGTCATTCTTGCTCCCATCATCATTGTCTCATTTTGTTCCTCTTGAATCCCCTTTCCTCAGTTCGCGTGCCAAAAAACAAACGGAGCAGTTACACTGTAAAGGTCCACCTGAACCTGCAGGGCACGGCCAGCCATGCTGACAACTCCGACAAGCTGTTCCTGTGTTACTGACAGGGTGTGAGGGGTGGATGTGTCTCGGCTGCGTTCATTTAAAATAGTTTTCAGTGTTCTTCTTGGTGTTGGATTTAAAGCTTGGAGATGGATTTGCAAAACACACTTTTTTGTTGTTTTTTTTTACATGTTTCAACAGTTTGTTACATTGTTTTTGCATTTCTTGGCTACAGTCTTTGACTTCATGATATATTAGACAGTACTGACTCCTTAGTGATGCTCTTCTTGTTCATATTTTTTTAAATTATCCAACTTGGGATTTACATGCAAGTAATATCATGAGCTTTTATTGATTTCTGAATATTTAAATGATTAAATCTGTGATTTTAGTCATTTTATTTCCTTCAAACAGATGAAATTGATCTGAAGTGACACTATCTTTCCGTGTTTAATTTCCTGGCGCTCTTTAATGGTTAAAACTAATTTTCAAGAGAATTCAGTTTAAAGAAAACTGCCGCAGTCACGTCTCTCTTTATAGGATTGGACAGTGAATGTCCGAGCTGTGCACATCTGCTGCAAGCCTGTTTCTGCCTGTGTGTGGCTACTAGATGGCAGCACCGGCTGTGTTGTGACATGCCGTTACTGGCACTGCCTTCCAGTGTCGGCCTGCGATCGCTGCGCTCTGGGCTCTTCTGTGCAGCCGCCCTGCTGCTGTCATGCAGCGTGGTTTGGTTTCTCTCCTCTGACGTTGTGTGCCTTGACCCCAGTGCCTCGCAGAATGTGCTTCCTCCAGCGGTAAGCCAAACCTCAACGACGTGATCCTGATCAACTTAGCCTATGTTTCCGATGTGGACATCATTAATGACCGCACCGAGACTCCACCCCCACTAGCATCACTGAATGTTAGCAAGGTGAGTCCCGCCGTGGTGTTTTACTTTTAAATCAGCCTTGAAAATGATGTATTCTAAACTTACACTTGCATCAGTACGTAATTTGACTCCAATATTGAAAATCTGAGTTTAGTCCCTTAACTGAGCGACATTTTTTGCTTTTTTTTTTTTTTTTTTTTCATGATGAACTGAACAGTCGATGTGTTGGTGGACTGTTTCTGAAGAGTAAGTCGTGTAAATAAAGGTTGTTAAAATGTGAACGTCTCTTCACAGCTTGCCAATCGAGCGCGGACAGAAAAGGAGGACAAGCTGTCTCAAGCCTATGCAATCAGTGCTGGGGTTTCTGTGGAGGGCCAGCAGCTATTCCAGACTATTCACAAAACGTGAGTGTTGAGCTGCCGCGGCTTCAGTAAACACTGCTCAGCAAGTGCTTCGAACCATCACTCCAAATGTTTCTCAATGAATGAGACTCTCCTCATCGATCTGGAAATAAAACACTGAAAGTTGACAACCTCAGTTTAACTTGCAACTCTGAAAGAAGAGGATTCTCACTTCTTCTTTTGTCTTATTCTTTTTTCCCCAGCATCAAAGACTGTAAATGGCAGGAGAAGAACATTATTGTGATGGACGACGTTGTAATCTCACCGCCTTACCAGGCTGAGAACTGCAAAGGCAAAGAGGGGGGAAGCGCTTTAAGTCATGTACGCAAAATAGTAAGTATCATCCCTGCTCGGCACACAGTCCCAGATTTACTTTGTTTATGTCACGTTCTGTTTTTTGCTTTCATTCAAGTTTGGATTAAGTCAGATAAATCTCTAAGTCACCAAATCACCAAAACCTTCGATTTTTACATTTCTTTTTAGCAAATTTCTTAAGATTAGCAGACACAACACTGAGGCCTGAGATCTGGGTGGTGCTGCTTTTACGGCTACCCGTTTCTATCAAACTAGCCTTTAAAGCCAGGCTGTCAGGGAGAGTTTGTACAAACATCCAGGCTGCAACAGCGAGAGGAAAAGTTTTCTGAACCCGAAGGTTTCATTAAAATTGTCTTTATGTTCAGATTCTAGTCATATTCTTTTGTGATCGTTTGTTTTGTGTGGGAAAAAAGTCATTTTCATCATGATTGCTTTGCGCCGCAACAAAGAAAAACTTTGAAAGTTTAAAATTAAAGGTGATCCTGGCTCTATTCCACTTCTCCCACTAAGTCGAGGTGGCTTTGGGCTGCATGTGGAAACTGAACTGAAATGTTTGACACTCGATAATTAAATGAAAAATAAGCACTGCTGTGGAGCAACGAGACTTGATTTGATTTACTGTTTTGCTCAATAAGAAAATCTCTTGATAAAAAGCAGTTTGACTGTTTCTGTGAGCTGCTGTTGATCAAATCAATATTTCTAAATCACCTTTCATACATAAAAGCAACACAAAGTGTATTACAGCATTTAAAAAGAAGAAAACATTACAAAATAAACCCGTCCTCCATTTTTCTAAATAAAAAGTGCATTTTTTTCCACGGTGAACCAGCACGTTTGCGAGGAAACAGTTATTTGTTCTTCTAGCTCCAGTGGGAGACACCAGTAAGCTGAAAATTCCCCCATTTAAATGTAATGAAGTACTGAATGGATCGTATACGTGAGTTTAGAGTGATTCCCTGAGGGCCGGCGAGGCACATCCAGAGGAATGAGGCTCGTTAAATTACATCTCATCCAAACTTAAAGCAGCTTAACTCAGAAAACGGGCTGTGAAAGTCTGAGTGTTGTTCTCCCAGTCTGAGAGGAGCTGAGATCAGTCCACACGGAGAGGATCATATTCTCCTCCATCACCTGGTTTGTTGCTCAGTTTGTTGTTTTGAGCGCCACCCGGTTTTCACCTGACTCGTCTCCCATCTTTTCTTGTCTCGCCGCGGGTTTTTAAACCTCTACAGTCTTAACGTGAATAAAAAGTTAGTTTCTCCTCCAGCTCTGTGTTCACCTGCCTGACATGCCGGACGGTTTTATTGTCCAGGGTCACTCAGCCTTGATGTTTCAGTTAATGTTTAAGTTGCAGATAAAGAAGCGGCGTTAAGAGAGAGTCGGAGAGCGACTGAGTGAGGAAGTAGTTCAGGGACAACAGAAGATTCCTCAGTGTCTCAGTTGAAAAGCAGAACCTGAACCTGTTCCTTTAAATGATCACGTCTTCGTTGTTGTTGCAGGTTGAGAAACATTTTAGAGACGTGGAAAGTCAGAAGTCCATGCAACGTTCACAAGCACAGCAAACACAGAAGGACTCCACTTTATCTTCTTGAGTTGGCGGCGCGGGTCGGCCGGGGGAAGGCGACGCGGGAGGTTTTGTTTCCCACTGCCAGACGACGTCGGCATTCCTTGTCCTCAGTTTGAGACCACAAGGAGCAGCGCTGAGGGCCCTGGATCCTGAAGATCAAAACACCATTAAATGAAAAAAAAAAGACAAAAAAAGAAAGAGGAAAAGATTAAATCTTAAATTAGACTTTATAAAGAATAATTTAAACATGAACCATAAAAGCAACCATAGTTTCCTTAACTAACTTGTCTCATTCTGCCCCCCCCTCCCCCCCTCCTGTCCCTGAAGCCTTTTCTTTTTCCGCCCTCCTTCCTTTGCCTTCAGTTCCATTTCAAAAAGAGAAAACTAGAGCAGTCAGAAAGGCTTGTTAGCTTTATTTTCTGTCATCGTTTCCTTTTTTGCTGTATCCATGTTCTACTGTCTGTATTTTCTGTATTTTAAACAAAATGTGACTTGAAACGCCACACTTTAAAGGACATTTTCTAAAATAAAAATAACAAAAATTCTGACTGTAATACTGTAATTTTCAACGGCGTTTGTGAGGAGCGACGTGATCCTGGCCGTGTGTCGCAATCTGGAGCGTGACCTTGACGCTCGACCTCGGATCACTCTGCCACATTACCCCCCTCCACACACACACACACACATCAGGTTTTTAAGAGGAGCACTCAGGTTTTCCTCTCTGTAATCCATCTAATTACCAGGAAGTGACGCGGCCATCCTTTCAAATTAATAATTGAAATGTTTTAAGCCTCTGGCTATGATGCTGCTGCTCCCTGACATTTTGTCTCCTGGGGGAAAAGACGAGCTCTTCGCAGCGAGTCGGCGTGAAATGGATCGTCTGTAGTTAAATGAAGCGGAGAGGATTTTATTTATTGAAGATGTTTCCAGGAAGGTGAAGAGGTTGATGGGTGCTGGGAGAGAGGGGGTGTGTCTCAAGACTTAAAACTTTGGAGAACATTTCCTAGTCCACCTTCCTTAAAACTGATTTATTTAATTCCTTTCTGCTGCGGCACAAACTCTGAGATCCTCGTTGAAAAGTCTTGTGATGCAACGCTGATTTCCAACCTTTCGGGCCCTAAAGCCCGGCCGCCCCCCGCCTCCACCACACCCTGCGTGCCGCAGTGATCACCAAGGCTCTAATGGGAAAGAGGTTTTGGTGCAGAAAGCCCACATTTAGCTTGAGAGTCACTTAAAAGCCGTGTGTCTCGCTGCTGATCGTCGCCACGGAACGATTTATGGGAATCTTACATAATCTCATGCAGAAATAAAAGGATTAAGTGAGCACTGCTATCATTAAAAAAAAAAAAAAAAAAAAAAAAACACTCGGCGCATCCATGTAGAGGAGCAGATGTAGATCCTTATTTTAGGAGCGGCTCCAAAAGGGCCCAGATTTGCTCCCCAGAGATAAGGTCATGTTATGTGATCATCGGTTTAAGCCCATAATCCTCCTCTAATCACGAATATTCGATGTCTGCTCATAGAGAAGCGGCAGAGTTTGTTTCCACACGGAGGAGTGAGAGCAGGTAGAGATGCCTCTGAGCGGGACCGAGCTGTCCTCCCCGCCGAGGCCATGATGCTGGCGGCGGCGGCGGCGCTGCTGCCGGCCCTCCTGCACGCCGCCCTGGCCTTCGGGGTTTGCCCCCACGCCTGCCTCTGCTACGAGTCCTCCGACCTGGTGGACTGCAAGTCCCGGGGGCTGGTCCGGCTGCCGCCCGGCGTCCCCCACAGCACCTGGCTGCTGGACCTCAGCGGGAACCGGCTGACCGAGGTGAGAGCCAAGTCCTTCGTGGGACTGTGGTCCCTGAAGATCCTCCTGGTGTCCAACAACAGCATCCACGCCCTGCACCCTCAGGTGAGTCTGCCTCACAGCCTGGACCTGGTTTCCACACAGCCAGGAAAGTATTTTGATAATGAGAAAAGACCAAGGAACAAAAATGAAGAAAAAAATCTTGATTTGTTAAAATAATGAGTTATTTTTGAGGTGTAAGAACAGATGTCTGGTCTCCCTCCTCTCGTGTCAGGCTCTGGCGTCTCTTCAGTTCCTGGAGAGGCTGAGCCTGAGCTTCAACCGGCTGCGCTGGCTGCCGGTGGATTTCTCCCGAGGCCTGTCGCTGCTGCAGGACCTGCGGCTGGACCACAACCTGCTGCAGCACATCGACTCGTCCTCGCTGGCGGACGCCGACGGCCTGAGGAAACTGGACCTGAGCCACAACCGCATCCGGGCCCTGGACCCGGCGGCCTTCAGCGGCCTGTCCCGCCTGAGCGTCCTCAACCTGGAGGGGAACCGGCTGAACGCGCTGAAGGAGGGTCTGCTGAGCCGCCAGCAGGGCCTGGAGGTTCTGCTGCTGGGACACAACAACATCTCGCTGCTGGAGCCCGAGGCCCTGGCCCCCCTGCGGAGCCTGACCCTGCTGGGCCTGCGGGGGAACCAGCTGGTCCACATCCGCTTCAAGACCTTCCTGAAGCTGCACACCACCAGCACCCAGCTGCAGATGTCCTCCAACCCCTGGACGTGCGACTGCGAGCTGCAGCGCGTCTTCGCCAAGATCCAGCGCGTGCGCCACCTGCACGTGGAGGACTACGGGGACATCGTGTGCCGCGCGCCCGCCCAGCAGGCCGGGAACTCGCTGGCCTCGCTGGACAGCCAGCTGTGCATCGCCGAGACGGCGTCGGTGCTCGTGATCACCATCACGGTGCTGCTGGCGGTGATCGGGACGCTGGTCAAAGCCAAACGCAACGGCATGAAGAACAAGCAGGCGGCGCCGGAGGACGACTCCCAGAGGAGGGAGGAGTGACGGGCTCGACGTGCGATCAAGACCTTCATCGGTCGGTTTAGAGACACCAGTTCATCTAATACACGTGGCTTTGTTCTGCTATGGGAAACCGGACGACCCAGAGAAAACCCACACACTGGAAGAACATGCAAACTCCATACCCACTGAATCAAGTGTTTGGCGCCCACGAAGACACTGAGAATAAAATCATGATGGAGATTTACATGATGCAACAAAACCAGGAAGAGCTATTTAAGTTTGAATGTTTCTTTTGAGGCTTTACTTTTTTTTTCCATCAAACCTTTCTTTTCTCAGATTCCACTGACCAGCTGAGCTGGTTCTGCTTCTGAAACATCACCTCAACATGCCGCAGTTCCTGTTTCAGCCTGTGAAATTGCATCATATGAAAATCAGACCATCCCAGTTTGACAGGAGTCAAGTGTTTTGTCACGTCCTGCAGCCAAAACCCGGGACAAAGGGACTCTCCTGAACCGAGCTGAAGGGGGACGGGAGCCGCTGGACCAGTTTGGGCTCAACCAGCAGGACTGACTGGAACAACTGTAGCCTGCTGCTCCCAAACATCTCATTTATTCTGTCCTTAAACTCCTAAAACTTATTAAAAATTTCAATCTTTGTATCTCAAATCCTGACATGCTCTCTCATTTACAGCTGACAAGCCAAAGAAACAGACTGACCTGCCCCACATGTTGAGAAACACTGCCTGACGGGAATAAATATTCATTATTTCAATAAATTGATTATGGATGCAGTCACTTAAAGATTTAAAAACTGAAACAGTCACTATAAAAGAAAGTCTTTATTGATATTTCAGATATCTAATCAGTGATCATGTGAAACATACTGCTGTACCAACATGAAGCTTTCATATTTCACTGTTTACATGGTTTTTCAGTGAAATTAAATACTTGAAATGATTTATTCAATGATTGATATAAAATATGAATATTTACACATCAGATACAAAATCAGAGCTTCGTGATTAATGAACACGTCCGCAGTCTGGAGTCGTAGCGTCAAAGGCCTCCCGTTCCATCAGCACCAGCCACCCGTTTTATTCACACAACTGTAAGAATGGCTCCAAAAACTAAGACTTTTCAAGCAGAAGTTCCCTTTACATCTCAGAGCAAAATAAAAACACAAAAATGTAAACATGAGTCCAAATAAATTATTAAAAAAGAGCCAAAAACAAGAGGAAGTTTTTCTTTCTGGAGCCTGTTTTCATCCTGAGCGTCGCCGACTGACAGAAGAAGTGCAAAGTCAGCCGGTGACAGAGTCAACAATCTCAGCCTGTGTGTGTGTGTGTGAGAGCGTGCACGGTTCAGCCGTCGGTCGCCAGGATCAGGACGGCGCCGAAGATGCCCACGTTGTGCCCGATCAGCTTCATCTGGTTCCAGAACTCCACCTTGCGGGTGTGGTGCCAGTAGCCCACGTTGCCGTCGATGAAGAGGACGACCAGCGGCAGCACGGTGGCCAGGATCTGGGCCGCCGGCCGGATGTAGCAGCCGGACAGGAACGCCAGCGCCAGCACGCCGAAGAGCACCTCCAGCAGCACGAGGGTCACCTCCCCGCCCAGGATGTGGTTCAGGTAGGCCAGCCGGTCCTCTTTACTGTGCTGCAGCGAGTACACCTGGAGGCACAGCACTCACCTCAACACACTGACTGCTGGCTTCATTTACAGTGTGTGTGTGTGTGTGTGTGGCATAAACTCTCATTATCTTTTTTTTTTTTTTGGATTAACAGAACACTAAAAAGAAAACCAATTACTTCCTAAATGTCAATTGAATCCATTAAAGTTTATAAAAACTAAATGACTGGGATTATAATCTGGCTCCTCATGTTGTTTTCCCTGAAAAAGAGGCAGTAATGTGTAAACCGGCGGCTCTCACCATGCAGATGAGATAGACTCCCAGAAACACTTGTCCGGTGGACTGCAGGGACCTGCTGCGAGCTTTCTGCCTGTACACCTCCCCGGCTCCGCTGGCCAGAACCAGAAGGCCTCCGATGATGGCCAGAGCTCTGGAATACATCCGAACCTGCGGGGAAACCGGGTTCAGACATGTTTCCAGCACGGTGTCAGCGCCGCTCGCTGACGGGACCCAGATCCAGTTTTCACCTCCGTGTGTGACACAGATTGATGCCGATCCAGGCCGCTGACCCAGAAAGGAGGCAGCCGTCTAAAACGCTGCTGATCAGCACCAGTGATTACAATCTGTTCTAAAAAGAAAAAAAACAACTAAAATACAGACATCTGTTCACCAGTTTTGTTTTTCCCTGAAGTAAAGAAACTTCAACTACAGCGGAAGAAAATATGCAGAAACAAGAATCCTCCATCAAACACAGGCGAGGACAAAATGTTCTTTTCTGTGTTCAATAGTGTTTGTGGAGGGACAAATGTTTCAAGAAATTCTCCATGTCATGAAGTGAGAAGATAAAAGAAATACAGAAAAATCTCATTTTCATGTGAACATGCATGCTCATTTTAAGAGTTCTGCAAAAAAAACAGGCAGTTTCTACATGAGATGATAATCTACACTGATAAAGAAAGTGCAGCTGCCAAATAAACCACAATGACTTCCTGAAAAGAATCATCTTAATATATGAGGAAGTATTTAAATCTGTCTTATTTGCAATGATACAGAGGCAAGACAAATTCAAGTCCTTTGTAACTAAATATAAACTACAGCAAAGCATTTCTGCTCTGACAAATTTCTCATAATATATGAAAAAAGGGTTACATGAGAGCACACAAAGAACATTATAACACATTTATAGTTGAAATTGCTTTTCACTAGGAAAAATTATACTATATATTAACTTCAGTTTTTTTAAAGTAATCTGAAATAATAATCCCCCCCCCCAAAAAAAAAAAAAAAAAAACTGAAAATCATCTTTTTCAGCCACCAGCAGCTTGTTTCTGTCCGGGTTTGATGTGTCAAAGCACTGTGGCTTGTTCACTCACCTTCAGCCAGTCTCCATAGTAGACCTGCTCTCCCACGTATGAGGCGTATGTGCTGATGGCCAGCTGCACAGCGGCGGCCAGAGCAAACCACCTCCTCTTCACCCCGAACGACATGAAGCTGGAGCAGAGCACCGCCGCGCCCATGTCCACGTACAGGTACGGCACGTGGATGTCTGGTTTCCTGCAGATTACAGAGAATTTAAACCAGAGAACCGAGCTCAATACAGCCACTGCTGAACCATCAGCTGAGCAGAGCTGCATCACGACACATGGTCGCTGTTCTAACAGGTCTGCACTTGGATTGGAAACACAAAACAGACAACTTAAAGCCTTGCTATATTAAAAAAATAGAATAACTTAATCCACTGATAATGTATGTGGGATCTGGAACAAACCACGTGGCATCAGTTGCTTTCTATTATTAAATTGTGCACAGCTGTTTACATTTATGTCTAGCGTCCTACACATGAGGAGCTTTCATGAAAGAAGAACCAGGGTCCTGGATGTGTTAAAACTTGTTCCACAGAGGATGAAACCTGTCAGTGAATCCATGTAGAAACATCAAACCACCTCCACAGAGGAATCATAACTAATAAGGTACAGTTACACTCACTTTTGACACACAGAGGTAATTACAGGGTGTGGATGAACATGAAGACCAGCCCACCACAGACTGAAACAATACTCCACCAGAATACACACAGCAGATTAGAGCCGGGGCTAAAGAGGAGAAATTACAGCCTGCTGTCCGAGCAGATTACAGACCAGGCTTCATGTCATTTTAATTTAAACATCTCCACATGTTCCAGACCCTCTGTCACAGGTTTGATTAACTGGTAAAAGCAACCGCCAGATGTCCACGTTTCGTTTTAAAGACACGCAGAGGACTAAAAGATGCTGTCCGGGCGCAGGGCCGCAGTAATCTTTTAGTTAACAGATTGTAGTTTTAGGAAGTTTGACTCTTCAGTCCTCTCCCACTACCGTTAGCTCCTCGGCTAACGTTAGCCTCCTGCTACACAGTGCGAGCTTTAAATCTCACCTTTTTGAGTCCGCGCGCTCAGCAAACAGCATCAACATACTGAAGCAGTTCCAAAATCCGACTCTGGTCAAAATAAACGCCCCGAGCTGGCTGAGAAACCTCAACATCTGCTTCCTACTGGGTGCTGCCATTTTTCCTGCTCATCTGTCCGCCGCCGACAAGAACTACAGATCAATGACTTCCGGTTTCAAAATAATAGCACCGAGCTTCTTTCGGCGGCGTGTTTAATTCATACACGCTTGGTTTAAGTCTTATTTTGAAAATACTGTCGAGTGTCCAGGTGAACGCTGATTGGTTCACTCAAATAAACAGGAAACACTATCAAACCGAGTTGACACTGCCCTCTGCAGGACATGTTGGGTAATTACAACACACCCAATCCAACTAACAACCACACGGGGGGGGGGGGGGGGGGGGGGGGGGGGGGGGGGGGGGGGGGGGGGGAAACAGAAGAAATGAACAGCTTCATATTAGAAGAAAATAACACAAAAAGGAAAAAAATAATGCAACTACTGGACACAAGCAAGGGGCATACCAGAGCATCATAACTATAGCCTAACACTACAAACAACCACACAGAGAAAATAAGCCAGTAAGATAACACAAAAGGATTAAAAAAACAAAACAAATGGACAAAATACAACTACCAGGCACAATTAAATGAATTAAAAAAAACAAAGTACATACATAAAGACAGACAAAAAGGCTTTCAAACAACTTTTGAGCCACAAAGATGAACTCTAGAACAACATGTAAAGAAGTAATTGAAAAACACAAAGATTTTTAAAACAACTACAGGAAGAAACCACAGAGGGGCATACAATGACAACAAAGACAGACACAACTAGTGAAAAACACAAACAACTACTGAAAGACAGACATTTCTGTGAGCTTTATCCTCATGCAGTGAAACCTTGTGTAATTATGAACTCTGAACACTAAAGCTCATTTTTCAAAACAAGTTACATTTTTGGGATCCATTTCTTCCCTGTGAGTTGGTTTGAAAAAAGAAAACTCTCAAAGAAACAGTAAATGACAAGGACAAAACAATATGTACTGCAATAAAAATCATAAGAGTAACTGCAATTAGAATGAACTCATCAAAGACAATATATCTAGACAACCATAAAATAACCCCAGTTGATTAAAGACTTTGTTGACCATGTAAAAGTGGAGAGGTGTGTGTGTGTGTGTGTGTGTGTGTGTGGGGGGGGGGGTGTAAAAGGTCACACCTTGTTCTTACATGACACATTCCTTGACATATAAATAAAACAATGATGCAGATAAATAAGAAAAGAGCAGAACAAAAAATGATTTGAATGAAGCACTTGAATAAGATTTACTGTCAAAATGTTTCTATTTATAGCTTTAGATCTTAACTGCAAGTGTTCCACTTATGATGGTTGTAGAGACTTTATAATTTACTGCTAAAAATAAAATATATTTGAAGATTTATATTTTCAAGTAGCGCTCACAATTAAAAAATTCTACTCAGAGGGTTGAGTAGAATTTTAATTCAGTGAAACACAAGAGTCATTCCTGTGTCCTCTTGTCAAAATGTGGAATCAATTAAAGAAACAAACACATTCTTTAACCTGTAATTTGTTAAACATATTTTTTATAACTTAAAATGGATTGAAATTAGAACAAGAATGACAAAACGGAAGTTTTTCCTCAAGCACCCAGTGACTCTCTAGGTAGGCCTTCATAACGATAATGAGCATCTAAACGCTGCGGTTAATCCACGGTGACGTGTTTGAGGTTAATCTGGTGTAGATGAGACTAACCCAGATCCTGAAAATGGCTTAGTGAGAGTCCTGCTGAAGGTTTACCTCAAGATCAGTAGATCCTCCGATGAAACGTCAATCAGACCTAACAATCGTGGAGGAGTGGAGATAACGTTCTGATTGTACCAGTTTCAAAGAGGAATGATTATTTCATGTGCACTAAGGAGTTTTCACTTCAGACTGAACTGCAAAAGGAATTAAAATCAACTGAAAACATGAATTAATGCTGAAATTCAGTTTGAATCATCACTGGAGGCCTGTCCTGAAAGCAGACAAAATGCAACACAGAGATCTGAGCTGAGACGCCGGAGAAAACAAACAAACTGGCAAAGTCATGCAGTCAGGGTGAGTCTGTAAAGACACGCAGAATGCAGCAATTTTATGAGACGTTATTTCAACATTTCACCGTATTTCAAATGGCAGCTTCCAGTAAAATCAGCATTTTGTTGAGAGTGTAGTTATTTTCTGTCATCATCATCATCATCGTCATCATCATCATCATCATCATCATCATCATCATCATCAAATAAATAATGAAAGTTTGAATTTAAGGTTTTTGTGGTTCTGTTTTTACCAGTCATCCAAGATGAAATCTGGCCCCTGAACTAAAACGTGTTTGACGCCTCTGCTCTCTGGGCTTCATTGTTCAGTTTAAAGCCTCTCATTGTGGAGTTTGCATGTTCTTCCTGTGCATACAAGGAGGAAAAGTGACCCTTGAATCATGGAGGCTGCAGTATAAATCCCCGTTTTATACTCTGCGTTGATAAGACAGATTGGATAAAGAGTGAGATTAAAGTAAGTCAGTGGCTGGCACTGGGCGCCAGTGAGCTCCACCCTCACCACCTGCAGCCAGCTTTCACTCAAACTCCATCGCAACGATCAGCCGGTTTTCACTGATGCAATGAAAGCTCAGGGGTGTCAAACATGAGGCCCGTGGGCCAAAACTGTTCTGCATGAACCTCCAGTAAGGCCCACCAAACCACAAGCAAACTTCACCAACACAGCGCTGCGAGCCGAGGCCGAGCTCGAACCGACGCTCCCGTCGTTTCTATTTCAGCGCCTCGCTCTCTGCTCTGCAGGTCATCAGGATGCGGGCCGTCCTCTCCGCCTCCTTCCTGCTCAGAGGTTACGGCTCCTGATTGTTTAATCCCATCACGGGGGATTGGTGACATCAGGGCCAATCCTGAGCCGACCCGTGCCAAAAGCCCGGCGGGGGGGATCAGCGAGCGGGGATGAAGAGCAGTGGGACGGCGCCCATCAGTCAGTTGGACGGAGACGCCTGACCGCAGCAGGGAAAGCAGTCCATGAGCTCTTAGGAGCCGACACATTTCTCTGGTTGTTGGGGACCCCGCCATTCAGCAGGTGAGCATTCCTTTATCCATAGGAGAGTGTTTTTTAACAGAAAGACTTGGAGCATGTTTGTTATATTTACCGTCTTCTAACTGGAGGATCTTGATCTTTCCCCACAGTCAGGATGGCTCGGGACATGTCAGATAAGGAAATCTTGAAAATGGAGCTTGACCAGTTGAAGAAGGAAGTCAGCACACCTAGATCATCAGTAAGTCCACACTTTTTTACCAGAGTCACTCTGAGTTTGAGCTTTCGGTGTCATTTTTTTCACTTCTGCTTCTCCAAACAACAGGTGAGTGCGAACTGCACCGACACGATCGCTTTCGTCGAGGGACTGGCACCGAACGACCCGCTGATCAAGGGCGTCCCCGACGACAAGAACCCCTACAAGGGAGACAAGGGGGGCTGCGTGGTCACATAACACACGGACGGCCCCGGAACGGTGGCTTTTTTTACGGGAGCTGGATTATGTTGCTGTGATGCTGTTCCAGTAGAGCTCACCAGGATAAAATGTACAGTAGAGAGATAATCTGTAAAGCTACCAGGAGAGAGAGAGAGAAAGAGAGAGCGAGAGACCCTTTTCATCACTGGATTACTGTATGTACCTGTTGATATGGAAACGCTTCTTTGTCAATTTGTAATTAAATGCAAATAGCTGTACAAAGCTTCAACCTGACCTGGCTGCTCTGGTTATTGACCTCTGCTCCCGGAAGCCTTGCTTATTGGGTTTTTACTGTGTTTTCATGTCGTTTTGGACGATCAGCGATGACAGCCACTCCTCACCTCCACAAAGTCACCGCAGTCGTGCAGCGACGACTTAATCTGAGCCGTAATAGGATTTCTCTGCCGTTGGCAGTGGGTCACACGGGCCGGGCGACACACAGCCGCTTCCTGCGTCCAAGTCTTTAAGCTTATTCCTCGCTTCATCCCGGCTTCCAGCTCCAGCTCTCCATCCAATTAGTCCTGTTTTCAACGCAGGAATCAGAAAACACCACGTCCGTTGAAGGTCTGGAGCCGTCGGGGTAACTCCTGCCTGTTTCTATATCAAAGATTGTGTCATGTGGGATTACGGATTAAACGCCACGGTGCACACTGGGATTTCCCTGCTTGTCAGATAAAAACAGACTAAAACAACGGACAAAAATGTCTTATTGATTCTTCATTAGATGTACTTGTTACAGATTTTTGCACTGAACATGAGACTGTTGGAAAATTGGAAAAATTTATAGATTTATGAGTAAAAATGAGCAACATGTCAGAAATATGTCAGTGAGGTGTAATCTAGACTGCTTTGTATTGATGTGTACTCACAAAATTATATTGAATTCTCTATTCATTTTGAATATTGATTAGAGATATAATGCCATCACAACACTTCACTGTCAAAAGAGAAAACAAAGTTTCAAAAGTAGCAACATGAAAACTAATGAAATGAGAGAATAGAAAGGATCAATCAATCAATTAATGAATAAAACTGAACAAGATCAAATAAAATGTTAGTAGGCTAAAAGGACTTACATTTTTAACTTAAAAACAGGACAAAGGCATTTTCAGTCAGTGTTGAAAGAGATGTGTAAAGTTACACTGCAGTTTACCACGTTTTCAAGGAATTTCTTAGATTAAAACCGAACAGAGGGCAGAATTAATGGGAAACACATAAATCTTTATGTATAAAATCACATAAATTTGATCCAGATTGGAGCTTCTTGTCGGCCGGTTTTGGTCCACGGGCCTTCTGTTTAACACCCTGGTTTAGAAGACAACCTGCACAACATTGTCGAGTTTGCTTGTTCGTTGCTTTTCAAGTAAAGAAGGCGTAAACATTCAGGACGCTGCAACCTGGGCGTCCTGCTGGGTGTTTTGATGAACACATCCACTGCTGTTTACCTGCAGCTCAGCTTTTCCACATCCACAGTTTTTACACAGATAAACGTGGATTATATCACCTCTACCCTACAGAGTGCATCTACAGCTCAACGTCAACCGTATAGATTATACAGCCTGGATGCAAAGTCCATTCAGAGATTACATGAATTGGCCTGAAAGTGTTTACCTCACATTTCACCACTTTTATTTTATTTACTTATATTTTATTTATTTATTCTGCAAAGTGCTCACAGATGAGTTTCAGTGTTTAAAATACTTGTGATTTTTCTCCATTTTTTTGTGAAGAGAGACAAAACTTTAACTAATTGCTGAAGAGGAACAACAGCTTAGTCTTTATCGGACCTGAAATGCTGAAACTTGGTGATTTTGCTCATTTGCTCTGTTGTAAATCGATAAAGCTGCTCGCTGAATGTTGAAAGTCTAAGATGAGGCGTAATGGCGTATTATCTAAATTGTCTTATCAGATAAGAGCAGTTATGAATATTTTTAATCAGTGTGTTCCCAGCGAGCAGACATGCCACAAAATGAGTGTATTAAATAACAACCTGTTATCAGATGATCGTTCTCACACCGTTTGTCTGAGTTATGATTTAGAGAGTGATAAAATGATTCCTCCCTCCTCTCAGAGCTGGACACACTCTCTATAGCTAACCAACTCCAAAAGTCACAGTTTTTCTCTTAAACTTGATTTAAATTATGTGAAAATACAGAAAATTCACGTCAAAAAGGCTTACAGTCAAGTCGGCCCAAATCTGACTTTAAAACCTCAGTTATGGTTTGAATGTATTTATTTTCCAGCTGGCGCAACACTCCAACACTCCAACACTCCAACACTCCACTGCCCTTCAGAAGTGGCTCTAACTCAGCTTTATCTTTATGGCTGCTTGTGATAAAGCGTTCCCCTCTTCCTCGGGCCTTCGCCACTCGGCATCATAAAAGCAGCTGGAGGACAGAAGCAGAGCTCAGACTGGAGGAACTTCCTCGCCGATTCAGCATGTGGCTCCTCATCCTCCTGGCCTGGCTGGCCCTGTGGGTCGGCGGCTCCTACTGGTACCTGTTTGGGAAGAAGAGCCCCTTCTCCCTGGAGTCGGTCAGGCCTCCCGGGCCGCGAGAGTTCGACCAGAAGAAGAGAGACAAGGTCATCAAGCAAGGTAAAAGAATCGGAGTGGCCGAGTGAAGAGATTCACTGGTAAAGAACCAGTTCAGCTCTCCGGAAGCCGCAGTGGAACAAAGACCTTTAACTTCTTCATTTTCATCCATCTGCAAATATTAATCTAAATAGTTTATATGTTTTGAAATATCTGTAATGAATTAATGACAATAACATAAAAAGAAAAGTATATCAAGACGTTATGCAGTTTTTAATTAGTATAAATGACACAAAGACATCAATCTTGCAGAGTGAAGTCAAACTGAAAATGTTCATCATAGTCAGAAATCTTAACTTACAGTTACGGAATTTGATCTTTTTTAGGGGCCAAATACACTTGTATAATGATATACATGCCAATTATAGCCAAATGAAGCACTTCAGTGAAACTAGTGACAAAACATACTGCAAACCACACATTTACAAATGCGTGTGTGCAGAGCTCCATGATAAAGACTACATTTTGTTAAATTTTTATTTGAATATGCAACTATTTCTAATTCTTTTTTTCTAGTGATGTATTTTTTTTAATCATTTACAATTTCTTATTAGATTTGTGGATTGAATTAGTTGTTTTAACAGTTAAATGACTCACAGTGATTCTTTATTTTCTTTATTCAGGCTTTATTCAGGAAATGTTGCACTGAAACTCCGGTTGATAAAGAATTTTACCATATTTTACCAACATCTTCTTACTTTTACACTTTTCTGTGAAACTTTCACACTTGCTGAAACTATCATCACATTATTTGGTGGAAAAATCAAACATCAAATCAATAACTTGACAATGTCATGCAGATAAAATTACCTCAGTGATCTACTTGTTGTGCCATAATTAAGACTTTAGAGTACAGATAGGCTGTTCAGTCATTTATGCCTTTTATCTAAATGAGATTATGACCGTGTTTGCAGGCTAATCTGTTGTTTATTGGGTTCAGTGTTTATGACAGAAGCGTTCACTGCAACCTTCACACCGCTTTGCATAACTTACACTTATGCAACAGTTTCCTGTGCGTTCTGTGATGAGATGTAATGGCTGACGTGGGCCCTGGTCTCTCTGCAGGCTTCAGTCCCGATAAGGTTCCTCAGAACCTGGACGTCATCGTGGTCGGCAGCGGCATCGGGGGCCTGACGGCCGCCGCCACTCTGGCCAAAGCCGGGAAGAAGGTGTTGGTGCTGGAGCAGCACGACCAGGCCGGAGGCTGCTGCCACACCTACATCGAGAAGGGCTTTGAGTTCGATGTCGGTGAGGAGATTCCTGCTGAAACGACACATGAACCAGACGATTCCTGATGTAAAACACTTTGATCAAACATGACGCATGGTCCACCTGCAGGGCTCCACTACATCGGCCAGCTCCATGAGAACAGCCTGCTGCGCATCGCCTTCGACCAGATCTCCGAGGGCCAGCTGGAGTTCCAGGAGCTCCACCAACACTTCGACACCATCCAGATCGGCCTGGGCGACGAGAAGAGAGAGTACACCATCTTCTCCGGCAAGACGGAGATGAAGGCCCACCTCATGAAGCAGTTCCCCGAAGACACCGAGGCCATCGAGACCTTCTTCCACATCATGAAGGTACTGCTGCCTCTCACCGGAGAATGAAAACAGCAAACACATCCACACCTACCGACGTCCTCCGTCAGGTTTCAGCGAAGAAGACTCACTACCTGGCCACGCTGAAGCTGATCCCTCAGTGGGTGTCCCTGTTCCTGCTCAAGTCGGGCATTGCCAACCTGGTCTCTCCTGTCTTCCGCCTTTCCGGCACGTGTGCAACAGAGCTGGTGAACACTCTGACCAGCAACAAGGACCTGCAGGTCATCTTCTCCTACCTTTTCTATGGTGAGTCGGCATCCGATGCTGCTACACAGAATATAATCGGATTTTAAGAAAAAAAAAAAGTTTTTGTCAAATTCCACAAAAAATGGCCTTACCACTTTTTTCACTAATTGATGATCTTATAACGGTATTGCAGTGGCGTGTTTCTCTTGGTTGTGGCCCGCTTGGTAGAGCAGTGGTCTCTGGTCCATGAGGACACTAGTTTGATTCCCATCTTCTTCTTCCAATTTTCTTTTTTTTTTTTTTTTTTTTTTTATGATTTGAACTTTATTGATTTTACAAACTAATAAAAACATTTCCATCAGTTCTGACATATTCGTTCTACAGTAATGATTTCACATGGGAACAAACAGATATCTAAGAACATAACCCTATAAACATAAAAAAAGGAAAGTAAAATAAAATAAATAAATAAAAATAAAAGTAAAAATATACAAGAAAGTAGTTCAAGTACTACCCATAAAAGAGGGACATAAAAAGGTGAAGCAAACTAAAGATGCCATGGATCCAGATTCCAGAACAGCACAGTCAATCACAGCCGTACAACAATTTCAAACATTAAGTTTTTCCATGAGCTGGAGATGCCAAGGAACCTGTGTACAGGAAGTACTTGGACCATTTGTTGTTATAATCATCTGCCCTGTTCAGCAGTCTAAATGAAAATCTCTCAAAAGCAGCGAGTTGACCTAAAGAACTCTGCCAGTGAGTGACTGAAGGAGCCAACGGGTCCTTCCACTCTCTCACAAGCAACTTATAATTGCTGTTTGGACCCACTGCCAGAGAGAGGAAGGCAAGTGTCTCAACACTGAGGGGTCCCCAAGAATGTAAAGCCTGCTACAGAAGGGTATATTTTGATCAATAATTTTCTCCACAAATTTATGAATTGATAACCGATATTCTTGGATGTTTGGGCACGCCCGTAGTACATGAAGAGTGTTCCACAATCCTTCTGACATTTCCAACAAGACGGAGTATCGGCCAGTCCCACCCTATACAATCTGTAGGGCGTCCAGTATGTTCTGTGTATGATCTTAAATTGAACCAGTCTTGTTCTTAACTCCCTTGACATTCTCTTTACATATTCCACTCCTCTTTTTTAAAATGAAGGTTCAAGTCTGTGTCCCATGATCTTTTTAGAGACAAGTTATTATGTTCATGAGTTGCCAAAAGCATTTAATAATAGACTGATGCTTCATGCCCCCGACTGAATGCCTTTTTCAATTCCTCTGCAGTGTTCTTCCAATTTTCACTCACGAACGGTCTTACGATAACCTTAACACCCTTTTGGAGTTGAAATTAGGATTTTTTTTTTTTTGCCAATTTCATGAAAAATGGTCCTACTATAGCCTTACCACTTTTTAAAGTCGATATTAAGAAAACATTTGTATTTTTTTCCAATGTTCACTTATTGATGGTCTTATAACAGTTTTGCAGTGGCATTCATGTTTTAGTTGTCACTCTCTTGGTAGAGCAGTGGCCTCTGATTCATGAGGTGACTGGTTTGATTCCCATCTTCTTCTTCCAATTTTATCACAGTCTTACGATAACCTTCACACCCTTTTGGAGTTGAAATTAGAAAAACTTTTTTTTTTTTTTGTCAATCTTAACAAAAAATGGTCTTACTACAGCCTTGCCACTTTTTTTAAACTGATATTAACAAAAAAAGTTTTTGTTTTTTTCACTAATAAATTGTCTTACTTTAGTCTTACCCCTTTCTTAAAGTCGAAACTAAATATGCTAGACCGAAGGAGTGAAATTACATTTCTCAAAGGGCCACATGAAAAATAAACACTACTATTTTTCTCAATGAGAATTATCTTTTTATAAAAATCAATTTTCATTTCAATTTTTACTGAGTTACTGTTGCTCTGTGACATTTTTGTGTTTGTCAGTCTTGGGGTTAACCCTAACCCTAACCCTAAGCAGAACCCTTGTTCTGATCAAAATCTATAAAAATCTAATCATGATTTCAGAATCAGAATCAGAATCGTCTTTATTTGCCAAGGACGTTCAAGACATACAAGGAATTTGTTTCCGGCAGGTGGCATCGCGTCACAGGAACGAAGTTAAAGCATCCACATAGTGGCATTATGTAATAAAAAATTAAAAACAATAGAACTCTCTATGTACACTTAAATAGTGGAGGAAAGAAGTATATGTGCAAGTATGTATAAGTATGTACATACTTAACTAAACATACAAGACTTAACTAAACTTTACTCAACAACCTTACTAGACAAACTTAACTTTACTAAACATATTTCACTAAAGGATAAACTAAAAGCTTTCTGTACAACTGTGCATTGGTCAGCAGTGTTCTAGCCCCAAACTGACAGCATCGTCCACCGACCCGTTTGCCTGGTAGAAAAACTGCAGGGGGTCCAGCCGAGGTCCTGTTCTAGTCCTCAGGTGGTTCAGCACTAGTCTTTCAAAGGACTTCATGAGACGTTAGAGCCGCCGGCCTGTAGTCGTTCAGTCCTGTGATGGAGGGTTTCTTGGGGACTGGAATGACGGTGGAGCGCTTGAAGATGGATGGAACTTCACACAGCTCCAAGGAGCGGTTGAAGAACCTGGTGAACACTGGAGCGAGCTGGTCAGCGCAGGCTTTAAGACAGGAGGGACACACTCCATCTGGGCCTGGAGTGAAATGATTCATGTGAAATGATACAACTGCTATCATGAAATCCCGATCCAGGCGTTCCTCCAAAGGAGTCCAGCGTGCTGATCAACGCCCTCCTGGTTCACCACTACAAACGAGGCGCCTACTACCCTAAAGGCGGTGCCAGCGAGATCGCCTTCCACATCATCCGCACCATCCAGAAGTACGGGGGAAACTGCCTGGTGAGGGCCCCCGTGTCCCAGATCCTGGTGAACGACAAGGGAGCCGCTTACGGTGAGAACTGAAGAAGAGCAGCTGATTCCAACATGCTACTGAGTCAGAATGCACCTGAAGGGGTTTTTTTTTTTTTTTTGGTGGTCGGTTGCAGGCGTGAAGGTGAGAAAGGGTCAAGAGGAGGTGGAGGTTCATGCGCCGGTGGTCGTCTCCAACTGTGGCATCTTCACCACCTTCCAGAAGCTTCTTCCCCCGGAGATTCAGGTCAAACAGGGTGAGAGAGCGGCTGCTTCAGAAGGGAGGTGTGCTGACTGTAACCCCACCGGGGAGATTCTGAAGCTTCTCTCTGTGCAGACGTGCAGGAGAGACTGAACATGATGAAGCACGGCAGGGGGTCTTTCTTAGTCTTCTCCGGGTTTGACGGCACTGAAGAAGAGCTGGGCCTCGTGTCCACAAACTTCTGGCTGTTCAAGAACAACGACATGGACAAGTCGTAAGTATGGAGCCTCCCAGAGAACCACAGGGGGGCGCTGTTGGATAGGAAAAAAAGATGGAAAGAAACCTTCAAAGTCAAAACTACCCTGCATCCTTCATTTCACCATCGACATGAATCCAAAGTTTAAGTTTCTGTCCTGTCCACTAGGGGGAGTAGAGGTTCACTCTGGTTTCTCCACACATTCACATGAAACTCCTGAAGAACTAAATGTTACAGTTTTTGTTTGTCATCCTTTCCTTCTTCAGAATGGACGACTTCTTTGCGCTGAGTAAAGAGGACGCACCTGACAACATCCCCATGATGTTCATCACAATCCCGTCCTCCAAAGACCCCGAGGCCAAACTGAGACACCCTGGTACGCACGCTGCCACGAGCCGAGCCAACAACAGCAATTTATTCACTGAGGAAAGAGTATCCTCCAGTTAAAGATGGAGTTGGATCAGATCAAACCTGATCTCACCCACGTGTGATCATCCTTGTGTTTCCTGGTTCACAGGGAAATGCTGCATGACAATTCTGACAATGGTGAAATACGAGTGGTTTGAGGAGTGGAAGGACACCAGCGTGCGCAAGAGAGGCGACGAATACTACAACTACAAGATGAGATTCGCCAAGAACCTCTTTGACTGGGCCTGCACTCTGTTCCCCAAAATCAAAGACAAGGTAGCAGCCGTGACTCCTCCTCCCTGAACCTGCATCTTCACTCGTCAGCTTTCAGCCATGTTTGTGCCATTAGAGCAACTTTCAGTAGAATATTTCAAATTAAAACATTAAAGTTTGAAGACATATTTGTCACATGGATTCATAAAACATCATATTTTTCAAGAAAGCAGCCAAATTGCACTTCTCCTAAAGAAGTTTTTGATTGAACTATTGATCTTCAATAGTTTGATATTTATATTCCTCCTATTCCCATTAATTCCATCTGATATTTGTTAAGACTTTCTATTGTCAGCCTGTGACTGTTTCTTTGTTGGGTTCAGTTCATTTCTGCTGACCTATCCTTGGATTAACTTAAATTCCTGAACCATGTCCCACTGAGGAGAAAAAAAGCAGCCATCTTCAAAAATGGCCGCCAAACTTAAAATGAAGATAGCCATAGAAGATGCTTTATTTGATCCAATATGAGTGTTATTGCAGGGTGGTAGTGCTTTATCGGAAACAGCCACATATCAAAAACACACCATACTTTGGCTCTGAGGGAAAATCCCAGCTGTCCTCACGCCCGTGTGATCTGCTCTTCCAGTTGGTTTTCCAGGACGTTGCGACCCCGCTGACCAACATGCACTACCTGGGCGCCCAGCGCGGAGCCATGTACTCCGCCGAGCACAACCTGGAGCGCTTCCAGGCCGAGGCAGTGGCCAGGAACAGGTGCAACACCCCCATCAAAAACCTCTACATCTCAGGTATGACAGCGTGGTAAAACCCTCTGAAGGTCACCTCCAAAAGGCCGGCGTCCGATCCGGTGTGCTGCGTGTGTTTTCAGGCCAGGACGTGTTCAGCTGTGGGATAGCGGGAGCGCTGCACGGTGGCCTCCTCTGCGCCTCCACCGTGTTGGACCACATCGTCTACATCGACTTGCTCCTCCTCAAGAAGAAGCTGAAGAGGAGGAAGGCCAAAGAGCTGGCAGAGCAGGCCAAGAAGAAGCTGCAGTGAGGGAGAAGTCTCTTCTTCCCCTGCAGGTCGGCTGGGATACTGCACAAACCTGCTGCAAAGAAAGAAACACTGCTGCCGCCTGTTATTTCCACTGTGCCTGGCTTCAACGTGGAAATGTCATCACAAAGAGTTGAGAATCGGAGCTTGTTTCTCAGTATTATCGGCAAAACTTACTACATTAAACTGGTGCACTGCAAAATACACACAAACAACATAAAACAGGATTTAAACCAACACATTTTAGGGTCGTTAGAGTTTACCGTGGTTGCTTCTTTTCAGTGTTTCCAGAGTGGCAGAGATCGCACATAAAGAATTTCACTCTACTTTTCACATATTAACTTAATCGGCTTGGAACCAAGCAAATATACAGTATGTCATAACTAAATATCAAATAAATGTAAATATCCTCATTACTTTTTTTTTTTATTATTATTTTTACTGGCTGTAGTTTCGTATAAGATTTTATATGTTCGAATCTTTATTCCTAGCAGTATTGGGAGAATAAGTTTGATGAAATGTGTTTTTAAGTGCACACTGTCTTAACGTAAGCTACATTGCAAAGAAATGAAGAAAAAGCCTTAATTATCCTATATCTTTCCTCGTTGCTTTCTGAACAAAGCATGAAAAGCCTTTATCCTGACGATACTCATGTATACATGTATGAGTGTATAAATGTATGTATTTGCAGAATTAGAGCATACTGTCATACTTAATAAAACCTGTGAGGTCCTTCAAGTTGATCCCGACTTCTTTTTTTTCATTCATTGAATTCAATAAAATATTACCAAAGATTAAAAAATATATCAAAGAAATTTAAATTCTGTTCGATTTTAGTCATCTTTCATTCAAATGGGGGCTGTTTTGTGTGTGTGAAGCCTTTTTTAAAGCATTTCCAACAGGTGAACTAAGCTTGGAACCCCCTCTGGGTTTAATTCCCACCTATGTTGTTCTGACCTGACTTATAACCTCGGTGTTGTTTGGTTAACAGCTGAAATCAAACGTACGGGGGGAAACCTCAGACTTCCTACACTAAGTGAACATTTCCTCAGTAAACGTTGGGAAGATTGGCTGACAAACTGTGGTCTGTAGGAGAGGACCGGGGGGATCGGAGGAGAAGAATGCCCCCTCTGTCCGGGCCCTCGGTGGGACGCCAGCGCCTCGCCGGCGCTGCTCTGCCTCCGTCCCTCTGCTGTCCAGACCCAGGCAGAGCTCCTGACTCACTGCAGCGCCGCTCAACACGCCATCCAGGCTTCTTTCAGGGTAACGGAACGACCCAAACTAGAACCAGCGCAAGAAATGTGGGCTAAATGTCGGGGAGGAGTTAATTGCACTGACTCTGTCTGACTGGAAGGTCAGGACGTGTAATTACTGCGGCGAGAAGCGGCGCGAGGCTTCGCCCTGAAGAAACGTGACAGTAACTCTTACTTTCCTCTGCAGACTGGCTCACAACGTTATAAACACTTTAGGAAACAAGTTCAGCTATCTTTTTATTTTTTTTTTTCCTTTCCTAGTGACGTGGCTTCAGGAGTCGGACCGGTAATTTAATCCAGACTGAAGCAGCTCAGCTGCTATTGGATGAATCTGGGTTTGACGGACTGATTCTTCCTCCTTCTGCTTTTAATTTCAGTAAATATGAGGCGGTCTGCCGTCAGATTCAGGGCAGTGAGTTTTTGTATTATTTTCACAGAGTTTTAAGCACTCTTGGCTCGCAGGGGGATTATCAAGAGGCGTTGGAGTTTGCATGTTCTCCCTGTAGATGCATGGGTTTCTGAAGGTTTCCTCCCACAGTCTTTCTGTGATGGAGGGATGACCTGTCCAGTTTGTAACAGTCAGCTGGGACTGACCCAAGCACCCTGTGACCCCGATTTGGATCTTTTATTAATCAAATCCATGCAAGGTTGAGAAACCTCTGCTCTAAAATTCATATTTAGTTGGGAATTATCAGTGAAAATCTAAAACGTTCGAGCTTTAATCTAGATAAAGGAAATAGAATCTGAATATCTGTGGACTTTAAGTTGTTCTTGACCAGCTCTACCTCAACCTTTTTCCTCTGTTTTTTTCTTTTCTTTCCCTTCCTGCAGGCGGCTCCCTCATGTTTCGACACGCTCCGACACGAGGAGAGGCCCACAGGGTTGGATTTTAAAAGAAGTCCCCTCTTTCCACAGTCCGCTCAGTTTTACTGCCCATCCATCCAGTGAACATGACAGAAACTTTGCCTCCCTGCTTATTCGACGGCACTGGAGCTTTTTTAAAGTTAAACACTGGCGAGCGCCAGTGAGCCTTGCCGCTGCTTCGCTCGCTGCTTCAGCCAGCTTTTCCTTCTTTTCCAGATGTTGGAGCTCCTCCCCGCTGGCCGGCCGCAGCCTCCCACCGCCTGAACGCAGCCAGAAGCCACAGCTGCTACCAATCTGAGCACTCTCACAAGAAACTTTCAGGAGGAGGAAGAGCGAGTCTGAAGAGAACGCTCAGGGTCAGAGAGGCCTTTAAAGGCAGGAGCAGGTGACAGGAATCCAACACTCCCAACCTACAGCTTTCACCACAGGTGGATCTTTTGGATGCTTGATTTTTACTGTAGAAAAAGGAAGAAACGGATCTCTGCATGTCTGTTTCTTCCACCTACAATGAATAGCCTCTTCTCCTACGTCACCTAAACGCTTCATGCCAACTTTCTGTCTGGATGGAAAATACAGAGAAGATGGCGGCTGCACCAGTTCTCTTCTTTCTTTAAAATTGTTCTGAAACGTGGCCTCATGTCTCGCCGTAGAGCAGCCATTGCACAGAGTTACAGACTGTATAGGTTAGTTCTGCATTCCTGGCTGTTGAAACTGTTCAATCACTGATGTTCATTTTAACATCATTGCCTTCTATTTGGAATACTCACAAAGTGACTAAGGCTCCATTAACACAACGTTTGAAGGTGACAACGCAACACTTTTGTTGCATTTTGGGAGCCAAAAACTCCAAAATGATGTGTTTTCACTTGAAACATTGTGAAAATTTAAGACTGTGGAAATTGTGAACATAGCACCTCCAACTTCTTCAAGTTTTAAGACAAAAATACTTTATAAAACCTGTATAAAATGTCTAATTTAGACATGAATCAAGCACAGCATCGTGAGACTGGGTTGAATGTTCAGTTTGAGAGGATACCTGCTGTGTTAACCAGCTTGTTGTCTGTGCAGAAATGGCTCAGTGGGTGACCAGGCCAACAGACCAGCTGCAGGCAGGGAGCTAAACCAGCAGCTAAAGCTGTGAGCTGCTCATTCAACAGTCACCTCAAGGATCAGCTTCATTTTTCAGTGTTTCTCTTTCTCTTCGAGGTTAACTTGCTGGATGAATGGATGAATTAGCTGATTGCTGACTGATTCATTTGTGCTCTTCACCTTCTATATGAAGCGCTGTATGCAGGGCTTACGGCTCTCCGAGCCTCTGACGTTCCTGTTTCAGCTGTTTGCAGTGTTTCCCGAGAGGCTGCTCGGCACATTTCAGCGTTACTTGTGCTGCATGTGGGATGAGAGCGAGGAGGCCGAGCAGGGAGGCCCAGAGAGAGGAGACCGCCAGGAGAACCTCGGACATTTCTTCTTTGAAATGAGTCATATTTTTTTTTCGTGAAGGGCGAGAGAGTGGCGGCTTTAGTCTTGAACACACACGAGGACCGCTGCACTTCCAAGTCCTCTTTATCCCGGGAAGCAGCCGGAAGGTGTCGGTGCGCCTCTGCCTCATTTGAAGCCGTGCAGCAGAGTAAACAGGCAGGAGACCAAAACAAAAGTAATCACCACCCTGAAGCCCTGTGATCACAGTTTACGGCGGGCACCGGGGGATAAGAATATTCAAAGCTGACGGCTGTCAGGTGAAGGTTGGATGTGTAATCAGGTTAATAATTGAGGAATTGTGCAGTCTTTAATTCAGTGTGGCTGAATCAAAGAATTTTTCTTCTTGCTCCCTCACACCCATCTGGACTGCAGCTCCTCCTTCCTGCAGATGCTTCACACATGATCCCGAGTCTCATGTTTCACCGTCCAGCCCCCACCGCCATGCCGTCCCCGGCACTCCAGCCCAGCGTCTCGACTGCGGCGTCCGCATTCGTCACCGCTGCTGCTTCTGCCTTGTGTTTACAGCTCGTGAACTTGGGGTGAGCTGAACGCAGGAGAGTGAGTGTGTGTGCACTAGAGGGGGCTCTTCAGTGTGTGTGTGTGTGTGTGTGTGTGTGCGCGTGTGATCAGAGGTAACTCCGACTCTTCAGCACATGGTTCACACACAGAGCAGTTTTATGTGGCGTTTCTGCTCCTCGGACTGAAGGATGAAATGCGATGATTTCCTCGACTGGATGAAGTTTGTGCCTCATAACGTGAAAAACCTTTAAAGACTCCGTTTTACCACACAGCCTCGCCACATTCGTGTTCCACAGTTTGCTGAGACATCCGCGGGTCTTGAGCCTCACACATGCCAAATGTTTACCGAAACGCTTGACACCGAAGTGAGCAACAGTCGGCCGGAAGACGGCGAAAATCATCACAGTAACAGTTATTTTAAAAGTCCTGCAGGATGTCAGGATGCCAGTTTAGACGTGATTGAGTCTAATTCCTGCCGAGCTGCTGTGAAGTGTGGCTCTTTCCCTCTGGGAGGGACGTGTTTCCTCCACGTCTGAGGACGAGGCCTCACAGCAGGTTCGTCCCTGAACCATAACCATAAGTCAGATAAAAAAATGGAAAAAATAAATAAAATTCACAATAAAATACAAAGGTGTGCTTTCTACTCTCTTAATGCTCAGCAGCTCCAAACACACTCGAAATGTCGCTTTCTGTATCTCCGATCAGACGGGCTGAGGAAAAGCTGGAGATGTGTCCTGGGCTCATGATTCACCCTCACTGCACTCGTGTTTGGGTTCTGAGTGTGATTAATCTCCTCTGATGACAAAAAGCTGAACCACAGACAAAGACCTCAGTGACAGACCCCACCTTTCTCCTTCTGGTCCGGAGTTTTTCCTGTAATGTGAGCAGGTCTCCCGCAGCCTGCACATACTGGGTATCTCACATTTGTGCAATAATTCCCAGATTAACCTGAATTTTGTCTTTTTTTCTTAGTTTAAGTTTTTTTCCAACTGACAAGAAATCTGATGGAAAAACACATTTTTCTTGACTTTAAGCAGTTTTTCCAGAAATTATTGAAATTTCAATAATTTTGACCTCAATGCACTAAAATCTAATCAGAAAAAATGAATATAAGAAATTCTGAGGAGAATGACCAGGCATGAAAACAATTAATAATTTGAATTGTTGACTTCTTTAGAAAAATGGGCCCATAAAAACTGAAAATACAGTTCAAAATAATTATAGAATATGAAGATTAATAGAGCTAAAATCACAGAATCTTTGCAATAAAATGATAGATTTAAATGATAATCGCTCATTATGTTAAGCCGAATAAATAGTCACTGCATTTTCAAGATAAAAAGAAGTGTGCAGAGTGTGTCTGGATGTATGTACCTGCAGGTGAGTTAAAATAGGCAGGTGGCTTGTTTTAGCTTGCTCGGCCCTCCAGGTGCTTCAATGCAAGAGGAGCCTGCCGGCCTCACTTTCTCTCTGCTCAGTCTGATTCTGTCTAAACTGGAACCAGGACAGGAGCTCACCAACGAAAACAACAAGACATGAGTGTGTTTTAGCTCAAAGGTAAATTTAGAAGATTAAAATCTCCTCCAAAAGGTTGGAATTGAAGCGAGTCAGCTCAGTCTCAACAATCACAAGCTATCTGTGAATAATTCTGGTGAAACACTGTTTGGTGTTAATTTCTTTATCAGACAGACTGAAGATGCAGCAGTTCTGACTTCTTTCTTTCTGTGACAAATCAAAAAGCCTTGTGCCTGTTTTCTTTTCTCCTCCTTAAGGTTTTGTTTCCGAAGCTGAAGTCAGAGCCGAGCGGAGGCTCTAAATGATTCCAGATGCTTGAAGAATTGAGCTCATGTGCGGATTAGAGAACAAAAAGATGTTCCCCTTCTCCTTCGGTTCTATTCTTTCCTTTTCCTACTTTTAGGATCAGAAAAGAAAAAGATCTCCTACAGTTATCGTTTTAAAGTTAAAACGAAAGACATTCCACAAAACTCTGATATCAAATTTCAAGAATATGGAACCAAAAGGTTTGGGGATTTGGAAAAAGAGAGTGGGAGGAGAGACCGAGGGCTGTAATCTTTTCTTAAACTTAACTGCTGTGAACGACGCAGCAAAGGAAAAACCTCGGCACGTGACTCCAGAGCCGAAACAGTGACACACCGACGGAGTGCATGACTTCAGGACCGGCTGGTTTTAAGAAGAAAGCACCTCCGGACTCGTCAGGGAGAGGCTGGGTGGGACCGGGGCTGGGTGGGACCGGGGCTGGGTTCAGGGGGCAGCAGGAGGTGGAGCTGCACTCCAACGCCTCCTGAACGGCGGGCTGGGGGGGGGTGAGAGAAATCAAGAACTTCAGAAATGTGTGAGACAGGTAGAGACAGGACGGAAATTAAAAGGAGAACGATCTATAGGCTGAAGCGTCTTCAAGACTTTCACCACAAAACGTCACATAAAGTCTCCACAGCCGCAAAGTGAGCCGAGACACAGTGGTGGTGGAGAGAGGGAGAGAGGGAGAGAGGGGATTCACTTCCACAGCCACATTTCCACGTTTCGTCTCATAAATGACGCCGAGCTCCAGGAAAGCTGCAGAGAGCAGGAATGCAGCTCTGAGTGTCTCGACATGTCGGACTGAGAGGAGTCCGGCTCTGGAGGCCCGACGAGAACCTTTCACTGGGCTTCAGATCCTCACGAGCACAGCTCACAGGCTTCTGGTGGTTCTTTGAATGTCCTGCTGTCCTATCAGTTACTGCTGTCAGTCGCCGGGGTCAGAGGGCACCGCAGTGGCAGGAAGCTGTGAACTCGGTCTTGAGTGAGTGTGTGTGTGTGTGTGTGTGTGTGTGTGTGTGTGTGTGTGTGTGTGTGTGTGGTCGCGGTCATTATCAGGTAAAGTATGACCATTACACATAATGATAACCTCCCCTCTCTGGGGCCTGGCCACTTTCAATTTAACTATTTCCCAATAAACAGAGGATGAAAATAGCATAAAAAAAACAATAGAAATATAAAATAATATGAATTTTAATGAAATAAAAATCTGATCTTATCAATTTTGTAGCTTTTTTTTTCTTGCCCTTTTTAAAGTTGTTTTGAAAATGAATAACTTCTAGAGTTTTCTGAAAGCTTCAGGTCAGTGTAATTCTGATGAAACAAGAAATACTAACAATACATCAATAGCACATCGATTCATTTTAAACTTGTGGAAACAGGCGTCTAATGAACACTGCTGCATCTGGAACGCTGTGGAAACGGGGGTTCAGGTCTGCAGCTGGTGAAACGAGTGCAGATTCACCCACCATCACAATAAACTCTCATTTCTCTCCCAAACAGACTCCGCCCATCTTTCCCCCCTCTGTGGTCGATTCTTACATTTTTTTGAGTCGACTGGTTTTGTTCCTCCTCTTCTCCACCTCAGCCAAGTATCCTCCCTTTGTTGATGTGGCAGGCCTGGGAAAGCGAGAGCCGGCAGAGAGCAGCGACTCCTCTTCTTTTCTTCTTTCTCTTTTTTCTTTTCTTTTTTTTTTCTTAGTCTTTTGCTTGCAAACGTGGACAGAGGAGAGAAAAAAATAGAAAAGTTTAAGAAGGCTAACACGATGACACAGAATGTCAGGTTTTGGAGAATTGGCTGCATGAGACACACACACACACACACACACACACACACACAACTTTAGCCCGTTTTAACCTGTTTTGGAGGAAATAGGGTTTGAGTGATCAGGCATCAGGGGTCAGCAGGTCACAGGCTTCACTGGGATGATTCTTACACCAGATGCCCTTCCTGCTCCGTCAGAGAGCGAGGAGTTTCCACTTCACCTGATTAACCACCAGGAGGGACGTTCGGTCGGCAGATAAATGAAAGGATTTGGTACTTTAGAACTCAGAAGAAGAAAATGAACTTGATATACACGATGATTATTGATCTGATGATCAGCTGATGAGGTGAAACTTTCAGTCTAGTCAGTGCAAGGTGCCAATTAGAGCGTTCAGTGAGTTTCCATTATGTGATGGAGAGAGAGAGAGAGAGAGAGAGAGAGAGAGAGAGAGAGAGAGAGAGAGAGAGAGAGAGACCTTTCCTTCTGGAGCTCAGCTGAGCTCAGACCAGGGAGGGACCTGACACTGATCTAAATGTGTCAAACCAGCTGGAGCCAATCACATTGTATCGCGTCCATGAAGCCCCCCCCCCCCACCCTCCAACCCTCCTCCCAGGACTTCTTCTAGTTAACCGTGTGACGTGGAGACCTCAGAATCTGATTTCTGACCTCTCTGACTTCTCTTCTCCTTTCTTCTACGTTCTTAAAGTAAAATATTTCATCCACAGAGACGGACCCAGCTGCAACAACGAGGTCCTAAAAGGGATTTTCTAACTCAGAAGCAGCATCAAATAACATTCAAATCTTCACTCACCACACAATTTTCAACTGTCTGCAGAAGGAACCCGACGTCGATCTAACAATATGAAATCATGAGGGAAAAAGGCTGTAATCTGCAGACTGCTGTAACTGCAGGGCGCTGCTGCCGAGCCGCGACGTGGAGCCATGACTCTGGTTCATCCGGAGCGCCTTCTTTATCTTCTTTCCTTCTTTCCTATCCAGTTCAATCTCTTTATGTCAGCATACATTTAGGGCCTGTTTACACAATACGTAATATTTGAGCCTGAATCTCAAACCGCACGTTTTCTCTGCAGAGTATCTAACATGTGAGTGAGTCCCTGTTTTAGCAGTTTGCATGGATGCCGTTGTTTCAGCAGCAGCTCATAAAACCTAATAGGCTGTTTTTCTATGTGTCACAGATGGAGATGGAGCCCCCTGCGCTCTGGAGGTTTGATAGAGGCAGGGAGTCTGTTTACTGACTCGTCCATGGTTTGACTAAGAACACAACACCTCCTGTGTGAGGCTATGAATAAAACCTGCCGCCTCGTCTTCTCTACCTGCTCTACGCTCCTCATTAGCGGAGACGAAGCTCACGGTTTTATGGAGACCTGGCAGTGACTGAGCCTGATCGCTACTTATCTTCATCCCTTCAATAACCAGCAAAAAGCCCCGTGGAAACAATCAGCCCGTCGACTCAGGAAGCAAGACCCTGGATGTTATCAGAGATTTAGCAGCCGGCTCAATCTGGAGCACCTGGGCTTTGATTATGTATCAGACAGTAAAAGAAACAAAAACTCAAATATCACTAAAGCCTTTCAGTATTTAGCTGTCATATTTTTGTTTTTTTTGTTTTTCAGTGTGAACGTCTCAAACAGCTGAAGTCTCAGTGCGTTATTGATCTGTTGACTGATCAGTCGACTGATCCACTTGCTGTTCTTATGCTGTGGAATTGCAATATTTTTTATCACTTTGCAGAATTCCTGAATGCATTTGTACTTTTTTTTCCCACATAAACTGACTAAATATAATGGATTATTGAGTATTTGTAGGTTATTGTGGTTTAATTTCACTGGCCTGGCTCTGTTGAGACTGAACTGAACTGCATGTAGCTGAAGCATTTTACCGCAGATTCAAAACAAGGATTTCTAACATCGATCAGCGTTCTTTTGTCAGTAATGTGATGGGATAAACTTTACTATGAGAGTAAAGCATTAAAAAGAGCCTCACTTTTCCCCGATTCAGTCTCTACCAGCCTCCTGCTGCACAAGGGCCCTAAAACGGCTTCTGGCTCCCAATTAAATAACACAAGCAGCTGAAACTCCTATAACCCACCCAGGGGTCCTGAAACACTCCATTTTTTTTTTTTAGAAAGGCCCTTAAACTACTCAGTTAGTAAATAATGAAGAGCCTCTTTTAAACTAACAGGTTCCTCCTGTGGGGCCCTCGAATAAGAATCTCAGCTTACTCCATTAAACACTCGTGTAAAAAAACACTTTTTTCCCTCAAACAAGCAGAAGTCTTTGATGTAGCATTGACATGGTGGAGGATCCCAAATGATAATAGAGGCGATGAGCTGATTGTTTTGTGGTTCTACGACGAGCACTTGGAGCCATCCTGTGAGGATCGATCCCTCCGCTGGCCGCAGCCGTGACGATGTTCGCTCAGGTTTCAGCAGCAGCATCCAGAAACATCTGGTTTTGTCGCTCTTGGACTCCGCCGAGGTTTCAGCCATCTTCCGTCTTCAGACTGGAAAAGAAATCTGAGCGAGGCCGTCGGGGAACCGGAGAGGAACGCAGTGTTTGGGTGAAATCTGGACCTGCGCTCCGACAAATCTGGTGTGAAATCAAACACATTTCGAGCTACGAGTGAAATTAGGATCCTGATCAGTTTTAACGGTGCTACATTACAGATCATCCGCTCCTCATGACTTAAACTGTTGTTGTAGACTCACAATGAGTGCTGGAATCCAAGCTTTCTAATTGTTTCAAATTTCCTACACGGAAAAGAATGTATCTTCTCTTCTGTACTTTATGAAACAGTTCTGAGTTTGTTTTGTTTGTGGTGGATTGTGTGATAGAGTCGTAGCTCTCAATCACAAGGTTGCAGGTTTGATTCCCCATCCCCCCCTTGTCCACATGTCCACGGAATGCCTTGCGCAGCAGCTGCTGCCTCCATTGGTGTGTGAATGGGTGAATGTGATCAAGCAGCGGAAAAGCACTACATAAGTGAAGTACATTTATTTCATATATCAGAGTCGTTTTGAATGTTCTATTATGAAATATTTAAATTTGCATCTTTGCATTATCTGCCTTTTCCTTAAATCCAGTTTACTGAGACCCTAAAGGAGATTAAACTACAGAGGACAGATGGATGGACTTACAGAGAAGTAACTATTGTCATCAACATCTCAGAGCTGAAGTTATGAAAGTCTAAAATACATCGAACAAATCAGCAGCGTCTCATCCGAGACGCTTCAGTTCTGATGACGACCTGAAAAAGTCTTTTTGAAATCAGAAGTATGAAGGACGACGTGAAAGACTGAGAGCCTCCACAGTTATTGACATTCTTCCACATCAGAGAAAGACCGGGACGTCTTCCTCGCTCCTCTTTCACCTCCCAGCCTATCTCAGTCTGCTCGTCTCGCTTCTCACTCCTTTGACTCATCCAGGCAGAAAACCAAGAGAAATAGGAGACAGGAAAGAAAAGGCCACAGCGGCTGACTGTGTGCGGCCAGAGACCAAACCCAGTGGACGTTTTTCCTCTTCTCTCCAGTCGAGAACCCTCTAATTTTGATTTTATTTTGGGATGAAAGTTTACTGGGCCGAAGTCTCACAGCAAAGCCAAAGTCCTGGAGCTCACCGGCCGGCCTCCACACTCGTCTGCTCACATGAGCTTCACACTCTGACTGTGTTTTCTCTTTTTGAGGATTATGGGAGTATTTTAGTCTCTGGAGGAGAAAAGTCATTGTTAAACAGGAGTGCCTGTTTTGTATTCATTTGACGTTTTAATATACAGTTAAATGCAGAACTGCAGCGGTAAATGAAGCGTCTGCTGAACCTCCAGTCGAGGGTCTGTGCACTTGTCAGTGAAATCACCTGGTTTAGAAGCGATCCAGGTGTGCATGCATGTGCAGGTGCAGCGAGTGCAGCAGGAAGATTACAGCTGTGTGTTTTAATGACAGTACTGAGCTCTCCGGTGGGCCTGCCCGAGTCCTCCTCGCTGTCACCGAAAGTGAAGGACGAGCCGCCGCTCAGCGATCAGGACTTCCCTCTGAGTGGCAGTCAGCTGCGTCTCAATCAGCAGCGGCAATAACCGCTGTTCAGGCTCACTGACTGAGAATAATCAGCGTGTGTGTGTGTGTGTGTGTGTGTGTGTGTGTGTGTGTGTGTGTGTGTGTGTGTGCGCGCGCGCGCGCGCACGTGTCCCTCCCAGAGCAGACAACGCTCTGAAAAAATCTGATCTGTCTGTCCGTGTCTGTTGCACTAGTGTGACAAAATCGAGGTAAAACACAGTTCTGCAAATAAATAAATAAATAAAAATAAATAAATAAAATTTAAAGATGAATAAATAAATAACATTTAAGTGGATTTCACATCTATCTATCTATCTATCTATCTATATATATATATATCTGTCTATCTATCTATCTAGCTATCTAGCTAGCTAGATAGCTAGTTAGTTAGTTAGTTAGTTAGTTAGTTAGTTAGTTAGGTAGTCCTTATGCTTGGTGCTAAACAATTACGAAACTCCAACCAAAAAGCTGCAAATGACAAGATTCAGATAATAAAACAGCTTTCTAAACCAGAGGAGAGCCCGAGAATGAATGAATGAATGAATGAATGAACGAATGAATGATTAAAAAAATAACTGATCTTCAATAATTGTTTCACAACTTAAGGAATGAATAAGAAAGAAAGAACGATAGAACATAACTGAAATTAAAAATGAGAACTACTGATAAAATCCAGTAAAAATAGCAAAGAATCATCAGCAGAGGAACATTTTTTTTCATATGAAGAATACATAAATGAATAAATAAATAAATAAATAAATAAATGAGTACATAAATAAGATATCATCTTAAATGTATTTATTCATTTACTTATTCATTCTTTCATTCATTTCTAAGCATAAATAAACATCTTTAGTATAAGGGGTTTTCAGGGTTAATCTCTGTCTCATCTCCATGCTAACAGCATCTCTCAGCTGCAGGTCTTGCAGTTGAGACTTGAGTTAGTAGTCAGCTGGAAAATTCACGAGTTCACATGACATTAATGGGCAGAGAGTAAGTCCTGCAACAATCAGCCAAACGCTGACAAATGGTTCTTTAACTCCCTCTATGTGAGTGAAGGCTTCTCCTCTGAAGCCCTGACTGCTGCTCATCCTGCAGCCACGAAGCTGGAGATGTTTCCATTGACAGAAATCATTACTGTAATTTGCAAACTTAAAGTCAAACACTCCTCCTTCGCTCCCACTGCTTTTCCCCAGATCTCCACCGGAGCAAACATCTGAAAGCTGTTAGTGCTACGTAAACTTCCAGGGTGACACAACAGGCGAGCATGAATCTCAGCTCCTCCTCCTCCCCCCTCCTCCTCCTCCTCCTCCTCCAGAGGTTTTGTGCACATGTGGCTGGCACCGACATACCTCCTCATGCATGAACTCTCTTCTTCTCAAGCCTCCATGCAGAAATCTAAACACAGCAAACTGTTTGCTGCAGAGCTAAAAGCATTTATCCTGCAGGATATGGAGTGAAAATACGCCGAATTGAGATTTTCTTTCTTTTGGTTTGTCTACTTTTGTGTACAGGCCGAAAATTACATTTTTGTGGTCTGAAAATGGGATTTCGTGGTCATGACTCAATAATTCATCGCCATGAAATATTATCAAATTTGTGTTTTGTGGCCTAAATTTAAAGGTTTATCTGGGGCTTTGAATGAAATAAACAAACAAGAAAACAAACAAATAAAAAGACAGACAGTGACAAAATGAACAAAAACTTTACAATAACTTCATTTATATAGTTATCATTAATTGTGATTCATGGTTTAAATTCGATATTATTATGAACAATTTATACAAACAGAGAAAGTTTTAAAAGTGTAGTAAAAGAAATAAAATAGCAAAGACTAATAATATGGAGAAATGCATCACAGTGACAACACCGGAACGATGGGAATATATGTTCCAGTACAACTACTGTTAAACTGATTCATTTAATGACGAGTTAAAGAAAATATACATCGATTAATCATATGATCGGTATTCACATTTGTCAGGAAAACAACAAAGTCTATAAAGTCTCCTGTGGCCATAAGATCATATGATGGGTTTGTTGTGTTTTTCTGTTAATTTCATTCTTCTATGCTTATACAAGACATGTTTAGCCCTTAAATATATTAATATTTAATATAAGCTATTTAATTTTTCATTTGTGTCACTGATAATTCAGGTTCTATTCTATTTGGAGCAAAGTTTCAAATAATTTCTCTCTGAGAATAACAGTTTTTCTCTTCTATGTGCTTGTATTCTATTCAAAATACATTTAAAAATAGGATGATATGTAAACAAAGATGATATAAATCCAGAACTTTCATTATATTTTCCAGAAATTAATTATTATTGTTGAAGTAACTAGTAAAATCTGAATTTAAAACATAAAATAAATGAAGAAAAACCTCTGCTGAATCTGAATCAGCCCTTAAGCATCATGAAAGTTTCTCCATATTTTCAAGACTTGAGGAAACCATGAAAGAATCCGAGCGGCTTTTCTGGTGTTTTTTTGTTTGTTTTGTGTCTCCGGAGAGAGAACAACCCCATCGGGAGCGCGAGGAACCCTCGAACGTGGCAACTTTACGCAGGAGGTGACAATAACGGAGGAGGAAGAGTGACGAGGAGAAGTGGAAGGAGGCTGCGGCCTTTTAAAGGGCTGGAAGTCGTATACACGGCTGAACGGCGGCTTCGCTCGGGAGGAGTGAGTTTTCCCCGTGCTGGAGAGCAGACCGCACTGCATTCTTCTCCATTGAGGTCACTTTTTTCTTCTCAGCCGTTCTGAAGCACTCAGCAAAGCCTGCGAGCGAGCGGATCGGCCTTCTGCACATGCTCAGAGCTTCCACTGGCTTCCTCAAACACACGTATAGAGGAAGGATCGTTACAGGTTCAAAAGGTAAACGTGTCCAAATGACAAGCAAGACTTTTCTTTGGAGTAATGGTGGAAAGTACTTCAGGTGGAAAGAGGTCTGAAAATTTGTACTCAAGACTGAGTCAAGACCAAAACCAGAGCATCCCAAGACCAAGACTGAGTCAAGCCTGAGATCAGAGCATCCCAAGACCCTAACCTCCAAAACCAAGAACAGACCGAGTCAAGACCAGCATCTTCAAAATGTGGTCTGGAGTCCAGGACCGGCCCTGACAACACAACATCGATTCTTTTCAAATCAATTAGACAAAAACCAGGGGTGTTTGCTGTAGGTATGGTTTGTCTTTGAGACACTAGTTTACCAGTTAAACCCCAAATCTAAAGACTAACTTGCTCCTGATGGATTGAGTATCTGATGTGAGACGAATTGACTCAGTGGAAAAGTAAAATCATGGCGTAAACTGGACCTAATTATCAGCAACAATTCGCATCTTTGAAACAGATATGGATAAATGCACAGGCAACGTAAAAACAGAAGTTCACTGAAGTGTTTCTTTTTTTATTTCCATGCATGTGAACTATAGATCTAAAGATCATCTGAAGTGCGAGGAGTTAGGAATGCACTGAAATATTCCTTGAAAATCGCTGCCTTAGCTGTGCACAAAAAAACTAGGACGCTGTTGGATTTCTTCGGTGTGGCTGAGGGGAGAGTCTGAGTCATCCAGCAGATGGGTTTTTTTCCCTACATATTTGCAGACTTCCCTGTTTCCCTTTCCACTGTCTCTTACTTTGAGTTTGACTTCTGTCTTTCTCTGTCTGTACCTCTCAGGTTTGTGGGAACCATGATCTCTTTAATGTGCATCTAAAAACTCTCCTTTTCTCTTTTCTAGAACCGAATATTCAACGTCAAACCGCTTCCTGCTTTTCTTTGTTGTTCTCTGTCTTTTGCTTTCCTCTCTATACTCCAACCTCCTACTTCCCCCACTTTCTTTCCTTCTTTCTTTTTTTCTCCTTTCGTCTTGTGAACATCTCTGTAGGACTGAGTATTTATGGGAGGCAGGCAGCTGCAGTAACGACATTTCCAGACGGGATTTCTGAGCTCATTTCCCTCCCGATGATTGGAGCTCGCTTTGTGTCAGATGTAAACTTCAGACTCCAACTCAGGCTCCTTGACACCATTTAGAGGTTAAATGCCGAGGTGACGAGTAACAAAGTGTTGATACTTCGTAGATTTATCAGACATGCCCTTTTCTGATGACTTTATACTTCTACTGCCTACATTTCAAGCCAAATAAATGAAATTTCCACTTGTTACATTCACCAGACTTTCCTGTGTTTTTGTAAATTTTGAAAATAAGATGCCTCTAAAAGTAACAAACAAGTGAATTTTTTTTTACGTCTGCTTTTGAATTTGAAAACACTTCAAACGCTTTCAAACTTTTAGAAAAATGGGGTTTCCTTACACAAACAACCAACAGTGCCCAGTAGTTGCCCAAAGTTAAAGCTGCATGGTTTTCAATACGATGTCATGTGAACACAAAACTTGTGAAAATGAAAACACAGTTTCACTTGAAATGCTGTCGTGTAAACGGGGCTTGGATGTGGTTCATGTTTGAACTGGTGGATCAGAGGGGGAATTAAGTTACTTGGCATTGTTACGACCCCCCGCCCCCAAAAAACAGCTCAGACTATGGAAGGAGGATGATTCAAAAATGCAAATAATCTTTGCAGAATTATGCAAAATGCAAAGAAAGCAAAGGGGAGAAAAAAAGCCGGGGGGGGGGGGGGGGGGGGGGGTGTTTAAGAGTCCAGGAGTGGGCCGACCCAACTTTCCCAGATGTGAGGATCCTGGAGTCAAACCACCCTGAAAGGAGCGCAGGTCAGCTGGAAACAGGGTGAAAACTAAACTATAACGCCACACGTTTCTGAACCTTTAATTGCGGTCCAGTCTGGGATGAAAACTCAAGTTTTCCTGCTTTTTCATGAATACTTCCCCCCATCATCTTCATGCTACCCCCCCCCCTCTGTCTCCAGGATCTCAGTTTGAGTTACTGTAACACAGAAATTTGACTCCCTCGTGCTCAGCAGGGCTCGTTGGTCTCTGTCTTGACTACATATGAAGACTTCACATACATCCTGTCAGATCGGGAGCTTGCTGATTGACTGTAGGAGTTCTCAGTCTGCTCTCATTTGAAGCCAGAGTATCGTCAGTTTGAGCTCTCTTTCTTTAGGTGAGTCTGCTCAGCTCCCTCTCTCCCCTCTCTCTCTGTTTTTAGAAGTGCCACGCTCGCCAGCAGTCTTGCACATTATCTGAAGTCAGGGAAGGATCCAGTCATATTTTCCATCCAGGCTCGGTGTCTGACTGGATGTCTGCTGGTGGGGGAGCGGAGGGATGGGAGAAAAGACGGAGGCAGGGCGAAGAAAGAGGGAGGGATGCAGAGCGGGGGCTCGGATGGGGGCTGGGACTCCGAAGAAAGCCAGATGCAGGAGACGGAAAGGAAAAGAAAACCAGACGGAGACAAGGCCTCGGCTGGGATGTGTTCTCTGTGTGCTTAACAGAGAAAAACTCATCTCTGCTCTGCAAATAAACCCTGAAAAGTGTTGTGACGAGAACCAGCATCCAGAGCGCTGCCTGAACGAGAGCTGGGCCCATTATTAAGTCCCTGCAGCGGTTGATACGGGAGGTGGCTTTGAGTTTGGTCCCTCGGTGCTTTATCTCACGCCCCAAAAAAGGAGGCGGCACAGAGAGGAGGGGGGAGCCTCTCAGACGAGGATTTACCTCTGAGCTGAACTCCCCTTCGATTGCATTCTCACTCAAATAGTTTGGGCTTTCAGTTTGTGTGCATTTCTAGAACCACGCAGTGGTTTGAGAGAGGATTGATGTTTGCATGGCGATGATCAGCTGGAATTGAACTGAACTGAATTAAATCAGCATAAACCCTTCCCAGTGAAGCTGTGTGGTCGATGAGACAGGCTTGATATTCCAAAAACATGAAATTAAAAGTGTTAAACCAACAGTGTGTCTGTCAGGTACCACCTTCAGTGCGATGTGATCTTATTTGCAGATGACAACATCTTGTTTGCTCACTGTTTATAGTGAGTGAGGTAAAAGTCTTTTTCTTTCTTTGCAAACATAACATTTGTAGTTCTTTGTTATTTTTTTATGGAGGAGAAACTGGCATTTACACAAAAGAATTTTCATGAGAATTGGGAAGAAAATGTATTTTTTTTTTTAAGTTTTGAACAATTTCCTTGATGATGTGATATTTAATCTGGCGTTTAAGCAGATCATGTTCTGAACCCTTCTTCTTAGGGAAAACTGTGAACCAAAAGTTTCTCCCAGTGGAGATGAAGCACCTCACATGGCTGCTTTCACACTGCTGTGTCAGTGACGAATGAGTGAGTGAATGTGGCTTCCATTCATCCTCTCATTTCGCCGTCCAGATGCATGTTAATGAAAATGTTCAGGTATTTCTCAGGGAGGGAGAGAGTGGAGCTCAGCTAACAAGCCCGAACCAGCCTGGAGGCTGAAGCAAACGTTGGCCTCAGTGGGATGATTGCAGCTCCCATCAGGCTCTGCTCCGAGTCGCAGTCAGAAGTGGGTTCAGGCGTTCACCCTGTAATTGAGCGTTTACCCAGAATGCAGCGTGGAAGTCCCTGGTTTTTTTCCCCCCCGTCTCTCCTCCTTTGAATGAGCTTGGCACAGTCTGGAGCAGAGCTGGAAGGTTTATTTTCATGGAGGCGACTGCTGTGGTGACACCAGTTATTTCCCGTCTGCACACGTATACCAGAGTCTCGCGCCGACCCGAGGCTCACATTTTGTGAAAGTGTTTAGACAATACTTTGGTGAGGATGTTGCACTGTTCTCCAATCGTGTGTATGTGTGTGTGTAAGGACGAATCGCAGCTATCCACACTCTACAACATGAATATAATAAACTTTGCCAACAACATGGAGTTTGCTGTGTGCAGATTACAGAAACTGTGCACCATCATCCATTCACGCAAAAAGAAACTCACGGAACATGAACGGAGTCCTCGACCTTCTGGCTTTTATGTGTTTGAAGAGAAATCCCTAAAAAAGGAGAAAGAGGAAAATGAGAAAGGACAGTTTAGAATGCCAGTGTTATCAGTACTTCATGTGCTCGGTCAGCAGAACAGTGTGGAGCTACTTCATCTTCTTCTTCCTTTCTTCATCACAGCTGAACAGAAAATCAGCACATATAACTTTTGAGGGGAGCTACAGATGAGCAGTATTACAGTTTGGGCCGTTCTCTTGATAACAGCCATTTAGAATATAAAGATACACTTCACACTGACTGACTTTATTTGCGATACTGTACAATTTTCCCGGCGGCACCCTGTCATTTGTGTGCAGCAGGTGGGCCTCCGATCGCTCCTGCTTCAGCAAAGCGTGAAATATTGGTGCGAAGCCCCATCATTGAAAGTGATTAACAAACGTGGTAATGTCCTGAAACAAAGACTTAACAGCGAGGGATAGTGGGATCATTGCAAAATGCCGGTTCAGTTAAGGGAGGCATTATAGATGATAATAGTAACAAATACTTCCCGGTGCTTTGAATAAGGAGGAGGAACGGCACCCAGGCAGGAAAGGAAAGAGGGACTGATCAGAGAGAGAGAGAGAGAGAGAGGGAGAGAGAGAGAGAGAGAGGAGGAGGTTTGAGTTGGAGTCTTACAAGTAGAAACACGTGGACAGACGCAGGCAGATGCTACGTGTTGCTGGCTTCAGCGCAGAGGCTTGCTGGGGAATGCTAAGCTTTTGTTTCATGGCAGCTCGGCGCACTGGAAGTGCTTCATGTGAACGACCCCCCACGGGGTCAAAGTCATTAGTCCAGAGCCCAGTTTGGTCTTTAGTGGACCGGGTCAGTTAACTGACAGCATGATAACCGATAGATACTGAAAGTCCAGGATGGAATTCATTTACTTCAATAGATTTTTATAAAAATCTGTTTGTTGCATCCAAAAATGTCTGAAAGCAGCTGAATCTTTGAATGTTTGAGATCCCTCCCACCTGAACAAATGACAATTAGCACGCATATATTTTTTGCAAAGTGATTTCTGCAGCTTCCATATATGCACGAAAAACTTTTGGCTTTTTTCTGATACGACGAAGAGTTTTGACTGTTATTTCTGAGTCGTGCATTGTTTCAGACCCAGTTGATGTGAGGTTTTGAGTGAAAGCGCATCATTTTTGTATTGTAGTTTCAGGAAAATTTGGCCAAAAATAGTTATCATGTTGAGCCACTGGTGGGTGATTCTGTTTGTTTTTGTAATGGAATCTCATCATATGCAGATGATAACACTGTAAGCATTGATAATGGTGAGTTCACATCCACTGACATGAACAGACCAAGCTGGATTGTTGGAGCCGTCATTACACAGAAATATCGATCTGCTGTTCTTGACAAAAATTCGAACTTGTGTTTTCTTTCTTACAGTTTAGCTTTTTTCAGGGTCAAGTTCGTCTCACAGTGGACTGACTGGGGTTTATGGCCTTGTAGCCCGTGAAGCATCCATTTGATTTTTGCTCTATTCTCATTAAATCCTCTTTGAGAACACAACCTGCGACATCCTGGGCTCGTGTCCCGTCCCGAAGCTGCCAGCGACAAAACAAGGAATTTCCTTCCCAGAGCACGGCGGCTCATATTCACTTGTTTCTGCTCTCCTGGTGTTATGACACAAAGACAGACTCACACAGATGGAAATCTACTGACTACCTGCACTGGCAGTCAGCGGAGTTTGGATTGTTACTCGAGAATCTGTCCTAATGTCTTATCCACTGGTGAGAAAAAACATGGAGCTTCAAACTCACAATGGTAGAATCTCTAACGGCAGCTGAAAGGCTATAAAGTCAGCTCTGAACGCTTCCACCCAAACCACCAGTCTCAACTCTGGATATTATAGATTGCAGCGACTTGAGTCCAAGGCAAACAGCAGAAAATTACCACTTCTATTTAAATACTGCGCTGCGAGCTTCAGCTTCATTTCACTGAAGGAAAGTCGCTCTGAAAGCTGCTCCAAAGAGGGATTTTCTGGATTTTGCACATTCAGAAAATGGATGAAAACAAAAGATGGCTAGTAGAGACAGCTACAGTCTAACTAAGAGAGAAAAGTTAAAAGACAGACCTTATGGAAGGAATTTCTCCAAACAGGAATAATCTGCTCTCATTTTACTGAAACACGTCACCAGATTGACTGATGATGCTCGCAGAACAAAGCTGCCGGAAACTTAACAGTAGCTATTACACCAAACTCTTGTTTGATGGAGGAGCAGGAGCATCTGACTTCAACTGATTGGTATAACTTCAGCTGACATCCAGCTAGAACATCTTCACATTATAGAGAATCTTCACATTTTAGACCACCTTCAGATTATAGACCACCTTCAGATTATAGAGCGTCTGACTGGTTTAACCTAAGATAATGTTCCAGATTATGGAGCGTCTTCCTTCCAGTGACTGAACTTGTGAGTGAATTGGTCTTTAAATGGATCCACACAGAGCTGACAGCTCAGATGATGCGATGCTGCAGTAACGCAACTTCGTGCAAATATCACGAAAAAAATTTAGAAAAAATGAAGAGTGAAGCAAAAGTAACTTTTCCATGCAGTGATAGAACTTTAGATTAAATTCAGTAGCAGATTGAGTCATCCACTTTTTGTGGAATTGAGTAATAATTTTATTCAGAGTCAAGCACATTTTTTTTCTTTCTTGGCTCACTATTTTTGACATAAATCAAAAAAGTTTCACCTGTCCTAAAACCAAATAAGTACATTAATAACTCCTACATGTCACTCCTGTTTGTTATAATCCGTTCACAAATCACTCAGTAGATTTTGTGAAACTTTGAATTAACTGTAAAATATTGCACCAAATCACTGTGTCAATAAAATGTTTGAGAAATTCTTTCAATATTGATGTCAAACAGATTAATGATTTAAAATGCACAAACTTTTAAATGATAATAAGAACATTCTGCACTGAATGTTGTGTATACCACAATATGTGTTCTAATGACGTGACATGTCTTGTTTAATGTGACCAGACAAAGTGACAACTCGTCAAGTGATTATATGTTTGTTCCAAGAGTTCAAGCACACAGAATGTTTCAATCTGTGTACTCACAATAAATATTCATCTGCATCTGAAGCTAGAACACAGCTAAGATGATGGACTTCTGATTAACACATCTCTCGATCCTGCACTTCCTTGTGTTCAGAAAGCGAAGCCGTCACAGTTTTTTAGGTTGAATTCAGATTAGAAATAGAAATGTGCGGCAGAGAGAGCGAAGGGAAGGTCAGACTGGGCCACACTGTAGTTGTAGAAGCTGCAACGTGTCCACAGCTCAACCAGACTGCTTTGTGGATGTGCCAGGTTTTCTTCTCTCCCTCCCTCCTTCCCTCCCTCCCTCCCTTTGTCTCTCTCATCCTGGGATGGGATTGTTTCATTTGGGAAAAGTTGTACTTCATTGAAACTCAACCACGCTGCAAATGTGATATACATGTTTTGTTTGTATCAAAGTTATAGAGGGGGAAGAGTTTCAGACATTAATGGAAGCATGAAGAGTTTGAAGGTGACATTTCATGATGGCACCAGGTCCATGTGGCTCATATGTTCAGATATTTTTTAATAACAACAAACGATAATCTGCATACTGGAGTAAATCTGAAGGTGCGCACAAATGTGACATAAAAGATGAAAAAAGAGAACAGATTTATTTTCATTTTCAGTGGGGTTTTGTAAAGAAAGGAGTTATTTACATTGAGTTTATAAATATTCCAAAAGCCAAATTTTGGCAATATAGGTTTCTTGTCTTCATTGCTGCGTAAAATGCGCACAGACGTCCCCGCTGATGCTCGTCCCCTGAAACCATTAAGTTGATTTGTTTTGAAGGATAAAAGTGGAATAAGACCCTGCATCACTTAAAACAGATCTGCGTTCCCTATAATTCAATCGCGTATTAATGAAATCCAAACCCGCCACAAATGACTCGGCGACGCATTCTCACAGGCTGCGTGATGGAGAGCTCAGGCGCAAAAGGACGCAAAAGTCTCAATAAAGAAGATCCGCCGGGGGTGAGGAGATTATCAGACACGTCTGCGCGGCGTGCAGTCGGTGCGTGAAGTGATGCGTTTTCTCGTCTTCCACGTTTGAGCTGAAACGTGAACTTGTTTGACATGTTTTAAGACGGCCCCCACTTCGCCCTCCGATGAAGGAGGGACTGCCCCATCAACACGCACGAGTCCTCTGGTTTGCGCGCAGGACCTCCCCAAAAAGTTTGGGCATATAAAAGCCAAGCTAAGTCATTTGTTTAGGCAGTAGGGAGTTTCTGCTAGGGTCTGGATTGGAGTTACGCACAGACCGGACCCTACCCTGTATGAGTGGTGTCTGAGGAGAAAAAGAGGATTCCCCTTTCCGCAAAGAATCTACATGTCTAATATTTAGACATGTTCAGCTTTGTGGATATCCGGCTAGCGCTGTTGCTCTGCGCAACAGTGCTTTTGGCGAGAGGTCAAGGCGAGGATGATAGTAAGTATCACTTTCCAAACATTGATTTGAGTTGCTTCTTTTTCTTTTTTTTCTTCTTTTTTTCGCCTGGACGGTGGCGCCCTCAGGACGTGGATAGCCCTCAAGGATGCTGAGCAGTGTGCAGGAACTGATCGTCCTCAGTGGGATACAGGACTCCAGAGCGCACAGATGGGGGAAGTTGTTACGCAGTGAGGCGTTTTGTTGGGTCTTTTTGGAGATCTGGACGCGAAATAGGAATCTATAGACTGGATTTCCCTCTCCCCCTTAATGCTGTGCTCCTCTCACTGGCGTGCAGATACACGCTCAGTGTGCGTCCTCCTGCCCAGGACTGCAAACCCGAGGGGCGCAGCGCGCCGCAGATGCGCAATGACACGACACTGAGTCCCGCACAGGAAAAAAGAAATCTTATTGTGATGAGATCCAGTCTGGGCTGTGTCGCTATATGACCTGGGAATCAGGTTTTACTTTGGCTTGGATTAATTAATAACTGTAAATAATAAATAAATTGAAAAAAGGTTTCCCCCTCTATCCAAAATATTGTTCCAAAGTCCAAAAGTTTTTTTTCCTCAACAGTTCGACCAAATCTCCCTATTAAAAGTGCAGACAGGAGTCCTTTGGGTAATTAAACCAAACGAATCCAGATGCCATCAGTCGTTTTAGGGTCAAACTTTCGTGCAGAACATGCTTCCAGAGGATTTTTCTGCAGAAATGAACTTTTTCCCCCCTTTAAGCATTTAGAAATCTGGATTTGTTCAAATGGAAAAAACAAAGACCATGGAAAAATTGCTGAGGACTGACGTCGACAGTGGAGCGGTCTAGACGCCAATTAATCACCACATCTGTGAGGGCGCGGAAGGCCTCGTGTTACAGGTCACCAGCGCCGCCATGTGGCGAGTTGCTGGAACTGCACCCTGAGACCAGGGTCCTCCCACTCCACCAACTGTAGCACTGACGCAAAGTCAGTTTCCACTCACACTGTTTGAATGGAATTAATCCAAGAATCAGCAGCAGGCTGTGTGTAAATACAATAAATATGAAGTCATATCTTAGCAGCAGGGCTGTAAAGCGTTTTATGTCACATGTGTGTCAGAACCAGATCAATTTCAGTTCCTTTAACTGCCATTACAAAGCACATGCCTCAGTATTTAAACACCAGATTTCCTCCCGGTTTGTTTTTGGCTCATTGACATGAAGAATCATCCATAAGGCCGAGCGCAGCCACTCCCTGCATGTCAGTATCACTTCATCAAGGCCAGATGTGACAAGAAAACATCAACACTTCCTTCATTTTCAGCGTCTGCTATCAGAATCCTGAAACTCACAGCGGTTTGTTTGTCTCCCCTCAGGCCCATTTGGCAGCTGCACATTAGATGGACAGTTGTACAACGACAAGGACGTGTGGAAACCAGAGCCATGCCAGATCTGCGTGTGCGACAGCGGGACCGTCATGTGCGATGAAGTGATCTGCGAGGACACGTCCGACTGCGCCGACCCCATCATCCCCGATGGAGAGTGCTGCCCTATCTGCCCCGACACCGACACCCCCGATGATGGTACTGCCCCCTTCCACTTCTCTGCCTTGCAGTTAGACGTGTACCGATTCCGTCCCGCCTCCCCTCCTCCGTCTGGCCATTCACAAGTGGACTCCGGGCCCCTCCACCCGTCCGATTGAGGATTTTTAATCTGAAAAAGAATCGCTTCGGATTACACTCTTTTTTTAAAGAAAGAAAATGGATTATCCCTGCTCTTTGGCAAAGTTTGAAAATATGAATTTATTTTGCGTTTCAGCTGTTCCATCTATCACATGTCCAGAGAACGCTCTCTATTCCAGTTTTTCCTCCATGTTTTATTGCAAATATCATTAATCTCTTGGATTACACTGAACGAAGTAGTTTGACTTTTGCAAAACTTGCAGATGACTCAGATTGTGTTTCTTGAGATGTTCCTGACGTGTTCTTCTCTTTTGGTTCCGTAGAAACCGTGATGCCACCCACTGAGGAGGTACTTTCCATTATCGATCATTCAGACATGATATCATGCTTACATTTAGGTTCATTCAGATTCATGTGCTCACCCACTTTTCTTCTGTCTGTCCATAGCCCATTGAGGGAGGTCCTGGTGAGAAGGGAGACAGGGTAGGTTTCACTTCACTAAAGTATTCTTTCTGTCCTTCGATGCAAATGAAACTTTGTTTTTATAGTTTTAGTTATTTGTACTGAGATCCAAGCTTTAAAGGCTTAAAATCAGATACACTGTTGCAACTAAAGACAAATTGTGGCACCGCGGTTTTCCCTGCATGCTTTAGATTCTGTTTCATTGGATTATTATCATGAGGACCTCAGATTTCACTTTACTGTTAGAAATGTAGAAATATTCTCCACTTGCCGAGCGAGCTCCTGCAGATTAACCTTGAGGTGATGACGCTGATGTAAATATCGTCGATGACCTTTGATAATTAGGTCACAGGGTCAGGAGGTCATAGAGAGTTCAAAGGTCACTGACCTTTTTTCCCCCCATGATAAACAACAACGTTTTAACTGGACAGAGATAAACAGCATAACTCGACATTTTCCTCTATAATTTAAAGCGTGTTGCTCTTTCTGTGTCCCTGTATATAAATGTCATTTATGGTTGTGTTTGTGTTTGTGTTTGTGACCTTTGGGAGGATTTCTGACCTCATCTGAATAATTTCTCATGAGCTTCGCTGACCGGCAGTCTGACCTTCCCCTCAGGGTCCCGTCGGTCCTCCTGGCAATGACGGATTCCCCGGACAGCCCGGCCTGCCCGGACCTCCCGGCCCCCCTGGCCCCCCTGGCCTTGGCGGAGTGAGTATCATCACGTCAGGTCACCCGGGAGGTCAAAGTTCAAACACGTCTCCGATCAGACTGTTCGATGGGGACCCGGTTAACGTGCACATTTTAGAGACAGACGAGCAGGAAGCGAATGGTTTCACGTGCTGAATGTTTCAGATCAGTCACTCCAGGCGGGATTTCAGCTTCATGACCTCTGACCTCTGAGTCCTGCTCTCTTCTCTCTGCAGAACTTCTCTCCTCAGATGAGCTACACTGACCACTCCAAGGCCAGCGGCCCCCCAGTCCCCGGCCCAATGGTAGGAAAGCCTCCCTCTGTCACACCTCCGTTTGATAATGATGCAAAAACAAAATGGATGAAACTGAAACGCCGTCCTGTGCCTTCACCTCCAGGGTCCCATGGGTCCTCGTGGTCCTCCTGGACCCTCTGGCCCCAGCGTAAGTCCTCCTCTTCACCAAAAACCCTCTAACAAATGTTTTATGAATGCACTGAGAGATGCTGGATTGACCCTCCTCTCTTGCCGTCTCTCAGGGTCCTCAGGGATTCACCGGACCCCCTGGAGAGCCCGGCGAGCCCGGCGCTGCAGTAAGTAAAGCTATTGTCCTCTGAACGTGTGTTCCGAGCGAAGACGATCTTCAAATAAGAGTCAAATCTCAGCTCGTTTACAAGAATGGAGCTCAGACCTGAGCTCGGTTCTGAAGCTCTGATTTGAAGTCTGGACTTTTTCAGTTAGAAATCCCTTCCGGCAGGAAGTGCTCTCCGGCCTACTTCCTGTTGGAGTCACTGACCCAGAAACGCACCTTCACCTCCCCTCCTCTTTGCCCTCAGCTCATGTTCAGTACTTGCCTCTGCTGGTCGACATGAAATCGCCGCTGACTGATTTCGTTGTCGCTGTTTTCAGGGTCCCATGGGTTCTCGCGGTCCCTCCGGCCCCCCCGGAAAGAACGGAGACGATGTGAGTGATTTATAGATGATTAGCTGTACGGCGAGCGGCGGACGCCGCTGTACGACCAGACGGAGCTTTGTTGTGTGACGTAGCTTATTGTCTGGGTCTTCCCTTCCGCAGGGTGAGCCCGGCAAACCCGGCCGCCCCGGTGAGCGCGGAGCTGCTGGCCCTCAGGTGAGTGTCGTCACGGCGACGGGGAGCAAATGTCCTCTCTGTTAACCTTTGATTTGACGACTGTCCCCCCCCTCCCCCGACGCACAGGGAGCTCGTGGATTCCCAGGAACCCCCGGACTGCCCGGCATCAAGGGACACAGAGTAAGTCTGTCAGACCTCCTGGAAGCCGGCCGCCGGCCGCCAGCCTCCTGCCAAGGCGCCACTGAGCCCGGCCGTTTCGTTTACAGGGTTTCAGCGGTCTGGACGGAGCCAAGGGAGACGCCGGACCTGCTGGCCCCAAGGTAACGCCAGAGCCTTCAGCTCTACGCCGGCTTCAGCGTCTGTCCTCCGCCAGCTGACGTCTTTCTCCCTTCTGTCTCCGTCTGCAGGGAGAGAGCGGCGTCTCCGGTGAGAACGGCGTTCCTGGAGCGATGGTAGGTTTGAAGCCTCTGAGCCGGTCGTCCTTCACGGCGAGGACAGCGTGAGACGTGTCCCACAGCTGAGGTTCGTCTCGTGTCTTCCAGGGCGCTCGCGGTCTTCCCGGTGAGAGAGGCCGCCCCGGACCTCCCGGCCCATCCGTAAGCACCGCCGCCCCGCCTCTCTACCCCCCCGTCGTGTCAGGTGTGCAGGTGTGTGACGTGACGTCTGTCCTCTCCGCAGGGAGCCCGCGGTAACGACGGTAACACCGGTGCTGCTGGTCCTCCTGTGAGTATCCCAGAAGTCCTGGTTCCTGATGCTCTCAGGCCAAACCTCCCCAGACAGGCTCTGTCTCTCCAGCTCTGCTAAACATGTCTGTCTGTCCTGCAGGGACCCACTGGACCCGCTGGACCCCCCGGATTCCCCGGTGGTGCTGGTGCTAAGGTGAGCCACTCACTTCATCAACCTCAAGTCATCGTCACTCTCAGCCAATCACGACTCAATTACCACAGTCACCTCTGAGCCACTGAGCCGACTGTCCCCGCGGCCTCAGTGGCTTCGTGGTGATCACATGATCACACGGTGAACTTTAAGGAGGAGTTTAGAGTTTGAAGGACGGATCTCAGTGCGACTGATCCGACCTGAGTGACCTCCAGCCGCCAGATGGCACCAGGAGGCGCCTAATCAGTCTGATTCTCCATTATTGCAAACCGAAAGTGCTTTTAACATGAGCGTTCCATGTACATGAGCATGCACGTTGCACATGCACGCTCATATGCAAAATATAAACACTGTTTCATATGAAGGAAACAATTAGATTAAAGAAGAGAACAGAAAAGTGATGGTATGTAATGAACACATAAAAAAATGGTTAAAATCGAATATAGAAATGTTTGGATCAAATATTGCGTATTTACAATGTAATCTCTATAAAACCACAGCAAAAACAGGTCAAATATACTGGAAAATCTGATTAAATGGCGAAAGTCAAACAAATGACAAAAGTTATGGAATAAAAGAGAAGATAGAAGTTAAATATCAGTGATTGTACCGTTAATCTGGTTTCCGAGCTGTGCTCTGCTGGCTCTGCGTCTTTTCTGTGTCTTCCTGCTGCAACACGTCTTCATGAAGCTCTGCAGGAAACCAGTCAGTCCATTCAGGTTGAAACCATGTGGCCTTCCAGAGGTGAAACATCTGCACTAATGCAGCTCATCCCACAGACTCCTGATTTATTTCACTGAAATAAAGGAAAAACAAACAATTATGAACTATTTCATCTCTGTCTGCAGACCTCTAAAGGCCAACAGAGTTTGTAAAGTAAAACTGCGTAATCGATCATTTCCATCCTGGGGTTTTGTTTCTGTACATTTGAAGACTTTCTGGAATCATTTATAATAATCCTGTGAGTCCCAGAAAACCCTGCAGAACCTTCCTGATTCTGCAGAACTCGAACTGCTCTAGAACTCTAACCACGGTTTAGAACCGTCCCTGAATCTGTCATGAACGGCAGAATCTCACGAGGCGAAGAACCGTCACGCGTTCTGGAAACCTTTGAGCTGCGGAATTCTCACATATTCTAAAACCACAGCAGGATTTGCGACACCCGAATTCTTGAAATCGCTCATAAACCAGAACTTGGATCATTCCTACAACTCCGACAGAAAAACGAGATCTAGAACTTTAATTAAATAAATCTGGCTCTCTCAGGAACTCTCTGACCTGTGCAGCTTCTAGAACTCCTCTAAAACCCTGACCTGTGAAGAGACGGTCTTCACTTCATTCAGACTAAATCAAGCAGTCAGGATTATGAACCATGAACTGAACTGCAGGCCTCGTCTCGTCATAACGGAGACACTGTAAGCATCGACCGATATGGCTTTTTTAGGGCCGATGCCGATTATCGGTACTTAGGGAAACCGATAACCGATACGTCGAACCGATATTCACAGCCCAGAGTAGTGACTTCAGGCAGGGAGAGAGAGAGAGAGAGAGAGAGAGAGAGAGAGAGAGAGAGACGGCTGTATATATGATCCAAACAGCACATTTTTAAATTATTTTATTTTATCGGCTATCGGTGGAAAAAAAGTCCAATGCCGATTATTAGAAAAATGCCCAACATCGGCCGATATTATCGGCCAGGCCGATAACTGGTCGATCCTTAGGAAACATGACTGGAGGTTCTGCTCCGGCCGGGTTTGGACTCGGCCCTCCTGACCTTTAACCCCCCCACAGGGAGAGACCGGTCCCGCTGGAGGCCGTGGATCTGAGGGACCCCAGGGAGCCCGTGGTGAGCCCGGTAACCCCGGACCTGCTGGAGCTGCCGGACCTGCTGTGAGTTTTACCGACTTCCTGTTCCTCTGTTTTTATTTTTGAATCATGTTTCTACGAGCGTTGACCTCTTGACCTCCACTCTCAACAGGGCGCTCCTGGATCTGACGGTTCTGCTGGTGCTAAGGGATCTCCTGTAAGTATCATCCATGTTGTCTGCATCCGTTCCGCTCTGACCCGGTTCTGTCCGTCCTCTAAACACGCCGACGCTTCGTCCCGCAGGGCGCCGCCGGTATCGCCGGCGCTCCCGGTTTCCCCGGTGCTCGCGGTCCTGCTGGAGCTCAGGGAGCCGTCGGTGCTCCTGGTGCTAAGGGTAACAACGTGAGTACGCCTCCGGTCGGGTGAACCTGGTCGCTGCGGAGATCCGGGACGAACTGACGGAACGTTTCTGCCCACAGGGAGACATCGGTGCCCCTGGTCCTAAGGGAGAGCCTGGTGCCAAGGGAGAGCCCGTAAGTGTCGGAACACCTCGGTCTCTGTAGAACCAGAACCAGGACTTGACTGGGTCTTTGGGTTCCAGGGCCCCGCTGGAGTTCAGGGACTTCCTGGCCCCTCTGGCGAGGAGGGAAAGCGAGGAGCTCGTGGTGAGCCTGGCGGCGGCGGACCCCGTGGACCCCCCGGAGAGCGCGTAGGCCACTTTCTTTTTCCCTCTTGAACGTCACTCCTCGGATTAATCGATATATTGAGTTGCTGGGTGAATTCCCGGGGGACTGACCGGTTGGGGTGTCCGTCTCTCTGGCAGGGCGCCCCCGGTGCTCGCGGGTTCCCCGGTGCTGACGGAGGTGCTGGAGGCAAGGTGAGCTCATCGATACGCTGAATTCACTCTCATTCGGCTCAGAAAACCTGCTTAAAACTTTTCCGACCGAACGGATGGATGTAAGTCCTGATTCCAGAAGAGCTGCAGGAGCCAGAACTGCCACGAGATCCAACATGAATTCAGTTTTCTACCTACTTCCTGTTTATTCCTTTGGTTTTTCAGACAGTTTTTTTTATTTAATACCAAAATTTAAAGAGATTTTAGCCTCGATGAGGGTGTCTAGGAATTCACTGAAGAGCAAAAATTAATAAAAAATTTAAATTTATTTATTTTTATTAATATTTTTTTATGTTATATTTATTTATATATATGTATATATAATTTATATATTTATTTATATTTATTTTATGTTTTATATTTTTATTTATTTATTTATTTATTATAAATAAAAATTTTAATTAAAGCAAAACTTCCTGTTTGTGTCCAGGAGCAAGTTTTGAAATTAATTTAACTAAAAATGTACTTAGGAATTTAAGGAAGCAGCTTTTAGCCGCTCTGAACGGTAGTTCCATCCCGTTAAAGGTGCCTGAGAGCAAGGCATTGAACTCTCCTGCTGCTCAATAACCAGATATGTCAGCGATCGCCGTGGCGTCGCCGTTTCTCCTGACTGTTCTCCATTCGGCCCGCAGGGAGCCCCCGGTGAGCGCGGTGCCCCCGGACCTCTGGGACCCCAAGGATCCACTGGCGAGGCCGGTGTTCCAGGCGCCCCCGGTGCACCTGGATCCAAGGTGAGTGCGAGCTCAGATCCGCCGGTGGAGGCGAGCCTGCTGTGTTTCCTGGACTCATGAGGTCCGGTGTCCCTGCAGGGAGTGACCGGCAGCCCCGGAAGCCCCGGAGCCGACGGCAAAGCCGGACCTGCTGTGAGTACGATTCTCTATCTACACACAAACCGGGGGGGCGAGCGTCAAGACCGGACGGACTCTATCGATACATCTGATGACTGTTTAGGGCGCTACTGGACAAGATGGCCGCCCCGGACCCCCTGGACCCGCCGGATCCAGAGGACAGCCCGGAGTGATGGGATTCCCCGGATCAAAGGGAGCTGCTGTGAGTCACACAGATTTAACCCTTTACGCTCAACGACATGGAAATCCAGCATTTTCCCCAAGTCAGTTTAACCAAAGATATGTCTGACATGCAATCAGACGTTTATCAGTGCTGTCATTTTTCTCATATTTTCATGATTATTTTAATATTCTAACACTGGTTTTGAAAAAGACAGGAGGGAATGGAAAGGTTATCTGCCTTCAATCAAGCAAAGCAGAGGATTAGGACTTTTAATTTGATAAAAATATAAATGCAAAAACTTATATTTTTCACTCTCATTCAGTTTCTGTTTTATCCTCTGAGCCTGTATATTTACCCCCCCCCCCCTTTTTTTTTAAAAAAAACTGTCATTGTACTTTTAAGATATTCAGTAAATTAATAATAAATGATAGATGTTGAAAGCCAGAAGTGATCTGTGAAAACTGACATTTTTAACCCATTCATAGCAAAAACCGTCCATAAACTAAGTTAAAGTGGACATATTGAGGATCAGTTTGTAAAGAAGATTGATTTTGTTATAAAAACTGAAGACAGCGATAAAGAAAAGTCTCTTTTCGAGCAGATTGACGTGCGGATGCCTGATTTTTAAAAAATTTTTGTTCAGGGTGAGGGTGGAAAGCCCGGTGAGAGAGGACCTGCTGGAGCTGTCGGCGCTGTCGTAAGTACCCCTTCACTTTCACATCTTAAAGATGAATACTGAGGATGAAGATGATGATGATGATGAAGATGATGATGATGATGATGATGATGATGATGTTGCTCACAGGGCGCTCCTGGTAAAGACGGAGATGTTGGCGCTCCTGGACCTTCTGGCCCTGCCGTACGTATCCCACAAGTCTGAGAAACGTCCCGACCCCTCGGGGGGACGCGCGCCGTAGCTTTCTCATCACTCCTGTTTCTGTTCAGGGAGCCGCTGGAGAGAAGGGAGAGCAGGGACCTGCCGGTCCTCCCGGATTCCAGGTATACTGCAGTTTTTTCTCTATTTTCTTCAAATTTTCTTCTATATTTGTTGCCGAATCTTTAATCTTTAATCTTTTTCCTCGAATCGGTGTGCAGGGTCCTCCCGGACCCCAAGGTGCTACTGGCGAGACTGGCAAGCCCGGTGAGCAGGTATGAACTGGAGACAGATCGTCCGAATCTGAGCAGTAGATTAAAGAAACACCCGTCATCTCACCGTCTCTCCCTCTGGTCAGGGCGTTCCTGGAGAGGTTGGACCCAGCGGCCCGTCTGGACCCAGAGTGAGTCTCCGAAGCTTTTCCAGCCTGGTTTTAAAAAAGAACAAAAAACAGTGTTCCGTGAGTGATGCGACGTTCCGTCTCCCGTTCAGGGTGAGAGAGGATTCCCCGGCGAGCGCGGAGCTCCCGGCGCCGTCGGCCCAGCTGGAGCCCGTGGTGCCCCCGGAGCCTCCGGCAACGATGGAGCCAAGGTCAGTGCAGTAAAATCCCACTGATCCCATCCAGACACGCTGAAAACACATCCAAGACAAGACTCGCAAACCAGATTCCATTCAGGCTCCTTAAATCCAACTTAATTCTACAAAGTGGAAGAGAAGTAACCTCCAATACCGGGAGATTTTGTTGCAAACGAGACTTTTCTGGAGTATTTTCAGGGTTTGATATTTCATGATTCGTAACACATTTAGTGGAAAGTCAGTCATTCGGGGTTAGGGTTAGGGTCGGCTCCGAAATACAATCCACATCGAGTGAAGCGGATCCACTCGGGCGTTTACATGACGCATTTACAATCCCGCGCCGCCATATAAGCGGATTATACGGGTCCATGTAAACGTGCCTCCCGACTCTCTTCTTCACATACATCCACTCCCCTTTTTGACTCTTTAGTGGCACAAGGAAGAACATGAAGTCTCCACACAGACAAGATCCAGAGCTTTGGATTCCAGTGCTGAACACTGCTCCACTGTGACACTTCCTAACTGAAGAGTCGTCCCAGTACAAGACCGGATTAACTGTCCGTCGCTGTAAATGAGAACACTTTACTTGAAGCACCCGGTACAACACATTATAAGTAGTTATAAACACTCATAAACGATCACAGCTTTGTGATCATTTATGAGTGTTTATAACTGCAGTTATACAGAGCTATAATGTACTTATGTGTTCTACAGGGGGCTTCAAGTAAAGTGTTACCGAGAAGAGTTCTGCTGAAAGACTCACTGTTCCTGGACGATGATGATGATGATGATGATGATGATGATGATGATGATGAAGCTTTGTGGATCTTGTGCAGGGAGAGCCCGGCGCCGCTGGAGCCCCCGGTGGTGTCGGAGCCCCCGGCATGCAGGGACTGCCCGGTGAGCGTGGAGCTGGCGGTCTGCCCGGACTCAAGGGAGAGAGAGTGAGTTTGTCTTTTAACGTTTTCCCTCAGTGACACTCAGTGGAAAGTAAAAAAAAAAAAAAAAAAAAAACTGACCAGAAACTCTTCAAAACCTTCACCTAGGGCGATGGTGGAGCCAAGGGAGGCGATGGTGCCCCCGGCAAAGACGGCGTTCGTGGTCTGACTGGTGCTATTGGACCCCCCGGACCTCCTGGTGCTCAGGGTGAGAAGGTAAGAACAGAGGAAGTTCTGCGGGTTCGTTAACCCGTGGGAAACCGTTGATGATCCGACCCCTCCGTCTCTGCTTGATTTGATTTATTTTATTTTTATTTCATTCATTGAAATAAAACAAAAGGTGAATGCAGCATACTTGCGTCTACATACTTCAGCACAGATAAGATGAATGAAAAGTGTCAGAAAGAAGCAAAAGCTTGTCATGGCTGCCCCTTATCAATTCAGAGTCCTGTACACTTCCCGTGTGCGCGCTGCATACGATACATAACAACGAAACAAGCTGTCTTCATACAACACAAATTTCAAAGTTGTCCTACATGGCGCTCTGTATCTATTCATCAAACCGAGTTTCACACTCTTTTTAAAAGAATGGATGGATTTTGAGGTTTTGATTTCACACTCGAGGCTGTCCCACAGATTAACACCCTGGACTGAGACACACCTTTCCTTTAGTTTGGTTCTAAACTTTGGTTTACAAAAAAAAAAAAAAAAAAAAAAATCAGTTCCTCTTAAATTATACTTACTTTCCCTCTTTTTGAATCTATTTTGCAGGTTTTCTGGTAATATTTTCTGGTGAGCTTTATACGTACATTTGAGAACGTTAAATTCAACCAGTTCATTAAATTTTAATGTTCTTAATTGTATAAAAATTGGATTTGTATGAGCTCTGCATCCACTTCCATTTACAACACGAAGAGCGCGTTTCTGTAAAATGCAAATTGGATCAGTATAGGTTTTACATGCATTTCCCCACACTTCTATACAATAAGTCAAATGTGGAATAATTAAGGAATTCTACAACAGTAACAAAGCATTCTTATTGAGAGACTCTTTAACCTCGTGTAGCACAGCAATAGTTCGGGATCATTTTGTTTTAGCATGTTCTATGTGTGATTTCCATGTTAAATGTTCATCAATTAAAACACCTAAAAACTTGCTTTCATGCACTCGTTCGATCTCTAACCCTTGAATAGAAAGTCTTGCACCAATATCTTAATCCTTACCTGCTCTGCCGCTGCTTTCAGGGCGAGGGCGGCGCTGTCGGAGTCGCCGGACCCACCGGACCCCGCGGTGCCCCTGTGAGTCCTCCACCAAACAAAGCACCTGCAACACAAACCGATCCAGACCAGGCGGGTTATGCAGGTTTTCATTAAACACGTCCGTGTCTCCGACAGGGCGAGCGAGGAGAGAGCGGACCCCCCGGACCTGCTGGATTTGCCGGACCTGCTGTAAGAACCCTGAAGACTTAAGACCTTCCAGAGAGGCTGGAGCTTCCACTGAGGAACATTTCGTCTTGTCTCCGTGATCTCAGGGTGCTGATGGTCAGCCCGGTGCCAAGGGAGAGACTGGTGACACTGGACCCAAGGGAGACGCTGGTGCTCCCGGACCTGCTGGACCCGTTGGAGCTGCTGGTCCTCAGGTAGATGGTCCCACATGTTCATGTACAGAGCTTTTAGTTAGTTATTACACAAAACTGTGTACGATTGATGAAATTTCTGTGGACAGGGACCTGCTGGTCCTCCCGGAGCCAAAGGTGCTCGTGGTGGTGCTGGATCTCCTGTAAGTATCCCGAATCCAGGAGTATTTTCCTCTGATCCCTTTTAAAATTCACTCCTCTGAACTGTTTGGATGTTCTTGTGTGATTCTGTAGGGTGCTACTGGTTTCCCTGGACCTGCTGGTAGAGTTGGACCCCCTGGCCCCTCTGTGAGTACCAGGACCTGTGTGACAACCCCCCCCCCCCCCCCCCCCCCTCCCCCCCCGGCCGCTCGTCCTGAACGCTGCTTTAACTCCCTTCAACCTGTCCAGGGCCCTGCTGGACCTCCCGGACCCATCGGACCCGTCGGTAAAGACGGCGCCCGCGGAGCTCGTGGTGAGACCGGTGCTGCCGGTCGCCCCGGTGAGGCTGGTGCCGTTGGCCTGGCCGGACCCCCTGGAGAGAAGGGATCTCCTGGTTCTGATGGATCCCCTGTGAGTTTTTTTTTTTTTTTTTAATGTTTCAGAAAACGTCCTTTGAGACTCTTTCTCTGTAGCTAACTGTCCATGCTAACTGACTGCCGTGTCCTGCTCTGCAGGGTGCCTCTGGTATCCCCGGACCCCAAGGTATTGCTGGACAGCGTGGTGTGGTCGGTCTCCCCGGACAGCGTGGAGAACGTGGTTTCACTGGTCTGCCTGGACCTGGAGTGAGTATCTCGTTCAGACACTCACAGTGCTAGCAATTATGGATCGATTCTTGATTCACCTGCTAAAAGACAAGCGACCTTCCATCAGGGCGAGCCTGGAAAGCAGGGCGCTCCTGGAGTTGTTGGCGAGCGTGGACCCCCTGGACCCGCTGGACCCCCTGGACTGTCTGGTGCTCCTGGAGAGGCTGGTCGTGAGGTACGAGCTCTCGCTCTGACTCTTGTCCATCCATCCACTATCTGAGATGAATCCAGCGTTCGCTGATAATCCACTGGTAATCCACTGGTAATCTCTGATGACTGATCCCCATGGCTCTCCCACAGGGATCCCAGGGTCACGATGGTGCCCCCGGTCGCGACGGAGCTACTGGACCCAAGGTGGACATCTTCTTACTTGACTTAATGCATCATATCAACTTCAAATTTCACCAGATTTAGACTCTTCAAAACGACCCGCTGTAATCTCGCTCCTGTAGGGAGACCGTGGTGAGAGCGGCGTGGCTGGACCCCCTGGATCTCCTGGTGCTCCTGGAGCCCCCGGTGCTGTTGGCCCCTCAGGAAAGACTGGTGACCGTGGAGAGTCTGTAAGTCTCCTTTTCCCTAAGTTTAATCAGTCCGAATTACTCAACGTTTGTAACTTCTGAGGGTAATTTTTAACCTTTTCTGACCTCGTAGGGTCCCGCCGGTCCTGCTGGTTCTACTGGCCCCGCTGGTCAGCGTGGTCCTGCTGTGAGTTTACTCTTCACTCGAGGACAGACTGTTGTCTGATCACAGGAGACATGACCCTTGACCTTTCGCTACCTGTCCTCAGGGCCCTGCTGGAGCTAAGGGAGACAGAGGAGAGGCTGGCGAGGCTGGAGACAGAGGCCACAAGGGACACAGAGGATTCACCGGCATGCAGGGTCTGCCCGGACCTGCCGTGAGTAGCACCTTCACAAACATCCTGTAAGCAGGATGTCGTTTGCAACTGAATACCTGGATCATATGGTTTTTCTTTAGTGTTTGGTGTGACATGAAAGATGCACAGTTGAGTTCATTGCCAGACGTCCAGAGGCTAATCACACTCCACATGGAAGGGATCTGAAATGCTGTGAAACACAGTACGGAACAATGTCACCTGTCTTCCTCCAGGGATCTGCTGGAGAGCGAGGACCTGCTGGTGCCAACGGACCTGCTGGACCCAGAGTAAGGACACCTCTTACTATCTGCTGCTTTGAACAGACCCAAAGAGACCTTTCCAGAACCCTTCCTGGTCAGACCTGACTCCAGGCATTAGAGGATGACTTGATGGAGACCATGACTGGAGCCTCACCAGCTGTTTTCCTTCAAGTGGCCGTTTGTCTTCTCCACAGGGACCTTCTGGATCTAACGGCTCCCCTGGTAAGGACGGCATGAATGGCCTGCCCGGACCCATCGGACCCCCTGGACCTCGCGGTCGCAATGGAGACATGGGACCTGCTGTAAGTCACACAACCAAATCTTGATTTTCTCCTCCCGCACTTCACTTTGAGGTAGACTGTGTTTTTTTAAAAACTGCCCGTGTTTGAAATCAGGGACCTCCTGGACCTCCTGGACCCCCTGGAATCCCCGGCGCCCCCGGAAGCGGATTCGATTTCGTCAGCCAGCCTCTCCAGGAGAAGGCCCCCGATCCCCTGCGCGGAGGCTACCGCGCCGACGAGCCCAGCATGATGCGCGACCGCGACAACGAGGTCGACAGCACCCTCAAGACCCTGACCCAGAAGGTGGAGAAGATCCGCAGCCCCGACGGCAGCGAGAAGAGCCCCATCCGCATGTGCCGCGACCTGAAGATGAGCCACCCCAAGTGGAAGAGCGGTGCGTACGGAGCCCGGTTCTCCAGAGGGCAGACGTGACCCAACGACGAGCTGATCCCATCCATTTCTTGCGTTACAGGCCTGTACTGGGTCGACCCCAACCAGGGCTCTCGTCTGGACGCCATCCAGGCCCACTGCAACATGGAGACTGGTGAGACTTGCATCTACCCCACCGAGTCCGTCCCAATGAAGAACTGGTACCTCAGCAAGAACTCCAGAGAGAAGAAGCACGTCTGGTTCAGCGAGTCCATGACCGGTGGATTCCAGGTGAGGAGGCAGCGAGGAGACGGAAACCGGGTTTTCCTGCTTCGCTCTCGCCATTTAGTGACGATTTCCACATTTTCCTCCCCTCCGTCCCGCAGTTCCAGTATGGCAGCACCGCAGCCGATCCTGAGGACGTCAACATCCAGATGACCTTCATGCGCCTGATGTCCAACCAGGCCTCTCAGAACGTCACATACCACTGCAAGAACAGCATTGCCTACATGGACTCTGCCACCGGCAACCTGAAGAAGGCCCTGCTGCTCCAGGGCTCCAACGACGTCGAGATCAGAGCCGAGGGCAACAGCCGCTTCACGTACATCGTCAGTGAGGATGGCTGCACGGTGAGTCGCCCGCATTCAGAGACCCCGATACCATCCGGCGCCACTTCCACCGAGCGGTCTCTAAACTTTACCCCTGTTGCTTCCCTCCACAGTCACACACTGGCTCATGGGGCAAGACAGTCCTGGGCGTCAAGACATCAAAAACATCCCGCCTTCCCATCATTGATATTGCTCCTATGGATGTTGGTGCACCTGATCAGGAATTTGGCGTCGAAGTTGGCCCTGTTTGCTTCTTGTAAAAATGAAAGAAATATGGACATGACATTGTTGTTTTTTTTTCTAGCAGTCATCTCTAAACCTTTTTTTCTATGCATTCAAAACTCATTCGGCTGCCATTGGTCCACATGCTTAAAACCACTCTACTGAAGACGGTGTTTGAGACGTTTCTGGGACTGCAACTTCGACCGAAACCAACCACAAGGACACTTTAAAAAGAATCTATTGTTTCCACTGGCAACAAGAAAATAATATATACTTGTGTAAAATTTCCCCCGGAGATTGAGAAACAAAAAGATCTGCTCACGCAATGAAACACAGGTGACTCTGACCGTTTTTCCACCACTGCAGAAGGACATTGAAAACAACAAGTGATATGTACCATTTTTCTGGTGTTAAATAAATTGTAAAAAGTGTGAAGTGTCTTCTTGTTCTAAATTCATTAAAGAAGAAAGAAAAGAAAAAAAAAAACACCTGAACATTGGTCAGACGATGCAAAGACCCGACAAAGAAGCTCACCTTCATTGCAAAATGTGATGGCTACCTCATAACAACATGTCGAAACCAACAAAAACGGTCTATTATGACAAAGTTCACATGAATTGGGGGAAATTTAAAACATTCAAAGGTGCTATTTACCAGTTCGAAAAGGTCCATTTGGTGTTTGATGGTGAAACATTCATTGTCATACTGTAATTTTTGCCACTAATGCCTGCAGAACCTTTGGTGCTACTCAATTGACTCCATGTCTTGTTGTCTATGCAGTGCAATTGTTTTCTTTCTTTAGTGCTGGTTTGATGACGGAGGTGATCACTGCAGATGTTATGCATGCAATCATGTCTTTTGTAGATAAAAGCAAGTGACTCTGGTTCAATATCGGTTCCCTGCCCGTTTGTTCAGTGTTCATCCTTCTGTCTGTTTGCCCCTGTGGAAAAAAAAAACAAAACAAACTCCTCTTCACTAAAAGAAAAAAAGAACAGCACACATCTCCCACTCTGTTGTTTATGTTGTTTGTTGATGTCTTTTCGCGAAGGGTTTCTTAAAAAAGAATTTGAAGCAGACCCACTTTCATGGTTTAAAAGAGAGATTCTGTACTTATTTTGTACATGTATAATAAATCAAGATGTTTTTAATTATTTTGGGTGCTGAAATAAAGCATGTGAAGTGGTCTACTCAGTGGCAGAGTTTTCACTGTCCTGTTTTGCAACTGTTGTGAAACTTTCATTACTCAGGAAATTTCCATTGAAGCTGCATGTTACCATTTTTCTTTTAAATGAAAAACGAGAGCAAAGCTTCTGACAATCTGACTTACTCCACACATTTTGTTTTTCAAGCATGCATTTAGGAATCAACTGTTCCACAACAGTTGCACTGAACGTTTCAGTGAAAGCAGCAGTGAAAACAAGGCCAAAGCTGGAGAATCATTGTAGGGTTCCTTTACAAATTACACTGATAACACTATGAAATGTGCACAGAAAAAAAAAAAAGATGAAAACTGGTCCTACTACACCTATTACATTGAAAAATAGGCACCAAGATCAGTTTGTGGCACTAGACTGTTCAGCACCGCCCCCTTGTGGACACGTTTTATAACAACATTTATCCGTAGATCTTGGATTTTAAAGTAAAACATAAAAAAATATTCCTTGCTGTGATTGGGAAGGCCTGGGTGTAGGCCCTGGCCTGCAGGAGGAATCTAGAGAAAATCCACAAGACCTCAGGAAGAACATGCAAACTTATAAAAAAAAAAAAAAAAACCCAGACCTTTAAAAAAAAGATTGTGATAAAATCAGAGAACTGCTTTGGGGTCAAAGCATAAAGTCCATGTCACAGGTAAAGGGGAAAAAACTGCACTTTGTTACTCTACTTCAGTAGATTTTCTTTTATCTGTTCTTATCTTTTTTATGATTTTTACTGTGTGAAGAAAAGTGTCTGTACTAGTGTCTTCATGTTCTTTAAACTGGCTTGTTTTTTGTTTTTTTAACTTGATTTAGCGTTGCAGAAGTTAACAAAGCCAGGAGTGAAGAAACGGAGACTTAAATGAGAGCCTTCACAGATTCTTTGGTTGTGAACATTATTATTTGAGATGAAAGACAAAAGAAAACAGAGTTTCAAAGACGAGTGTGAGACAGAGCACACTATAAAGGAAATCCAAACACATCTCGTCTCACTGCAGATACAAACTGAATTCCACTCCGTGAATCCATCGCTGCTCCCGCTTCCTGACCGTGGCCAAAGCCGTGGTGCAGGTGTGTCCTCCGTCCGGTTTACCTGGGCAGCGTGTCGCTGTAGGGGTCACTGTGGAGAACAGAACACACCATCAGGTCTGAGCCTGTGTGTCAAACCTACGGCCTGCGGCCCAGAAATTGATCGCCACAGAGTCCAGTCGGGCCCGCGAGATGAAATCTGTGATGGACACGTGAGGCTTACTGCTGGGCCAGGATGAGGGGGATGCTGGGACTGTCCGACTGCAGCGGCGACGCCCGCTGCCCGGTGCGGCTGTTGAACATGGGCAGCGTGGAGAGCGGCGGCGGGACGCCGCGGTTCGCCGCCATTCCCCGCAGCTCATCCGTGTTCCCGTGGATGGTCTGGTGGTGGTACAGCTGAATCCTGGAAACGGGAAAGATTAGTTTCATAATTTGTTGGTTATGTTCTTTATTAAAAATAAAGCATCCAGCAGCTCCGTGTACTCACTGGTCCGTTCTTGCGTTCCGTTTTGCACTGGAAAAAGAAACAAAACAAAACAAACAGACTCAGATTTACTGCTCAGCTGGATCAACGCGGCGCACTGCTGCCCTGATACCCACAGTCCCTCCCGTCTGCCGAACATGATGTAGGCCAGCAGCAGGCACAGCACGACGGCCAGGATCAGCGGCACGATCACCGTCACCATGTAGTCCGGGAAGTAGTCCCTGCTGGGGGGGGACTCCGGGGGGCTGAAGTCCTCTCCGGCCTCCAAAATCCCCGAGCCCACCGTGGGAGCAGGCGGCTCCGGCTCCCGCTGGGTCAGGTCGATCTGACGGCGAGAGAGAGAGAGAAACCATCGATCGGTTTGATCCAGACTTTGAAATGGAGGAGAAGGCGGCTCTGCAGCGCGGCTCACCAGCTCCGTGCTGCACCAGGTGATACAGTTGCTGGGAATGTTGCAGAAGTTGCATTCTCCGGGGACCTTGACCTTTGACCCGGCCGCACACTGCCTCTGGTGCTCTGGAGTCAAGACGCTCAGCAGACACTCGGAGAAGTACTCCTCGGACCCCACCTTCACGTACACACTGACACACACACACACACACACACACACACACACTTACGGCCCAGCTGCTGACCCTGCATGAAGCAGACACACACACACACACACACACACACACACTGTTTACCCCTCAAAGTGCCCCGCCAGAGGAAGAGGGACTCTGCCGCCGCGGTCCAGAGCGTTGGACATGTTGACTATCTCCAGGGCTTCAGTGTCCCACAGCTTCTGCAGGTCCTGCTTGATCTCGTCCTGGACAGGAGGGGGCAGCACCTTCTCGATCTCCCGCAGCTGGATGAAGAACTCGGCCTGATAAGGCAGCATCTTCTCTGGAGAGACATGATCCGGCTGGTTACCTGCAGCACAGCCTCACAGCTGGCTCCGCTCAGCTCTCACTGTACCTGCGGTGATTTTGAGCACCAGGATGTGTCTGGCTGTCTCATAGCTGCGTTTGTTCACGGCAAAGATCTGTGAAAGAAAAGAAAGAATCACACACAGCTCATGCTTATTCGTGCATTTTCAAGGAAATTCACTGATCTAATAGAAATGGTGTTACCCATGTCTACTGCATTTAACAGAATGGAGCAAACTATAATTAAATGTGCAATTTAAAGAAAAATGTACTGAATAATTTATAACATTGAACTGCATGCCAACAGACTTACTAAATGTGTTTTTTTTCATATTATCTTACAATCTAACAATAAGAAGGATATGAACATTAGCAATGTGACTCTTCTCATTTCAAAAACGTATTTTAGGTTTCCAAGGGAATTACATTTACTCTGTAAAACAATGTGGTATTTTTCTTTTCCCCCCCAAAAAAATTGTTTTTGCAATTTCTTACACCTTCAGGTTGCACTGTGTAAATCACAGTACGAAGTTTCTGCTTCAAATGAAGCAAAACAAACACAAATGAAACTTGCTCCTTGTCAAAATGAGTGTTGATCTGGATTAAATTAAACAGGGATAAAAGATCAGGATAATAAGGAAACAATCAGAAGTGAAGAATGTTCAGAACTGCAGAATCAATCCCCACGCCTCCAAAACAGAAAAAAAAACAAAAAACAAAAAAACAATCAGTTGGTAAATTTCCAAATTCAAACCAAGGGGTAAAGTAGAATAAAATGAGTTTGGATATCATTCAACAAACTTTTATATATATTTTTTTTTACTTTTTGGAGACATTTATTAAAATTTAATTTTTAGAAAAGAAAATCCTCTCAATTTTTTTTTTTAACTTTTCATTTTTATTTTTTACTTTTTGTCCTGACTGCTGACTTTTGTTTCAAATATTATATTTTTCAGGATTAATCCTGTGTTTTTGTCTTTTTCTTCTGTCCATATTTCAGGTTTCTGGAAGGTTTTTAATTCATGCATTAACTGTGATTAAGTGACCGTAATTAACACACGTCACACAAGAGAAAGAACGTCCGCATCAGGCGGTGACCCACCTCGATGACGCTCTTTCCGGGAGACGTTGGCGTGCCGTACAGGAAGCCGTTGTCGTAGGGATGGCGCTGGGTGAAGCGCAGCCACTCTGGCAGGTCGGGGAAACCCTGCTGGTTGCACTTAAAAGTCATGGGGTCGTCGTACAGGAACCCAGCTGGAAGAAAATCCAAGAGACATTATCAAAACCATCAGAATGTGTTCTTTGCCTTCCCCCAGGGGCGTCCAACTCACCGTAAAGTTTTGACAGAGGCTCAAAGTCATTCTGGAAAGTCTCTCTCATCAGCTCGTACGTGAAAAACTTCCCCACAGGAATGGTGAACTTGATCTCTGCATTGGCCCCAAACAAGCTGGCAGCACAAACTGCAGGAGGAAACCCAGCAGATGAAGTGAAAGAACAGCAGGCAGAGTCTCAAATCTGACAAGAAGGTCCCTCAACACACGGCCGGTTGTTTTAATCTGAAATCAACCAGAAAAGTTTGGCCTCAGTCATGCGGGCCTTATCGATCGAATAGAACATCCACCGACGGCTGTCAGACCGATTCAATCTGGATCATTTCAGCAGCAAACTTGCCTGTTAAGAAGAAGAGCCCGCTCCCGCAGCCTGCCATCTTGTTTGGGCCTGTGATTGACGCGACCAAGTGGCGAGAGGCTGTCACGGTTATTTTTACCTCTCTCACCCAATAACATCCGGACTGGTGGCCCAGTCTGGGAATTCATGCTCTCTCAGCTGATCGGACAGAAATGAAAGCAGTGAAAATCTACTCCAGTGCAACTACTGTCTAAGCTGATGATTTTAAAATAATTTAACTGTATTGTCAACATCAGCTTTCAGATTCAATTTATCTGAGTAAAATATCCACGTTTAAAGGACTTTTCTCAGGAAAACACACATTCGCACTGACAGGTAATTTCAGAATCGCTCATTCACCCCAACACCTTTCTGGAATGTTGAAAATTAGAGTATCCAGAGACGCACAGGGAGAACATGCAAGCTCACAGGAAGGCCCCAATCCTGGACTGCAGGGGTTTGAGTTTGGATTGTAACTGTGTGTTTGTCCAGCCTCCATTCATGGTTTAATTATTTTAATGCTTGGATAAACAAAATGGAACCATATAAGGGCATTCTTAAATGTTTGAAATGAATAGATCTGATTAACCATATCTGGTCACATCTTGCAAACCATAAGTCATACAGTCAGACACGACTTGGTAAAGAGCACTTCACCATGAATTTTAGAAAGATCATATGATGGTGTTTGTGTTTTTGTTTGCGATTTAATGAAATGTACCTTTTTCTCCACTCTTAGCTCAACTGGAGGTGTTTATATGCAAATGGAGCTCACAATAAAATGACAAGGCCAGACTAATCCTTTGCACCTTGCTCAGGCCTGATCTGCTCGTCCTTCAGTATAAACCTCTGGTACGAGGAGGAGACAGCCAGCACCGAGGCAGGGTGAGGCGCTCCGCCCTCCGCGGCTGCAGCAGCTGTGACCTTGCAGACGGAGCCCGGCCTGTGGGTTCAGGCTGACCTCCTCAAAAAGGGAAATGCTTTGTCTACTTTCTAATCTTCACAGTCTGTACATGAGATGCAGAAGCAGGAAGTTGCTACAGTAGCCCGTGAGGAGCGGAAGTGTCTTATTGGTCGGCGGGGTTTGACGTCATTAGGCGCCGCTGGGTCCTCGAGCCCGCCGTGTATCCACAGCTTAGTCCTCACTCAATGGATTATATTTTTTACATTAACATTTATTGTTATCAGTACAGCCCTACGGGAGGTGGCTAGAGCTGCATAAATAAATAAATAAATAAATAAATAAATAAATAAATAAATAAATGTGATATTCCTTTTGACTTTTGAGAAAAAAAACAGTTAAAGATCACACACACACACACACACACACACACACACACACACACACACACACACACACACTTGTGAACAGAATGCTAGTTATAGATTGTTTCAAGCAATATTAACATTCTCTCCAGGCCGCATGACATGCTTGATGGAGTTGATGCCATTTCTTCTCCCGTTTTCAAGCTGATTTCTTTAATTTCAGGAGTTTTCCATGACACCATGGAGCTACCCTCCTCTGAAATAAAGCTTTTTTTCTTTTGCTTCTTTTGCAAGTGAGGCTGCTGCATCATCTACAACAAACCCAACAGCTGCTCTACACTGGATCCATCCACTGACGGAATTCAAACTTCTTTTATGGATTATTGTCTGACAGACCTCTCAGGATATTGTAATTTCTTCTAAGGTGCTGTAAAGCCAAACAATATCAGGAATGTGATTATCACAGATGAGATACACAAATGAGGAAAGTGATTATATTAGATCAGAAAATTAAATGAGGGATGTGATTATTGCAGATAAGAAACAAAATGAGGGATGTTTATTTCACAGAGAAGTAAGAATTATTCACAAAGCGGATCAAAGAGAGCACACAGTTTCAAGACTTATAAAACTTCAAGATTATTAGTTATGCACAAAGCAACAAGTAAAGAGTTACCAGAATGTGTGGAGAAATGTTGTTTTTTGTGCTGGAGGTCAGGAAAAGAGCAATATGTGGTGTCAGATTGTGGAATTCATTGTATGGTTGAACATCTGTGCAAATAGAATATTTAGAGTGAATGAACTTGATGAACATGGCTGTCATGTAGATTGTAAATATGTGCATGAAGATGATTCTTCGTGCTATTTAGTGCTGATAATTGACTAATAGATTATCTATCTGTGTATGTATGTTAAAAACATGGGCAGGTATCATAAGATTTTCTTCTTCTGGTTCCTTTTCAGTCATGGAGCTGAACTCAGAAATGCTCCTGATTTATTTTTGCCTTGCTTTGATCTGAGGCTGAGACGGAAATGTGTGAAAGAAACAGAAAAATGCAAGAATCGGAAATGCGAGCTGTGAGAATCGCCTCAGAAATAGAAACATCTGCGCTGATCGCAGATGTTGGCGCTGCCGCCGCCGTTGAGCCAGGCGGCGGGCGGGCACTAGGACCCGGGGCTCGCGGCTCCGTGCAGCCGCAGCAGCAGCAGCGTCCGCCGCGATACGGAGCGGAGGACCAGAAATCTGCAGCTCCCAGAACGAGGAGATGAAAATGATGCTGCCTGGAAAAAGGGATTAATCGTCAGCAATCTGCGCTAAATCCGCCTGTTTCCTCAATGAGCGCCGGGGAGGGACGCGCACGGGCGAGGTCCGCGTCTTTGGAGCTTTGCAGCGCGCTCATGACAGATGCATCGTGCCGCTGACTCTCTCCGCCGCACCAGACGAGCTTTGCAGCGGATGCAGCAGGCGGGCCTTTAATGCGATCTGCTGCTTTTTTTTTTTTTTTTTTTTCTTATTTTTGTTGTTGTTGCGCTCCGCCTGCCGGGATAGCGCCGGTTCGGGAAAAGCAGACATGCCGCCGCTGAGCATCCGTCGCGACGCCTGACCGACCATGATGAAGACCGAATCCACATCCAAGAGCACCGGCTCCGGCTCCACGCTCCGGAGCCCATCCCCGCACAGGAACGCGTACGAGGCGGGGATGCAGGCCCTGAAGCCCGTCAAAGACAATGCCGCCAACGGGGACGTGCAGGAGGGGCCCCGGGGCCGCAGGTACGGCTCCAACGTGCACCGGATCAAGAACATGTTCCAGCAGATGCAGACCACGTCCCCGGCCGAGGCGGAGGGGGAGGACGCGGCCAGGACCGGGGACAAGTCGGTGCGCCTGTCCCTGCCCAGAGCCGGCAGCCTGAACGAGAACGTGGACCACAGCGCGCTGCTCAAGCTGGGGTCCACGGTGTCCGAGCGGGTCAGCAAGTTCGACCCCAAGGCCGAGAACGGCCACCAGCGGGCCTCGTCGCCCAGCTACTCCAAGCTGCAGGAGACGCGCCGCATCTTCGAGCAGCAGCAGGAGCGGCAGCAGCAGGAGAAGCTGAGCACCACCAGGGTGCTGCTGAAGACCGACAAGGCCTCCGGCTTCCAGGACGGCCGGCTGGACGTGGTGGCCCGCTTCAACGGCAGCACCGAGTCCCTGGACAGCCTGGACACCAGCGAGGCCGTGTCCCCGACGGTCAGCCAGCTCAGCGCCGTCTTCGAGAGGGCGGCCGAGCTCCGGAACAACCTCCACCGGCTGTCCTCCACGCCGCCGCTGCCCTCCCGGGGCGTCAGCGCCAAGGTGGGGGTGTTGAACTCCAAGATAATCACCAAGAGGGTCAGTGCCTTCGCGTCGGGCCACCAGGATGAAGAGATGAGCAATCAGAAGGGTCCCCGGGGGAGGGGGACCCCCCCATCCGAAAGCATCAACGGGGATCAGGGTGTCCTGCTCTCCTCTGGACTCTCCAGTAATGTCGGAGAGTCCAACCAGAAAACAGAAAAGACTGTCTCGGATGCGGGCGTCGAGGCCAAAGCCGAGGTCCAACCCGAAGAGTATTATGGGACCAAGGAGCCCAGAAGCACAACGCAGCAGGAGCACATCCGCATCTCGGTGGAGAACGGCGACTCGGCCGCCCAGAAGCAAGGCTCTCCACAGGGCGGCGAGAAGGACGCCGAGGACGAGGACGACAGGACGCTCAGAGACGACCTGTCGGGCCGAGACTCTGTGGATATCAGTACCTACAGCGCGGTGGGCGACGACTTCGGAGGGAGCCAGAAGGACGAGGAGGAGGAGGAGGACGAGGAGGACGACCGCTACGAGCCCGAGTCCAGCTGCGTGGAGATCGCCGCGCTGCCCGCGGAGGAGGACCCGCCCCCTTCCAGGAAGATCCGCTTCAGTGCAGAGCCCATCAAGGTGAGGCACGGGAACACCTCGAGAGGGTGCGTCTGGAAACGCCGCCTTGATAACCGTGCAGAGGTGTGGCTCCTGAATACCGATTAGGCATCAGTCCTTTCTGTTTCCCGTTCTGCGTTTGGAGGCTGAACGTGACCTTCAAGCTTATCCCGGCTGCAGTCGGAGGTGGTGCGACTGTCAGCTTTCTGCTAATGAACTCCGTCAGCTTGTGCCGGTGTCAGACTCATGCTGACATTTTGATTTTACCCAGCTTTAACAGAAGGCTTTGCACACTGCCGTGCCCCCCCCTCCTCCCCCCTTCCCTCCCAGTTAGCCTCCTGCTAATGGATGCTCCTGCATTCCTCTGTGCGGCTGACACGGCGTAGATGCTTATCTGAGAACGCTGTGGGGGCTGCTTCTGTAAATAACTGCAGGGGGTGGAGGGACAAAAGATAAAAAAATCACAACGCAGCCTGCGTGATGATCCCCGGTTTGAGAGCCGTGGATTCTCTGCTTCAGAAAATGAAAGGCCAGCAGGCAGTGCATGGGTGAGGGATGGCGTGTGTTTGTGTGTGTGTGTGTGTGTGAGAGAACGACAGAGGAAGTGTGACACGACTGTGATCTCCTCCCGGGCCGGGGAGATAAGAGAACAGGACAGACGAAGGCGAGGAGGAGGAGGAGGAGGAGGAGGGGATGTGAAGAGTCTGGGGCTTGTGTAATGATCCGGAGGAGAGCATCAGATCCTCTCCAGCTCAGCGCCGCCGCCGCTCTGCCTCCAGCCCCGACACCGGGCATCACACACATCTCCCTGAAAGCTCTTCCAGCTCCTGTCCCACATCCAGAGAGTCCAGACTCAAGCTGCCACGGCTCCCTTTTATTTCCTGCACATCGCCCACAAGCGCTTTGGTGACGCCGTTCGACAATTCAACATCCAGAGCTAAAAATAAGGCAGGATGCTCAAAAAGCATTCCAGCAAAAACTCCTGAAAGCGCTCTCTCAGAGTTATGACAGATACCGACGATAAATAGAGCAAAATAACACTTCAAAATCACAGTTTGACAGCTTCAGATGGAAAATACCTTCTCATTCCTTCAGTGAATATTAACAATATTTCACATTTTCTTAAAAAAAAAATGCCTGCTATCGTTCCAGAAACGTTTGGCGTTTACACGGTAATGTTTCTAAATGATGTCTGTCAGTGAGCATGTTGGGCCACTAGTGGGGGCTGTTGTTTGTTTTTGGAATGAAACTACCCCACAGGCCAGTTCTCGCCCCCGTTAACGTTTCTGACGCCTTCTGCCTGAAACCCAGAGCGTCAGAAGGATTGTGACGCCCCGATACTGAAAACCAAGAAGAAGCCAGGTTTTGACCTTCTCAATTTAAGCACAAAAAACCCCCCTAACCTATTATAACTGCCATCTTGTCTTATTCTGATGATTGTTTGAGATTATATCAATTTCATGTTTAGCAAAAATCTGAAAAATTACACACATCAGCGGATATAATTTTGATTATATGGGGTTAAAACCCTTTTGACACTCGATACGTTTTAGCTTATTGTGACAACATGTTGAATATTCTGAGGTTAAGACCTGTTGATATGAAAAAACAAGTCGTAGTTGAATACAATAATTAAATAATGGGTTACAATTTGAAATAACAGTAAAGCGGACAATAAAACAACTGAGTTATCACCTATGTTAATTCTATATTTTCTTCTCATAAGATTAGACTTCAAAACAGTGGATCGCTATAATTTAAATACTCATCAAAAACCTTGATTTTTAAAAAGATTAAAAGGCAGAATGTGTTTAGTGCAGCAGTTAACTGCTAATCTTAGCGTGAAACTGTTTTTCCTGGTTGAAACATGACAGAGTTAAGGTTAGGTAGGATTAACGGTACAATGGCCCAGATCCCTCTGACGGCTGTATTCCTCCTGCATTAAATCACACAACCAGTGTTTTCAATAAATATTTACATTCTTAGTTTAAAGTAACTGCACGGCACAGGGTTTTGCAATATGGAAAAACAAGAATATTAAGTCACAAAAGTGCAGATAAAACAGAAATACCTCACGTAGGATCCTGATTAAAGCATGTTCTGAGGTGAACGTGTTCGTGAGCGACACATTATTCACACTGAGACTAAATAAAGCTCAGATCGGTGTGGTTTACAGCGGTGTCTGGATGAGTGCAGTGAATCACCGCCCGTTGGTACTTTATTCAACAGCACTAATGTCGCTTTAGGTAAGTTATGCAACAGCTGTGCAAACTTTAAGGACCTGTTGGCACGACAATGTTTCCAGTGAAAATGCATCATTTTTGAGTTTTCATCGTCAGTTTAGGATCGATGTCAAACAGGAACAACACGAAGAACGCGTGATTTTATCCTCGCGAGGTGGAAACGAGGAGGAAACGCCGTGCTGTTCCGTCACAGTTCATCTGCTGTGATGGAGCTGGGTCTGAGAGCAGCTCCTCCGGAGCGCCGTCGCTCAGCATCAGTGAGGCCTTTGTTATGGAGATGGATGGAGTGGATGAGAGTGAAAGGAGGGGTGGAGGGGGGCTCGAGGTCAAACGGGAGGGGCGTCATTATGCAGCTCAAATGTCATGCCACTGTATCTGTGGACGCTCTGAAGTTGCACACAGTCTCTTTTTGCTTTTCCCAAACAGGAAGTGTCCATTTTTAGTGCATATTTCGCCTCTGAGCAACATTTCGACCACAGCTGAGGCTTGCTGCAGTGGAGCTCCTCTGTCTGTCTCTGGGTGGAGTTGACACCGCGCTCTTTTGTTTTTGCTGCTCCCGACGCGCTCTTCTGTCGTCGTGCCGCTGTCAGTAAAAATAGCAGCGGCATTGTTCTGGTCGCAGACGTCCTGCGTTCCCTCAGCCTGCCTCCTCGTCGAGCGCAGGAAGCCGCCTCTCATGTCTTATTTAGTCCTTTCGCTTGTTTGTTTTGGCTTCGTCCTGGTGTCGTTCGTAATGGTGCCTCGTGGCATGTTGTGATTTTTAATTATTTACCCCATTGTGGAAGGAGAGCTTTTCGTGATAAAACCGTCCCTCCTCCAAAAAAAGAAAGAAAAAAAAAAAAAAACGTAATCTCTGCTGGATTTGCGCTCTGTTCCCTCCAAACCAGAAATAATCTGATTTATTTTTCATGCGGCAGAATCACCTTGCTCACTCATCACTTACACTTCTTCTACCCCCCTTTGCCACGAACACACACTCACACACACTGCTTGAGTGCTGGCAGCCAGCTCACAGACACCTATGATTTTCTTTCTCGGTGTGTTATTACCACAAACACCGACTGTCCTCACGTCACCGTGAGCTGAAACTGTTGAATTTTTGATCACTTTCAGAGGAGAAACTGCGGCTTTTACCTCAAACTGCACCTTAGCGGTCAGCCAGCGAGACAGAGGTGCGCCGAGCTTTAAAGTGAACTCAGTTCTTCCTGATATCATGTGATGCAACTGAATGAACAGTTGGTGTTCCTTCCTGAACGCGAGTGTTTCTGTCGTAACCATGCCTTCACCAGAACGAGCTGCAAACACCAAAGACAGATCAGTTCATCAATACACTTAACGTCCAGCAGCCTGAGGGCAGAATCAACTTTCGGCCCTCGGACCTCATGTTTTTACACCCCTGATCTAAAAGGACCTACATCAATAAAATTGTGTAAAATCAAATGAAATGAAGACAAATATTGGAAATGGAAAGGTGGGATTTGCCGAGGAGGAGGTCGAGATGAATTTCATCTTCCCTGCAGATTTAATGCAAACACTGTCAGGTTAAAGTAAACCAAGTAAAGCAGAGCGTCTCACACATTCAGCTGCACAGCATTTTAGTTGAATATCTCCTCTTCTCAAAACTCAGTGTCATTTTCACCAGATTTATTTGTTATGTTTGCATTTTAGTTATTGCACTGATTTATAATCATATATACTGATTATAACATGATAAGTATTATAGACGTTATGAACAAGATATAACAAGTAGGGACACTGTTAGTAATTAAGGTAGATTTGTGTTGTGACATATTTTCAAATTGTGCCACATATTTAAGAAGTGTGCATTTGTGGGATGAGCAGCAGCAGCGCTCCTGTGGGAACCGTTAACCGCCAAACACACTTCTCTTACTCTGTTCTCTCTTATGTTTGGTTAAAGCTTTAAATATGCAGGAAGACTGAGGATACGTTTCTGACCCTGTCATTTGTCACAATATGCTAGTGTATGGAGGAAACCTACATTTTCTCTCCATTGAAGTCAGTACATTAGGAAATAGATAAATTCACATCCTTGTATGAATTTCCAGAAATCTCAGAGGCCAGAAACTGAGATTCAACTCAATTAGACTTACAGTGAGAAACAACAATAGAATAGATAATTTTGATAAGTGTTTGATTTTGTGAAAATATAGTCCCACAACAAAGAACACCTTCAAATTGAAAGGTTTTTGTATTATTGTACCATATTTCCATTAACAGAACATATTCCGTGTGTTTACATGGAGCTTTTCATTCCTCTATAAATCCAAATGAAGCCTAATTCCGCTCTAAAATGACCATGGAAACGCCCGAAAACTTTATTCAGAATTAAGTTTAAATCCACACAGACCGGCGGGTTTATTCTCCTTTGGAAGCAGCATTATATGCTAATTAGGCGCGACTTCATTCTGGTCATTCTGCGCATGCTCCGTCGTGATGACGCAATTTTCCAAGATGGCGGCCCGCAATCCGCGTTTCTACTTGTATGGATACAATTTATTTAACGGCAGTTTTAGAAGAATCGGATATAATGAAACGAGCGAATGGTGCTTAACAACGCGGACATTTTCAAAGCTGGAGCGTCAAAGTTAATCGAGAAAGAAAGACGAGAAAAGCGCTCTTTACTTCCGGGAGACGTTACGTCACGGCCATCCTGTCCAATCAGAACGCTTCGCAGACCCTAGCCTGAGAAAGGATTTAATCCTACGTTTTTCTCATGTAAACATGACGCTCATGAGTAGAACTCTGAATTACTTAATTCAGAATGAACCGATTCCGAATTAAAAACACCATGTAACCACACTGAGTTTCAGACCCCCGGCTTGGTTTATATGTCTCAGATGCTGCATAATAATTAAGGTCGTGCAGTTGAACCTTCTGACCCTGTTCTGGTTCTGGTCCCGGCCCTCGCCCCCCCACCACCCCGGTCGGCGCTAAGCCCCAACAGGACTGCTGACCAAGACTGTCCTGCCAAAACAGAGAGGCTTTGGAAAGATGAACTCATATCCACTTTATTGGCTCGGGGACGAGCGTCACGGCTGTCCGTCCGTCCGCCTGCCGCACATCTGGATCTGGATTAACTCCCAATTTCAGGAGGATTTGGAAACAGTTTACCTGCCACTCGTTCAACCGTGGCCGGCCGGCAAACACAGTTAATGTCGTTAAAAGTAAAAGTGCTGGCATCCAGCAGTTTTTTCTCAAACCTTAAATCTCTCATCTGATTTACCGAGATCCTGCACAGAACTGCACGCTCACACTAAAGTTTCACAACAAAGAAAAGTTCAAATCTGAAGGTTATTATGGCACCTTTTTACCTTTCTGGATGAAACTGGGTTATTTATGGGAACCGAACAGAAATTTGTTTGACAATCGACTCTTTTTACATGGAAAGTCCATCAACACCATTGGATAACTGGATAAGTCGACTCGTTGGGACACTTCATATGTGCATGTTCAAGCTGTTTTGTAGGATCTAATGGGAGAAATGTTCTATACAATCATGAAGCTAAACAGACAGTATGTGTTATTCAGCTTCGATCTTCAGTGCTTCCTGTTCCTGGGTCAGCTTCCTCAGCGCCTGTGTGCAACGTCGCATCTGTTTTGCGCGTGCAGAGCGTCGTGTGGTCGGACTTCAGAGCGTCGACCGGTCGAAGCGACAGGAGGAAGCAGTGTGGCTGCAGCAGAACGCCGGGCGAGTGGAAAACCTCCTCCCCACGTCCCGTCGGCCGAGGCCAGAATTAGATGTGTTTTTTTGGGGGTGAGGAGGGAAAGAGAGGCAGCGGTGGATGCTGTGGGGGGGAGCGTGGGGCCGGAGGGGGGGTTCAGACGGAGCCACGCCGCTGTGACGTTGTCACATGGTCGCTGTGACTCTCTGGCTGCTGTTCGAAGCCTTTTCCAGTCCCGATGGGCGAGAGTGGCTGCAGCGAGCTGCCCACACAGCTTTAGTAGGACGTCCCAGCAGAAGGGGGGGGGCGGTATTTCCTGACCATCTGTTAGCTCCTCTGACCTACTATCTGCCACAACTGGAGCAGCGCTTCACCCCCACCCGCCCCACCCACCCCGCCGCACTGCCTTTAATCCCAATGTTTGTCTTCCAAAGACAGCCGCTCACTGCTCGTGGAGTTCACCTACCGCCCGGCGGGGTCGGAGGTCATCCCCGTCTGTGAGGAGGCAGAAAGTGGTGGTTTCCGGTTCAGGACACCGGATGTGTCGAACTTTCCCACGGCGGTTTGGTTCGACATGTTTGATCTGGTGAGGCATCGCGGGGTTACAAACAAACAAATCAAACGTGGGGGAATTGAACCGGCAGCTGCGGCCCTTCGTCGTTCATCTGAAGGAGGCGGCCACGTGAGAGCGTCGCCGCCGCTGCCGCCGCAGGGCTGCTGTTTTATGCACGATGCAAACAGTGTAATCCACATTCAGTTAATCCCTCTAAATACAAAGGTAACCTAAATCAAAAGCCATTAGACTTCCTGCTCTCTGCCTCCTGCCTTATTTAGGTCCTCTGGGATTGTTTTTTTTTTTTTTTTTCTACATTAGATACATATATATGTGAATCCACATCATCCGAGAGGTCTCACTTTAAATCAGGGAGCGAGCCGCCTCGTCGCTGTCAAATTAGCATTAGTCTCACATTCTGGCAAGGTTTTAAAAACATGCTCAATATAACAGTCACAGGAGAGGTTTTTTTGGGGATATTTCACTGTATTTTGCACCAGAAAGTTTTTATTTTTCTGCAGTAACTGATTTATTTTGGTGAAAATGTCTTCATTTTCATCACACAATGTGATTATGCTCATTTTGTATTTCTGTTTATCTGTTTAGCCTCGATGCTAAGCTAAGATCAACTGCACAGAAACGGCTGCATTCCTCCAGTCGGTGAACATCCTGTCCGGTCTGATCCAGGTCTCTGCCGGATCTGCTGAGACGGCATCGTGCCGTCTCGCCGGCTGAACCAGTAAAGGCCAGTCTGAACCGGGAGCGGCGTGTTCCGCTCTGCGTTGCTGTTTTCCAGCCTGTGATGAGCGGAGTGTTTCACACCGGAGTCCATTACTTTGGGTTCGGTCAGCCTAAAAGTAGAAGCAGGAGTGTGTTCAGCGCTCAGCGAAGCACGAAAATACAAATGATCCCGAATACATGAGAGGAAGGAGGGGCTTGTTTCCTTTTTCGAGCGACTGTCAGGACTGACAGGCTCTTCACTGTGTGGTTGCCATGGAGACGGGGCCCGTACTGTATCAACCGCTGAGCGGCGGCGAGGCGACGGAACGCCACTTTTATTTTCTCTGCCAGAGATGGAGGAAAAATGCACGGAGATGTGAGAAGGCGCACGGAGTAAAAGCTCGAGGAGAGAGTGTGAGAGCGTTCCAGCAGAAGAAGTTTAGAAATTAAATCTAAGGAATGTGTGAAAAGGAGAAGGTCCGGCTCTGAATGAGAGCAGCGAGTGGAGCGAGCAAGGTGCTGCATACATAATCACCTTGGAAGACTGAAAGTGAGGCTTTTAGAGATTCAGCTTACTCTGTGTGAGTGTGTGTGTGTGTGTGTGTGTGTGTGTGTGTGTGTGTGTGTGTGTGTGCAGCAGCTGCGCAGGCCCTCCATTAGCATGCTGGAGGCGGTTATGTAAACGCTCACGCTGTCAGACTGGACTGAATGTGGGAAGTTGAGCCCTGAAAACGGCCTCTGTCTGCCTCCATGAGAGCTGCGATTGATTCCGGCCGACCCACCGAGGGTTCGGCCCCACGAAACCCCCGAGAACCTCCAGGGAACTCGCTCTGCGGCCTTCCCTCCTGAAATCACCGAATTATAAAATATAATATATATTCAGCTCTATTCTGTGTGGAGCAATGCTGAGAGGAATTTTCCTAAATAAAGTATTTCATGGTATGATAACAGTATTTTGCGTTATAGTGTCTGTATTGACCGTCGGTCTGTGGCCCCCCCCTCCAGGTTTTCGCCACCTACCCCAACGAGGACTACGACAGGCGCAATGAGGACGTGGACCCGATGGCGGCGTCGGCCGAGTACGAGCTGGAGAAGAGGGTGGAGCGGCTGGACCTGTTCCCCGTGGAGCTGGAGAAAGGTGAGCCCCCCCCCCTCCCAGAAGTGCTGCTTTCGCCCCCAGTCCTTCCAGCGCGCCTTCCCCTCCCCGTTACGCTGCATTAATATAAGAGGAGCTGCTATATTTAGAGCTGTGTACAGGGCAGGTTACACGGGAGAGCATCTGTGACCATGAGGAGGATGAAGGAGGCGTCACATCCTCATCCTCCTCTTCCTCCTCACCACAAGGTCTGAGCTCCGTGGGTAAAGAAGCTCCCAGAATTCACCCCTGATCCTCAGACGGCCTCCAGGAGGGTTCAGGATTGATTTCAGATCCTAAAACTATTTTACAGATCGTTTTTTCTGGACCACGTGTTTGATTTAAATGCACCTCTTTGACAAACTGTACTGAGCGTTTCAGGCTGAATCTGACTGGAACAGATTTTCATTCTGGATTAAAACATCAGAAATCATGTTTTTATCCTTGTAGACAGATTGTTCTCTTTTGCTTTTGTTTTGAAAACACAAAAACAGGAGAACATGCATGCGGTGTGTGTCAGGTTGCTCCGTTTGTTTTTCTATTTTTAACTGAGTGTAAGTAAAAATGGCAAAAGGATGAAATCAAAGGTCAGACGTCTTATTTTAAAGTTCTTTAGTGTGCGTTTCGCCCTAGAATTTACATTAATTGAATATTTTCCGTCTTAAACTGTATTTTTGGATTTTGGTCGTGTTTGTGATACGTCGAAGCTTTTTAACAAGGTTTATGTCATAGTGAGACGTTGAGTCCGTCTCTGCTGACCGCTGGACGTCCTCTCTCTGTCAGACGGAGACGGGCTGGGCATCAGCATCATCGGGATGGGAGCCGGGGCCGACATGGGCCTGGAGAAACTGGGCATCTTCGTCAAGACGGTGACAGAAGGAGGCGCGGCGCACAGGGACGGCCGGTGAGTCGAGCGGAGGAGGAGGAGGAGGAGGAGGAGGAGGAAGGCGGGGCTCACCTGGAGCTGGCGCTGATCCCTGAACCGTCTCCTCCAGAATCCAGGTGAACGATCTGATCGTGGAGGTGGACGGGACCAGCCTGGTGGGTGTGACGCAGAGCTTCGCCGCCTCCGTTCTCAGGAACACCTCAGGGACCGTCAAGTAAGCGGCGCCGCTTCCTGTTCCGCAGAGAAATCACACGGATCCTTCCAGGCCCTCTCTCTGCAGGGAAGGACAAGAGTTGGCCTTCACACCTGCAACCTTTACGACCAAAACAGACATTTTCATGAGTTTCCATTAAATGAATTAGTCTGGAGTCACATAACCCAGTACACAGTTGTTCTGCTGAAGGGCCACATGTGGGTCCAGAGCCGCAGGTTGAACACGCCTGATATAAACTCTGCAAAAATGTAAAGTGAGAGTCAGATTGGATGAAGAAAGTGAATAAAACCACTCGTATTTCCCAACACGCAGAGAAGAAATCAAAGGAAAAAGGTTCTAAATCAGAGAACAGTAAAAGTCACTTAATCCAGTTTTTAAGTAAATTAAGAAAGTAAGACCAGAACATGTGTTCTGCAGTGAGCGCGCGCACGGCGCTCCACCACATCCTGCCCGTGCACGCCACCAGACTCCGCACTCACGGGTCGTGATTACAGCCTTCGCTTCCCAGACGCTCTGGAGAAGATCGAGCGCAGTCCTCCTGAAACGCCAGAGCGCTATTTGCAGCTCTCTGGCGTTTTGGCGGCGGCGGCGGCTCCTCCGAGCGCCTTTCGTCATCCTCGCTCGTTCATAACCCGGGGGCCGGCGCCGCTGGCCTAATTGTTAGTGTTGTGTGATTTGTGGCGATCGGCCGCCTCCCTGACAGCTCCTGCATTATGAATCGGCTGACCGAGTGTTAAAGAGCGTCCGAGCAGGACAGTGTGTGTGTGTGTGTGTGTGTGTGTGTGTGTGTGTGTGTGTGTGTGAGCATTTAATTACCCTTCAGGGCAGCAGAAATTGAAAGGCTGCAGTCATAACCGTCTGTGGCTGTGTGTCTCTCACACACACACATACACACACACACACACACACACACACACACAGAGCCGCTGTCGCTCAAGGAGAAGTGAGATTTGATTCTGAAAGTGTGTTCAGGTCTAAACAGGAAGTGCGTGTCGTCTGCAGAGAGCTTTAATGAACGACTCTCAGGAGGAGAGGAAAACGCCGATGTGTGTAATCCAGAATGATCACAAACACACACACACACACACAAACACACACTCTGTGCTCCCGGCGTGTCGGCAGGTTCGTGATCGGGAGAGAGAAGCCGGGCGAGCAGAGCGAGGTGGCTCAGCTGATCCAGCAGACGCTGGAGCAGGAGCGCTGGCAGAGGGAGATGATGGAGCAGAGATACAGCCAGTACATGGAGGAGCAGGAGGTGACACACACACACACACACACACACACACACACACACACACACACACACACACACTTCAGGATTACAGAATATATCAGAGGATCATTGTGTATAGTCGTGAGCGTCTTTGTTGTGGTGTGTGTGTGTGTAGAAACGTGTGTGTGTGTGTGTGTGTGTGTGTACTCCTAGCAAAAAGCCGCACTGCAATAAGCTCTGAAATGAGGGCAGATCAGGATGACTGTTTTCCTCTTTCTGCGGCCCGATGCGGCTTTTTGCTTCGTCACTCGTTCGTCGACTCCGTTAAACCGGAGTGTGTGTTCAGAAACTGCTCTCATCTTCATCTTCATCGTCAGAGAGGAAGATGATCCATTCATGAGCAGACTGAAGGCTCCTCACATGCAGGAGGTGGAACTGAAGGAGGGCGTGTGTGTGATTGTGTGTGCTCAGCGCCATCTAGTGTCTGTTCAGTGTCACGGTCCAGAGGTGTTGATACATTTAAACGTTGAAGAAATGAATAAATCCTGGTTTCAACATCAGCAATGATCCTCATTCAAACAAAATAAATGAAATTTCTTGTATTTTACTGAAACGTAGGGATTAAAAGTAAAAATAGAATAACATAAATCCAGCTCTGCTAATTTTATTTCAGATTTTCTCTTCTTCATTAGAAGTACTCTGAAAGCCCCTTCAGTGCGTCAGGCGTTGACGGATCACCTTTCCCCCCGCAGGGCGGCGAGTACGGCACGGACGAGGAGGAGGACGAGGACGAGGAGGCCAGCCCGCCGTATCCCAGCGCCATCGAGGTGTTCGAGCTGGCGGAGAACGAGGACCTGTCCCCTCTGGAGGCCGACCCCGAGAAGCTGGCCCACAAATACAAGGAGGTGAGTCCGCCGGGCGGCCGGGCGCGCCCCGCCGCCGCGGCCCGACGCTCACGCGCCTCACGTCTCCGCCCCGCAGCTGCAGATCAAGCACGCCGTGACGCAGGCCGAGATCCAGCAGCTGAAGCGAAAGGTAAGCCCCGCCCCGGCGCCACGCCGCCGCCGTCAGAGCGGGAGCAGTGACGAACGCCGCCCGTCTGCAGCTGCACCACGCCGAGCAGGAGAAGCAGCGCTGGCGGATGGACAAGGCCCAGCTGGAGCACACCCTGCAGGAGAACAAGGAGCGCATGGAGAAGCTGGAGGGCTACTGGATGGAGGCGCAGAGCCTGTGCCAGGCGGTGGACGAGCACCTGAAGGAGACGCAGGCGCAGTACCAGGCGCTGGAGCGCAAGTACAGCAAGGCCAAGCGGCTCATCAAGGAGTACCAGCAGAAGTAGGTTCAGCTCCCGTCGGAGGAGGAGGAGGAGGAGGAGGAGGAGGAAGAGGAGCTCAGCGGTGTCTCCTCTCTCTCTGCAGGGAGATCGAGTATCTGAAGAAGGAGACGCAGCGCTGCGCTCAGGTGGGGGCGGAGGCCACGCTGCTGAAGGAGGAGTCGGGGCAGCTGCAGGAGCAGGTGGGGCAGATGAACACACACTTTCTGCAGCTTTCTCTCCCCCACCGCCACATTTCAGAGCGTCAAGCTGAAAACAGAGGTTCAAATCAGCCAAACTTCATTTATTCATCATTTCATCAGTAAGATGCAGCAAAACACACACACCAGAAACAGTCTGCTTTCTCCTCTTCCTGTGACCTTTGCCCTCTAATATAAACAGCCCGTGTCCAAATACCGCCACCATGTGTCCAAACCGCGCAACAGCAAAACACACTTCAATAAACCGAGCAACCTGCCAGCGAAGAAACCACGTCAAACCTGAGCTAAAGCCGAATTTCTGAGCCGTAAATCTGAATCAGAATCAATCAGAGATTTCTTACAGACATTTCAATCCTCCGTCTCTTTTCACATATTGATCCTGAGGCACATCATTCCATCATTGTGTGTTCATTGGGTGTAAAATACAGGTTTATTGTCTGGAATTAACAGATTGTTGTGATAAAATCTGGGTGAACTCACAGTGACGGGGCGTCTTCTGTCTCTCAGGTGGCTGATCTGGAGTGTCGGGTGGAGGAGCTGAAATCTGAACCTTTATAAGCCTTTTTTTCCCCTGTTTTACATCCAAAACCTGTCCTGATGGAGTCTAACAGTAGGACGAGTCTCATGTCTGCTTTCTGTATCTCAGCCTCCTAATCCCATTTTTACAGCTTTTATTTCTTTCTGTTGTTTTTTTTTTTTAACATTTATGAGAACATGAAGAGTTTTCTCATTACAAACAAGACTGTGGAGCTCTAGATGTTACTCTTCCCGTTTCTTTTTTCAGTATTTAATCCCCTAATTTGTGACTTGTGTCGGACCGAGCTCTCTGCTTTGGTTTTTTTTTTTAATTGCCAAAAAACCCGAACTCCTTTCCCCCCCCCCCCCCCCCCCTTTTTCTCCGTTTGGTGACCTTCTTTCTTTTCTGACTTTGTACAGATGTGAAACTGTGTGGTTTTAACAATTGCTTCGGTTTGTAAAAAAAAAAAAAAAAAAAAGTTTTAATGTGTATAACATTTAACATAATATAAAAGTGGCGAGCGCTGCGGGTCGCTGTACATTTGAGGTGGTGGAGATGACCTGGAGGATCCGCTCGGACTGAATCCACTCCGTTAGGGATCTTATCACGTAACCTTGAGAACCACCTGCTGCCTACCTTTCAGAAGTGTTTTGTGTGTTTTTTTTACACCTCCGGGTTCCAAACCCTGCCCCTCAGCCCCCCCCCCCCCCGGAAAAGGGACGCCGGAGAACGGTTAGGGCCGGTCTTAGTGAGGACTACTGAGGAACGACTGGGACGCTACCAGCAGCAGGACCAGCTCGTCCAGCTCCAACCAGCAGCTGCACACGGACAAACACTGCCAGGTTTCTACCTGATTCAGTTTACGCACACTTTAAAAAAAGTAAAAAAAGAAAAAAAAAGAAAAAAAAAAGTCTACTTGTGTCAACGGTCATACCAGTATGTTTGTATAGTTCAGCTCGGACTGAAATATTTGAATTTTACTTAATATTTATAATATAGTCGAGTTGGGAAATTATGAGCTAACAGAAGGACAAAAACTGACAGAAGCAATGCAAAACGTAACGTCCAATAGACTTAAGTTATTCTGTGTCATGTTGAGAAAAAAAAAAAGAAGAGAAAACGTAGATCTGGATGACTACAAAAACAAAATTTATGAATTAATTGAAAAAAATGGGCATGGTTATGAGTATTTTCATAATATTAAGGCTTGTACAGTGCACATGCTTTGCATTGTATGTTTTGTGGAATAAATGGTCAACAGTGGTGCTGAAGATGCTTCTTTTTTTTTTTCCTTTTTTGATCTTTCAACAAGCCGACACACATTTAGTGCAGGGGTGTCAAACATAAGGACCGTGGGTCAAAACTGGCCCTCGAGAAGCTCTAACCTGGCCGTATGTTTTTTTAAATCACGAATTTAACACCTTTCGGTGGAACTTTTTTTTAAACTTGATTTTCTGCCATATTTAGGTTTTTCTTCCATCTCAAAAGAATAAGTTTAATTTCTCTTAACTGAGGGAACTGAGACATTCATTTTACACTGAATTAACCCGATGGTTTCCATATGAAGTGACTTGGTTTCATTTACAGAAAACCTCTAATAATGTTTTGTTTTAAAGTGAGAGAAAGCCTAAAACTGGGAGTATAAGCTAAAAAATTAGACAGTTGGTGATTCTGTTCAGGTTGACCTCATTTATTCAAAATAACGGATTAGAGCAGGTAACTTGTGAAATAATGGTGTTTTGTGACAAAAACAGTTTTAACTTCTTACCGAAAGATTTTCTTTCTTCATGCGATTCAAATACAAAAGGACGATTCATTGAGTGGAGAAAAACATGTCAAAACAGAAATAATAAGCTATGCATTTTTGAATTAAGCAGATATTTTTGTGTTTACACTGAAAATTAGAAGAAAGGAAAAAAAAAAAAGCAGTAGCAAAAACTGATCTGCTTCAGTTTGAGTGTTTCTGATTCCTCGTGACTCCGAGTGTGAAGTTCAGAGTTCTTGTTAATACATAATCTCTTGTTGGAAGAGTTTTTTTCTTTTCGATGTGAATGCAATATGCTTCCACAGACCTTCTCTCCCGGACGCGCTCTAGGAGTGCATCTTCTGGTGGTGCCGCCGGAGGTGGTAGTTCCTGGAGAAGCTCTTGCCGCACTGCGTGCACTTGAACATGCGCTGGCCGCGGTGCAGCATCTGGTGCGCCTTCAGGCTCTGCGGCCGGCTGAAGCTCTTGCCGCACTCTTGGCAGCTGTACGGCCGCACGCCGGTATGCTTCCGCTCGTGGCGCTTCAGGTCGCCGGACTGCCGGAAGCTCTCGCCGCAGTGCGTGCACAGGTAGGGCTTCTCGCCGGTGTGCGTGCGCAGGTGCACGTTGAGCTGGCCCACGTAGGAGAAGCTCTTGGCGCAGTGCTGGCAGCTGTAGGGCTTCTCGCCCGTGTGGATGCGCTGGTGCTGCTTCAGGCCGTACTGGTTGCTGAAGCCCTTCCCGCAGTCGGTGCACAGGTACAGCAGCTTGACCTGCGTCGGACACTTGTGGGACTTCAAGGCCTTGGCGTTGGCGCAGCGCTTCTCGCACTGCTGGCAGACGTGCTCTTTATCCGCGCCCTCCCCCTCCTCCTCCTCCTCCACCTCCACCTCCTCCTCCACCACCTCCTCCACGGGCTCGGGGCCGAAGGGGTCGGGGTCGGAGTCGCAGAGGGTCAGGTACTCCACCGGGTGGTGCCGCTTGACGTGCTTCAGCAGGTAGCTCTTGGCGGTGAAGGAGAACTGGCAGTAGGAGCAGGGGAACACGTCGGACGAGCAGTGGTACTTCTTGCAGGTGTTGAGCTTCTGGTGCTGCTTCAGGTTGCCGTAGGTGGCGAAGAACTTCCCGCAGTGCTCGCAGCTGTGCGACTTGGCGTTCTCGTGCACCAGGACCTCGTGTCGCTTCAGGAAGCCCGCCTTGCTGAAGGAGGCGCCGCACTGCCCGCACCTGTGGACTTTGGCAGAGCACCGGTGTTCCTGAAGGTCGGCGGCGTTTCTGTACGTCTGCTTGCAGCGGGTGCAGCAGAACCACTTGGAATTGGCGGAGTTGCCGTTGGCGTCCGCGGCTGCTTCTGGTTCGGCGGCGCCCTTCCCGCTCTGACCGGAACTGGACGCCCTTCGTTTGGGCGACAGGAGCTTGGTTATGGCCGAGAGTTTGGATCCGGCCCCGGACCGCTGGGGCCTCTGGGAGGGAACATTCTGGACGATTTCCACCACGATTATCGGGTTGGAATCCTGATTTTCCGCCAAGGCGGAGTCCAGTCCGTGATCGACCTTCATGTGCTGCTGAAGGACGTCCACGGAGGGAAACGTCTGCGGACACTGGGCGCAGGTGAAGGCTAACGTGACTGAGTTGTTGTTCTCCTGGCTTACAGGTTCTGCATTTTTCTTCTGCTTCTCGTGGCTGGACAGGTGCCTGGTGAGATCGTGGCACTGACCGAAGCACTTCTGGCACACCGTGCAGACGTACGGCCGCAGGTTCTCATGGACGAACATCCTGTGCTTTTTGAGGGAGGCTTCGTTTGAGAAGGTCTTCCCGCAGTCTACGCAGTTGGTCGGCGCCGCTTCTGCGCCTTGGGAGCCTTCGGCGATCGCGGCTTTCTCCGGCTCTTTAGCTTTCGAGGGTTCAGAAAATCTTGTGACGCTGGATGCTTCACTTGGCGCCTTGCTGGGGATATACTCTTTGATCAGGACGTGCTTCCGGTGAACCAGCTGGTGCCGGATGAGGCCGGACGCCTGGCTGAAGCCCCGCCTGCAGTGCGGGCAGCAGTAGGGACGCTTGTTGGAATGCACGCAGAGCCTGTGCCTCCTCAGGTGAGGGATCTTCTTGAAGACCTTCCCGCAGTCTCCGCAGGTTTTGGACTCATCTGAAGCGACGGACGCCACGGCCGGAGGCTGAGACGTCGCGGGCTGGTCCGCGACGTCCACGGGAGTGTTCTGGCCGTCGGCCGCTTCGGGCTGCGTGTGAGAGGCTTCTGTGTGTTTCTGGAGAAAAGCCTCGGTGGTGAAGGTGAGCTGGCAGTCGGCGCACGGGAACATCGCAGGCGCCACAGACATGCCGCTGTCTGCAAACCACAAACATCGACACGCAGTCAAATCACCCAGGCTCTCGTCAGACAAACAGACGATGAACACTCATTAGTGAAGCTACCTGCTGCATTGATCCACCGCTGACTCCACGCCTCGCTGCACTGCGACAGCAGTTTGCCGCTGGGCCAAACCATGAGCTCGTCTCCAGGACTGATGCTGCGACAGCAGTGGAACAGGATGCTGCCTTTGTACTGCACCGCCAACAGGTTGCTCTCGGCTTTACTACGAGCACAGTTGATGTACCTGAGTCGGAGAAGAGGATGAATAAAAACCAAGAGAGCTCAAACCTTCACACACAGACGGGTCTACTTTCTTTCTACCTCTTAATTTTTGGCTCAGTAGCTTTGTTGACATTGCTCATCTCGATAAATAAAATAAAACTGTGACTTTTTTCATTTATAACTTGACTTTTATTGGATCCTTGGCAGCAGGGGATACGAGCAGCTCAGGCTTTAACGTCAACTAATGACAGAAACAGTTAATGTCTTTCCCTCTTTTAGTACGTTAAAAAACTTCAAACAAAATCAAGAACACTGGACATTTCCCTACCGCATCCAGTTTGACTGTGACTCTTTGGCTGCATCTATATATTCATATTGATCTTTGTCTTTGTAAATCTGCAGGAAAAAAGATAAGATTCATTTTTAAATTGGGATAAAGAGTTATTATACAGATTTTTTTAATTGGGGATCTCTTCGCTCACCTCCCAGGAGAACTCACTGGCATTTTCCCTGGTTGTTACTTCACCCTCGAATGGTCCAAAATGCATTCCAGGAGACACGACTGGTCCGTGATTGATGACTCCGACGCCGGCGTCGGGAATGCTGGACCTGCCGATCATGAGGCCGTAGGGTAACGTCAGCAGGGCTCTTTGTGGGACGCCCAGGCTGGTTGGAAAGTCGAGAACAAAAGACGGGCCGCTGATGTTTTCAGAATCATTCTGGTCCTGGAAGAGACTCACACACTCCTCACAACCTGGAAAACAGAGTTGGATGTTGGTGAGGCGATCCCACATGTTACACATAATACACAAGCAACGAGAAGAACGAAGGAGCGCATGATGGATGTGACGTGGTTCAATAAGCAGGATGTGAAGTCATGCAGCTGAGGCTTCGTTTACACAAAGTTTCAAGTGGACACGCATCGTTTTATCATTTCCACTGGCTGTAACCACTGGAAGGAGTTTTACTTACAAAACTGTGGCGCTTCTCCCTGCCCTACAGAGTCCAGCAGCTTCTGGATTGGTGTTGTTTCTGCCTCCAAAACGTGAATCACTGCAAAAACAGTAATCCTCATTTAGAAGCACCATGAAATCCTGAATCATGCTTGATAATTCAGTCAACTTTAAAGCTTTTAAATACAACCGACAATCGACAAGAACCATAAAAAAAGAAGCTTTTTTTCCTGAAAGACCTCAGTGGACTTTACTGCACAGGCATATTTCAAAACTGTTATTAGCCAGTGAGATATTGACAAAAACTAAAGGAATTCTGCAAAGGCTTACAATTTCACATAAATGACACACAATTCAACTTGATTTTAGGTGATTTATTTAACTGAAAGGCACACTATAGTTGAATTCCTATACCTGCGTAATATTTCTAAAATCAGGAATATGTTGACTCAAAGCGATGCTGAGAAATTAATCCACGCATGTGTCACCTCCAGAGCAGACTACTGTAATTCCCTGTTATCAGGGGGCCCAACAACTGGCTAAAAAGTCTCCAAATGGTTCAAAATGCTGCAGCAAGAGTTCTGACAAGAACCAATAGGAGAGAACACATCAGAATAACACCAGCTTCTCTTCACTGTCTGTTTAATTTAGAATAGAATTTAAAATCCTTCTCTTAACCTAGAAAGCTCTGATAAACCAGGCCCCAACATATCTCAAAGAGCTTTTAGTCCCATACTGTCCCAGGAGAATGCTTCGTTCTCAGAGTGCTGGTCTACTGGAGGTTCCTAGGTTCTCTAAAAGTAGAACAGGAAGCAGAGATTTCAGCTACCAGGCTCCTATCAAGTGGAACCAGCTCCCAGTTTCTGTTAGGGAAGCTGACACAGTCTCTGCTTTCAAGGCTAGGCTTAAGACCTTTCTTTTTAATAAAGCTTACAGTCAGGACTGGTTTGTCTCTTCGGTGAACTAGAGCCGTGATTGAGGGATTACAAACAGATCATCAATTGCAGCTGATCCATTGATCTAATGAGACAACCTGGACTCAATGGGTGCAAACAGTTTCTAACTGGGCATCAATCAAAACAGCTGATCCACTGACTGAAGGAGACAGCCTGGACCCAGTGGGTGCAGGCTGTTTCCCTGAACCGCTTCAAACAATCCGTCTTCTCCATCAAGTGTCTTGGTGAAGTTTTTTCCTTCCAAACTGAGCAGAACAACTTCGGTGGTCGGTGCTAGCCCATCTCAACTTCCGGGGTCCAGAGCCAATCATATGCGAGTTCTCCAGGCTTCCAAACAAGCAGCGCAGCATTCCGTATTTTATCTCTGCGCAGCCCCTCAAGTGTCTGGACCAGGGGTGTCAAACTGCATTCTTTCACGGAGACGTTCTGCACGTTTCCGGAGGGGGGAGAAGGGGAAGAACGCTACGATGCAGTGCAACAATGTTACACCTTCGACAAAATGCACAAAATGAATAGTGACTGCGAAAAATCACATGCTAAGAAATGTTTCAAATAACAGAAACAGCAAAGAGTCAAACATCTGCAAAGATCTGATATATTGAAAGACTGGTGGGTGGCGGTGCCAGAAAATAAGTTTAATAAAAGGCCCCGATAAATATGTGAAAATCCAGTAACGTGACTATCTGGGGGAGAGGATGAAGTCATATAAAAAAGGAAAAAGGCAGCAGGTACAAACATAAAGCTTCCACAGTTCAAAAGACTTGATCATAATGTGAAAAACTGAAGGGTTGTGGTGCTTTACCTGTGTGGGCGATTCTTTCAGGAGGAAGACGATCCTCCGTTACAACCACCTCCTCTGTCGCCTCAACCCACTCCACACCAGACATGACGACAAAAAAAAAAAGACAAACTAAAAAGATTGTGGTGTAAATTACCACTTACAACATTAGGTTTCTTCGGCTAACGTTAGCACGCTAAGCTAGCTCCACAAGGCAACCGCGGATTAAACCCGCTCAGCATATCTGCTTCTCGTCTTCCGGCTGGTGAAACGATGGCTTTTCTCACAGGGTTTGGTAGCGATTGTTCCAGATAGTAAATATTCGGCTGTTAGTTCAGAGGTTCAGGTTAGAAAATCCAAACAAATCTGACAGACAGCCAGGTCGCTGACCCGGAAGTGAATGCAGCTCGTCTCACAGTTAGAGCGGGGAAAAAAAAATAAAAAAGAAATAAATAGCTAGCTAGAATCCCCGTCGTTCTTCAACTCAGTTCGCGAACATCAAATGGCCACATGTTGTCCCCAAAATTTTCAAACGGTTTGAAAATCACACATTTAATCAATAATCGCACCAATAACCAGCTGTAACCAGCTATAGCGTGTTTAAATTAGATGTTAACGAGAGCTTATCTCATCGGCGCCGCTGGTGTAGTGGTATCATGCAAGATTCCCATTCTTGCGACCCGGGTTCGATTCCCGGGCGGCGCACGAGGTTCTTTTATCATGTCTTCTGTTTTTAATTAGTATTTACTCTAAAATGTTTGTATAAGCTGTTTTTCAATAGATGCTTCCACAAGATCTGGTTACTGAGTGGGTTATCTGAACCCACGAGCTTCATGTAGAAATGCGTTAATATGTGTGTTTGTCCGGTGCTTTTTCATGATGGACACAGTCTCTTTACGGTGTTGCGAAAATATTAGATTGGTAATTTTTGTTTAATTTAATTTAATTTAATTTAATTTAATTTAATTTAATTTAATTTAATTTAATTTCATTTAATTTCATTTCATATGTGTTTGAAAAATATATACACAATACTTCACGAGCTGGAAGGGGGAGTGGAGCATTGTCATCTCAAGCACAATAGTTTAAAATGAACGAAGTGATGAAATCCAGTTTGTGTAATCTAATCACACGCGCTCGTTCCTCGCTGCCGCGTCGTGCCTGTTGCCTGGCAACGCGCTGACTTGGGTTGTTTTTCTAGCACTGTTGAATGAAAAAAGAAAAGAAAAACTTTAAAACATTTGTTGCCCCGCAGCCAGAGACGTGAAACCGGCGCGGACATCTCTCGGCGCGGTCGACATGCAGCCCGCGTCTTTAGCGCAGCCGGGATGCGGGAGTCGGTGCGGGATGTGTCCGTCGTGCGTGTTCGCTCCGAAGCCACCGGGAGCCGTTCAGCGCGTGTGGAGGGCGTCGGAGGAGTTCAGGAGGAGGTTCCTCATGGCGCTGCTGTTACGCTGCAGAAGCATCCGGCTGCTGGAAAGCATCCAGAGCGCGCTGGACGTCGCCTCGTGGACTCTGTGCACGTACGCCAGGTCCAGAAGACCCTGTTCACCGGCAGACTTTCCTCGTCGAGGCTCCCACCGAGCGATGGAGGGAAAGCCATCAGGTGTGCGCGAGCCGGAGATCAGGGAGTGGTTCAGCAGGAGTCCAGACTGGGTCAAATCCGGTTATCTCTGCCGCATATTCACACTGTGCGACTTCGAGCTTTTACGCATGGCCTCCAACTTAGCCAGTGTCCTCCTGGTCCGGAAAAAACAAGGATTTCTGCAACCTGGTGGTAAGGAATAAAGAAACATCCAATGAGAATTTAATTTATCTTTGCAATGGGAGTGCAATTTCCACTATCAGCCAGTAGAGGGCGACAGAGGAGCATCCAGCGGCTGATGCTCACTTTTTCCACTCATCTCAAGCAGGGTGTCAAACTCAAGGCCTCAGTATACTTCCCCATCGCCGCTACGTCGTTCCTACGACGTAGACGTCGTAGCCCTACGACGGGCTACAGGCCTCAGTATACTCCCCCGTCGCCGCCACGGCGTTCCTACGCCGACAACCCTACGCCGCTACTGAACATATCTTGCTCCTGCGTCAAGGGAACGCCCTCCTCTGCCAAGCCGCTGGCAGTCACAACAACAATGCGGCTTCCGTAGCTCCGGCTTTACCTAGACATAGATCTATAGAAATAGATTTCTAGACGTACGTATCTAGACACGCGTGCATTTACCGAACATATATCTGCATATATGACATATCTGGCGACACCGAGCTGTCGTGGAGGAGAGGCTGAGCGGACCGTGATGAAATATTGGTGAAACTAATGAGCTTTTGGACGATTAAAGCCGTTTGAGGAGCGGCTATACACATAGCCCCGTCTGCTAACAGTGCTAACACTGCTATAACAGTATAGGGATGTGCGCCGCTCAATTTTGGATCTATATTTCTCCCGAAGCACTGTTCGGGCCAGAAAAGTTTTCCGGGTGAGTTCTACTTTATTCTATAAACAACGCGAAAGCGGACCAATCACAGCCCTCGACGTTCACGTCACCACGCGTCGAAACGACGCGAAGTCACAATTTTCGGGAGGCGCACGTCAAGCCCCGACGTAGCCCGACGTAGGGCTACGACGTCTACGTCGTAGGAACGACGTAGCGGCGACGGGGAAAGGCCTCAGTATACTTCCCCGTCGCCGCTACGTCGTTCCTACGACGTAGACGTCGTAGCCCTACGACGGGCTACGTCGGGCTACGTCGGGGCTTGACGTGCGCCTCCCGAAAATTGTGACTTTGCGTCGTTTCGACGCGTGGTGACGTGAACGTCGAGGGCTGTGATTGGTCCGCTTTCGCGTTGTTTATAGAATAAAGTAGAACTCACCCGAAATGCTTTTCTGATCCGAACAGTGCTTCGGGAGAAATTGAGATCCAAAATTGAGCGGCGCACATCCCCATATTGTTAGCAGTGTTAGCACTGTTAGCAGACGGGGCTACGTGTATAGCCGCTCCGAAAACGGCTTTAATCGTCCAAAAGCTCATTAGTTTCACCAATATTTCATCACGGTCTGCTCAGCCTCTCCTCCACCACAGCCCGGTGTCACCAGATATGTCATATATGCAGATATATGTTCGGTAAATGCACGCGTGTCTAGATACGTATGTCTAGAAATCTATGTCTATAGATCTATGTCTAGGTAAAGCCGGAGCTACGGAAGCCGCATTGTTGTTGTGACTGCTAGCGGCTTGGCAGAGGAGGGCGTTCCCTTGACGCAGGAGCAAGATATGTTCAGTAGCGGCGTAGGGTTGCCGGCGTAGGAACGCCGTGGCGGCGACGGGGGAGTATACTGAGGCCTGAAGTATACTGAGGCCTTACGTCGGGCTACGTCGGGGCTTGACGTGCGCCTCCCGAAAATTGTGACTTCGCATCGTTTCGACGCGTGGTGACGTGAACGTCGAGGGCTGTGATTGGTCCGCTTTCGCGTTCTTTATAGAATAAAGTAGAACTCACCCGAAATGCTTTTCTGATCCGAACAGTGCTTCGGGAGAAATTTAGATCCAAAATTGAGCGGCGCACATCCCTATACTGTTAGCAGTGTTAGCACTGTTAGCAGACGGGGCTATGTGTATAGCCGCTCCTCAAACGGCTTTAATCGTCCAAAAGCTCATTAGTTTCACCAATATTTCATCACAGTCCGCTCATGCCTCTCCTCCACGACAGCTCGGTGTCGCCAGATATGTCATATATGCAGATATATGTTCGGTAAATGCACGCGTGTCTAGATACGTACGTCTAGAAATCTATTTCTATAGATCTATGTCTAGGTAAAGCCGGAGCTACGGAAGCCGCATTGTTGTTGTGACTGCTCGCGGCTTGGCAGAGGAGGGCGTTCCCTTGACGCAGGAGCAAGATATGTTCAGTAGCGGCGTAGGGTTGTCGGCGTAGGAACGCCGTGGCGGCGACGGGGGAGTATACTGAGGCCTTCATGAGGGACCACATATCGACCTACTTCTCCATAATAAGCTTGAAATCTAAACTTTCAGGGTTTTCTTTAAGAGTATATGTGATGAAAATTTCTATGTTTTTGCACGAACTAAACAATTCTGAGAGAAAATTATTGCAACCTCAACATAAAGCCAAAACCTTACGGTGCAAGGGACATGGCCTGGTCACAATCTTCCTGTGAAATGTATTGTGTGTGTTGTTATTGTCTTCTAATGTGGTGTAGGCTAGTGTTTGAATGCATTTGAGAGTGTGTTTGGACAGCCAATGGCTTACTGAAACAACAACATGCATTTATTTCTGCATGTTTCATTGATCATCTTCGCCAAGACGATTTGATGTAAGGTTTTTTGTAGGAAAAGGGTGTTATATCTGGTCAAAACAAGATTGTTTGAATTTTAGGAGCTTCATTTTCAAAGGAAATCAGAAATATATTGAAATACTGTGATGTTTTTTGATAATGGATGTGATTACTTTTATTTTGCAGGTTGTTTCGTGCAAATTCGAGCTGTGGGGGCCGAGCTGTGTTCCGCGAAGCTGGAAGCTCAACTCGTTATATATTTCTCTATTTCAGCTGATTTTTGACTTAATAGAGACTTATTTTTTTAAATAAGCACAATATAAGCCAAGGCCATGTCTAAAATATATCTATTATGGTATTGGATCAGTTTCTGACCAAAAATAGCATCAGCAATATACTATCTATGAAGTTACAAAGGCTGAACTAATATAGTATCTCGATGTCCAGAATTTCCGGTAGTGTCCGTACCCCTATCCAGTTCCTCATTCCTACTATGTATTTGGCTTGAGCTGAATGTTCTATTTTATATACCTGGGTAGCACTATTTGAATGATGATATGTTGTGGATATAGTGCACACAATTAATATTACAACAGTTGCAAATGGGATCTGTTGTTTGCAATTGTAGTGTCCGTACCCCATGTAGTGTCCATACCCTCGCATTTTGTTATTCCACTTAGAAGTTGAAATTCTTGATATTATTGGAACATGTGAGCATGTTGAAAAGGGGTGTATTTATCTACAACTCTCAAGACAACATATTTGCCTAAAAGTACATCTTTTACCCACAGAAAACTAACGCAGAGAATCGAAGCAAGGACTTTGAATTCCAAAATTCCTCTTTTTGAATAACTCGCATAATGCTACGGGAAAATTCTCTTTTGGTAAATTTGGTAATGGTAATTGCCAGATAATTTAAACAACAATTTCAGTGACTTTATGTTATTTCACTGCACTACCAGTTAGAGGTCGACCGATTCATCGGATTGGCCGATTCATCGGCCCGATAGGACGTTTTACAAACTTCTGAGTGTCAAGATTTCAGAAATAATGCAGTTGTTGTTGTTCATTTGATACAAATCAGTTAAGAAACATAAATTACAGCAATCCAGCAATGTGCAAATTGTATGTGCAGACATTTATATTAAGTTTGCAGAAAAGATAATTTATTTTCCACATATTTCATCACATTTGCACGTTATAGAGTCTTTTGTGGTCATTTGATGGGCAATAAAGCAGAGTTCTGTTCATATATTTTACTAAATTAAACAAACAACTGAGTTTATTAAGTTGTAGTGATGCTCTTCATCTGTTTTAAGTCTTGTTATGCTATCCAAGTCATGCTAATGTAGAGTCCATACCCCATTTTACCTCGACATCTTTAACTGATCACCATTTTACTACCAAATAAGATTACTGGATGAATTTTTTTGCATCTGATTGCTCGAAAACTGTAGTATAGTGAAAATAAAAATTGGCACAGTTTGTTGAGGCTGAATTTTTTAGTCTGCTGTCCACCTGGAGTCAATGTTGACTGTGACCAGGCCGTCAGTGAAATGTGAAAATAACTTCTCCTATAGTTGTTGCACGATGCATGTTTTTAAAAACTCCCCCTGACAGCATGGCTTTGAGGCTAGTTTGATAGAATTCTTTTCACTGGATTACTGCTGATACGACTTTTCCAACCCCGCTGTCCATGAGTGAAGGCCGACTGCGTCGTTTATGTATCACACACTCACATTCACACACGTCTGAGTCAAAAGAACAGGTGAACCTGTGAAAACCCATTCACACAAGTACATGAAGAACATGCAGACCGGAATCAGTTCGATCCTCTCTGGAAAGCTTCATTTATAAAGTATAAAGCTTGGTGATACGGCTGTTGGATGATTTCAACCATTTTCTTAGACTTTTGTTCCAATACTTCAGTGCAATGATGTCTTTCCAGTGAGTAGCCACCATGGGAGTCAACAGGACGAAGACTCAGAGGATCCTGCACTGATGGTCGTCCCCGGATCATCGAAGTCCGTGTCTGGGGTCGGCCGATACCGAGACTTCGTCGCTGGCCTGCCCGTTCATCTGGCCAAGAGGATTTTAGGCGAGTTTCCACTGAGCGCTCGAAGTCACGACATGTCCGAAAACCGATTACATGAAAGAGCCGAGACAAGTTAACAGTACAGTGAGGATGTCAGTTAATCTCCACTGTTAAGTCCTCCATATTTAAATGGACGGTCTTTGGATAGAAGATCAAAAAAGCCCCGTCAAGCAAGCCGTGCTGTGACAACAGGCCGGAGTAAATATCCAAGGCTTCCAAAGGCTTTATGCCCAAAAGCAAAAGACTCCAGTCCTGGATTTATTCATTCAGCATGTTTCTAGTTTTTTACTGGGACGAGTTTCTGTCGTCTGCCAGGTCTGTTAGACGAGCACACTCTGAACGACTGCAAGAAGGTCTGTCGGTCCTGGCAGCAAACGGCACACGAGACCCTGGAAGAGATGAAGTTCAGAAGAGTTTTTCAGGATCAAATGAAGGCCATGATGAAGGTTGAAACTCCAGATGATTACATGATAATCCCAGCGTATTTTCTCTGAAGAGTCGGAAATCCAGGCTTTATGATGTGGTGGTGAAATTCAGCAATTCATACAGAAATATAATTTGCTGTGATGGCATTTTTTCTTTCCTCTTCTAGAGTTGCAAAAGGAGAATCAGTCCCACTTATGCCAACATCGTTGAAGTGCTCGTCCCCATAAAGGACGATGAGGAAGAGAGTGTTCATTCTCCGATCCATAAGGTCAGGCTGGTTAAAGTAGACGCTTTCTTTCTGGAATCTTCGTTATGTTGAACATTTGTCACTGTGTTTCCAGGCGATGCCGTTTCAGTCTGCGTACGAGAACATCAGAACCAGAACCGAGCACGTGGAGGAGCGGAATGTGTACTGCGGCGCCTTTTTCACCAAAGTGCTGCTCGCCAAGTTAGTGTGCTCCCTTTCTTCACTTGGTTCTAACTCAGGGAGGTCAAACATAAGGCCACTGGGCCAAAACTGGCCTGGAAGAGGCTCCAATCCGGTGTGCCAATCCACGACATTCTAATAAAACTAACTTTTAAACTCAGTTTTCTTCAGAGGGAACAGACATTGTTTTTAAAGCAACGGAAACACAAAACCATTTTCACTTGAAAACCTTGCCGTGTTTGACGCCCCTGATCTAACTCCTCCCATCGCACTGGAATGAGGTTACCGTAGTGCCGCTGCTGCAGGGAGGATCCTCACCGGGTGGTGGACTACAGAGGGGGGTCGCTGATGGCCACGGGCTCCAAGGACTGCCGGGTGTGTGTGCTCCGCGTGGCGTCGGACGTCAGAGAGGTGTCCGTGCTGAAGGGACACGTCGGCAGCGTCCACGCCGTGCTGCTCTGTCCGGACAGGGGCCTGCTGATCACCGCCAGCCGTGACGCCAGCATCAGGTTCAGCATTCCCTTTTGTGTTTTCACCCGAAAACTGCGTCGTGTGAACAGAGGCCTCGAAGTCCTGCTGGCGAATGAGCCACTGCTATTAAACGCTGCTTACTGTCTTTCTCCTGCAGATGCTGGAGTTTGATGACAGACAGATGTGAGAGGATGCTGTACGGTCACAGCGGCAGCGTCAACTGCCTCGACGTCTACGAGGACAGACTCGTTTCGGGGTCGGGGGACTGCTTCGTCAAAGGTACTCTAATCTACCTTTGAAGATGGGAGTTATTTATCAAAAATCTCATTGACATAAATCCTTTTCAATTCTTTTTCATAGTTTTGCATTTCAAAAAGTCCCAATTTTGTGGTTTGCATGTTCTCCTTGTGGATGTGTTGTTTTTCTTTGGGTGCTTTAGTGATCCTGATTCATTTTGAATTGAGCAATACTGATATCTCAGCTCGTTGTATCCGCTATTCTTGGAGCCGCTTGTGGGCCGGTTTTGGCCCACAGGCCTTATGTTTTAGTTTACCAACACTTGTTGGTAAGCTGAAAGCGGATGGATTTGTTTTCTCAGTATGGAGTCTAACCACAGGAGAACGTTTCGAGGGTCTTAAGTTCAAGCACCCCAGGCCCGTCCGCTGTGTGAAAATCTCCAGAACGGCGGTGTTCAGCAGCTGCGATCGCGGTCTGGTCAAGATGTGGAGCCTGGAGAAGGGATCGCTGCTCCGGGTGAGAGTGCAAGCTGCAAGGTCTTTCTTCAGTGATCTCTATATGCAGATGATAAAACGTTTCCATGTTTTCACAGGTGATCGACGCCCACAGGAGCTCGGTCAGGTGTCTGTTCTTGGACGAGAGGCATCTTCTCTCTGGGGACGCCGGCGGCACCGTCATGGCGTGGAGCGTCGACAGCGAAGCCAAAGAGCGTCTGGTCACCTTCAGGCACCCGAAGTGAGCACAGACACCTCTGAAGCGGCTGCACTGAATGAGGAAAGTCCTTTAACGCTGTGTGTTGGGGTGAATTCCCAGGGAGGTTAAAGCCCTGACTCTGGCCTACCTTCGCGTCGTCACCGGCTGCGTGGATGGAAAGATCCGCATATTTAATTTTCTCACTGGGGAGTGTCTAAAAGACATAACAGCAGAGGCTGAAGCAGGCCTCATACTGTCCGTGCACTTCCATGATAACAGGTGAGTGACTTGACTTTCACTTACAATTATAGTTTTATTAATCTTTGATTGCTTATCAGAGTCTTTTTTTGTGTGATTCCTGAAGTATCCTGGTGAATGCTCAGTCCAGTGTGAAGCTCTACCAGTTTGCCCACGTCTTCTGGGACTACGCCGACGCCGTGCAGGGCGGCCAGGGCCACGTCGTCGCTCGGGACGAGTCGGTTTCAAAGAAATCTGCGGCTCCATTGAGAGAGCTCCCGTCTGTCGGGCCAGACGGTTCAGAACCGGTTTGGATTCCCGGCGGCAGCGTCGTGAAACCAGATGGAGCTGAGCGGCTCTCGCAGATCCACGGCCGGTCCGCCTCCGCCAAACGCCAAGCGCACGGTCAGAGCGAGCGAGTGTTTCTCAGAGGAAGAGAGATGATTTGAAGTGAGTTGATCCTCGTTCTCATTTCCTCCCCCCCAGCAGTGAAAGAGTCGGTGAGGCTGAGCGAGAGGGCGGCGTCTCAGCGGATCAAGAAGAGAGGTCTTCACCATCCGCTGACGCGCGATTGCATCGCGCTCAAGGTCAACGCCGTCCAGAAGACGCAGTGTGTGGACGAAGCCAGCGTCAACATGGAGAGCAACGCCAGGCTGCGGGATTCGTGGGCTCCCCGCACCGCTCAGGACTCCCCACGCCCCGGAGGTCGAGCCGTCAGGGCCTCCACCTGCGTGCCAGGTCTGAAGCCAGACAACGCATCGAAACGCAGCGTCTCCTCCACGTGCGTCCAAACCGCCAAGACGATCCAGAGGCCGGGCGGCACCGCGGAGCCGAGGAGGCGCGAGCACCAGCTTCACAGATCTCTGTCTAATCCGTGCCTGTTGAGATTCAGTCCGATCTTCCCCAGCGTTTCCTCTCCAGACACAGCAGGAGAGCAGCGAGGCGCCAGGCCGGGGAAGACCGAGCACTCCGAGCTGAAACCGTCCAGGAGGAATCCCATGGTGTTCGGAGGACTGTCAAAAATGCATCGATGATTCAGGTTTGATGCCAACACAGGAAATAATGATCATTATGATCAAGCTTCACGTGAAGCTGTTTTATCCTGAAATGTACACTAGAGGTCAGTGTTGGATCATATGTTTTGTGATTAATAAAAGGCCCTTGAGACATGAGAGTCACAACTTTTTTCCTCAGAGTGTTCTCAGAGCGTCTCCACAGCTTTCTGACTCAAAGTCAAAGTGAAGCCAAATGATCAAAATAAAAAACAAGCAGTTTCACCAGCTGCTGCCTTTGACTTGCAAATTTAATCTCCTCAGAGCAGGTACAGCCTTTGTCTCCCTCCAACTATCTTTAGTGTCCCTTCATTGGGTCCCTCTCCCCTGGTTGGGAACCCTTCCTATAGACAGGAGTTTGACTGTCTGCTTCAAGGATGTGATTTTTATTTGACAACAGTTTAGTTTCAGTATTTTAACAAATAAATAAAAATTCAATGCTCAAGTTAAATACTAGTTGTTTAAATGGATTTACTTATATTTAGGTTTATGCTTTGTTATCAGAGTTTTTATTTCTAAATTCTGGGTGAAAGTTCATCTTGCAGAGCGGTGAGTTACCATCAGTCATTCTGGTGAAAACGTAAAACTCTCTTTGCATTCTGGGTGTTTCTTTACGGGAGCCACTGAAAACTCAACTTTTTGAAAACATTTCCCAAGGTGGAATTTTTAAAAAGCTTGGGCTTTGTTGAATTTCACACAGCGGACTCCCGGTCCACGTTCTCCTGAGGCTACATCTTTTTCAGTGCCACATTGTTTTTCGGTTCTCTATAAACCCAAACAGCAGAGTCAGAGTAAATCCAGGGACAGATCTCAGTGAAGTGTCGCCTCAGAGCGAGAAGACTTTGTCCTCCCCTCAGAGACCTTTGACCCCGCCACCTGCCCTTCTTACCCTTGTGCCTGAGGGCATCATTAGGAGTGAGGAGGTTGAAGATCAGGGGGAGAAGGTCCTCTGCTTTGACTGCAGCGGCCCGGCAGCTGGGACTGGGTTAAGACATCCCACTTCGGAGACACTTTCTTTCACAAGCGGCTAATTTGATTCGGTCTGCAGAAGACTGGATGGAGCGGCGTCTCCCCTGTCTCTGCTGTGGTGGCGTGGCGCAGGGAGACAATGCCGCCCCCTCCCGCACCCCCCCACGCTCAGTTTAGCCACACCGGGCAGCACAGCTCCCCCCATTGTTCCGTCAGGTATGGAGTCGCTCTCCACAAAGAGCGTAAAATCAAAGCTAAGTTTGAAAAAAGAGAAAGTCCCCATGCAGGAATGCTCCTGGACCTTCTGCTCCCTGTTGGCTGAAGAGAGGAGGGCGCCGCTTTACTTATGCATGAGGAGGGGCCTGAAAGGAAAAAAAAAAAAAAAGAAAGGTTTTAAGGGTTGGAGGTGGGGAAGAAAGCAACAAAAGACAATTGAGTTTGTCCCAAGTGACCTCTGCTCTGCAGAGATCTCCACCTACCCAAGCACATTTGCATCATAGTTCATTTGTCAATTTAATTTTTCAGTTTTTGTCATGCTGTGTCAGCAGCATCCTCCCAAACCGGGTCAACCCCGTCCAGTCATGGTACAGAATGTGATTAACCAAATCCTGCATCGCTTCTGGATTTGCATGTGTCTCAGACGGGTGCTTGACTTGTCCTGAAGCCATCCAGATATCGCACCGTTGCCAGGTCTAACAGCACCAGCATCAGATGCTCCATGAATATGCAAATGGCGGCGTTCTCCGGGGGGAACTGAGTCACTTGAAAAATGGTTTCCACGTGTTCCCACTGTGGAAAACACGGCACCAAGCTGCAATCTGAGGAACCGTCAGAGGAGGTAATCCCGGGTTGAACGAGGACTTCAATAAATAAGTTCAAAGCCTGACGTCAAGCCACAACAAGTGCCCCGATCCGAGGACAGCTCTGAGCGCCAGGCCGCACGGCCAGCGCCCCTCCAACCATCCCGTCACGACGCCGTCTGGAAACAGGATCCATATGCCTTTCTGACCTCATTTGGAGATAGAGATCATAAGTGAAAGAGGATACGGCCACAACCGAGGCAGGCAATTAACAGGAACACCATTACTGAGATATGGGACTGATTAGCATCATTACGCAGCCGGTCCAGATAGATAAGAAGGGACCCGACTGCTCACTGAGAGGCGCACGCCGGCGTTCTGGAGCTGGACCTCAGCGGATCAAGGCTCCTTGATGAAGCCTAAAAGAGCCGAGCGAAAACCACTGTGACCGCACATCTGGAGGAGCATGAAAGGCAAACCGCCCGGCCTCGAGGCTCGGGCCCAGCCGATGACTGTGCAGGGGCGTTACATTCAGATGTGTGTGTGTGTGTGTGTGTGTGTGTGGCGTCGCAGAGCGGCGGTGCGTACTGTAAAAGACGACACCTGATTCAGTTGTGTAAACGCTCCATAAAGACTCTTTGTGTAATCAGACTGGAGAGGTTCGCACTTTTCCCCTCGCATTTCCCTCCACTTCTGATTTTGTTTGTGCTCCACTAATTAAGTTGAATTTTTTTTCTTCCTCTTTCATTTATGAACTGACCGATTGCACCAAGGGTCCGTCTGTTTTCACAGCGAGGCATCTGGAATGTATTTTGATAATTACAAAGAGATTATTTTCCATCACGGGACCCATTCCACCGACACAAAAACAGTGGGAAACAGAAATGAGGCGCGCTGCTTTCACACCAGGGCCACGGCTCATGGAGGTCAGTCTTTTCTTTGCCACGGTTGTTCAGCTCTCGTCCTCTGGGGGGCCAACTATCACCGCCGAATGAAACCTGCAGACCTGCTGGCATGTCACGGCCAAATACAGAAAACACACCTTCTGTAGGTTTCTTGGCTCAAATGTCAGTCTCCAGGATGTTGGTTAGAAATGAACATTCAAATGTTTAGTGAGGTAACCTCATAATTAATGAGAGAATTACCCAGGATTCCTCCTACTCTGGGGTGGAGCCACTGCAGCGGCTTTACAGCCCATCTGAATGTGTTATTTCTCAGATTTTTACTGTTTCAGCGCTCAGCTATAAAACCGGAGAGACGAGTGTCACGAACTGACCCGCAGTCTGAACGGCGCACAGTCTCGCCGCCGCCGCTCCAGACGCACGCAGGCCACGGCCTCAAGCGTCACAATCTCACTATTTTCTCAGACATAAATGCGGAGACGCGAGAGCCAAAAGGTCAGCCGCATAAAACTTCCTCATTCGGAGGTCAGCGGACCCGCACCGTCTGCAGGGGGGGCGAAGTGTGGCACCTTGGAACAAGAGGGCAATTGACGGGGGAAAAGAGAGGACAAAATGCATCTGAGTCGACGTCCTGCCGCCATATGAACAGAAAGTTAATGGAAACGTGACGACGAAAAGGTCCTCGTGGCCCCAGAAGAAGGAGAAGTCACAGAGTGAGGCCGGAGCTGCAGCGGAGGCTCGCATGTAGAAAGACTCAAATAGCAGCTCTTTTCCTACATGGACATCTTCTGCCACGTTCTGAAGATAGCGAGCGCCGATAAGAACAAGTGTTTCTATTTAAAGCTCCGGGTTTTAGCAACTTAATGACGGATCGGGACGACTAATGGACGCCTCTATCAGCGGCCTCCTCATTCTCGGACTCGGGCACTTCGTCAAAGTCTGGCAGACAAAGAGCCGGAGCTCCCTCTTGTCTGGTACAGATGTTTGCTCTCCTCTGAGTCCTGCTATCAGCGGCGCTCTTTCCGTTTGGAGAGCTCGTGTCGCCCGATAAGAAAAGGCTCGTGGTGAAAGCACTTTTATTTGAGGAGCTTGAGAACGAGTGCGACGATGCGGCCGGAGCGGCATCGGGTCCGAGTTCCCCAACGCGTCATTTCAGCCTCATCATTTTATATTCCATTAAATTCCAGCCACAACAAATAACACAACCCAGCCACGACAGCTCGACTGCTGTTTGTACAGTAAATAATCTGTGGATTTAAGCTCCCCCTGCGTGACCCCGGATCAGGAAGAGCCTTTTTTGGAGAAGACGGCGCCCACCGGGCGTCCTGGTCTAGATATTTCACAGCTCAGCAGGTGTCTGTGTATGTTGACACAAGTGGTGGGGAAAAAACACGCCGCCTGCTCGATTCACATCCATCCCGTTGGTGTTTTTCGCCGGCTTGTCGAGCGCAGGGTTTCCTTCCCGGGATGAAACTGACCCGTATTAGCGGCAGATGTTTTGGGTCAGGGAGTGGAGCGTCTCTCTTCCCGGGGCCGGGCGGCGTGACGGGGGGACGGCGGCCACAAGGCGGCGAGCTGTTTGATGAAAAAGAGCATTTGCAACATGTCTGGCACGGGCGTTTGCTCAGACAGAGTTTAAGCTATCAAGTGGTCAAAAAGGAAAAAAAAAAATGCTTTTTATCAGCAACTGAAACACACAGAGCCAAAACATCCAACGTCATTGACGTTAATGTGGAAAGTAAGTAAGAGTGACTTCTGCTGATACCTAACAGAACATTCCCAGCTCTCTGAAGCTGATTCCAGACCCACGTCTCCCTCATGAGCATTTGAACGCTGGTGTATTGCTCTTACAAAACCTTTCTTTGAATGTACTCAAAGGAAACTGAGTCATTATAGTTTTTTTTTTTCATGTTTTTCACACATCTGAAGAGTGTAACACCATTTTCAGTCTATTTTGAAACGCTTTTGCATGTTTATATAATCCTACCACAGATTTATTTTAAAATGCATGGTTTTCCCCTCAGATGAGGATGAGGCTGGGGTCAAATTACAGGCAGAAGATGCTGTAAGAGCTCCAAATTATTGGATCTTTCTTTAATTGCAAGTTGTTACCAGCTGCTCTGATGTAGAAGACAAAGAATATGAAGCAAAATGCAAAAATAGGTTATTTTAAATCGAAATTTTCTTGAAATTTTTCTTTTTTAAGAATGCTGGTGCAGATAAATTATTAGTTGAGAAACTCTCGGTCACACTACATAAAGCAGCTTTACAGTGTTGTGTCTCCACCTTTATAAAATCTACAGGAATCCCTTCCTCTGTGTTCAGCAGCTTGTAGCTTCCGCCGTCCATTCATCATGGAAGTGAGTTCTGCAGACCTTTTCTGCAAGAACAGCCGCCTTCCGCAAGTAAAAGCCCCGCTTCCAGAGTGGTGACAATAAAACAAAATAATAATCTTATTACAGTTCTGCTCAGAGGGCCTGAGAGCGTGACTCCGGGGGCAGGCTGTAAAAGCACAGAAAAAAAAGAAAAGAAAAACCGAACCCTGAGCTTTACTTACAAAAGACAGACGGGAAAACAAAACAGAGAGGGACTGAAAACCAGACTGTGAGCCAGACTCGGCAACACAAGCAGGAAGGAACGAAGTGACGAAGATCAGCTGAGGAAGATGAGGTGAGCAGCTGCTCTGGAGGCACGAGGGAGCGGAGAAGAGAATCCAGACAAAGCAAGGAAAAGGAAAAGTTTAAAAAGAGTGATCTGCAACATTCATGTTACTTTATATTTATTAAGTATCTGTAATGTTTTTAATACTTGTAGGCAAGCCAGAGATAAGAAGGAAACAACCTCTAGAAGTTGAGTTTTTCTTTTAATTGAGTAAAACACCAACACATTACTACACTCTTTCTTCTTCTGCCAAGAGGAAATCAAACTCCGGCCTTCTGAAGCATTTCAAAAGAGCTATGAAAGTCTCTATAGACACGTGAAAACACTTCATAAATACCTGCTTCACTATTTATTTGCCCAAAGAGCCTAAAAATACAGGGATTTCGAATTTTAACAGAATCTTTCAGCGGCGAAAATGAACCTTCCTTGGCGTCTGTGACCAGTAAACACTGCGATGGGCCCGGTCCGGCCCGGCCCCCCCACCCCGCCCTCCCCCCAGTCTACAGCTGTTAAAACACCCCGTATTATTCCCATAATTGTTTCAGTGTGGGGCTGTTATTTCAACGTGCCAGGCTGGATGAGTCAGGGACCGAAAACTGTTGTGGTACCAAAGTCAAGTATTTTCTGACTACCGACATTCTTCTGTGGAGTCGGACGTTTCGGACGCCTGCATTCGCTGCCTGGCCGACCTGGAATTAACTGCATGCTGTTCAACGGTCCTCCAGTGTTTTATTTTCTTTCCTCTCTGCAGTAAGAAACACTGAGATACATCTGCTTCTTCCTGCTCGATGAGTCTGATTTGCATTCGGAAAGTGTGAAATAGATATTGAAGCAGGGAAATGATGTTAGCGGGCGACTCCGAGCAGAAAATGATGGAAATTTTATGGCTCGATTTGAAACAGCATGAGCAAGTCCACCAAGAATTCGCTTCTAATTGTAACGGGAGGCCGCGTTGTAGCTCACACATCAAAGTTTCGTCTTTTCTTTTAGAAATCCTTCAATTTTTTTGGCCAACTTGGATGCATATTAAGCACTAATGAGTGTTTTCTTACATCTCTGGAAAGGTGTTTATGTTAGCTAATGATTAAATGAGATTTAACGCTTCGACCAGAGAAATCTCGGCGGTTTCTCTGCCAGTGGTTTTCCCTCTCTGGAGGAAAATAACTCAGCACTTCTTGGCTGTTCTCTCTCTACCTAAGTGTTGTATGTAACCTCCCTCTGTGGAGTTTCAATAATTACACCCCCCCCCACCCCTCCCCTTTTAAACATCTGTTCACAGCTGCAAGAAAATTAAAGTCTGGAAGAAGGGATCCGTCTGAGCGGAGAAATTTATAGTCCTCGCTCGGGAAACCTGCATAAGGTGAGATAAAGAGTGTAAAGCGATCCACACACACTGCAGCTGCGGCTTTTGAACAGTTACGAGTGTGTAAAAGGTGCTCTGCTCAGGCCGGAGTGCTGTTTTCCTTCAACAATAAAGGCGTGGAGTCGGAGCGACACGGCGGCGTTGTCTTTCCCACACGGTCAGCGCACCATATCTCACATTCTGTAACCAGTGTGTGTGTGTGTGTGTGTGTGTGTGTGTGCGCATGTGTGTGAAGGAAACAACACGCCGAAGGTCGTGGAGAGGCAACGAAAAAATGAAAGCAGCATCGGGAACGGCGGCCATCGCGTGTAATCTCCCGGCTGATGGAATCAAAGCGGAGTCCATGACGATTCCGCTAAGCTCTTTCCAAACGGCGAGCCACGGCGTGTGTACGCGACGGGAAAGCCGATACCTGATGTGATAAGTTGGAAATGTCAGACCGCACTTTTCCTCCGCTGCGAGTGTCTGGGTTCGTGTACTCGGCGCGCCGACGTGGGCCACATCAGACGTTTCACGCTCCGCCATGTGTTTCGGATAAGCTGGATCTCGTTGGAGACGCCGGGCCAGAGAGGCACCGGGACGCGCGGGACAGCGCTCGGCCATCGGTCACCCGCTTAACCTTCGACCTTTAAGCACAGCAAAACAATTTGTGGAGCTTTCAACGTTTTATTGTCTCTAAAATTCAGTTTCAAATCGCAAACGACAGGAAGAATAATGAGACGGAATCAGCCTTTCTGGAGTTCTGATTTGGAAACCGGAGCTGCGCTGAGATGCTCTGGGATTGTGATGGTCTATTGATCGTTAGAGCAACGTTTTCCACAAAGAAACAGGGCAAATAATTCCTTTGTTATTCTAATATTCGCGAGCTAGACCGACCGTGACACCAAGACAATGTCAACAAAACGGAAAAATAACCGTTTAAAACACATTTGAGCCGTTTGGGTCTTCTCTCGGGAATCACTGTCATACCAGCTTTAATCCTCGCAGAAAAACACAAATAAACCGTCGACATTTTGACATGATTGTGAGGATTTTGAGATGGAAGCAAATACCGCTGAGTCGACTTAACGGTCGCCGCAGTCTTTCATTTCGGTCCAACGCCGAGTGAAACCGAAGCTCCGGTTTCTAATACCCGCCGTTTGTTCAAAGCTTCACGGGTCCAGAGGATCTCTGCAACAGTTAAAACTGAAAAAAAAGGAGATATTTAGGACGTCTGTAGCGCGGTACGCCGGTGTGGCGGTTCAGCACCGCGACCTCACGGCGAGAGGATAGTGGGTTCAAGTCTGGACGTGTTTCTGTGGACGTGTCTCATCATGCATTCAGCCGACGCTTTCTTCCTTGATTTTGATTTAGAGAGTCTGAACTGACCGGTAGCCGTAACGCTTTGTTTTCACGCAGACAGGAAGCGTCCGTGGCACCGTGTCGCCAGCGGCGCCTCAGAGGGGAAGAGCGGGACTCGGCGGAGACGAGTGTTTTGAAAAAAAGGGGGTGAGTCACTCTGGGATCCATCGGAACTGCTCTCCACGGCTGATTAAAATAAACCGGCGGCCTGCGATCACGGCTCCAGTTGGCGAAGCCCGTGTAAACAGAGCGTTGCCTCAGAAAGGGGGGCCGCGAGGCGCAGGCACCCAAACGGTGGCGCCGGTCCCAAGTGGGTTAGAAGCAGAGTGCCGGGCTGGACCACGACTCAAAGGCCACATCTGGGATCTGGGGGAGATGTGGAGATAGCCACACAAACAAGCGCCCGGTTTTATTTCTCCAAACAGGGAATGTTCCGTACTCGGCTCCACGCCGTTCGGCGTTTACCTCTGGAAATATCTGCTCTGGAGTGGCACGGAGACGTGACGGCGGATTCTGGCGTGCGGTTTGATCCAGACGTCAAAGTGACAGAAGGTGAAAACAAATACGCCTCGAAAACCCTGCGAGGGAAAGTTTTCCCACACGGAGGGAAAGGCAGTGGGAGGAGTGCTGGCGCCGACTCAGCCGTCAAACCTGAGATCTGAGCGGCGATACGGCGCCTTGGCCTGGATCCTCCTGCTGGACCGAGCCGGTGTGGAGGGTGCCATGGACTTAACGGTCAGTCGTCTGGGTTTTATGGAAATGCACAAACATGACTGCTCCGTCCACAGTTCATCCGTTTTCTCGCCATTCTGAAGGCATATCTGCAGAAGCTCTGCTCTCGCAGACGTGGGATTGGCTCGGCGTCAATCTTTCCGGTTCGATTCGCTGTTCTTGATGCAGGATTTATTAAACCGGTACCTGGCTTCCATCCTCCTCAGGAACCGCAGCGAGCTCCTGCTCTCTCTCCGATGTGATGCTTGTGGTTTTCGTTCCTCTCGCGGAGTTAAGAGCGATACATCCTGAAAGCTGGGCGGCAGGACCAGATCCCAGGCTGTTGATCAGCCCCGCATGCCACGCATGCCATTCACCTCCATATGGCTCCTCAAACCATACGCCCTCGCCGGGAGCCAACAGAAATAAAACCCGGGGTTTTTAATTATTTTTTACAATCTTATCATTTTGAATTTATTTTACCATCGCCCGCTGGCATTTCATCCTTCCAAAGAATAACACATATCAAGCCGCAGCGAGTAATATACAAGACTGGAGTGAAGGATAAAAATCACTTATCATTCCCATTCAGAAATATAAACAATCCGCTGTAGGTCAGTGGCTGCAGCGCTCGCGCTTTAACAGCACGTATAAACACTCTTCAGACGACGAGGAAGACGCGAGCCTGAAGACAGAGCAGAACAAACCAATGTGGCATTTTTTATCTGCGCAAACATCAGACCTCAGATCTGTGAGGCAAGATAGAGAAACACAAAGGAAGTGGTCTCCGTCCATTAGAAAACAAACACGCACTATACACACGATAGCGGCTGATAATGGATGGATGGATGGATATACACACATTACAAAAGTCTGCTGCTACGCTGAATGGTTTAATCTCATGCTCAACAGAAATGTGTGTATTTGTTTAAGAGTTATTTACAAGGGTTCTCATGGTTTTTTAAAAATGAAACCAACATTCGTGATGATAATGTGTCTGCGCTAAATGGACATTTCGCTGAATGCAGTTACAACATTCTTCTTCTTATGAGATGAAGGGAGTATTTTTTTTCAGCAGAACCAGACTCAGAGTCGGAGACTTTCTGCCGTTCAGGAGCAGAGATGATCGTTTTGGTCGGACCTGCACACAGTGAAACAATCTGACACCTTTGAGGAGACCCCAGGCAGGACCTGAGGCGTTGTGTCCTCCGAGGTCGTCTAAATTAGATTGACCTCAACGAGAAACTGGATCAGACGCTTTCTGAAACTGGAGCGCTGAAGTGAAGGTTCCTGCTTTGGTCTGCGTATCGGTGTGTCCACCAGCGTTTGGCTTCACTGGAATGTTCAGGCGGGGAAGAAATGGCTTCCAGAGTCTTCCTAATAGGCAATCTTCTGGGGAAAAGCTTGGCGATCACTGTTCTACGTTCTGGATAACTGTCCCGCTGACGCAGTCAGTACTTTACCGTAGGGGCAGTGCCAGCTCTGCACTCACTTTCCTGGCTGGAGAACGGTTCTTAGGCCGTTGAAACCGAAGCACTTGATGGTCAAAAAGGGTCTAATATTCCGGGGATTGTCCAGCAATTCAACACCTCTCAGAACAGTTTTTTTTAAATACATTTTGTCTTTTCATCTCTGTTGTTGAACCTGTCATCAGAGTCACACAAACTTCATCGAAGGCTCATCATTTATACATTTTCACTTTAAATCATTGGATCTCATGAAATGTGTCATTATGAAGATATAAGCAAAAATCCTAATAATGAGTCTCTTATTACAACCAGGTACATCAGATCAGGGAAACAGTGCAGAACCCTGCAGGACCAGAAGTGTGTATGGTCCATTCAAACGGTATGACAATGGAAACATACACAACAATACACAACCTGTATGCTAAGACAATTGTTTATTTTCTTGATGTGAACCAAATTAACTAAAAAAAAAAACAAAAAACAAACAGAAAAATCATAGGTGGGCAGTAAAAACCGGATTTGAGAGAAGCTCACGTGAGTTCTCCACATGGTGTTTTTTTTCTTTTTTTTTTAATCTCACATTTCTTGTTATGATCACCAAGATCACAGTTGCGAAAAGATGGACTGGATCCGCACGTCTAATAAAACACTTAACCAGAATAATCGTTTAAGTGTTTCCTGGCCCGCGGTTCCTTTAGAGATAGCCAGCTGACAAACAGAGTCACAGTCACTTTCTGAGGAAACAGCCCCTCTGGGCAAACCCGAGAGCAAAGCCAACCGTAAAATCAACTGCATAAAAGGAAATTATATCTGCAGACCCACAAAGTGGAGAGCGGCCGCACGATAAAGCAGCAAATGAAAAATGCAGATAGGTGCCATGGAAACGCGGCTCCTCCGAGCAGCACAAACAAACAGCGAAGAGCAGGAAATGGAAAGCTGGAGAGTGAATGCCAATTAAGTGATTGTCTCGTACTTCCTCCGGCTGACAATACCAATGACACGCTTCTCGTGCCGCTTTTGTTTGCCGCACCGTGAGGTTTGAATGGATAAAGCATAAAAAGGAGGTGAGGGATCTTGTTTCCAGACTCCTGTGAGCTGCAGAGCCTGGAGGTGTGTGACTGATGAGGAGTCAGACCTGGAAGACGATCACTTTCCCTGGATAAACCCAAACTCAGGTCGTCCCTTCGCTCTGCCGCTCTGCTTTCCCGCTCCTCTGCTGCTCAAAAGATACTTGAAAGCCGTGTTTTTTTGTTTACATAATTATTATTTGCATGTGTCAGGGCGGCGGCGTTCAGATTTGGGCATCGCGCTCAGTCGCCTGGAGATATTGTACATAAATATGGCTCCAAGCCTTTAGCAGAGCAAACAGAACTCCAGAGAAAATCCATGAAGGAGGCAGATTTAATATGCTTTAATGTGGCTCACTGTGATCTATCACTTTCTTATCAGCAGCCACCAGCTGACAAATAAAATTTGTGACCTCTTTTTGGACAGAGCTGCAGTCAAACACAGTTTTCTCGTCTTATTTATTAAGATAAATCTGTGGATTTTAAACTTTGATTTCCTTCCTTTGTTGGTCAGTGATTATACTGTATGTGTTGACATCCGTCTGATTGATTTTATTTGGAAGATAAAGCTTCAGAGATCCACGTGTTAACGATTTGACTGTGTTGGTTTCAGGTTCCTCGTGTCTGATTGCTCCTCCACGCCCTGATGTGTTTCACCTGGGTGTGTGATCGTCGTCAGCTGGTGGCTGCGGTGCATGCTGGCCGTCGTCTGTGTGTTCTGGTGGTTGGTTTGTCTGTGTTGTGTGTCGGTTTTCCTGTCCCTCTTCCGCTGAACCATGACAGATTTTTTTCACTGAAGAAATGATTAAATAGTTTAAGGCTCTGTTAACACGACATTGTTTTTTGGTTTTTGCTTGGTAAAAGTTTGATGTTTACAAAGCAACAGATGAGTACATTAATTGATTTAATTTAAAAAAGGAACTCTTTCAAGAGTTAATAAAAAGATCAACTTACTTGAGCTAAAAGTGCGTTTAAATCTGTGTGATTGACCCGTTCCCAGATTGTCTGCCAGAAAAGAGCTTTTTGAATGCGACTCTGTGAAGACCTGAAACTGGATGCTTCCTAATGGTTGGGGGCTCTGTTTGCAGTTGTGTACCCCCACAAAGGTTTATCCCTCTACTTATCATTCCTCAGCCATCAGCGGCTCGGCGGCGGCGCGACACCAGAGCCTCCTCTGATACAGTACACACAGGGCGATGACAACAAGCCGCAGATGAATGGAGCTGCCGGCCGCGCAGATTAATGCCGCAGCCATTAGGACTCTAATTCATGCTGGACATGTTTATTTGGACTGTTTTCCGGGCTGTAAATATTACAATTTGATGTATTTGACACATTTTTTACAAATATATACGGACGGTTCCTGCATCTGAATCAACAAGTGGTTTCAAAAAACAAGACGTGCTTTTTTTTCTCTCTTTTGGTTTCACTCTGTAAAAGTTACTGCAGCCTTTCAGGCAGAGATCCAGACAATCATAAACTGCTCCGGCTCAACTAGAAGCACAGATAGCTAGGTTGTTTTTTAATAGTATACAGAAAAATATACGAGAGAATTAGAGACAAAAACTGCAGATATTGGAGGAGGTAAAACAAAGTTTTGTGTTTCACACATCCACATCAGGCGCAAAATTAAGTAAAAGTGTTTATTATTCAACGGGACCGAAACGTGCTGAGCAGATTTGTAATCTTGTAATATTCCAATTTGTGACCCATACGGTTCAATTTCCAGGTGCGCCTATAAAAGAGCCTGTAAAATCCAGAATATGCTTTTGTGAAAGTGGAGTTCAGCTGCAGGAACGGATCAAAGAAGGTTTTGATGAATAACAGAAAAGGCAAGTGTTTGGTTTTAACAGAATTTAATGTGAAAAATCAGCTCAAATGTCTGAAGCCGAGCCATCGCCTTGTAAAGCCTTTAAAAGCTTTTTTCATCGCTGTGAGTTCAAGAGATTTTACACAAAGTGGTGAACTATTGTGTCCCCAGCTCAGTGGAATGCAATGCAAGAAGAGAAGCGACGCTCTGAAGGTGGTCCTTTTGAAGAACATTATTTTTCATGCCAGCAGAACGATGAGCTCTTCTTCTCTTCCAGCTTCGTGAAACAGTGTCTTCAGGAGATTTGACTCGTTTGCTTGGAGATTTACTGAAGCTGAAATTTCATATCATCCTGGACCCACCCTGACCCTCATGATGCAGTTAGCATTCCAAGCTAATTTCTGAATTGCTGTGAGCTTGTCGTTGTGAAAACGGGAGAAAAGCAACTTTTAAGAAAATCGATTCCACCTCTAAACGGAGAAGACAGAACTGCTTTTAAACGCTGCTTCTGCACACGCTCACTTGAAACACAGTCATGTAAACAGTACCTAGGTTCAAAATTAGCACAAAATCCTACATGTGATTCAAAAAGATTGAACTTTTCATTTCTCAGAGACACCAGGGTGTCATCTCTCATTTCCTTTAAGACTCTGTGTTTTATATCAACTGGGTCAAACAGTAGTGAAAGCGACAGCTGCAAGGATGAAGTTTTACAGTGAGGTGAGGGAAATAACCAAGAAAATATCAACAGACTTCATATTTTAAAAAAATCCCCCTGTCATGTTGGAGTGCAGTAAGTAGTGATCTCTTGGAAGAAGTCTTCTGTGAAATTATAACCAGATTGAGCTGCAACAAACACAATATGACACACTTCTACTAATATTTTGGCGAAATGTTTGTGCATAACAAGCATTGTTCTTCATTTATGTGCCTCAAAAACAAGAAAATATTAGCTTCTAGCCAGTCTATCCTTCTTAAAGAATCCATCCAGACACCATTTCTGAACACAGACGCTGCCACTTATGACATTTGTGTTCACGCACGTCTCAGTCCGGGTTCTGATCTACTGGCAGGAGATGCCTCACTAAATCTCCGGCTTGTCACATGGACACCTCTGTCCGTCACGCAGTGTGTGTGCTCTGTTAATATGTTGCCTCAGAGATCTCATGCATCAGCGAGAGCCGACAGAGGAGAAAAGACCGACTCCGAATCAGTCAGTCCACAACATCAGCATCAGTGGATGCTGTGCAGCGTGATGGCGCACTGCAAAAAGACTAAACAAACCAAAAAAAGGCAAATATATTTCATAATTTCCACACAAAAGAAAGCACCTGACCCGCCCGCTGGTTTGTAGGCTGGACCAGGCGTCTCCCTTCACACTGCTGACTGCTGACACATGAGATGAATGGCGCTGCCGGCTGACCAGCGCCGGGCGTCAAAGACAAATGAGAGTGAAGCCCACCAATCAGAGGGAGGACGCCTCTGTCATCCTCCACCGCTGGGGGAGTCATTTGTTACCGGTCTGAATATATCAGCGGGATCGACGGCAGCGCTCTCAGGTTTATATGGACTGTGGGATTCATGCACACTGAAACAAAACAGCTCGCTGGATTCACTGAACTGCTTTGGAAGGCAGGTTTTCAAAGTCCCAACTCAAAAAGAAGTCTGTTTGTTCAACAGTCAAAGGCCCTAGCTAAATGCTAAATGCTAAAGAGGAGAAAGAGCAGAGGCTGTCCTTACTGGTGCCGGGCCGAACGTGCACGACATGATCCACGGACGTTTGAAATCTCATAATCCTGCCTCAGCTTTACTTTCACAAACTTATACAAAGTCCTCATAAAAGCTCAGCTAATGGCCACATAAATGTGGATGAGTCTGCGCGAGGGTCCGGCCCCATCCCACTCTGCAATGATGTGTATATTCCCCGGGACGTTTATGGCTCCCCGTAATGGATTGCGGCCCGTTAAAGATTCCCTAACTGTTCCCGCTCGCTGCCAAGCAGATCTGCGTTTGGCACAGACGCTTTTCCTCCCGAGAACAGTACGCTTTCAATTAAGAGCTGCTACCAGTTCTGAGAGCCTCCTGACCGCAGCGTTTTCAGCCTTCTTCATCCGATGACTAACAGTCACTCCCCCCTCCGCTGCTCGCCTAATAATACTCACGGTATGAAATAATATTTATCCAGTATTGATTTGGAAAATGAACTACACCCAAATCTGAACCAAAACTCCCTTTTATTTTTGTTTTCCTCATGCAAAATAAGGAAAGAGCGGTGGCCATTAATCAGTTAGTTTATATCAATAATTTCACATAATTACAACTGTGTTTTGTCAGGGTCGGTGCAGTTGGACAGAGAAGGCTTTCTGTTGGCGTGGAGTTACATTTCTCATTCCAGGAGGGGAACGGCGGGAAGAGGGAGGGGGGCTATTCATGAATAATACCCCTAGCCATTGGCTCAACAAGGACAAGATTAATCCCCCTCACACAAACACCGAGCCCTTTTTCTGATTAATTTCACATTCATAATTTAGTAATTGCGCGACTCGGACGTACGGATATACAGCTGCAGATGCTCTCTGGACCCGGGTCCTGCTCTGCTGTACATACACTTCACACTCTGCAAAAACGGGTGAAAAGGGATTCTTTAATTGCAATTTTGCAGTGTTACAAAAGTTAATTTGAAAATATGATTATTGATTTACAGAAGTGTTTTCTGCACAGTAAGTGTAAATACGCATTAATCAAACAACAAGTGCTGGATGTGATTCTCCTCTCTAAATCCCACAAACATGCAATCGCGGGCTTCTGGAAACACTTATTAATTCCATAAATGTCCATTAAGACCGTTCCCTACAAATGCAATTTTTTTATTTGAAAGACGGCTGTGAAACCAGGAGTGTCAAACATAAGGCCTGTGGGCCAAAAGTGGATTCCAAGAGGCTCCAATCTGGCCGCCAAATCAAGCAAATGCTAAATTATTATTATTTCTAAACTTTCCTTGGAGTAGGGGACACAACGCAGATATCAGTGATTCCGCCATGAAAGACAGCAAACAGTCTCAAATCAGTGCTGCTTTTTTATAGAACCACTTTTTGAACATTTCACTGTGTTTCAAGGGAGAAAGCACCTTTTAAATTCACTTTATATTGAGACCATACCACTTTTTGGACTTGTTTGAAGTAAAATAAAGTAAAAAAAATTTGCTTGTGAAGCTTGACCTTACGTTTCCCTCTCAGGTGTTTCAGGTGAAAACTGAAAAACTTTTGTTGCATTTTGGGGTTTCTTTACAAGACAACGGTGATTGGAGCTGCTGAAAACGCAACCCAAGGTGGAACTTTTGGAAAACGCTTCGACTCTGTCTCCATGGAAACAGTTCTCCCATTGCTAACGTCACCATGGCCAGAGCCGAACGCCGCGCCCAGAACCTTCGCTGCATCGTTTCATCGTTCCAGAAAGGCTCTTCTCTCCGGACACGCGAAGCTTTCATCTGCTGCTGTTTTTGGTTCTGTCCAATCTGGATTTCATTCACTTTCTGTCTCACAGAGATATCTTTGTAGTCAAACACACACACACACACACCCTTCAGCAGTAATATTTAATACGTACCAAGTGACAAGCCAAGGAAGTGAGCAGGAATGTAACACACAGGTTATTGGCCCCCAGAACCAATATCAGGGTCAAAGGATCGTCCACTTAAAGCCAGACTCCTGAGAAGTGACCGAGTCTTTAACGGAGCGCAGTAATGTGAAGAATGTCATTGTCAAATTCACAAGACTCTAACAAGAAACCCGGCCTCCTCTATTATCCCGACGGGACCCTGTTAGTGCCAAAGTGCGTTTTTACCAGAGAGAGAAAAGTCGAACCTACTGACTCACAAACAGGCTGTGAAACAGAAAATGTGAAAAGCATCACCTCGTTACCAGAGCGGGAGAGCAGGCGCGTTAGCGGCGGCGTGTTCCCATCTCACACATCTGGTTCACATGATCAAACCAGCCGTCGCTTCTCCCCTTTCCAGAACGGGAACGCTTCTCTGCCAGTAAAATCCAAAACACAAGATTATTATCTGTCGTCACGTCTCGAAATATCTCCACCGACAGCTTAATTCATTACTGTTGGAGTCTTTAGTGTCTCTGAAATTACAAAAAAACATTTCCACAGATGCTTCATGTGCACACAAGTTGGTTTTAATTACAGGAAACTGTGTTTTCCATACGAAGCAGTCACAATGCAACAAAGATACAATGAAGAAATCCACACAGAATACAAATCTTTCTTTCTTCGTGTAAAAAGCTTCCTGAAACAATGTGAAAACTCTCCTGTCATGAAAAGGCTGCGATGCAATTCTTCATTTCCCAACTTTACTTTGAGACGTGTCCCCTCGGTTACATGAACATCTGCTTCTTCTGTGCAGTCAGTCAGAGACTGAACAGATTCCTAGGAGGCCACATCAGCAAAATAAGCCCATTTCTACACTTAGTGCTCAAATTACTTTTAGATTTGGGTTTTATTGCATATTTATAATACAATGAAAGGTGGCAACTTTACACAATGATCGACGTCAGTCAGGAGCAAACCTGATTTGGAGGCTAAACGGTTCCCCTGCTGTCTGTGGTTCACATCAGAGTAATGATGCTGGTGTTTACAGAGTTACAATCCACAGAAAGTGTGGTAAAAGCATCATTTCATGAAGACGGGCCTGTGCTTCAGGTGTGTGACGTACGTCACAAACAAAACGTGACAGATGGAAGAGGAGGGCGATGATTGTTAAGAGGCCGTTTTGCATGCAGCACACGGCTCGACATTCAGCTCTCATGAGAAGGAATAAAACATTCATGTATGTGAGGATGAACCACCAGGACAGGCGGGTTTATTCACACACAAAGCAATTTAAACTGCCTCACAGCTAAAAGATCATTAAAACAGGAGAATTAGTAGTTGGAAAATGTAAAATGGAGCTGATGAGAATGGATCTAGAATAGTACAGTTTTGCATCTGAACATGTGCAGTAGAGATATTTAGTGCTCAGTTGAAGCAGCTTCTACACAGAAAGACAATCCGAGTGTTCTCAGTGGCTCTGAGCACCGTTGTCGTGTAAACAGACTCCCAAAATGCAACGCAAGTTTTATGTTTTCACCTGAAGATGTTGTCGGCACCACTTTTCAGAGAGACACAGCGTATCGGAGGAGGTGGGGGTGTTTTTTTTTTTTATTTTAAGGAAATGATAGCTCGTCCTCGTTGACTCCTTCAGTGACTCCCTGCTGAAAGAGAGCTCATTTTTCGGAGTACACACATCATTAGCCCGGAGCGTCGACGGCAACACGCCGCCGCCGCCGCCGAGTCGCCCTCTCACCTGCGTCGCTCGGCACGCCGAACCGTCGCAGCCCTTTCGTTCCCGCGCTATTTCACATTCCCGAGCTCCCTCCCCGGCGCCCTTCCCAACGCCCTCTGCTGCAGACAGGAACTGATGGCGTTCGGAGGACGACTGCAGCCGCCGTGATAGACAGAGATTTATCCTTGGGGATGAGCGGGGAGAGTGATGGAGTCGTCTGCTGCCGATCCAGTCCCCACATCTGTCCGGTTCTACTTGGCAGCACTTCTGAGCGATTCAGCGGGGAGGGAGATATGCAGGTGCGTTTCCCGCCCCCCCCACCAGCAGATGCATCAAGCTAAGCCGAGCCGAGCGGCAGACGGGCGGCAGTGTCACATGCATGAAAAGAAGAATGTTTTGCTGCGGCCCAAGCTGTGCATTTGAGAGAGACGTGCTTTCCGCAGAGTGTTTAAACACAGTGGTTGTTTTTGCATTTTTCTTTCTGGCAGCCCGTCCGCTTTGTTTTGCCTCCGCGGTGGAGTCGAGTCACCTGAAGCTCCGGGGAAAAACCTGGGAAACCTTCAGGATGTGTGGCAGTCTGGATCAGAAATAAATAGATGAATATAAAGGACAAAACGCATTGTGATGAAATAGGTTGAATTTACTGCATCTTTTAGTTCAACTAATCATTCGTTTTAAATTGCTTGAGTCAACAAAAGAGGAAATGTTGCAGTATAATTAGTGAGGTTTCTTCAACATTGTCCCATAAAGTGTTGTGTTAATGAAAAGCTTTGGAGCGTGTTTACATGAGAACGTTCCAAGACAGAATGCACGCCCGAGGAGAAAATGGATTCAAGTCTTGACACTCTGGAGGGAGTTATTGTTGTTATTCCACTGAGCATGTGCAGAACACCTGTTTATTATGACCAAGGAATGCATGTGTAGAAGCCGAGTTTCCGAAAAGTTCAGTGTTCCTCATGTTTCCATAGACTAATGCAATGATTTTTAATATTTCTTTTTTCACAGTTTTTTTCCCCATACATTTTTACCCAACTTTTTTAAATTATTTTTCTTCATTGGTTTACCATTCACGACTGTTTGTGTTAGTTGGAAAAAATGAAAAACAAAGTTGTTGGTTTTTTTGCTTTTCTGTAAAAATTGAGATGTCTGAGTTCTATACAGCACCGTCTGAATAAAACTGAACTCAGTAACGACGAGGTTACAGTAACTAGCAGCTGACAGGAACCTTGTGCGTAGAATGAAAGCTTGAACACGCCGCCATGTGAAGACAGTAGACATGAACATGAAGGGTCAGTCTAGAGCCACAGGAAACCAGAGAACATGCAAACTCAACACAGAAAGACGGTGTTGAACTGAACTCAATATGAACTCTAATCTGTTTTTTTGTGATTTTCCGTCACCGTTTGTTAACGCTCTTCAATCGGTGCTGTCTCAGCTTGGCTTCAGGTTTCGCCTGATGGACCTTTCATTGATTTAATATCAGCAGGAGCCAAGTATGGATGAGTGGAAGTGAAATCCCTCATTTATACAGGGCAGAAACTCAAACGTAAGCTAATGACGAGAAAGCGTTGAGGAATATTCGCCGCGGAGTTCAGAGCAGCTTTGTTCTTTAACAATGCTTCCTGCAGTAAAGCTGCAGGCCGCAGCCCAGCGAGACGCTCTTCATCCTCCAGCTGGGCTGCAGTGGGACGTGGCGTTCGTACCTGGAAGCAGGAAATGCTCGCCATAGCGGGGCTGCTTTGTACCCGATGGGCGTGCGGAGGGGCGGGGATCCGCCTCTGGCTCTTTCCACACTGTCTGGACAGGAAGCAGCCTTTCCTGCCGTCGCCCTCGTCGCTCCGCCGTCCTCCGCCCGGCCCCGGATCGTCTCTGCGTCTAGTGCGAGCTGCACTATCTCTCAGCTGCAGCGTGAACAAATAACCCAGAGCCGTACTGAAACACCAATTCCACAAATCACACCTTGACCTCATCCCCAGGATTCCAGGGAGAAGTTACTTTACTGACACTTTGTAATCATTACTGCTCTATTTATTAGCTGTTTCTGGCTCTTTGGCCCTCCCTGAAATAAACATTTGATCTTATTGTTATTTTAGTTACACTCGAGAGTCAATTTTTTTATTCTATTCTGTCAATATTGTCTGAAAAATGTTTGAAAAGAAGGATGAAACTGCTAAAATCAGCTGAAAGTAAATCAAATGTTTACCTTCCTCAAGTGTAACTGAAACTTCTCAAATGCAACATAAGGTAGTTTTTTTAAACACGTTTTTAGATAAATTTGATTCAGTGGGGAATCACAGAAATGTCTCTTATAGTCATGAAGGTTGAACAATCCTGAGTTACTTTTAGACACTCCAGATGCGTTTGATCAGACTTTATAAAGGTAAATTAAATTTGACGCTTATTTTGAATGATAAGTCAAACTTTGAGTCATTTATAAGAACTTTGTCTCTTTACCTGATTATTTTCAGGGAAAGAGACTTCAGACTCTCAAACACACGACAGTGGCGTTCTGAAAGCTCGAACCGCTGTCAGTGTTTCACTGAGTGCATTTTCAAAAACAGTGATTAAATAAGCTTCTTTTTTTAAAAGTTTTTCTTCTCACAAGAACTTATTGCAGTCTCAGGAGGAATAGAGCAAATTTATGGAGGCTGGGAAATTTGAAAGTTAACTCCAATAGTCCAGAAACACAGACTTCTTAATAAAACAATCCCCACCAAAAGGGATTATGGGATTGGTCTTTGATGAAAACTTCATACTTTCCTTAAAACCTGCAATAACTCTGACCACTTAGTAGTGGAAGCGGGAGAAAAGCGGTTACTTTTCGTACTCCAGAGACAAGTAGCGCCACACATTAGCGGCCTGAAAACCTGTTTTTTGACTCGGCCAGAGATTTTCTCCAAACGCGTCCAGCCTGCAACATCTGGACCCAAATGAAGAGAAATGAAGAGAGTTTCAAGAAGCCGAATTTACTGCAATAGTTGCTTTATCTTCACAGCTTTATCGCTAAATAGAAACTTTATCTTGCTGTGCGATTAATGGGCGAGATTTCAGTTCTGATAAAGTTTTGATGGGAATCCACCTGTGAAGGATTCTCTTCTTTATGTTATTGATTTCTTCCTAACAGACTTTGTTCACACAACTGAAAACTAATCATTTTTTATACTTCTGTTTTATAAATATTTTACATTTACATTTTAAAAACGATGTCTGTTTAAGCAGAAACGCTGATGGTATAAAGTGTAATTAAAATGTTTTACATGTTAAAAACATTTCCCACAGAACTGATGTGATACATGCATTTTCACATTAGTTTTTATTTTTAATCATGGTTCAATCAGGAAAAGATGGACGATTTCTCAGGTGTATCGCTTTGATGGGATTTAAAACTGAGACGTGTTCGAGGAAAAGAATTTAATTTGCACCTCAGAGTCTCTCAGCTGTAATAAAACGTCGCCGACCGGTGAAAATGATCCGGTGCCATTTGAAGAGATGAGTACTTCCCCAGTCCTTGACCGGCTCGGACCAAGTCGTGAGTGCCGGTTAATGTTTAGCGAGACGGTTCGCAGCCTCCGACCTGCGGCTTCTTTCATCGGGTCAATCAATGAATGCATTTGTTTGAAAGTCTGTGGATCTGCTTTCTGCGTGTGCACCGGAGCCAGGGTTCTTTTGCACGGCGGAAGCGCAAACCTTTGCGCAGTAATGTGCATCGTCCGAGTGTCACATTGGAATTCTCCTGGCGGCGTGGAGGACCGTGATGAATGCCTCCTTCTCGTCACAGACATAAGTGCTGCCATAGATTACTGCAACACGTCCTGCATGGCCCGACACAAATGTGTTCCCATGAAGGCTCATCTTTCTTCCCAGTCATCTCTCAGTCTCTCTCTCTCTCTTTTTTTCCCCCTCCCCTCAATATGCCAAGGACCTTTGGACAAACAGGTTAAAAATATCATCCAATCACGGTCTTGTTAGGAGAGGGAAGATTGAGCGGGCGAAGCGGGAGCGAATGCTTCATCTGCAGAGCGTGGAGACGAAGACCTCACAAACACACCCGGCCTGCCGCGAGAGCGGCGTCTCTCTGGGACAATCTGGCCTTCCGGAGAACAAACAGGAGCGTTCGATACCCGCCTGCCCGTCTGTGTCTGACATGTCAGCGCCGAATCACTGAGGAACATTTGTTCGCAGCCATCAGTTGAAAATAAATAGATACACCCCTTATGATCGCTTGGAAGGGATTCTTCAGATGGTGTTATTGAGCCTCGGTGTGTCAGAACGTTCGCCGCCGGCAGGACTGTGACGGAGAAACCAGGTCCAACAGGTTTGAGGCGTCAGTCGAAGAGAATAACTGAAACTGCACTGAACGTGATCAATACACTGTAATCCTGAGAAAACTACTCAGACACAGCATTCAGGAGTCCGCTGCGTTGTTCAGGGTATTTCTGTTGTTTATTCCAGTTTATGAGTCCGAGCGGCGAAGGGCTGACGGGAGAATTACCGCCTCGCTCTGACCGTTATGGTTTGGTGAAGGTGGATTAGGAAGCTGTGCTTTTGCACTGGATTGCATCAGATTTTATGAGTTTACCACAACGGGGTCGCCGGAGATCGTAAGCCCCTCTTAAACACAAAGTTCCCCCTGTATTCCCTAATCTATTGCCCCAGTCTGGGTAATAATCTGTGATCCCTGACTAATGTTTCCCTTTATATAATTGCATATAATATTTTTTTGATTTCCCCGGGGAATTAAAAAAAAAAAAAAAAGGTTGTTGTGTTAAATAGATCCATAATTTAGCGCGGCGGCAGCGTGAGATGTGGCCCACCCAGTATCAGCCCGGGTCCAGGAACACATCAGCATGACAAAGCAGGAGGCCGCGGCGCAGCCTGCTTCCTATTGCTGTTAATTACAGAGGGAGGAGGAGGAGGTCTGTTCTAATTACAAAGAAAGGCTGACAAAGCCGGGGAGGGGACGGGGTGGTGGTGGGGGGGGGTTGAAACACGTCCCACCTCCCACCCTCCACCTCCGCCCCGCCGCGGCTCGGCTCTAATGAAGACCCGCCGAGTCCTCCACAGCCTGCCGGCGTCCGCGGCGGCTGCCGGCGCCGCCGTCTTCCACGACAGCCCCAGTCCGACCGCCTCCTCTGCTGTGAGCATCAGGTCACTGTGGACAAACGCACCTCGGGATCAAGTGAAAACACGACTAAATGTCACCAGACCTCCCACGATACCTCGAACTCTGCCGCTCATCCCACAAATGCACGGTCCTTACCAAGCAGGGACGGAATGAATTTGCTTCCCGCCCCTTATTTTAGACATATTTCCTCATTCCTCGCTGCAGTGAGGAGGCGGAGCTGGATTCCACAGCTGGGCTCTAACTGATGATCCCTGCTGAAGGTGATACAACTGCATCAGGATAAAACAAGTCGCGCGGCGGAAGTCCCTTCATTTATTTGCCCCGGTGGCAGCTCAATCCGTTACCCCCATCCCTCTTCCATCCACCTACACTCGCAGCGCTCCTGTTTTCTCCCTCTCCCCTCGCCGAACTCTCATCACTTACCCGCCGTCCTCTGCCTCCGCCCGTCTGTCGGCGGGACGCCGCCGCGCTCCGGCTCTGCGAGCGAGGGCTTTGTGATGGAGGTTAATGGATTGGGCCGGATGAAGCATTGTGTCCTGCTGTCAGAGATTGCCATTTGTTTTGTGCGGGATCAATGAGGAGATCCGCGGCTGGGGATGATGGACTGACGTCGAACCGCGAAGCCATCAGAAACCGTCGGCGGGAGAAGCCATCACGGCGCAGCGCTCGCGCCGCTTTAATTTTACATTTTCCAGGGGAAAAATATTTACATCCTTCTGGATTTTACGAGGCTTTTATAGCACGGGCGAATGGGAGTAAAACAACAACAGATGTTAATTTGAGTCTTAGTGGATTTGATGATGGCATGAGAGGGATGGATTCATGCTCCTTAATGGCGTTTGCAGCCGTGGGGAGCCGAGGGGAAACCGGATCTCTCTCGCTGCCTGTGAGCCCATCATATTAAGTTGCAGGGGAACTGATGCATTTGATAGCTGCAGTCGTCGCGAATTTAAAGCGCCGGCCCGGAGGTTAGGCAGACGCATGACACAAAACATGCTAATTAATTGCTTTTGTTGGAGTCTAATATCTGGTTGTTAATAGCTCCCCAGAGGGTTTATAGTTCAAGCGTGCACTTAAAGAGACACAATTAAAACAGTTATTTGCCAAATGGATGGTAATAATCTCATATTTCTGTGTCATTGCTATTGGTTATGATGGCGCTTTAACCCATTAGGGATGTGGGAAGAAATAGGGGGACTTCAGATGGATCATAGATGCATTTTTGAAGGTCTAAGCTTCGAACAGGCCTCTCTTATTTCTAAAAAGATAATTACTGAGAGCTGGATGGTTGATTTTCTGTGGCTGTGCATGAAGACACATTATCAAGTGAAAACGTTAAACTCTGGTCACGGTTTGGAGTCTGTTCACATGACAGCGGTGGTTTGAGCCACTTGAAGTGCAACTTTTGGAAAATGGCTTCCAAGGTGGAACACTCCCAACTCCGTCTCCATGGAAACGAGAGAAAACGCAGCTTTTCTGAACCAGTGCTTCTGTGCACACACGAGTAGATGACTGAGCGTCATTCTCAATGTTTTACCAATCTAATATTACCTCAAACACAGATACGGCAGCCGCCCGTCCAGAACATCCTCCTCCCCCCACCTGTTCCCTCCCCGGGACGGCCGGCTTCGCCTCAGCTGTCCGGCGGAGGCCGCGAGCTTCTCTGGTCATGTGAGAACCGTGTCGCATGGAGGAAAAAGCGAAGCGCGGGCCGCTCCCGCTGGACCCCGGGTGTGGGATTTGACGGCCCGGGGACAGATGTCCTCCCCAAAGCCGCCATGCAGAATCGGGCTCTGTGTGGGACCTCCGAGTGGCGGATCGGGGCTCTCTGGGTCTGTTTGTTTTATTTTGCCTTGCATTAGTATATCGTGAGTGGAAGATACGGCTTGACCGCTTGTCGGACTTCGCACGCCATCAGCTGCTCATGCTGTCCGAGCTGAACACGAGGACGGTCCTCCGAATTGAAATTCGACAGTTCCCACCTTCCATTCGTCTCCTCACTGAACTCGTCCCTGTAGCGTTTATGCAGCCGCCAACTACAATCTGTCATATTCCTCAATTTAGAATATTTATGCCGGGCATAAAGACGGGCATTCGGCCATCACCTCTTAGAGCTCTGATGGAGTATGACTGTTCTCTCACCCCTGCATGCCCCTCTTGTTAGGTAAAGTGAATTTTACTAATGCCTGGTGCGGGCTAATGCCTCTTTTTACAAGCCTAATAAGAATAATGGCCCGCCATAAATTTTGAGTCATCCTGATCTTATGAGACAGGCTGTAAATGAGTTATGAATTATATCTCCGCTCCCGCCGCACTGGCTGACAGTGAAAACACACTTTGAAATGAAGGCTGAGGGCTTCTCAACACTGTGCACGGGATAAAAATTCACCCAAAAAAAACCCGGTGAGCAACACACATGTACACAAATGACGCAAGATTGAGTCAATAACAGCCTCGTACGCTCCGCCACCAGCGCATGTGGTGGATAAGTTCAGCCAGAGCATAAAGAAACTGTAGAAACCGGCTCTGTAACTGCGAAGCCGGGCTGCTTTCGGCAGAGTGAGATGGTAGAATAACACGAATTAAGTCTGACTGCGGTTTGGTCAGCGGACCTCAGCCAAGTGGGTTCGGGGCTGAAAGAGAGCAGATGAATTACCTGATTGTACAGAAGTCACCGAGAACAAACCAAGCAGAGCATCAATTTCTTCTCAATCTGCACCGACGGAACTGAATTCCGTGGATTTGTTGGGCCAGCGTGGGTGTAAAAGTTGTTATAGCAAGCGGGAGTAATCCAATTACTAAACGGAAACCTTGGAATTATTTGTCAGTGCGGAGAAGATTATACCTTGTTTGACATTTCCAGAAGTGGCTAATATTGAGTTGAATTGGCAGTCACAGTCGCCTCAGTATGGCAATAGTCCTGGACAAGTGGTACATGGGGATTTTTTTATTCATCGCCCGGGTGGGTTATTACAGCGATCAGAGGCGGGAGCAGCCAGTGTTCCTGAAAAGGCCTTGGTCTCATGAACGGCTGAAGAGTCCAGTTAAAACACCGAAATCTGGCCGATATCTGAATCCCACGGTTTAAGGCTTGCCGTTAGAGAAACATCCCGCAGTTCCTCCTCTCCTCTCTCATGATGGAAGGAAAACAGGTACGTGGGTGAGGAAAGTGACTGGTCGGCCTCTCAGCAATGTGGAACCGCAGGCTGGAAGCCAGGGGATGGATGTTGTGCTTGGTGGGCAGCGGGACGTGTTGGCAGCGCGGCGTGTTAATGACGGGCCGTGGCGCGGCACCGTGGGCAACAGGAGGCGGCGGCGGCGGTTTCCTTCGCCATCCACCCAACCTGACCCCATCTGGGGTTTTTTTCCTCTTCTCTCGGCATCGCCGCTGGAATGTGGACTTGAGTTTTGTGAGTTCGCTGTGTGTCTTAAACACAGAATGAACGTTTCATCGTCATGTTGTCACCATGTGAGTAAATAAAGGGTGAAGCAGGATGGGAAAAGAAGCCAAACCTCAGCAAATTATGTAATTTTGTTTTTTTCAAACATTGCAGTTCTAAAAATAGGGCAAGTGTGCATCATCTGTCAGTCACACCCAGAGGCTGGACTTGTGGGTGCAACCATAGATCTTTATAATCAAACTATAAGGAACTTAAAAAGTGACATTATCTGGTTGGGTTATGTCTATATCAGAAAATTACTAGAATCTCAGCATAAAGCCAATTTCAATGAAACCTTCTGTTGCAAAATACAGTGAAATGTCAAAAAAACGTATTTAGCTGTTATATCATGCATGTTTCTCGAAACTCTTGGCTTTGAAACTAATGCTAGTTTGTGAGCAATCAGGTATCTAGCCTTCATGTTAGCATACCTAATATCTCAGGTCAGGTTTTAGTCTTTTGCTTTCTACTAGAGGAAAAAAAGTTCAATTTTATTTGACTTTTTAACCACTTGCTTGTGGTGTGGGCCTGATTGGAGTCACTTGTGGACCAGTTTTGGGCCTCAGCAACCACTGTAGCGTCTGAGAAACTATTCTCTGTGAAAATAATTATAAAATTGTGATCATATAAGATGACAGACATTACATTTTGTTCATTTTTATTTTTGGTCCAGGTGCATCAGATTCTTGATCAGATAAATGAAGGAGCTCTTCTGCTGTGGGCATCAGGGAGACGATAAAATCCACCTCCTAACAGGCGTTTCATAAAACAGAGCATCTCTTGAGCCCGTCCAGATCCCGGTCCCCCCGCCCCCGGGGGTGTGGGTAACAGGCTCGGCCCCCGCCCGTCCTCACAGTTCACGGGGTAAACCGGCAGGGAAATCGGACACCGGCCTGCCGTGAGCTTCCAGGCTCTCCAGAGATGGACAGGCGAGGGTTAACTCCGGGCCAGCGGTCCCTCATGTTGAACAGTGGCCTTTGATTGCCCCCCCCTCAGCCCCCAGTCCATGTGCAGAGGGGGAACCTGACACTGGCGTTGTTATTGAAGAGCTGCAGGAGGGGCTGATAACCGGTCTCATCGGCACAGACCCAGTGTGCGAGCCGCCTCTCGGCCCCGATAAAAGACAGTGGCAGCTGTGTGACAGATCCGGGCGCTAAAGGACGTTCGGGACCCCCCAGAGATGACAGCCTCTTGGCCCGTCTCAGGAACTGATTAGGGAATACCCCAGAGTCTCTTCTACCAGAGGTTTTTTTTTTGGTTTTTGAAGTTGAGGAAATATTTCCTCCATTAAAAACAGATATATATTTGCTCCGTGTGGCTTAAGGTTGTCAAACATAAGGCCCGTGGGACAAAACCGGGAGCCAGCCCACCAAGCAAACTGTAAGGATTTCAAAGAAACCATTATTTTTAACCAAATTTCTAAAATAAATTCTTCACAGTGGTGGACACAACAAACCGAGCGGAGATTTCAGTGATGCTGCCATGAAAACCAGCATCATCCTCCAAACCCAGCTGTCAGGGGCCGTTCGGAAAAACATGCAGAAAGCAACAGTTTTATTTACTTTCACATTTCACTGTATTTTGCACCAGAAGGTTTTATTAAAACTGGCTTCATATTGAGATTGTAGTCATTTCTGGTAGTAACTGTTTGGTTTTGTTAAACTATAGACATTTTCACCAAATATAGAATAGAAATGCTTTATTCATCCCAGATGTAAATTCTTGCGATGAAGCTCTTCACAGGAAAAAAAGCAGAGAAAATAACAAAGAAGTTAAACTTATAATGAGCAATAAATTCCACCACGACAAAGACAAACCTGAAAGTTTAAATTTAAAGTCCAAATAAAAGGCAACATCTTCTTCTTGATTGAGTCTCTAGAAGTTCTTTGTTGATTTGACCAAACATTCTTTGAAACTACTTCTGAAATGGTTAAGATGTGAAATTTCTATTAGGAACTGCTGAGAAAGAAAACACCTGCAAAAAAACACTTCAGTGCTAAAGTTTAGCTCAGTGGTTTTATCGACGCTTTTATCCATCAACTCTCACTTTTAAAGAATTCTCTATTTACCATGATGATCAACACACTCTTCCAGGCATTGCTCTAAAGAAATGCTTTGCCTTGTTCTCTGTGCTCAGCAGCACCCACTAGTGACCAATATGCACACTACACTTTCCCAGCTGTTGCCGTGTTTTTAAAATGCTGGCGTCTCAACTTTACTGAACCGAAAATGTAAAAACGATGCAATTTTCACATGAAACGTTAAGATTCCAGGGAAAGTTTGCCTTTATATTTGCTCTGATTGCTTCCTGGAGGTGATTTTCAAGTTGTTTTTGATCACGGCGGTATTGACAGGGGAGGAGACCGAAGGGGGAAAGTGGAGTTTAAAAGGGGGCACTGAAATACGAGGGGGAATGAATCCTTAAGTCTCCCGACTCCGCCACAAGTGGCATCATTGTCATCACCTTGTTCTGATTTCATTTCATCTCTCGGCGCCACCACTGCAGGCAATATCTGGGTATTGAGTTACAGGAGGCCCACCTCTTATTATTTTCATGGGAACTCAAGGACAGGGAGTGTTGTGCCGAGATGAGAGGATATTTATATGAATGCTTATAATGTTGTGCTCCCAGTACTCAGGGACATTTAGCGCCTATCTCCAAATAGCATCGGAGGCTTTCAGCTCGACAGAGTCATTAATATCAGAAGGGTTTATGTGTTTCATATTGCCTCCGTGCCAGCTGGGACCGCATGCTTGATGAGCTGCTACCGTCGGAGGGGATGCGCCGCTCTTTATCTCCGCTCGCTTCGCAGCGTGGACGCGGCCCGGATCGCTGTCCAGAGATTATCGCTTTGTCTGAGTAAAGGTCGAACCGCCGGCCAGGAAGCAGCCGCAGAAAATCTGGCTACCAAGAGGAGAGCTCAGATCTTGAGTGTGAGATAGATTTTAATTTGTGTCAAAAACAGGACTGAAACAGTTTCTAGTTCATATATTTATCCACATCCACATGGAAACATCCACATTTCAAGTGTCTGAGGTGTGTGATTTGATGTAACAGTCCTGTTTACACGACAGCGTTTCAGGGAAAACGAGAAAGTTTTGTTGCGTTTTGGGCGACGGTTCACATGACAAACTCTGAAAATGCAACTTCATGAAAATGCAACCTCCAACGTGGAACTTTTTGAAAACACACTGAATCGTTCTCCGTGGAAATGACGCATAAAGCAACTTTTTGAAAAAACTCTCCAAATACGTTTCTGTGGAAATGGAGGGGAATGCAACTTTTTGAAAATTCTGTGACTCTGTTGCTGCGGAAGTGGAGGAAAATGAAACTTTTGGAAAATTCTCTTGCTCTGTTTCCACAGAAACAGAGGAAAAACACAACTTTTTGAAAATGCTCTGACTGTTACTGTGGAAACTGAGGAAAAATGCAACTTTTTGAAAATGCTCTGGCTCTGTTTCTGTAGAAACAGGGTTAAACGTGTTATTCTGAAAATGATTTGACTTCGTTTCCTCTTTCCTACAGTCGTAAATAGCTCATCCACATGAATGGGATGAACAATAACAACGTTTCCCTCCAGGGTGTCATGGCTCCCAGTCCATATTCTTATTATATATTGATTTTTGTTTTATTATTTTAATATTTAATCCTTTTGTCTTTGTAAAATGAAAAGTGCGTTATAAATAAAGATTTATTTGATTTGATTTGATTTGATTTGATTTGATGTGATTTGATTTGATGTGATTTGATATCCTCCTGGGCCTTGGATTGCTGCTCATGTCCCTGCCATTGATAATGTTCACAGGGTATTGCTCTCTGCACATCATGTTTGTGGTTTCATTCTGAAAACAGACGCTGCCCACAGAAACCCGGCAGGTTTGACCATTAGATCAACCAATCAGGGTGTTGACTGTAAATCATCAGGCTCAGGAACAGATCGGCGGAGACGCCCTCCGTCATTCCCGCTCCGTCCTTCCCGGGAATGACTGAGAGAAGTTTGTTCTTGATCCAAGTGTTTGCTGGAGCTGGAAGTCTGAGTGATGGGACAAGCTCAGCCTCTGTAATCCTCGGCTGTTTTTATGTGGAAATCCACACGTAGCATGTCCATCAAAGAGGGGCTCAAATCCCCCCAGCTTTAGGCAAAAACTCACATTTTTCCAAGCAGTTTTTAAAATTTTGTTCCTCACTGTTATATCAGGAGTCGAACTCAGAGTTAAGCAAAAGCTATTCTCCAGTGAGCCGCTTTAAAACCTCCAGAAATGGATGAAAACAAAATATTTGTACTTAGTTACTATATTTTACATGAATTTGAAGTGATCAAAGAAGATTAAAATCGGCCGAATAAAACCACTGAGCGGAAGTCTGACAGAATAGTTGAATATTTTTAATCATGTTCAGTATGTCTTTTAAAAGAAAACATCAGTAAAGTTAAAAAATGTATCATAAGTAAAAAATAGTTGCTTCCATACAAACTAAACTGTTGAAAATAAAGGATATAGTGTCAAAATGATCATTTGATTAAGAACAGAATTAAAAAACAGAAAAAAACTCATCAGTTTGATCAAATTCTGGCGCATTTACAGATGTGTATGATTACTAATGCAAACTGTTGTATCAAAGATACTAAAAAAAGTTTATTCAGAATATTTAATAGCTTTTTCAGTATTTTTAATTGGTTTCTTACAGGTGCTAAAGAAGAGAGACTGAATGGCTGCACATATGTAAATGCAGGCATCCCATCACAGAAAGTCAAATAGTTCGAGTTGTTTCAATTTGAGGTAAAATAAATGGACCAACCGTCATTATTCAACCTCATATTTATACGTTTACAGAATATTTTAGAAATTAAACTGCTTAAATATCTTTTAAAGGGCCAGTACGCAAACTTGAAGTAACTCCACTTCTGTCCATTGGGGGTCAGTATTGAGTTAAAGAAAGAATGTTGATGAATTCAAATAATTTCAGATGATTCTAAAGTGTTCGGACTCGGACTCCGTCTCCATGGTAACGGGGGAACGTGCAACTGGTCTGAGAGACTGTAACTAGTAAATAGCTTTTTTCTGCACATGCTCAGTGTTTACCTTCACGTTTTTTGAGCATTAAGCTATAATTTTGTCAGTTCAAGACCATTTTTAACTATTTCTAAATTCAAAATCGGCAAAAGTAATGAACCAGCACTTCAAGAAAAACAAACCTTTGCCACTTGGCCGTGCCCTCAGAGGTTTATTCAGCAACAAAACTCCAACATGTCCTGCTGAAGCAGTTGTCTCTTGTCCAGACAAATTGCAGGGGTGTAATATCTGAGTCGGCAGGAGTCGTCGCTGTGAAAACAGATGAAGACTTGAAATGCAGGTGCAGAGAAACATCCTCCAGGGGTCTGAGCAGAACTAAAGCCCCGCGGGCCGGGGCAGCTGCCAGCGTACCCCGGCAACCCGCACCATCGGCCCGCCCAGAGCGCCTCGCAGCCCATGTTTCCCAGCATGCCTTGCCACCGCAGCGCCCTTCACCCCGTGACCCTCCATAATGGCGGCACGGAGAGATGAAAGGAGCCATGTGACAGCAGCAGACAGCGCCGCTCCGGCCTCACGCTGCTCGCTGCCTTTTCAGACACGGCTCACATGGCGGGAGCGGAGACTCGGGGCAGCTCGGCCAACAAGAGTCAACAGTCACACCAACAGAAGCCCAGTTCTTGTTTTTCTTTTCAAAGGCTTCACGCCCGACGACAACGTACCTGCCGCTCGGTTATGAATTAATTCTAATGCTGCTTTTCATTTCCCACTCCAATGGTGCAGATTATTGCAATTCCACTTGTGTTTTTACTGACCGGAAAAAAAAAAAAAAAAAAAGCAGAAGCAGAAATGTGCTGCAGCGCATGCACGCTTTCACCTTTATTGTCCAGTCGCCTCAGCACAGTTTACCCCTGTAACATTTAAGTGTGTGAAAAAGCACCATCTGTGCTCGGAGCCGGCAGAAAGCGCCGCCGCTCGGCCATCATTCCTGCAGTGCCCCGGCATTGTGACGGTAATGGGACTTTAAATCAGCGCCTCGCACCCACAGGGTTCATTATAAGGTGACAGCCTATTGTGGCTGCTCCGTGACGACAACAAGTGGCAGCGGCGGGAGGGGGGAGGAGGGGGAGGCGGGGAGAGGGAGGCAGATGGTACAGAGAGATGACAATGGTGCCATTTCACAGCGTGTCCTCCACCTGTGGCGTGACGGAGGCTTCTGATGCCCGCCGAGATGAATGCGGCGGATGAACATATCTCTGGCCGACAGCAGCCGAGCTGCTGCTGATTGAGACGTCTAGACTCCCACAGCGGCGAGCGGCCACCGCCAACCTCTGCAGGCCGATGTTTGTGTGGAAGACCGGGAAAAGAAAAAGTTGCAAATAATTGCATGAGATACTGAATGCAGAGCCAGAGCGAAAAATGCCCGTTTGCATTTTCAGTTCAGAGCAGATCTTCGAGTTTAGCTCAGCAAATATTGATGCCCGAGTGTCAAACATAAGGTCTGTGGTCCCAAACCGGCTCGCAAAAGGCTCCAATCCGGCCAAATGAGCAGAGAAAACATTCATTTCTTCAATTTCTTGACAGTAGTGGACAGAACACAACACAGACTTCAGTGATGCTGCCATGAGAGCTAGCAGGCTAGCATTACATTTCAGACCACAAACCAGAAGGTTTCATTAAACGTGGCTTTATGCTCAGATTGTTTTAGTTGTTGGTCGTGGCCATTTATTGAGGTGCAGAGAATACATGATGAAAATGTCTATTTATGCAAAACTAAAAAAGAAACCCACGTGACGCCCAAGCTCCAAAACAGAAAAATACCAAGATGGATTTCACTTGTCATAATAAGAAAGTGAAATGCCTTGAATATAAAACATTTTGAAAATAAAGTCCCACAAACTTCCTTTGAGCGGCAGATGAAGCGATCCGCCATGCAGCCGCATGTTCCAGCAGAAAAATAATAAAAACCCAGACGAGTTGTTTTAAGAGCGAGCAGGTGGTTCCCAGTTCAAAGAGTGCAGGGATGAGGTTGTGTTTTCTTTTCTCCAGCAGTGCACTGCCCCCCCCTCCCTCCGAAGGGGGTCTCGTCCTGCGAGTCCTCCTCGCCGCTCTGCCAACTTAAGAGTTGCATTATTATCAGCAAAGTGCTTTTAAATCCGCTGCTGCTCGACACCAGGATGTCTTCTGCATGCTAATCCTCGGGGATACGGATCCGTCACTCCTCCATCGTTCCCCCATGCCTGGCGTGCCTGAGACAGCTGGGAAAACAGTCCCTGCCCAGCGAGGAAGTCAGGCCACGGAGGCGCTTTTACAGTAGTGCCCGAATAACGGCACTAACGGCACGGCTCGGACTGCAAGGTTTGAGAAAAGTAACAGGAAGTAAAAGGAAGAGGCTCCAATCCGGCCCAGCAACCCACCAAGTGAACTGTAAAAATTTCTACTCAAACACTGATCTTTGAAAAAAACAAAATACAACAAATTCCTTAGTAGTATTCCTTAGTAGTACAATAATTCCTAGTAGCAAACACAACACAACACTGAGAGCCGAGCTGAGAAATCGGTGCTGCTGCTGTGAAAGCTAGCTACCTAGCATTAGCCTCAAAACCGCGCTGTCAGAGTGAGTTTGCAAAAATATGCACAATGCAACCGCTAAAGGAGATGTTTGTTGGTATTCTACACCAGAGCATTTCATAAAAAATGGCTTTATGTTGAGATTGTAGTCATTTTTTTGCAGGAATTCTAAGTTCTAAGTTATTTTCATCACAAAGTTTTGGATGACGGAGAAAAGCGCCTCACATCTGCTGAAGAGTTGGTCCTCAGCCTGGAGTTAATCCTCACAGTGATTTAGCATTTTATTGATCAAACTGAATCGGTTCCGGCTTCAGTTTTTTTTTTTTTTTTTTGGGGGGGGGAGGGGGTTTGCTTTGTAACCCATACCATGAGATGTTGGCTCTTTGAAGCACACTTCTGTGTCATCTGATGTACTTTACCTCAAAAAAAAAAAAAAAAAAAAAAAAGTTAATAAAGTTTGAACGGAGCCACACGAGTTCAAAGTGCTAATCTCTTCAGGACTTTAGAGGAGCGAACAGCGTCGCTGAGACGGAGGCTTATTTTCAGAGCACAGAGAGGATGAGGAGGATGAGGAGGAGGAGGAGGAGGAGGAGAGGGGGACAAGCTGCACAGAGGAGGGGGGGGGGGGATAAATATAGAGAACAGTGATAAAGAGGTAATCATCTCCACTCAAAGCATATTTTATCCAGTGGGGTTATTAGGAGGATGGAGATGAGTCAAATCCACACAGGCGTCCCTCTCTCTCTCTCTCTCTCTCTCTCTCTCTCTCTCTCTCTCTCTCTCTCTCCCTCTTCATCTCCTCGTCCGACCTGCCTTGGCTTGGCTCCCAGCTCGCTCAGTCTCATCCATCCTCTGCCTGTTTCAGTGTTTCACAGCAGCAGCAGTGCAGCACATGCAGAATGCAGCAGCGTGAAGCTTCTCTGAAGCTTCCCTCTCGTCCTCCTCTCATCTGCCACATCTGCTCTGCAGCAGAGGAGAAGTTGTACAGTTTTTAAAGACAGGGGGCGGTGTTCACAAAGCTAAAGTCCCTCCAGAAACACAGGAAAATCAAGATATTGTTTGATTTCATCATCTGGTTTTACATATCAGCAGGTCTTCAATAAGGAGTGAGATCAATACCTTCATTTCTGTTTTGGGTTTTCATTCTGAAATTCTTTCACGGTTTGAAATCTCACTTTAATCTCCACGGGAGAAAATCCTGAAAATCCTCTTTCCATAAACCCATTACATGAAAGTGCCTCTATCCGGTAAACGGAAGGAAATAATAGAAATTCTGTGCTGATTATTTCGATCAGTGATTCCCAGCCAGTCAGTCATTGTGTTCAATCTGTATTTAATGTGTTTGTTGCCAAAGTGCAGAGCTGCCACAGTAAAGAAATATTTTTCTGAGCTCCATCTCGTTAATGTTCTGATTCAAACTTCCAGCATCAATAACCGCTTCTGTAGTTTCTACTGGCAAATTAGTTGATTTCATTGGTACAAATTTGAAAATGTGTGAGAGCTGTTTTCACTCTTTTATCATTATTTTTGTATATTTATTCTTTTAAATATTCATAAGTATATTTATGCAGGTGTAATGTATTTAATCTGTATTGTTTTGTTAATATATTGGTGCTATTTCATCTTAATGTGTAATTTTAGTTCAATCAAAACAAATGCAAGAAAAATAGTTTTTACTGTGTACCTCTAAATTGAGGGGAAAAAAAGTCAATATCTTTCCTTCAGTTTCACATTTTGACATAAATTGCCTGATTTGTCTTGATTAAAAGGACCAACCCCTCCATTTATTTGTTTATGCTGTTTATTTCCTCCAGTCTGTCTCAGCCACATCTTTTCATTCAACAGTTTTTCATCACAAAAGATGCATTCAGGTCAAATTCTGCCCATTTCTTCACTCTATTTTTTTTCTTATTGATGGATTTATCTTTCCTTCCAGCCTGATGCCTGTTTCATTGGAAACTAGATGTTCACATTTAACACATGCATAAAATAATCAGGCAATCTCCAAGGACGCCTGCGGTCATTTCAGCTTATTCTCCAGCATAAATGATGAAGTGGTGAAGTTTTCTGTCATTTTGCACCAGATTTGGTTGTTTCATTCCACCTTGGATCATAAAAAACACCTAAAATGTTCAATTTACACATTTGTCTGCTGAGTGCCCTCCACCAATCCACTCCTGTCTTCCATCTGTTTAATTCCTGGTTGCAGCGGCGAGCGGCCGTCCTGAGGATGAATCTGTTTGCCTTCTGCATCAAGACAGAAATAGCTCTTAATAATGAAAGATTGATGCGAAGTAAGCTTGTCATTACATGCTGCAGTAGACAATTAGGTGCCTCCCAACCTACAGCGCCCCCTTCCTCCCTCCCTCCCTCCCTCGCCGTCCTCTCCTTTCCTTCCACACAAACTTCCCCGAATCATTTGCTTGAACGTGTTTGTTTGAGTCCGAGGAGACGAGCCGATGATTCATCCAGCAGCGGATTCTTGATGGCTCCCTGCAGCAGGTTTTTAAACTCTTCCGTTTTCTGCTGGGGCCAAAAAACCTCATTAAAATAAATGACATTTCTGGTCATGTTTGCCAAAGTCTCGATCCAACCGGATCTGTCGTCAGATAAATGAAAGGACGAGGATGACGTGCGGGGCCGGGCGCATCCTTTGTTACAGCAGAGCCTTGATGTGAAAACTTTGTGCTTTTAAATGAAGATACAGACAGGAAACAGGACGGAACGAAACAGGTGACTGGGCTGCATGTGAAGTGAAGAAAAGTCACCCCACGGGAAGAGTCTGTTAAAATTAGAAAAAAGACACTGAGTTATGAAGAGTATTCATAACGTGTGATTCAGTGTGTGTATTTGTTGGTGTGTTACGCCCCACTTACAACTTTAAGAGAGAAAACGATGTAGTCAGCATGCAGAGCCACTAGGGGGTGCTATGAACAGTAACAATGGGAGCTGATGATCGTTCACATGGAGGCCGTCACTGCTGCTGTTGGAAGTTTAATCCCGGTTGCCACAGCATGTTTTCCATTTAAAGAACTTGTTCTATCAGCAGCAGCGTTCTCATGTAAACGAACCCAAAATGGTTTGAAAGTTTTGTATTTTGACTCAGAAACGTGTGTAAACGGGGCGTCAGCAATGTAACGTGCAAATAGCAGTATAGAAGCGACGGTTTGGAGTAAATGAAGACTCTGTTTACATGAGACCGATGTGCGGGAAAACTGTCAGGCCGTCTCTCCAGTCTGGATGCGTTTCACCTGTGTGTGAGTGTGTGATTGTCTTCACCTGCTGCCTGCTCCTTATATTGGGCTCGACTTCAGTCGCTCCAGCAGTTCTGAAGAGATGTAGACGCTAACAGTGTTTTCCTCCTGAGTGTCAGAATTCCCAGGTTCTCCTGGTAGCTTTAGACTCGGTCGTCTGTCCATATGAATGTGTGTGTTCTCCCAGTGTCCTCTGCAGCATGTGTGTCTGGTTTCATTAGAGAAACAACCACAGTTCCAACTCGTGGCCCTTCATGCTAACCAGAGTGTTTTCAGTCTTTCTGCCGTTTCTGTGTAAACAGACATAGTTTTCGGAGCATTTCTACACAGATGTGAAACTTCCACACTGCTGTATCTGGCCTCATTTGTAGATTTGAGTTGTACTCCACTCTTCTTTAATTTTTAGCTAGTTTTTTGCCAGTGTCCATAATCAATATAATTTTGTCCTTAAATGAAAACCTTGAAGAGGTTAAAATTGACAACATCAGCTGATGCTTTTTACAACCCTGCATCAGTGAATGACACTGACAGTATCGACTGGCAGCTTCGGTTTAGATTCATGAATAAAACCACAGACGCAGACCTGTGGCGGTTCCCGTGCACATACAGCAGCTGGAACCATCCCCGTCCGACGGCCACAGGCCTCTCAGTGTTCGGCCCGCCTCGCCTCTCCAGGTGTTCCCATTAAGAGCCTCCCGTCACTCCGTCAGCTCGCGGGCCGTCCGAGACGCTGCCTGAGTGCATTGATAAACGCTGACACGTCAATGGGCTCCCTATTCCCCCGCTATCGCCTTACAGCCGATAATTACAGCCAATCATCTCGGATCAAGCCCGTCTGCGTCAGCGGGCCAGCGGAACATCTGCTGCCCGGGCCGGCGGGCCGAGGAAGGGAGGAGGGAGTCCACAGGTACGAGAGGCGATTCAGAAACCCCCCCCACCCCCACCAACCCAAAGAGCAGGTGCCCTGAAGTATTCCTTATCTTCCTAATGCCAGAGAAGAATTCTTATCTGCAGGAGGAAATGCTCAGAGGCATTGCAGTAAATCTCCCAGGAGTTATATTCGAGCGCAATAAAAGGAGATGCTGGAATTCTGCTGTTTAAAAAATGCGCCGTCGCCATAAAGAGCTCTATTAATAGAAGCAGTTACAACGCCGCGTGCAGTTTTGAAGCTGTTTGGAAGTTGTTAAAATGCCTGTGCTAATGTCACCGCGGAGCGCCGTAACTCTGAGGGATTCGCCTCACGCCCAGGTCCAGTGACGGGAAGCCATATTGAACTCCGCCTCCCGCCGTCCGGCCCGCTGTGTCGCCTTAATAAGTTCCGTTTGGGCTGTAAATTGTCCAGAAACGGAGAGAGAGGATGAGAGAAATGCGAGAGGCAGCTTTGATTTTGTGGTTGCATTGTTTGCTTCGTCTCCCGGACCACAGAAAACACTGATCCAGGAACAGAGACGGCGCAGGAACGTCTGACAGCAGGCGTCAGCTGTCAGCACGAGAGCGCCGAGCGCCACGTCCAGAGGACGGCGGTGAACGGTGAATTCAGGCAGGAGGGAGAATCAACCTGACAAAACACAAATGATCAGACAGAGACAGAAAACAGCGGATGGAGCCGACGTTCCAAGTGATGGACGCAGTTTTTGCGTTTTCGTTTCCAGGAAAGAGGCAGAAATCCTGAAAACGACGGAGCATGAATGTCTCACAAGTTGATATTTTTGGTTTTTAGCATTATTGTCATTATTCGTCTACTGAGCAGGTGTCGAAAAACTGTTTACTACAGGAGTGGTGTGCATGAGAGGCAGCAGCGTTTTAGAAAAGTTGCGTTTTCTCCCGTTTACACAGAGATGGATTTAGAGCGTTGTCAAAACCTTGCTGTTGCGGTGACACTGAATACTGTTGTCGTGTAAATAGACACCCAGAAAACTACCAAAGCTTTGCGTTTTCACTTGAAAAGCGATGGTTAAACTGGGCCTCCGGTAACAGGAAGTCCTCACATCCTCGCTGAGATGCGGAGGTTGTGAAAACTCTCTGAGAGCTGCAGAAATTCTGAACTGTGAAGAAAAAAACACAACTTTACCAACAATGTGAAGACACCTGGAGGGTTTGTGTGGAAAAGTGACCTTTTTTTGCACTAAAATACAACTTTTAGAACATATTTTGATGGAACTGACTGTTGTAAATTGAAACATTATGATAGAAAAGATGCATTTTTTGCATTTTGTAACAAACATCGGTGAGAAGAAGTGCAGCGGATGTGTTTCTCTGGGTCTGGTTAACGGTTCATCAGTGAAATTCCCACAGAACTTCTCACTCGTCCGCTGATTTTGGAATATTTCCCACTTCTCTGTTCCATTCTCCCAAATCCTTTCGTCGTTCTGTTACCTTAAACAGCCTCTGGACATGAAGACCTTTTCGGTTTCTCCGTGTCTCTCCGTCAGCCTCCACCCATTCCTGCACCATCAATGTAAACAAGTTCATGAAACTCGCGGCCTTGGCGGTTTTTAATCATCACATTTGGAGTCGTGGTGGGAAAACGAGCGAACGTGACAGAACTCGCACCCGGCCGGGGCTCGGTTTCCTCGCGCCTCTGCTGAACCCGGAACCGCAGGGCTGGCGGCGGAACCAGCAGCGCCGAGGCCCGAACCGACGCTGCTGGGCTCCTTCACCGGGGGGATTATTACGCTTCTGATGAGGGGGGTCCCGGTTCGGTCACCTCCGAGGTTTAATCAGCTGAGATCGCCTCGTGTTCGCGTCGCTCTAAACAATCCCTGGAAGGAATCGTGGGTAAACGCGGAGCAGCCGGCGCTCACAGCGGTTGTGGGATCTCCTTTTTTTAAAAATTGTTGAGATTTTTCTGTTCGGACTGCCTATTTACCACAGATCTCCAAACAAAAATAATTCAGGACAGATTTGTTCGCGACGCGGCCAAAAAAATCCGAACTGAGCCTGATTACTTGTGATAATTCAACAGGATCATTTTTTTTCCCCGACTGGATCCGTTCCCACATCTGAGTATTCTGAGAAAGTTTCTCAACTTTTCAAAGCCTCCAAAACAGGAGAAATGCCTGCGATAAATCTTCATTCAAGCAAGCGTTTAGACACATAATCCTGCATATTTCACCTTTTTACAGTAACTGAAACTGGAACATTTCCTCCAAGGTGGTAGAAATTAACCAGTTCAGGGTGATTTCATGAAGCCAAAAGTATCTAAAACTTTGCACGAGTCTTTGTTTGACTGATGCAACAAATCCATAGGAAAAAAAAAATTGAAAATCAATATTTTTGGGCTCCATCAAAGGGTCGAATTGATGCAAAACTGATGAATGAACGTCAGCATTACTACCATGGATTAGCAACCTTGTGCCACAATAATAAAAAAAAAAATTTGATAAGCCTCTTATAACATTTTAATATTCTTGTCTTGATATTTCATTTAGTGAACAAATTTCTGGTGATTGTAATGAAACTAAACTGCACTGAAGTCAGATGAAATTTGTAAAATGCATCATTTAGTGGATTCAATTAGCAAATGTTTCCTAAAGTTCTATATTCTGGAGAGTTTTTTCATTTTTCATCGGCAGGTTTTTACAGCTTGTGTCTACTGGACACACGAGGATGAGTGTGGAACTAAATGCTGAAGAACTGAGACTCCAATTCTTCTTATTCTGTTTTTCCGCCAATTTCCTGATAAGTCAGTAAGTCAGCTTTGTGGTTATTAGTGTCATTCTGTCATGTTCGATCAACAATTTGTTGAAATGCAGTGAAAAGACTCAGACGCTGCGTTTCCAGAATGAAACGTGGGATGGAGTCAGTTGTGCTCGCAGCGCCGAGGCCTCTGCAGCGGGAGCAGCCGCTCTGACCCCGTGTTTAGTCTCGGAAGGGGTCATTATGGGCTTTAAGCCGAGATGTAATGAAAATGTTGTGACAACAGCAGAGGGGTGAAGTAAAAACAGGCTCCAGGAGGCGGCGGAGCCTCCACTCCGGGGACCGACGGCGGGCTTTAGAGGGAGGAAAATGATGGTTATCTGCACACCCCGGAGACACTGATATTAGCCTTGAGACTTGCTGGATGGACTTGATGATAACCCTGAGCCTGCTGAAAGCCCGTCACGCTGACCACAGGAGGGGCGGCCGCCGCAAAGGTCAGAACTGTTCCAGGGAAATGCCAAATCAAGTTTTTATGTCTCATTCAGCATGCAGGGGAAATACTGAAGGACATTTAATTAATCCGACCGCAGCAGTGCCTTGATTGAACACCAAAAGCTTTGTTCTGCCGAATCAAAGCGAGTTTGAGGATTGGACACGAGCAGCTTGCTCGGAGCGAGCAGCCGGGTTCGCTCCTCCTGACTGCATTCATCATAATTCTGCGGTGTGTTGTTTTTCCACCGTATGGCTGCTGGCAGCCTGGATGTGACAAAAATGAAGAGTAATGTGCTTTGTCCCAGCTCCTTTATCCCTCTGCAAGAGGCTGTTTTTGCCGGCGCTCTATTCTTTTTTCTTTTTTTCTTCTTCTTCTTCTTCGTGGCTCCATCTCCTCCAAGCCAAAAGCACTTCCACATGCTGTACTAGAAATCCAAAGCCTGGTGCCAGAGTAAGAGTTAGCCTCAGTTTTGGACTGCAGCCTGCTGTAACCTCTCTGTTTTGGAGCAGCTGCGCCACCCAGTACTCTGTCAGTGAGAAGAAACACCACAGGCATGCTGCACGTTGGCCACTGTGCAGTTCCTCCCCACACCCAGCAGCTCCGGCCTGCGCCAGTGCTGAGACCCAAACACTCCGCTGAAGGCGATCGGGTCTCCCGGACTCCGTAAGGACGGGTCACTGCTCCATTTCTAATGAATCGCATGCTGTTAAATAGCACTGCAGAGAGGCTGATAATATATAAAGTGATGCAGTACGATGTGATATCATACAGTATTTAATTTATTTTATCTAACCTTTATTGAACCAGGTGAGTCCCATTAATGTTGCAGGATCTCTTTTTCAAGGGAGCTCTGGCCAAGTTACACATACATGGAGCAAACTTCAAAACATTCAAAAAAACACATACATTATAAAAACACATGCATTATGAAGCACATACATTATAAAATATACAGTAATAATTTCACAAAGGGAGGCCGAAACATCACAAACTGGCTGGAAGGGAAAGCAGTTAGACACGCCAGTCGAATCGGTCTGAATGTTCTGGGCCTTCCTGACGGGGATCGGTTCGTGTCGCGTCGTTCAGGTTGTTCCAGGCTGCAGGACCAGAGGACAGAAAAGCCTCGGTCAAGTTCAGAGTGACCTCTAGGGACCAGAGGTCATCTGAGAACTCACAACAATTTCTGGTTTTTGGTAAAATCAGACAAAATACAGGATACTCAAAATCAATGTGTCAAACATAAGGCCCGTGGGCCAAAAACTGGCCCGCAAGATGCTCCAGTCAGGTGAAACCAACAAGCAAATTTGAAAACTTTCCAAGAAAATATGGATTTTTTTTCTCACATTTCCTCCAAATAGTGGACGTGCTCCTTCCTGAGCCCATCTCTGGAGGGAGTGATGGAAGTCTCTCTCTTTATTTTTGGAGGATTTAACTGGAACAGTTGCATCTAAGTGATACTGACTTTTGTTCCACTGGAGTTTTTCAAAGAGCTGAACTTCTGATCAAGTTACAAGGTGCTTGTTCCACACATAATGCTTTTTCCAACTCTCCATTTTCCTGTAATCAAAACTATATGTTTTCTTATGTCAACGCTACGTATTGTGCCTCAGAAGTTTATTTTACCCCGAAGCACATTTTCCACAAACTTTTAATTATTTGAACCGCTGTGACCCTGTGATGGATGGGCGACCTCCTCATGATTTTGATGGACTTTCAACACTCAGAACCACATTGAACCTTTTTTTTTTTCCCTTCAATTATTTATTATTCTTTACTCCTGAGGCTCCACCACAGCGTTTCTAGACTTACGGGCCGAGAGCGAACTGTGGTTTATAACTGCTGTTCGCCATAGAAAGGTAACCGCCGAGCTGGCACGGGCACACACACACACACACACACACACACCTGCATGCACACCATCAACATCCATACACAACACGTGCAAAAAACTTCGACTCCCTCCACCGCAGAACATGGAGTGAAACACCGGCGTTCGGCTGCCAGCGCCTGAATCAAGGCAGCGCGAGGCCGCTCGCCGCCCGAGGCCTGGAGCTCAGCGCCTCCCGTCCAATCTTTTCATCCGTCCTTCTCTCTCTTCAGCCAGTTTCCCTCCGCAGACAGGGAGCCTGGAGGACGGACAAAACCATTATCTCAGTCGCAGCAGCAGCTCGGACACGCTGCTGTCCTCTCAGATTGTCCCCCGGTCCGTCCCCGCTCCGTCCAGCGTGTCCCACTGTGCTGGACTTCTTCCTGCTCGTCCACACGGCCGGCTGCACCGCCTGTTTCTTTCCCAGGAGATGTGAGGAAACATGGAAAAGTCTTCTCTTCCTCTGTGGTCTGAGGAGAAGAATCGGCAGGGCAGGAAACAGTGAGACAATAAAACAGATATTTCTCAAACACATATCTTTTGGGGGATGAATAAAGGTGGCCCTATGGTGGCCCAGAAGGGTCAATGCTTTACCAGTCCAGTTGTGATCACATCAGGCTGAAATGAAATATATCAAACGCCTCAGTTTCAGACAGTTTGACTGAAATAATCCAGCAAAATGTTGAGAATAATATTAATAAACTGACGTAAAGACGCCCAAAAAAGTACGAAAAATGGTCATAAATTTCAAAATACGAAGATACTTAAAAATGACACAAGAGAGTAACTGTTTCTAAGATGAGTATAAAGGAGAAATGCAACATGAATCGGAGGTTAATGTCTAAAGTTGGCCCAAAATTCAGCCACAGAGAGATTAAAAATAGCATAAAGTGACCCAGAGTTACAAAACAACTTTGAAGAGAAACCACAAAGAGATGCAGTCGACCTCAGTCTCAGTGTTTCCTGTCGTAGAGAAACACGGGTCCGAAAAGCATCTTTTCCTTGTAAAGATGTTGTTTCTTCATGACTGTTTTGAGTTTAATGATCGACTAAAGTTGTGCCTATCGATCATTTTCCAGTTCAGTATCAGAATCAGAGACATCTTCAGGGACAGGTTTACCCAGATGGGGACCGTTCCTGCAGACTTCGGTCTGTTCACCCTCATCTTCAGCCTTTGCACCGCTCCTTTGTTTGCGGCGTTGTCTCCTGACGTCTCCGGGCTCGGTGACGCCTCCGGCTCTCCGCCCCACACAGCCGGGAGCCGTTCCAGCGCGCTCGTGCTAGCATGGACGCATGAACTTCCAACGTACACAAAACCTGCGAGCTGTATACATGTGGGGTTTGCGAGCGCATTTAGCAGTCTGCACACTCAAACGTATACAAATGTTGACAAATATTTAGAAAGGAACGGGCCGAGAGGGGCTGCTTGATGTGGTTAGCCGTATCGTGCCCTCTGGGAGTTCTTCTGGGAGCTATTTTAGCACACGTCAGGGAATCAGTTCTTTGCACAGGCCTGTTGCGATATCCAGATACGCTCCCTCTCTGCCCCGTTGCCCCTGCTGCAGGAGCCGAGCGTGAGGCCGCCGCCTGCCGGGGCGCTCAACAGGACGCGTGGATCAAGCGTGTTTAATTGCGTGTGTTTGAATGGATGGAGGCCTGATCCGTGTCAACACTGTTGTGTTTGTGGAATCGCAGGTGGCTGAATGTGCGACGCATCTGTCACATTTCTGCCTTTAAGCCACACGCGGTATTTACCAATGAGTTAAAGTCCTCCTTCTCCAGCGAGCTCCCCAAGAATCCCGAACTAGACGTCTACGCTGGATTGTAATTTTCTTTTGGCCGGAGAATCAATAGAATCCGCGGCGTTCCTGACGGGAGCTGCTGAAGCGTGCTTCTCAAGCCTAATGGACCCACAAGTTCCCATCTGCTGGTGAGAGAGATCTCAGCGGGTCCTCCGTCCAGACCGAGCGCAGACACAAATGCAACTATCTTTTTATTGGAATTCCAGGAGGCGGCAGGAAAACAGGCATGTGGCCGTTAACCTTCGACTGGAAGGAGCAAGAAAACACTTTTACAAGGCGGAGTGTTGCAAGACGTTTTGTCGTCTTCGTCTCGACCTTGTGTTTGTCCGATTTCAACACCTCGCTCGTCAAAGTGTGGCGCCCGGTCACTCCTCATTCCACCTGCTCGTGGCTGACTCCTCTCACCGGCCGGCGACTCTGCAGATCATCTCTGGCTCCGGACGGTCGTTGGATCCAATCATCATCAGAGAGATGGAAAATGATCTCCTGCCATCCCTCTAATGAGTGATTAATGTCGTTACTGGAAACATCGAGTCATCGTATTCTTGGGCTCCTGGCAAAGACAAGATTTGAAAAAGTGACAAGTATTTTTCAGACTGGAATTACTGTCTATTAAATTTCCTTCCAGATGAAGATTAAACTTTTTTTATTTAATTTTGTTTGAGTTCTGTGACTGGGCTTTTTCTCTTTGCTTTGGCAGTTCTGGACCTTTCTTAATTGTATAAGTCGGCTCTGAGTTTATGTATCAAACAGGAAAATCAGAAGTTATTCAGGGTCAGGAAGGGTCGCGGTGTGTTTTCATTAATGACTGTGCAGCAGAGTGAGATCCATCCATGAATACCTGGCTGTGCTGAAGTGCCCTTAAGCAAGACATTAGAACAGCAACAATGGAACGGGACCAGAACAGATCCCTGAGGTCCCCCACAGGCCGGGTTAGCTGGGTTCAGTAGACAGGATGTAATCTATGTCATCCAAACAAAGCCTGTTGATCTTGATCCTGTCTGGACACGATCTGAGACAGAGGAGATCCAGTAGAACCAGAACCGAGCGCTCTCCAGAACCCGCTGCCATCAAACATTACGTTTTGAATGAAAGACTTTCTGTAGAGTTTACTTTATGAAGACCAGGCCGGATTGGTTAAATAGGCTGATGTTTCTTTCTGAACTCTAAAAGGTGATTTGGATTTTGGTCAGTTTGGAAGAGATGATCCAGATTTCTGTAACAGTTGCTCAATAATAGTGTGATTAAAGAACAGGTCTATTTACCGTCCACTATGAGGACATGAGTCACAGAAACATTCGTGTTTTCCATTCTTGGCTGCAGCGCTAATTTTAATATTTCTAAATATTTGTGACGCTACCGTTTATTGGTTTCACTTGTATTAGTAAGATTTCATGTTTCCCCAACTCGTTACGATTTATTGAATCTAAGTTTTCTGCTTTTCCTCTGAGTTTCATTAAAACGTCCCAACATGACGCATTGCGAAGCGCTGCTGCTCGGAAAGACGGACGACCCCTCCGTGATCGCACTAATGTTTTGCTGTCTTCACTCCTCCTGGTTTCCTCCCTGATCCCTTCTCCGTGTAAATAACAAATCCCTTCTCCCCAAGAGCGACTGTTTCAACCACAATGCCGGTATTCAACTGAACATTAGGAAACTCTTGGGGCATTATTCCAGTGACGGAGGCTGATAGAGTCAAGTAGAGAAAAAAGAAGAAGAATGAGACAGGGAGGAGTCACAGGCGGAGGGATTAGACATAGGAAATACGTTGCGGTTGCTCGTAAAATGGTGAAAGCAGGAAAGAAAACATGCTCCCCCCGACCGCAGCGGGCTTTGATGGGGCTTGATGAACTTTGGTATGTGGGCGTGGCCTGAGACAGAGACAGAGAGGCTACCAGAGGTAGGCACCGCAAGGACTTCTGGCCAGATTCATCACCCACACCGTCTAATCCGCCGCGCATCTGGGCGGCAGTTTCCATTCATCATTGGGCTTTTAGCCGGGCGCAAGAGAAAAACACACGACGAACACAAGCTATCAGCAGCAAGCAGCAACATGGAGACTGTCCCACTCTTTCTCCTCGTAGCTGTCAAAGCTTTGAAATGCGCCTCAAATCGCCATCAGCCTGAGAATGTGACATTTTTAACCCGACTTGATAAAGTCAATAATAAGGTGATGCAGAATGAAGAGGAGGTACTTGTTGCATTTGTTGGAGGGTTTTAATTATTTATGGGATCTGCAGACATAAATCACTGAGCTTTTTCCACAGAGATATTATTAAAGAAGAGTGTTTTAACCAAACTGGACTTTCATGTGAACATCGGTCCCAGTTTCAATGATGTGTGTTAAAATCACCAGTTTAAAATCTCTCTGACTTATGAGTTTAGTTTAGTTTTTGGGGAGTTTGTAGCGTCCAATCAGATCAATTACATAATTCCAGAGTATATTTCGTTCATTTTGTATGTTAATGTATAACAAATCTTTTCTTTTTGTTTTACACTTTTTAATAAATAAGACAAAACATACTGAACGTTTGGATATCCCACTTTTTGAGTTGACCTTGAACTCCTTATATTGGCTTCGTCTTGGTAATTGTATCACAAGCACATTAATTCTTAATTTATTTAATTTTTGTGTGTGTGGATCCTGTACACAGACAGGAATTTAAAGAATTGCGTGTTTAAACATCAAGAATTAACCTCACGTTGTTAGCTTAGCTAATCGCCATCATGGCCGCTTTTTTTTTGAGGCGATAACTAGAGATCTGAACGGCTTTGGTGAAATGTAAATTCTTTCTCCAGCCTCCATCCCTGTTCCTCAAACTGAAACTTTAGACGTTGAGAGCGGCTCCCTCCCGCTGCCCTCGGGCGTGACAGCTCCCTCGCTTCTGCCGCCGAACATAATTGAACACAAAACCCGGTTTGTTTGAACAAAGTTCTGCAAACAGGAAGAGCCGCGGATCGGCAAATAGGATAACTTGTCACAGATGTGCTGGTGGGCAGGTTTGATGCTCAATTAATTAGAGGCCATAAAAAAGGCAGTTCCTGCAGGCTTCAGAGAGGACGGCTCTCCCTTCTAATGGGATCAACCTCTCCATAGAGTTTGCAGAATTGCTTATATTTGGCTTGTTAACCTGATTTGGGTGTGTCTGGCCTTCGCGTGAGTCTCCCAAACAGCTGCTCCATTTGTAACCGCCCTAAAGAGGCTGCATAACTTTTCATTTTATCTGAATTTCCAGTATTTTCTGTAGGTAACCAATATTCCATTATTCCCCCTTGACCTTTAAATTTGAGACTACTCTTCTGGTAAGCACGGTAATCAGGTTTCCCGGCCTTCTGCCGGGCTTAATTGAAGATACTCTACTGAGAACTCAATTGTGTAAGTGTGATTTAGTTAGTGCCTGGCCTAATTAAAGTCCTGGAAATGACCTCCAAACTTCTGTGTGGCATTAATCAGCTAAGACACCTCATCAGCCACCAGAGGAAAGTCAGTAAGAGCCTTAATTCAGTGAGTGTGTGTGTGCGTGTGTGTGTGTGTGTGTGAGTGATTTCCTGGTCTTTAACCCCTGACAGGATCAGCCACACTGTGCTCCATTGACAGGCCTAATCCCACCTCAGCGTTCAGACCCCTGCTCGCTCCTCGCCCCCCCAGCGGCGCATGTGGTCCTCGGCCGGGGACCCCGGAGCTCGCCTCGCCGCTCGCTTGCTCGCTCGCTCGCTCGCCTCCCGCCCCTCCGCAGACGTCTGCCGAGGTAATGCATGCGGGTTTTGATTAAAGCGCTCCCTGATGTTTTTTGGCCGGGAGCTGCCCGGCCGTTAACGGGCCGAGCCGCGAGCAAATGGACGGAGCGGCGGTGCCAGCACCCGGCCTCCCCGCCTGCTGCTGGACTCGTCCTTCCAGCGTCGCACACAAAGCTGCACCTTTTAACGCCGCTTAATGTTCTTCTTGACCTCCGTGGCCATATGCTCACTTTGACAACTTTCAAACTGTTTCATTGTTCTCTGGTCTTTACCTCAGATTCAGGCAGCGTCTCATCAACGAAACGCCATCGTCATGTAAACGGACACCTAAATGCTAGAAAAGGTTACGTAAACAGGACTTTAGAAATGAAAGAAAAGCTGAATCCTCTCACTTCTTACTCTAATTTTGTCCATGTCCAAGGATGATGGATTTATATTCCATTAAATTTGACGCACCCTTCAAAAGAACAGATTTAAATCCCTTTTTTGAAGGCAGTGTTTTAAAATGCACATTATATTTTCTATCCTGACTTCCTCCAAACACAGAAAGAGTCTTGACAGTTAAATTCACGTTGGTCTGCTTCTCTACCTCCCAGAGTCTCGCCTGGTGCCGCGGCGCTCGGCGCAGTTGTTTTTTTTGCCTTATCACATTCTCACACGGTGCCCTCTGCAGCTCTGGCAGTTTTGAAACGCTGCCTTTTTATTTCCTGTAGAGCTCGGAAAGAGAGAACGGGCGGAGAGAGCCCTCCGAGACGTGCGGCGCCATCAGCGTTAATGCAGGCACGCTCCTGCTGGAGAGCGCCGGGACGCTGCCAAGGAGGCACCGGCGCCACATTAACCTGCTGCACGGCCAGTTGCATGTTTTTCTGCCTCTGTGTGTGTGTGAGTGTGTGTGAGTGTGTGTGAGCACATAACGGCTCAGGCTGTTGTCCCCAATTTGTTTAAAAAAAAATCAATATTTTCCTTGAAAATCTTTTCTTTTAACATTTGTTTGGTGGTTTGGTCGGCCGGATCGGAGCCTCACGAGGGCCCGGCTTTGGTTCACGGGCCCTATGTTTGACACCCATGCTTTATGGGAACCGACTGCAGAAAGAAAACGGTAAACTAAACCAGAGTGAACTGGGGCGCCATCTTGAAGTCCTGTCAGTGTTCTGCGGCCTTCATTAGTGGTTTTCCTGCAAACTGAGACGTATTTTAATAAAGTATCATAAACACGAGTAAAGACCTGCTGCCTCTGACATGGCTGCCACAGCAGATCACTGCAACATGCACTGGTGAGTTTTCTGGTTTACTCTTCATTTCACAACCAGGACTTGAACCCTGGGTCCCTCAAACTCAAAGTCAAGTCGAAGTTTAGTGCAGAATAAAGACATTTGTCTGCGTAAATCCCTCCTCTTTGGCCATTTTGAGACAGAAGGTTTTGTTCTTGTAAAATTAGCACAATGTGTAAGTCTTTTTTCAAACATATCAATGAGTTCTGGTGTTTTGTTGCTCATAAAATGATAAGAAAAGATTAAATTCATGATCATTTATTCTCAGTCTCATCCTCTATCTCAGGTACTTCACAGACTCGTGCAAAATGTTTTGAGGGATTTTCTCCTGCAAGGCGTCCAGCAGCGGGTTGAATTATTCATTTTGTGCACGGATCCAGTAATTAGAAAATAATGCTCATCTGCCGGTGCACTACAGGGCTTGAATTTCCTGGATTCTCGCAGAGAAACACCGCGGAAAAAATTCATAAGAGAAAGTACACGAGTCAATACTCAGAGCGCGGCAGAAGATCGCGAAGTGCTGACCGCAGCACAAGCTAATGCTAAACAGCACATTAGCTTTTTGGGACAAAAACAAGTCAGAAATGAAAGCGGTGTGCGCATAAATATTTATGGCCCGGCGCTCGCGCCCGCTCCGCTCTTTAACTGTTTCCAAAGTTGTGGCATCGATCGGCGGGAGACACACGATCTGCAGAGGCAGGACGGAGCGGCGGCGGCCGGAAAGGTCACGGCCGACAAATTGGTTCGTTGATGGGTCAGAGACAGGGGTCAGCAGCCGGCGGGAGGAGGGCAGAGGTCAAGTTTAAACAAACACAAACTCTCGGCGTCGGAGCTACTGGTGAAGGATCAGCGCTCTCAGCCCAGAGAAACAACCGAGAGGGACGGTATTGATCCACATGAGGGAAGAACGATCCCAGGACGACGTCGAGTTTCTGGAAGGTTCATATTTAGAAAAAGGTTTGGAGGATTAAATCTTATTTAACAGAAAAAAAACAAAAAAACTGCAGCATCTGCAATTTTCACCAAATATTAGATAATCTGATTACATTTGACAGTTTGATTCCAGTGTTTGATCGGTGACAGATTAACCACAGTATTGCCTCCTGAAAGAGCCCCATTGTCTCCCAATAAAGGCTTAAAATCCTGCAGGTTATGAAACGTTTGGTCGCACTGAGCAGGTTCGAAGCTGTTCGAGAATTTTTGTGGATGAAATGCTGATGTGATTTATGAATCAGCTGAAGTTCGAAGTTTCTATGGGTCTATTTTACCGGTCAGGAGGAAAATGGGCTGGATGTGTCCACTGAACCACACACCTCTGTTTTAAGGCTTAGTTCCAGAGCTTTTATTCAGAATAATATGGCATTGACTTCATTTCTTTAATATCTCATAACGCGACGAGTGGATTCAGTTGACGAGTTGTGAAAAAATTAGCTGAGGAACCAGTTCCTGCGATTTGTCATCTTTTCATCCCACCATCACCGACGACGATCTGCCGCCACGCTCCTTATTCTTGAATAAAACATACAGTAAGCCTTTCTGGTCTCATTTTGTCAGAATGAAGTACGGTGTGTGTTTGGTTGTGGAAAAAAAAAAAAAAAAAGAAAAAAGAGAGAAAGCTGCTTAAATCTGCCGCACAGGCAAGCAGTGGCAAGACGTTTTCTATCGCTCCATTACCTCGCTATTGATTGAAGGGCTGGATTTGATGTGTTAATCCGCTCTCCCTGGTGAAAGATTCCTGTCTTTAGAGACACTAAATACACACACACACACACACACACACACACACACGCTCTGTCTCTTGCGCTGACTGAAAAAAAGCTAATCAAGGGAGAGTTGTACAAGGCTCGGCATTCACCTCGCAGCCTCCTGAAAGCCTTTGATCAAGAAGTGCTTAGGTTTCACATAAACGGCTGGATACCTTTCAGAGACCACGCTAAGCGCGCAGCTACTCGGGGGATTTAGGCTACTTTAATGCCTGTTTTCAGAGCTTCTCTGTGGTATTTGAACCGACACGTCAGCCGAGGTGCACGGCGAGTCGCGAGCCGCCACACAAGTCGACGTCGACGAGGCCGAGGCGAGATGAGATGGGAGGTTCAAAACACTCGGTCATATGCGCAGTAGCAGTACTTGAATCTGAGCGTTTCCAGAAAGTCTTGTTTTAGTCTATTTACACGACAACGCCCAACTGTTTTCAATAAGTTTTGTTTTCAGTGGCTCCAGGCTCTGTCGTCGTGTAAGCGGATCCCCAAAATGCTAGAAAAGCTACATGTTGAGTGAAATCGACCGTCGGGGAATCGAGCTTCTGTCTGCCATCGGCCCTGATTTGACTGAGCGGAGCCACTCAGACAAACGCGGCGTGTTTCGTGAGCCAGAAGACCGACTGACGAGACGTTTGTGTTTGGAAACAAACTCCTGCGCTCGCCGCGTGAAACCAGCCGTGGAGTAATCCTATTAAATAAACATGCCTGTTCCATGAGCGGCGTCTGAACGTATACCTGTGTGTATTTCTCCTCTCGCTACAGAATTTATTTGGACTGAGACCTGGGTTCCTCTCGAAATGATGTCTCATTACGAGCTGGTCGGATGCGCCGCTCTGACCGGGGTTGAGTGGTTGATGCCGCTGCAGATGCCGGTTTATTCCTTCGTTCTCTGTAAGTCTCCCCCTCTTCGGGATTCCTCCGACGCCTGCAGCAGACTCACCTCAGGCTCCACGCCGTCAGCGTCCGGCGCGATCGTGACAAAAAAGCAAGGCTCGCATGAGAGCGCCGCCGCCCCCGCGAATCAAAGCGCAGAGCAGCGAAAGGTTAAAAGCTCCTGGGGCCTGCAGACACATTTTTCAGGGGGGCGGGTAATAGGATCAGGGCTTCCATAACTCCCCAGAACAGCCAATCCTCCCTCGTTTCTGCCCGTTTAGCCTTCAAAGGGAAAGTTTGTGTGTCTGTGACGGCTGGTCAGGGGGTTAAGAGGAAAGTGCATTTTTTCGGTCACAAACTCAATTTCCTTGGTGAGCTGAAGAGGCCATGCTTTAAAACCCCCAGCATAAAGCCTGTTTAATTTGTCCCACATACGGGATCCGCCTGAGCCGCTCCCTCCGGTGCTGCCGGGCCCTGATCGGGTCCGGGGAGCGTTTTTAAAGGCCTGACCTTATGTAACTGTCATAACGGCGCTCTCCGTCTCCTTTCATTCTTCCGCCCGTCTGTCTTTATGCTGTTAATGTGGAAGAATTGTGGGCAAAAGGAAACGAGGCCAAACAAATGGACCTGGGTTCTTATTAGCAGCTGCACCGTGTTCAGTGTTTAATGTGGCAGCTCTCCAACTGCTGCGCGCTCCCGAAGCGGCGAGGGAGGCCAGAGAAGACGCTTCCTCGGCTTCCAAGGTGGAAAACACAAACTTTTCTGAAACGCTCCTACTGAGCATGTGCACCAGAGCAGCTCTTCTGCACATGCTCAGTGGATGGACTATGGCGACAACGGCGGCTTCCAGAGTGTCGTGACTTTTCTGAAACAACAAAACGTGTTTTTAATGTCTCTCTAAAGAACTAAGCCGTGAATCTGGAGGTCGAATCAGGACACAGCTGGACGCAGAGGAGGAGAATAGCCGTTGTCCACAGCCTGTAATGTATCTGTAGTTATTTAAATATGCCTGCTGGATGATGCTTTGACAACGCGGTAATCCGAGCTCGAACTCGCCGTGCACCGACATGGCCTTTGTGTTGCCTCCGCAGTTCTACAGCGTGATCAATTATCGCCGTGCCTCCGACGCCGCGCGCCCGGATGCCTGGATGCCTGGACTGCTCGTCTCACCGCCGGGGAAAATGTATTTTCACTGTCATCGCTCGGGCGAGGACGCCGTCCCCGATAATTAAAAGAGCTCCATTGTCACGCCGTTCCCAGGCATGCAGGGGACCGGATCAGATGACGGTGACAGGACGAGTGTCGGGGGGGGGGGGGGACGAAGCTCCCTGAGGGTGACCCGGCCGGGCCCCGCTCACCAGCTGCTCCCTGAAACTGGACACCCGAGCCCCCGTCCACCTGGATCGCTTACCTGACACACACACACACACTCTCACACACACACGGCCTTGCCTGCACATGTCGGCAGATCCAGATGCAGATGCCAACAGCATCCCGTTCTTCACTGGCGCTGCAGTTCAGTCCAGCACACCCAGATAAATCGATGGCTTGATGGATGGATGAAGAGAAAGGATTTCATTCACAGAAAAATCTGAAACAGTCAGAAAGTGTTAATCTTTTGAGGTTTTGAGGAGTTGTTGATGTCTTCAGTCTCGCCCGTCCCTCTGCAGGACTGAATCTGAAGCTCCTCCCGGTCACACACACCGGGGAGGACGCCGGACCCTTCGTGTGTGAGCATGTGGCGTGTCAGCTGGGCGTGTGACGGAGACCCATCATGCAAAATGCATCGAGTCTGCACAAGCAGTGAAAAAGTGCTGTTTAAGTAAAGATCATTCAAGTGTCAGGCCTGAGAGAAGCAGCCTGCTTTAGGTCAAATCTGTCCCTTTAAAAACGATCAGCAGACTCAGTTTCTGTTCCATGCGTCCATCAGAATGTTTCTTTCGCTACCGGACTGGACAGAAGCAGAACCGAACAGGTCTTCCTGCCTCCAGCTGATTCTTTCGCTTTTTGCACTTTTCACGCTTGTCAGTAACTCAGTGCTGTTGGTCGGGGGCGGCTCTAAACTGAGGCTTTTCTCGGTAAACACGAGGTTAAAACACCATTTTCCAGCAGCACCACAAATCATGCCGACGACGCAGAACTATGTTAGGAAACGTCCACAAGTTTTATGTGTGTTTTTAAGTGGCCGGGCGTGCGTTATGTGCAGCAATACATCACACTCAAACCCACCTTACAACAGGCAGCGTGTGGTGAAATGCTCGACAGCGGTGTGTAAACGATCCTCCGCGCGCCCTCGCTGATTACTCTGGCATCCCCAGGAACAGATCCATCATGTGGTTACAGCCACGGGCAGCGGGACCGGGCTGCTGTAGCCCGTCATATTCCGGAGAGCGGAGGTCTGCAGCAGGCCCGCTTCACACTTTGACCTCTCCTTTGTCTGGAAAAAAAAGACAAACTGCAGCCAAGGCAGAAAGAGGCTTAATAAATGCTTTCTAAAGTTTCTCAAGGCTGCGTTTACGCGACATTTCAGGTGCAAACGTATCAGAAAGGTTTCATAATTACATGGCATCGAACAGTACAAGAGAACAGGATGCTGAACAATGTGAGCCGTTCTCAAAAAGCTGCGTTTCCAGTGGCCTCGACCTCCGACCCCCAAATTGCAACAAACATTTTCTGTTTTCACTTGAAATCCTTGAGCGTAAACAGAACCGTAGTCGACTGCATTTCCCAGCGGATGAGGAGAACTCCCATCACATCCCTCTTGTTATTATTATTATTATGAAATAAGCTCCCGGGTGCGCCCTGACCTGCTGCACCAAAACACACCGTCTGGAAGATAATACTGTATCGGCTGCAGCTCCTCCAGGCGTCTTCATCACATCGGCTCCCTCCAGTCACACTTCGCCTCCACGGCTTTGGCCTCGGGTGATAAATAATTACTGAGAGGAGCCTTGACTTTACTTGCGTGGTGTTTGCATGCTGTCCCCTCACTCTGCACCGTGGCACTCTGACAGCTTCAATTATTAACCGGCTCCTCCTGCCTCGCTGTGTACTTTCTGCGCTTTGGGATTTTTTTTTTTTTTTTTTTTTGTGTGTGTGTGGATTCCATAAAAACCAGCTAAACCTTTAAGGATGCGCGCGTTTATGTGGCGCTGATGGATCATTATGTTCAGGTTTGGAGAGTTTTTGTGTCATTGTCAGCAGGAAGCGGTTTGAAGCAGAGGATGCTTTTCTGCAAAACCGTGTGTGTGTGTGTGTGTGTGTGTGTGAGTGTGTGTGTGAGGGACCTCTAAGTGTGATGGGCCACTGTCTGTAATGAGCAGGAGGTAAACAGGGGCGCGTTCTCATTTATTCATAAGCCAAACAGAGGCAGTGCACTGACTGGGAATAAGTGTGGAATGATTTATTTAGCGCTATTTGTTTCAGGCCACACAGGCTAATTTCCATCTAAAACGAGGAGCGCTGGCTTGCGCATCCCGCTCTGCCCTCTCTGCCCCCGGCTACGTCTCCGTTCTTAAAGTAACAAACACAGCAATTTGTACGGCCGCTTTCATATTTTAATGCAGGAATAATTGCTGCATCACAACCTAAGAAGTCAGTCGACGAGGGGAGAAGCGAGCAGAGGAGGAGACGAGCGTTTCTGGAAGTCCCCACTTCGGCTGCCGGCTGCTCGGAAAAAGTGCTGCATTAAACGCTTTCTGCCGGATTAAAGTTCTCAGCCTCGCAGCAGTTTGGTGCGTAAACCACAATTACATCACTTAGCGACCTTCCTCCAGAGAAGAATGACAGCATCAGCAATTAAACCCGACCGGGACGCCACTCGTGTGTGTTTACGTGCGAGCGAGCGGCGTGCGTGCGGGAGGACGAGGGTGGGCGGAGGGCTGACAACTGTTGCCAAAACAAATGTATAATCTTCTCTCCAACCCAGCCAAACACATTTCTTGAGCCTGACGGGCATCAGACCTTGAACGTAGAAGCTATGCGAGGCGGCTGGTGTTCGGTGGATCCTGTCTTTGTTTCAACAATAAACTTCACAGCCGCGTCTGTCAGGAGCTCCAGTGTTACGCATATTAAACATTTTACAAACATTTTAATCTTTTAATTGGGATTTGCTGCAAATACAAATGAAAAATGTTGGTAAATAACTTGGTTGACTGATCTTCATTTAACTACAGAAACATATTAAACCGAGTCTTACATGAGCAGCAGGTAGTTAGAACGCAGGAAAGCGCTTCTCTTGTTTGTTGTTCGACTCTTTATTAGACTGTAGCTTTATTAGGACATTTGTGCTCTGAAAACAGACACATGCTCTTCTGTTTTTACACCTTCAGACTGCTGTGGGAATGAGCGTTTAGCATTCGATCCACCAGAGGGCGCCGTGTTCACTCCCTGCTGTGAAAAATGCAAAACTTCCCTGCATTTTAAATGTCTGTTTACATGACACTGATGCTTGGAGCAGCTGAAAGTTTTGAAAACGGAAGGTGGAACTTTTTTAAAATGCTTCGACTCTGTTTCCATGGAAACTGGGAAAACTACTATTGTGAAACGCTGCCACTGTGCATGTGCACAGTCGTTGCTGTGTGTATCGGAGTCCGTGTTTGGTGTGCTGAGACGTCGTTCGTCTCTGGTTATATTTCAGAACCGCTCCGGTCGGAGTTTGCACGGAGTTGTCGGAGTTTACCTCCACAACTGCATCGCACGAAACGATGGCACAAGAAGGGTTTGCTTTAATCAGTCCAGCCCCACCGAGTGTGAACACACCCCGAGTGAGCCCTGGCGCCGCTGGAGCGGGGGCTTTTCAGCGGCGGCCGGAGCCAGCAGTCGCCGTGGCCCGGATCCAGCCTCCACAACACACTGCACCCATTCCACAGCTTCACGGTGAGAGCGCCGGCATGGCAGAGGGGAAAAAACACTCATGTCTGGAATCAAACGCAGCTCAGAAACCGGTTTTCTAGATGGATTAGTGTCTAAAAGCAGCACATGTGCAGCAGTCGAATGAGAGCACTTCACCGATCCAAGGACCGAGGAGGAACTTTTTCCTTACTCGTCTCCGCTGCAGTTTATTCAGAAGCCACTCAATCAGTGTTTCAGATGATTAGAAGCGCGGCATCTGTGTTTACGCATGCAAATAAATGAACAAGGCGGTCCAAGACCCCCGAACGCTCGACGCCGTCTCTGTGACTGAGAGAGGGCGAAGCGCCCCCCTCCCTCCACGGCACGCCGGGCTCTGCCCGTCAGACGAGCTGGCCGCCGTCTTTAAAGTTCTGTCACCCTGCTTCTTCTTCCAGCAGGAGGAAAATTTGAGCTTAACATGAACACATCTTTAGTCATGTGTCAGGATCGATTATCAGGCCTTGACGAACAGCAGCCCTTTCTGAAGAACCGTCTGTGAAGGAGGGATGCGTGAAAACGTCCAAGTCAAAACACACATGTCTGGAAAGAGTCCCGCTCCCAGACAATCTTAATTGCTAATTTTGTGTTTTGTCTGCTGTACTCCGGGCACAGAAGTGACAGTTCAAAGAGTGGCTCCCTGCTTTATTACTAGCATGCAACCCGTTGGTAAAATGCCTTTTTTCATCAGGAGCAAACAATTGGTCATTTTCATGAGAACATCTCCCGACTTAAAACCAACATTTCTGCCGGAGCGTGGCTGAACGGTTCTGTCTGCACGCCTCCTGCAGCCCGCGGTCTCCGCTCTGTCACGGCGAGGAAAATCTGCATCTGTGGTTCCAGATGAAAAGTTAAGCTGGAAACGGCTGCTGATCTGATGAAGAGCATTTCTGAATACTTCCCATACTCAGAGAGAACTTCAGTGGAAACGAGGAGCGCCATGTTGTACAGGATCCAGACTGAAGCCTGTTTACATGAATCCCGGTTCTGTTTTCCTCTAAACGCAACTAAAGTTTTCCGTTTTCACAGTTTTTCCCTGAATGCGGCCGCCCGTCTGCAGGCAGCCAATTAGAAACAGCTCCCTTGGTTCCATCCATCCGTGCTGCACCTGATGCCACTTTAAATCCTCTGTTTTGAAGTTTGAAGATCTCTCTTTCAGATACAGCTCGAGACAGTTAAAAGTGAAGTTGAAACTGAAAAGACGACTCCGCCGCCGCTGTTTTGATGAAAGCTGTGTGTGTGGAGCGTGCCTGGCGCAGATATTTGCTCAGACTAGGCCGGGGATTAAGGGCTTCTCTTCTGGGAACCAGAGAAAACAGAGGTCTGATCCCCTGCGTGTCCCTCTGCAGGGCACCGGTGGGTGGCGGCTGCGCTCCTGCCTGGAAATCGGAAGGTCAGCGTGTGTGTGTGTGTGTGTGTGTGTGTGTTAGAGTGATTTCATATGTGAATGACACAGTGTGTAGTCACGTCTGGACGGTGTGTATGCGTGTGTGTGTGTGAGACGGCGGAGAAAGATGCTCAGGCTATTCCGGGCGTGCAGGAGCTTTCCTCTTCAAAGCGATCGCTCTGATCCCTTCACTGCATCGCTTCATCGGCGCGACGCTACAGGCGCTTGACGTGCAACACGAGCGGAGCCTTGTTTTTCTAAAGCCGGGGAGAGCTGTTGTTCTACAGTCCGGCCGTGCGACGTCGTGATCCTGTCTGCAAGAACAGGCCCGGAGTCACGTGTGGAGAGAGGGATGTGGATGAGGGGAGCTTAGGCTGCTTACACCGCAGTGCTCGGCCTCTGTCGCTGGTGAAAACAACACTTTAGTAGTATTATTTCTAGTATTTCTGCTGTTTTAGCGTAAACAAACAGTTTCTTTTATAAAAAAAAAAAAGGATCTGTTGTAAAAAGAGAAACTTCTCTGAAACGCTGTTGGTTGAATGAGGTTAAACTGTAAACAGGTGACTCTACACAGGTGTGTGAAATGAGTAAAATAGGCATAAAGGCGTAAAATATAAGAACATAAAAGAGGATCAAAGAGGTCTGTAAAGCTACCAGAAAGGCCTCTTTCTGCAGCAGCAGCAGAAAACAGAGAACAGCCCCACATGCGGTCAGTTGCTTTCCAATAGACGGACTTCCACGGCTTCCCAGGATCGTGCCGCCGATATTGAGGCGAATGCGCTCTGACAGGGGTGGTCTGCGCGTCCTCCCCGCAGCAGATGTTACCGTTCCCTCTTCCCCTTCCCCTTTCAAAGCGAGCTGCCCTTCAGAGACTCCGGCGCCGGGACGAGAGCTGTCGGAGTTTATTACCGGAGAGGAGCGGGCGCTGAAGAGGCCCCGCCGACCCACTCAGAGAGGAATAACAAGCAAACCCTGCGAGTCAACAAACACACATCAGACTCCGCTTTCCCTCCAAGTCATAACATCGTTTCAGCGCGCTGACAATCGGCATAAGGAGGCTTCAGAGACGTGTCGACTTTCAACAGGTCTCCTCCTCCCGCCACGGCTCATCTGAGGGAGGGAAAAAAAAAAAAAAAAAAAAAGCAGAAAGCAGTGGGCGCGGTGAGAGAGAAAAGAGATTATGATGGAGTAGAGGAGGGTGACCGTGTCCTCAGACGCAGGCTGTGATGGATATGCTGTTTATACATTATTACATTAGGGTCGACTCCAGTCGGAGCCACAGAAGCATGTTAATGTTTCAAGCTTTCAGTTTTGCTATAAAACCATCGTCAGGAAGCGGCGGAGATAATTTATGGTGATTGCTCGATCGCATCAGTTCGGCTGCTGGATGCACAGGAGACTTCTGTCCGACTGGAAGCTTGATGTCTGTGCAGAGAGGAAAAGTGTTCTGTGTTTTGCTTTGTCAGGATCTTCATGAGTAAAATTCAAATTCAAATCCCAACAGTACAACAGAGTGAAGGAACATATTTTACCGTTCAAGTCAGTTTTCCGAGTTTTTTCTGTGTCGTTCAGCCACCTGTGGGTCCTGCTCAAAGAAGTGTTTGGAACTGAGTGTAATTTATCTTAGAGACAGATAAGCACCTCAAACTCTGACTGCATGGCTCCCTCATAGGAACCTTTCATCAGGAACGGAGGAGGAACTCCCTCTTTTCTCTTTCCTGCAGAATAGACAGTGGAAAAGGAGGTTGTTGGTTCGAGCCTCCTGCCCCCATCCGTCTGCGCTCTTCTGACGACTTCGGTTCTTGCAGTTCATCTATGCGCTGTTTTAATTTGGTTTCACACACGTTTCAGAATCCGAGGAGCACGCCGCTCCGAGTCGCCATCACAGCCAGAAATGAGGTTTTCATGCTGGGGAGTGTCTTGTAGAAACGCTCGGCCTGGCCTGGAGGCTGGACGGAGATACGCAGAGGCAATACTCCATTTTTTTAAGGTTGAATCACTGAAAGAAAATCAAACATGTTTTCATAGAACATCTTTTTTTTATTCAAGAAGTGATTTAAAAACCTCAACATCTATAAGAAAGCAAACAGTCAGAACAGCATCGTTAGATCGGTTACATAAACCCCCGCCAAACAAAAGAAAAAAAAGGTTCTTTTCTGATGCTCAAAGCAATAAAACACTTGATTGTGTATCTTTCGAGGCACATCTGCTTTCAGAAAGTGGCTTAACGACACAAGGAGGCAGAAATTAGGAAGACAACTCCGACATTGTTCTCATGCTCCCTGGGTTTGAAAACAAACGTCCGCACACACACACACACACACACACACACGCTGCCGGAGGCAAAGGAAGGCCGGTGACACGGAGTGTGTTCAGTTCACAAGGAGGCATGTTGAGGAAATCTGAGTCCCGGTTCAGGAAGGCCTTTTCATGTTTCGCTCCACGCTGCCCGGATCACGGCGAGCGCCGTCTTTACCTCCGGCTTCATTAGCCGGCGGTTTTGGGGGAAACGACCCCTGAAATAACAGCCACCGGCTCTGGAGCCGAAAGCGGAGACGAGTCTTCCCGCGACGCACGTTTCAACATTAAAACGAACAGAAAACAAACTCGTCCAGATGCAAACACGCACCTGCTTGCATACTTCTTGAATAAATACATTTCAAAAATACATAAATTTCTCATCTTTTCATGGTTTTTCTCCACTAGAAAAAGGTTGGATTTAAAAGCAGCCGCGTCCGTTTGGAATATGGCATCAACAAGTTTTTATCAAAATCCGCCGGACACAGTGTGACTTCAGCCTCGTGGAGAGAAACGGAACGCAATCTTTACTTCGACCGACTCGACACAGACGGTGCAGGCAGACCCGAGGCCGACGTTTCCCCAAGGACAGCATCGAGACAGAACGCAGGCGACACTGTGTGAGTAAACCAGAGAAATATTGCATATCTTCCTGTAAAAAGCTGCATAATGCTGCGGACTGGTGACGGAGATGCAGGAACACTGTTCAGGAGGAAAACAGGTGAACGAGGAAAATGTTGAAAGTTTGAGCAGAAAGTCTCAGTGTTATGAAAATAAAGTTTTCTCTTTGTCATTTCTTCTAGGATAAGTCAAAACTCTTCCAAATGAATACTTTCAAAAGAGAAAAGTAATAAAATTTAAATATTGGTGGAAAAAAATCTTTTTTTTTCTATTTTACAATGCTTCAGGTGTAGCATAATATAATTCTTATGTACAAAAGTATACCTATCTTTGAGATAAACTTCCTTTATGTAAAATTCAACAAAGATATACAACAAAATAAATAAAACGTCATTTATTTACAATAATTACTCTTAATGTAATGAGTATTTTTTTATGATAACACAATAGATCAATAGTTCTAAAATATGACATTACTTAGATTAAATGAGGTATATTTGTTCAAACTATTCCTGATTACATTTTACTGGCAAGTTGAGGTTATTCATGAAGATTAAACTTTTTTCCCAAATATTCCAGAGCCATTTGAATAGTGTGACTTATTTCCAGTTGTATTCTCAAAAGACCAGGGGTGTCAAACATACAGCCTGTGGACCAGAACCGGCCCACCAGAGAGCCTAGTACGGGCCATAAAATGAAATTTGTTGGATGTCAGAAAATATGACGTTAAAGTTATTCTGACTGGATGGTTCAATAAATCAGAATTTAATAATATATCAATATGTATTTAATACATATTCGTAGTTGTAGTTATTTCCATATTTTTATGCTATTATTTATCATTCTGACCCACTTGAGCTCAAATCCCACCGTATGTGGCCCTGAAGTGAAATCAGTTGGACACTCCTGGTCTATAAAACTGAATGTTGACTCTATTTTCATAACAGTGAACAACTTTATTCCCAAACTCGGAGCTTTCCGTTCAGCGGAGTGAGACTCCGGGAGTCTGCCGCGGCGCGACGGAGCGTCTCTTCTGTGGAAGATGAGGAAACGTTCAATCATCCCAGCCGAAGAAGCGTCCCGTCATCTGGTAGAACTTCATGTTGAAGGGCCGGTAGAAGTCCCGCAGCCTCTGCACCACCTCCGGGTCGATGTCTGGGTGGGTCCGTCCTTTGGTTTTCCCCAGGCAGTGGGGCTTGCTGCTGCCTTCCGCTTTCTTGAGGCACGGGAATCCCTTGGTCTGGTTGAAGTAGAAGTGTTTGTCCGTGATGATCCTCTTGAGCCCCAGGAAGTCCTGCACGCGGCCCAGCTCTCCGGCCGGGTCGCTGATCAGGCGCTCGCCGCTCACGAACAGGATCTGCTCCATGGGGAAGTACTGCAGCCAGTTGTCCAGGTGCTTGGCGTAGATGCCGATCTGGATGGCGCTCCACGAGGTGTCGATGAGCCCCGTAGTCCTGTTTTTGAAGGTGAGGCTCTCGAAAGAGGGGATGTCGGGCTTCTTGGACAGCGTCTGCGTGTAGTCCGAGATGGCTCTGGTGACCGGGTCCCTCACCACCACGATCACCTTGGTGTCCCGGGACATGGCCGAGATCCTGGCCGGAGCCTCCCTGGTCACGAAGTAGCTGGGGGTCTTCTCCATGGTGATCTGGCCCTCCAGGGTCTTCGGCATCAGCTCCCTGAGAGAAGAAAAACCGTTAAATCAGAGAGGAAAAGAAAAGTGCGATATTTATTTGACTGTACTGAGAAACTGTCAGGGTTACACAGCCGCGCTTCGTACAATAAACACAGCAGGCGGACGAACTCTCGGCTGTGTCATCAAATATGTAGAATCCAATCAATCAAGAATCGGCCCAGAAACTATTTGTTTGCAGAGGTTTATTTGATTTCTGTCACGTGGAACCGAACGCTGATTGGCAGTTTTGGTTCAGCAGTGAAATCAAGAAGGGCTTTCCCTGCGGGGCATTTGAGAGGAGGGGGGGGGTATTAGTCACTCCGATATGAAGTCAGTCTTAATGTGTGCAATGGCAGGGCCGGTTTTAAAATATTGATAGTTGAGGGTTTCTCAGCAGGCATACCTTCTTGCCTTTCGCTCAGTGTAATTGATGACAGAAAAATATTATTTTCTTGCAGCATATAGTGAAAAATAACCATTTTTTTGGGGGGAACAAACTTTAGCCTGTAGTTTTAAACACAAGCTGGTTGAATTACTTTACTTGTGGACATTAAGAGCGATATAAACACACTTTACCCCGACTGTTTAAAGCGAACCAGAGTTCAGCCCTGAGATGACATCTGTTTGTGGATTAAAATAGTAATTTTTTTTGCTGCTTTCTTTTCAAGCACCCTCCACTCCCGCTGTCGCCGCTTCCCTTCTGCCCGGCCGCCTCCAGGACAGTGACCTTAAGAAGAGCAAGTAAAAGCAGCCCATGAATGATTAACGAGGCTTCCCTCCACCATTTAGAGTCTCTGCAGAATACAGCTTTAAAATTCACTAAAGTACAGAACGCAAGTGTCAATTATTTATTGCTTGGCTGGAGCTGCTTGAGGACGGGCCGGCAGGAAGTGGCCCGGGCGGCTCCCGGGACGGAGGGAATCTGCCACCTGTGACGGACGCACCGCGACCCCGCAGGAGGGCCGCGATCTGGAAGAAGCTCTTCGATCTGAATGCCGACAGCGCCGGGATCGAAGCCTCTTCCAGGCTCTCCGTCTGCCTTGCCGGTGAACAGCCACGCTCCGTTTAACTCACACAGAACGAAATGAGGCCGAAGGCACCGAGACGTCTGCTTCACACAAACAAGTGTGCGTCTCTCTGACATGCTAGCTGTCACGGTGAGCGCAGCCTCGGCCTTCGCTGGCAGCAGGACGCTGAATGAGTCGGACGCTGAGCTTAATCTCAGTTACACTAACACATGAAAATAGCGCTTTTCGTTTCGAGGACGATCATGGTTTGATGCTATAATTGGCGCAACCAGTCGTCTCCTGTGCCAAAGTCCAAAGTTTTCCTGATCCTTCTAACCACTCAACCTTCGTCTGAGGAGTTTGTGGCTCTGAAAAACATCGCGCGGCTCTTTTTTCTGCTCCCGATGGAAAAAATTCCTCCGGTCATCAAAGCGCCGTGTCACTTTAATGTAAATGTGTTGTTTTTGGCGGTTGCTGAATCAATTGATGCTGTTGTGTTGCTATCGTTAATGTTATTTTTCACTCCTACGAGAATAGACGCATTAGGTTGAGACTATTTTTAGTTTGGTTGAAGTTTCCCAACCAGCTTTAGAGTCATGAATATTAAAATGAAGGCGCGTCTCTGTCAGCTTTGCTCGCGGTTTGTTTCCGGCTGGAGCTCAGGCTCAGTGTGCGAAGTGAGACCGAGCTAAGAGCCAGAAGTCAATACCTCCAGGCCAATGTCAAAACACATCCCGTCTGCGCGGTTTCCTGAGTGGCTCTTCTCTTGGAGGAGCAGATCACAAGGTCAGCACAAGCGGCGACCAGCAGGAAGCGGTCGATAAATGCAACAGTGTCAACACAGGTGCAATGATGTCTCGACATTTGCCGGCACCGCTGACCGTCACCTGACCCCCAGAGTCCTCTCGGTGTCCGCGACCTCGCTCACAGCTGTGTAAAGAGGAGCTGGGACAAGTGTCCCTTCCTCTCGCATTAGCTCCGCCCCATCGCTCCGGGAGTCCAGAGCGAGGCGCTGCCATCGGGCCTGAAAACAAAATCAATGACAGCTGGCTCATGTCAGCGGCGGCGGAGCTGACCAGCCGGTGGTGAAAAGCGCAAGAGACTAAATATTGATAAACGGCGGAATCCAAGACGCTGGCAGGCAGGTGGACTTCCTGCTGACACCGGGAACACGCTGATTTGGGACCGACTCGACTTCCCAAGCAGCCCTGACAGCAGCTCCGCCACCGCGGGACGCAAAAGACGACATTATTGTGCTATGAAAAAGAAATGAGGCTGTGCGAAAGGAAGCATCCATATTTGATGGCGAGTGTGGAGCTGGTCGTGTGGTCGACGCACTCTCCGCCGTGGTGTGGCGGTGCGAAGGCGCTCGGGGGGAGGAGGGGCGGGGTTTCAGGGTCAGCGAGGTGTGTGGTGCGGTGCGATGAAGGAGGCAGTAAAACAGAAGTCATGCGGCACTCGCGTATTCAGGCTGATGTGAATTTTAAAGGGAAGATGGTTTCAGGTGCTTCTGAGGAGGGCAGACACGAACCAGACGGCGCAGGCGTTCGTTTACCCAAACAGTTCAAATGTTCGCCGGTTTGAACATTACAGGACCACAATGCAGTGGGGTGTGTTCCCTGGAGAGGTGAGTTTACCATCAGTTTCTGCTTTCTTTTAAAGAAATGACATTTTTCACAAATGGTGGCCGTCTAGCTTTACAGTGGTAAAACCTCTGGCCTTGACTTCCCCACTGACTGACTGATACGGTTTCATGCTAAAGATGATTATTATATTTGAAGCTTTTCCAGTGATTTATCTTTAATTTGGACTGATGCTGACCTCTAATGAAAAAACTTCAAAGTTTAAATATTAGAAAGTGAACAATACACTTTTTTTCTTGGTGAAAGCAGCAATGGGCATTTCTGTTTTCCTGTAAGTGAACCATTCTGGGGCTCTTCTACAGCAGGAGCGTTCGGCGCTGGCTAATGAAACTTTCCAGGCAGCGGTGGGCGACGTAACAGACGACAAACTGCCCGAGCGCCGGAGATTTACTGCAGTTGCAGATTCCTCTTTGATGTCTTCATCGTGCTGGTAAAATACGGGTCCCCGGGCACACTGATGCATGAAACACAAGACATCGGGATCCACTCATGAAACGAGACACAGACCCGAAACCCAACAAGAAGCACAACGCATGAACCCTGGCCTCCCTTTCAAATCCAATTCACTGCTCTGGCAAGCATTTTAGTACTTAAGACAAACAAGAATGAAAAATTAAGGATGACTAAAACGTCTCTGAATAAAACCAACAAACTGTTTGTGCGTATGACAGAACCCAACACATGTTGTAACTGTGCGTCATTCCGCTCATATGGAACTAACTAGAAAGAAAAGGATGCCAGGAGCTTTTCAGGCTGCTCTATTAAAAAAAGCCAAATCCAATGTACACAGAAACAGGCAGTACATCACTCAATGAGCCTTTTGTAGGCCTGTCTATAAACCAACCGGTCTGAAATACTGAGCCCGATACATCACTGCTTTCCTTTCCCGGCTACAAGTTTGACTTGCGAGCCAATCCAACCATACAAGCCGTGACTCATGTCTGAACATTATATAAAATTCCTCAAGGAAGCCTGAATGCGGCATGAGCTCCTATTTACTGTGAATCAGGTGTGCACACAATATGACAGCATGATGTATGGACGGGAGTGAAAAAAGCTAACAGGCGACCGGCTCCAAATGGGCCGTTTCCCGGCGTTATCCTTGACCTTTCGGAGAGGAGTCTGGAGCGGAGCCAGGGTCTGTCAATTGACGTAAGTTGTGAAGACGTAGAGGCAAGTGGGCATGAGTGCTGTCCACTTCTCCCCCAGAGCCTTTGATTCATTCTTCCTCCTCCAGCAGGGAGCCCCGGCAGGCATAAATACACTCCCACAGTGTTCCCCTGCCACCGCCACCAGATAATAATCTTGTAATTGGCTCAATATTTCTGCTGTTCGCCGGCGGAGCGAGGGCCAGGGCCGCTCTCGGTGGCTTGGACCTCGCCAGATATTTTCCAGGTCAGTGGACGCCAGCGGAGGTCATGGGGAAAAGAAGCAGGGGGGGGGGGGGGGGGGGGGGGGGGTGATTTAGAGTAATGGCTGCTGTGTGGAAAGCCTGATCCTCGCAGCTCAGAGCTTTACTGCTCTGTCAACCTGCAGCCACAACACAGGCCTTTACCGGCCCAGCAGGCCGTTCCGCTCTGCGTGCAGGAGGCGGGACGGCGTGCAGCGGCGATGCCACGCTTCACCGGACCGGGGGTAAACAGAGAAAACGACCTGCGAGCTTCACGGCGAGGTCTGATCAGGACAGATGAAGTAAATTAATGTTCAGTTTGGGTTTACACAGCGGCGTTTTGGAAACATTTACTCCAACAGCAGCAGCGTCTTCAGAAAAGTTGCGTTCCTGCCGTCCACACAGAGACGGAACGCTTTCAAAAAGTTCCACTTTGAGAGCCGTTTTCAATAAGTTGTATTTCTCTCCGTCTCCATGGATACGGAGTCGGAGTGTTGCGTTGTCGTGTAAACGAACAACCCAAACACTGCGACGGTTTTGTGTTTTCTCTTGAGCCTCAGCCCTGAAGGATGAGCAGACCTGACCTCCTTCTTCTTCTTCTCTTCTGCTGATTTATCGTTCTCACACACGGTGTCACCTCCGCCTGTGCACCTGCACTTTACAGCCTCAAATCCTTCTCCGTCCCGGAGAGACAAGCGCTCCTCCATCATGTCTGCTCCGGATTACAACCGTCCGAAATGACAATAGATTCCACAGCTCTTGTTTGTTTCACATGCATTAGGATATTAAATGAACTGTGGACAAAAACTTTTTTCTTTTAAGGTTTTGTGACTTTTCACGGGTTTTACTGGCGAATGCGTGTGTGTGTGTAGGACCATGCTTGTGTGTGTGTGACTGCTGATCTGTCCAGGATGTCTGCCTTTCCCCCCGGTGGCTGCTGGGAAAGGCTCCAGCTCCCAGCAGCCCCAGTCTGGATGAAGTGGCTTTAGAAGATGGATGGATTGCAAATAAAATACAGAAATTATTGCGAAATTACTTAAACAGGTTTCTTTAAGGAAAGAATAAATCACTTTAAAAAAGACTGAGGTGAATCTGTAGGGGAGTGCATCTGCATGTCAAATCAAAGTATAATTTTAAAGAGGACCAGAGGAAAAGTTTGTCCATATATCTGTCTTCTGTCCCCATTCTTTCCAAATTAAGGTCGCATGGAATGAAGCCAGTCTTTCCAAACATCGTGCAAAGGGAAGAGTCTTCTACAGGTCACCAGTGTATTACAGGCCGAATGCAAACACACTGACTTTCTCAACTGAAGGTATTTAAGTGAGGTCTTCCTGTTGGGTTCAACCCTGTTTGACGCCATGCAGCAAGCCCTGGCGTGGAATTGAACCACCGTATTCCAGCTGGCAGACACTGAGCTGCACTGTGTCCCGTCTTTAGAACCCGATGATTTTAAGGCTGGACCTTAAACTTACTCGACTGGAGTCCATTGCGAGCCAGTTTTGGCCCACGGGCTTTATGTTGGACACCCTTGCTTTCAAGTAAACAACTATACAAGTACATTCTGTTGACATGACGTGAATTCCGAGTTCTATAGAAACTGTCCTGCTGGAAATCCAGAATAGAAACCTAAGTGGTGCCTGGGAACTTCAGGGGGTCGGAAGCAGTCCGGAGATAAATGCAATTTCCCGATAAGAGGGTCATCTATTCTTGGAAAACAAAATGGGAGGACGTGCGTTCTCCGGGGAAATGACGATAAAGAGCCGGAAAAGAAACCCTGCGTGACACCACAGATACATGAGATAACAACTTCAACGTGACAGAAAAAAGCCTCTGAATGACAGGAAGTTCAGCGGACTGAACAGAACATGAACGAGTTTCAGTTCAGCTCCGTTTATAAAGGTGAGGATGGAAAAGACTGCTCAGTGTTAAACTCGAGGATCACAAGTCAAATTAATGCTGATCATTAAAAACTTATTAAACGACAAACGTGAGCCAAAACCAGCGCAGAATGAAACTTCCTGTCCGCCATTTCTCTCTGAGATTAACGGAAAAAAGCGGCAGATTGCGCGGTCTTGTTCCATCCGCCTGACGGTCCAGCGGCGACGACTGAAAACACCCGAAACACACGCTTATTAAGACAACTGGTGAAAAATACACGTCGACCTGTTGCCAATGCGGCTGATCTCAGTGCTGTCTAGTTACTCTTGGAAAATCTTTTTTTGGTTTCTTTTACACACATGCTTGAACATTATTCAGCCCATAAATAATGTCTGGAGAGAAGAAAAACACCGAACCTTTACATTTTCTTACTGATTATAAAGAGGAGGATAAGAATAATATTATACATTCAACTCCAGTGAAAACATTCTTTCTCTGAAAATCTTGTAAATAAATCTTCCCGCTGGACACTTGCCTGACCACTGAGCTTTCAGGGCTTCCTCCTACATTTTTTTTCCTTTCCATACAACAACCGCTATGCGATTTAGTGAAAAATTTATGGAGTTAGCTTTGCAGTATGTTCTTATAAATTTGTCAGCAGTATTTTTAACAGAGCCTTTTCTTTCCTTCGCTGCTGAGTGTTTATTGCATAAGGGGTCGGGAAAAAATAAGCTTGCGACTGACTTGTGAATTATTTAATCTGCCTAACTGTGCTGGACGGCCGGCTGAAGGAGGCAGAGAGGCTGCAGGGAGCATCCGGGCCGTCCGAAGGCTTTTAGACGGGAAGACGCTCTCCGGCAGCTCTACCGGCGGCGGAGAGGAAGGTGAGAGTGACAGAGGACAGAGAGCGAAGCCATCCATCCATTCATCCTCCATGCTGGCTTTATCTAATATTTATTCAAGATTGGTCTGAAAATGGAAAGAAACTCAGGAAATATCAACGGATCCCGGCTCGACACTCTGGAGGCGGCCATCGTTGTTGTCACGCTACTGAGCATGTGCAGAAGAAGCACAGTGTTTACTACTGTTTCCTGTTTCAGTCAGAAGTTTCATGAAAAAGCCACAGAAAAGGGAGCAACCATCTATTCACGTGCCATCGAACCAAATTACTGCAACCCAAACTGCTAAATACAGCTCCCACAGCGTCTGACGTGTCCGTAGCCTCACACGGCTCTCACACACTGCTAGCATTACTTTTTCATATTTTCCTGACCCACTTGTTCAGAGTTGTTCAGCCTGTGAAGACGACGCTTGAGCCTGATCGGCTTTGGCGAAAAGCTCAGTGCTATTTTTTTTTTTTTTTTATTCTGCCAAGTCAGTTTTTTTAAGGACTCAGAAGCTTGTGAGAGATAAGACACCTAAACTTGGGTTTAATACCAAAGCTCATTTTCAAGGTATTGTGTTTTGAATGTTCTTCATTAGGGAATTCGAAGCGGCCGCTCTAAAACCTCGGCTCATCGTCGTCTCTCTGCTTCCTGCTGCTGGAATAATCTGGGGAAAGTCAAACCGAATGGAAGTCATTTCAATGAATATTTAAATCACACATTCACGCCTGATCTGAAAACAAAAAAGAAAAAAAAAAAACTTAAAAAAAATAAAAGCCCTGTGTCAAAAGCTTGAGAGCAAAATTAAAAGTGGATTTCTTGGGAGCCAAATGAGAGGCTTTAAGGGGCCTACTCTGTGATAATTACCCATGACAAAAGGCTGCGGCTTTTGTCTTTGGGACCATTGCCATGGTGATTTTCAAGCTGCTGAAACATTCAATATAAACATTTCAGGCTGTTGAATATGCCACATAGGCTGTCAGTGAAAAGATATCAGTTATGGGACATTTCTGCTGCCTGACATTATTCACGCTGCTGCTGCTGCTGCTGCTCCGGTCCAAAGGAGAAGGAACTCAAACACCAGCACACACAGAAACGCCATGAAAGCTTGTGATTTCAACTTCACAAAAATAATAAAAAATAAAGCTAAACTCTGATAACAAAAAGCCGACTGTGTGCACAGCTGCAAATATGACGGGCTGGCAAAAAAAAAGACAATCCTCCTCCTCCTCTTCCTCCTCTTCCTCCTCCTCCTCTTTGCAGGGGTTGATACTCTGGCAGAAGCACTTTGAAAATTTAACCCAGCAGTCACTTTGCAATTTATTTATGTATTTACTGCTATAAAACTCTCCAAGACATTCCTCTTGTGCATGTCAGGGCGTCGTGGTTTTAATTGTTCTTACTGTCAATCTGTTCTTTTTTTTTTTACTTCAGTGTTCGTGGAAACTGATTAAAACAAAATGAAAACCTGAAACGATTTGACACATTTAGAAATGGAATGAGCTCAGAAAACTGTCAGCTTGTTTTAGCGTGCTCAAACTCAACATATTCATTGATCTTTACCTTAAAAAAATAGAACGCAGAAGCAGATTTTCGAGGTGACTGTCATACTGAGCTGTGTTTCGAGTAAACGAGATCTGAACTGACTTATATTTCTGGAGTTAATCATGTAACCAACTGATGGTGCGCATCGCCAATGAGGACATTTACTCTTCCACACTCGATTTCTGAAGATGTGCCGGCGCTGCCGTGGCCTTTGGGCCGTCTTTTATCATTTAATAAGTATTTCTAAATGCTCGCTGCGAGATCGGAGTTTCATTAGAAGTTATCAGTGTCAGGAAACGTGATCCGACTGGAAAAGAGCTTCTTCATCCTGGAAATCAGACCCTGTGAATGAGTTTAAATTACAGAGAATTATCAGGACCCCATTATGGCCACACCCTGGTTCCACTGGAGTTCGATGGGTGTCCGTGTGGAATTTCCATGTTCCCACTGTGCATCCAGGAGCATCCCAGAATATCCCATGATTCAAATAGGTTATTTGTTGTGTGGATTTACATCGTGATGGACAGACGACTGGTCTGGAGTGTTCGCTGCTTTTCACGACACTAACCTCAATAAGAGCAGGTAATGGATCGAAGGATGGCGCGAGGTGTTACATCCGGTCTGTGTGTGTGTGTGTGTGTGTGTGTGTGTGTGTGTGTGTGTTGCTATCAAAATCAAAGTGTTTGTCCCTTCATGAAAAAAAGCCGGCCGAGCTGACGCCACGCTCATCCTCACTGCCTGCGTCGTGCTTTAATCTCCAGCAGCGTTTCCGTCTCACGACTAAGAATATCAATGAATTATAATAAAACAGTGATATCTGCACTCAGAATCATGCTGTACTGCACACACACACACACACACACACACACACACACACACACACACACACACACACGCACACACGCACACACACACACACGCACAATTAAAGCAAGAACTTGACAGGTTGAAAACCCAACTTTTCTTTTTGGCAGACTTCTGAAGCTCTGACTGTAAACCGCCTGGGATTTTCTAAAATAGAACGACTTCTGAAAAGGAGTCATTGTTCTGTTGGAGCGTACAGCGCAGCCAGAATTAGTCAGGTAGTGTCTTCGCCAGCGGAGCTGGAGCCGGCCGGCCGGCTGGCGGACGGTCTCGGACCGTCATGGCGGACGACCCCGCGGCGGAGCGCCGGTGTCGGGTTCCGTTCCGCCGCCGTCGCCCCGAACCGCTCGCAGGTTTTCACTTTGTCTCGGGGCCTCTAACGGGAGGAGGGCACCAGGCAGTAAAACCTCACTTCCATATGAAACCCGATAGCTGTAAAATAACGAAACCCAAATATTTGACGGTTAACTTTAAACAGTTTTAGGAGCGCATGGCATCAGAGGGCTGAGAGAAAAAAAAAAAAACTTAACAAGACTCAAAAACAGCCTTGCTCAGAGGCAGAAGCTCTTGAAAATACATGGTTCTGCAGTTTCTACTGAGACTGAGGTGGACAGAGGGAACAGACAGGAGACAGACGCTGTGAGATACTGTGGAGGAGAACGCAGGATAAGAGTCGATTGTCCGGCGGACCGTCGTATCGCAGAGAGTAAAAATGATTCCACTGTCTCTGAGCTCTGCTCCTCTCCCTCCTCCCTCCTCCCGCCTCCCTCCATCCTTCTCCTCCCGGGCTGGGAATACAAAGTGCCTGGCACGCCACGGCGCTTCCCCTGGCCTCGCTGCCAAGCCGCAGCCGGAGCACACCGGCGAAGCCTCGCCGTCCTGCCACCGCGGGAGACGCAGAGCGGGGCGGAGATTAGCGCCGATGAATGCTCCCCCTTATCGCCTCCTCTGACATAAACTCATTACAAACGCGCCCGAGCAATCTCTCCGTTCCTGGACGGCGGTGCCAGCGAGACGCAGATGAAGATTACGTTTCCCCGCTCGCATCTCGCAGCTTTAAATATTTTACAGGAGATTTTTCTTTTTTCTTTTTTTCTTTCTTCTCCTCAAACATTCCCGCAGAATAAATAATGAGCTCGGTAATAACAAGTTACCGAGGTGATTTATGCTGAGTGAAGGTGGCTGGGGAGGGCATGCGGGGAGGAGCCGGGGTTAAAGACACGGTCCAGCGCCTGATTTCCATTTTGCGTTCCTCGCATTATCCATTAAACAAATCGCCCGGGCCGAATGGAACGCCACGCAGCTCGTTCCCGCGGAGGCAGCAGCGTCATGCACGGCGAACAGGTGAGGCTGAGGTGCGTGGGGCCGCCGCGCTAACAGGTTGTCGTTGGAAGAAAAGGTGAAAAATGACCGGCTGCGGAATGTCACCGGAGCCGAAACGACACGGCGTGGCTAAAGCGGGGCCAGCGGTTGCCCGGGGCTGGGCTGTGACCCAGAATTCAGCAGACCCCCGGCGAGAGACCAGCAGGAAAAGGCCTCCTCTCCCTCCCCGGCCTGCTGAGTCCGGGACGCAAGATAATCCGAAGTGTAACGGAGAGCTGCGGCGCCGACAACGTGCTAATGTTTGAGCCTGTCAGCTCCGCGCCGGCAGAGACGGATGGTTTTAGAAATAGAAGGTAATTACAGGGCAGGGGTTGGGACAATGCGCACAGTGTAGTGGAGGTTTCTGCTTCCTCGCTGCTCTGCTGAAAATCAAATGTGATTCTGTGAACTGAGATGAAACTGACACGAAACCGCCAACACAAATAATATCACCGCTTTAAAAAAATATATATACACAGCGATCATTTTTTCAGCTTCTCTGTTATTTCCTCGTTTGTTGAGACCAACTCAACCAATCAGCTCGGTGAGCCGACCGGGGAAACCTGATGAAAGCGTTTATCTTGTTCTCAGACCAGCCGATAAGGACTGCCGACTGTGGTGCATAAATACGTGAGTGCAAAATGACAATAATGCATTTGATTCTTTTGTGCCTGAAGCCAGGAAGCAGCTGAGAGAAACATTCAGAGCCTGACAGTCGTCCTCTGGTCGTCTGGTTGGAGCATCAGTGTATTTACATGCAGCAGAAATGGAAATAATAGATTTTTCTTCATCCAGCCTGTGCTGACAGTCATTATTGGTCATTATGCTTCAAGACACCAACTCAAACACATGAAATCACTTCCAATAGAAACCAGTAGTGCTCCTCACAGCTCGCTAGATTCAGTCCAGGTGTTTCCAACGTGAACATGGGATGTTTGAAATCATTAGGATTTCCTCAGCAAAACAGGAATACAGAACAAGATACTGGATGATCTGACATTAATCTATCTGGTGTCAACAAGAGGACAGAGGGAAAAGTTCAATAAGAATCGGGGTTAAAATATATGGGAATATAGAAATAAAATTAAATTGAATTTAATGGCAATAAAAATACCTTCCTCTCTGTCACATTAGAAAATTGTTAATAGTGTATGATAATGGGTTTTAAAGTGTTTAACTGATCTTCTTCCTTGTATCACCATTTTTTTAGAAATAGTCTTGCGGGCTGCAAAACAAACGTCACATGCCCCGCCCACGCCTGCACCTCGGGGTCATGGTCAATCCTTTTTTTTTGATATATTCACTCAAACGGACGTTAATTATGTTTCCAATATCCAGCTGATTGCGAAGCCACAACCGCAGCGCTGTTCCAGGGCGGTGGTAAATGAGGTGTTGGAGGGGGAGGGGACACTCGCTTGATGATTCATGTTATCAATCAGGAGGATATTTTTCAATACTTCACGTTGATGTAATCGTCCTCAAAACACATTAACATTGAGAGAGTGCTCGGCAGAGAGATAATGGCGGGATATTTGCACCGTTATTGAGTCAAACTCTCCCAGCCTTGAATGACGGATGTGCCTCACATACAGATGGAGGCCGCTCCCTGAATAAATACAGTCTGTCCAAATCACAATTACAAAATAAATAAATTGTAAAGACAATAATGAGGAGGGGCTGAACGTGCGCGATCATTCACACGTAGATATTCATGGGGAGAAGAAGAGAACCAAAACCGAACGCGTATTAATCCCATTCATATCGATGACAGCTGAATGGAGGCTATTATCAGCGCTGTTCAATCACATTTGCATACACATTACAGGTCTGGAGGGCCATCATGGACCTGGGAAATGAACGGTGGGAGTGTGGTCTGGCTGTCAGATGACCCGGGTTCGGTTCTCTGAAAGCACAGTCGGGATGTCTTCAGGTGGTTTTAGCCTCGTCCCATCATCAGTACAACCAGTGTCCCTGACCCAGAGTCAGCCAGGACAGAAAAGCCTTTCTGCAACCTGATCGGCTGATTAACGAGTCATTCAGCATGGATCCCTGATGCCAGTGAGTGGATGTGGAGCGCAAACATGTTACGTCTTCATAATGTTTCCATATGCACCCACACACACACACACACACACACACACACACACACAAATCTCTTCCAGGGATCCATTTATTTTAGTTTTAGTGTTCATTCAGAGTTCAGAATTGTGCACGCCGGTTTTTAACTGCCTGGACTAAAAGCTCTGTGGGTGAGGGGGAAATCCCTCCTGCTGGATTTACGCCTCGCCAGAGCCGAGCGTGTTTTAAAGCTCGCTGGTTAACGCCAGAGAAAAAACACCGACGCAAAACCAGGGCGGTGCAGGAGAATATTCACTGCTGCTGGGCTGAGTGGAAAATAATATGCAATGAATGTCAGGCCAGAAACCGACCTGCCCACGTGCACGTTGAGTGTTTCAGCCCCTCCAGCAGTTCTCACACTGCCGCTGGCTGGAGCAGAGGAGCTGGGAGGCTCGACCACGAGGACCGATAGTCGGGTGAAGCCTCGACGATATGAGCCTAATTACTCCGTTGTCTCAGAAGAGCCGTAAATCGATGCTTGTTGTGAATCCAGAACAACAAAATCAATACAGATGCATCTCAATCGCCGTAATGAGAATGTAGGAGATTTTAAATCACACATGGGCTCCATCATCTGTCCTGAACCCTCAACAAGGTGTAGAGCGCAGGCTAAATTACAGTACGGTGATTAAAACAAGACGGATGTTCTTCTTTGTGATCTATAGAGCGGTGATTAAAATCCTTTTGCTACTGTTTATTACGATAAGAAGTGGTTATTGATGAGCGAGGTGAAGGGCTGCGCCACAGCGAGCAGAGCAACACGTCGACCGGCAGCGCCCTGAACTCTCGTCTCAGTTAATCAAACTTCTCTGAGTTGTTTGTGTAATGAAATTATGGCTGTCAGGGAGGTCTGGGACGCATCAATTAGGCAGATAAGCGGATGAAAATGAATCACTTTTATCAAATGTACGCCTGCCTGCTTGTGTGTCCGGCGAACACAGAGGAAAACAGGAAGTGGTTTTCTTCGGTAATCTGTGGGCCCATAAATCGCCGTGACAGGACATCAGAGCTGCTGTGGGAATCAGAGGACAGACGATGGAAATGATACACGCTTATTTTTAAAGTAATGCTCACAATGTGGTGTTTTCATGAGTGTTTGTTTTCGTCTGGACTCACCTTCGCTCAAACCTTTTCTGAAACTCCCATATCCGTGAATTATCTCACTCTTTTCCAGCTGCCGCTGCTCCAACTGTGGCTGCTTAATCCAGGAAGGTGATCCTCTTATGTTAATATTGCTGCGATTTGCACAGACTATTGTAGAGAAGCTTTACTGTCTCACCTTTAATAGGTGTCAAACATAAGGCTGGTGGGCTAAAACCGGCGCGCAAGAAGCTCCAATCCGGCCCAACAAACCACCAAGCAAATTGTAAAACTACATAGAAAACATTGATTCTTTTAAACAGAGTTCTTCCGAGTCGTGGACACAACACAACACCGAGACCCGAGTTTAGATATCAGTGATGCTGCCATGAAAGCAACAAGCTAGCGTTAGCCTCAAAGTCCTGCTTTAGATGGAATAGATTTTCCTCTGAATGAAGATCTCAAAGCTTGCATCCCTGTGGTAAAAGTCTGACTGCAAACATCTGGATTAGTGGTTATCAAAGTGTGGCGACAGACCCCATAAAGGGCCGATGTAGAGCTGGAACAACACAGTTTGAATAGAATGTTGATGGATCTTTCAGTCTGATGTGAAAAACTGTATTATATGGGACCTTCTAATTAAAAATGTAATTACGATAATGGAACAAGTATCTTATTACACTCGTGGAAAATTATTACGTGATGGGCTTTGTAACACTGAAAAACGACTAAATTATTATAATATCGGCAGGTAAAGCATTACCAGCCGTTACAAGCAGGAAGAATCTTTCCTTTGACCAGCTTAATATATTTCATTTGAATGTTTTTGAAGCAAATTGAGGCACCATCGAACTTAACGGCTATTTCAGATGCAGACAGCATAGAAAGAAGCAGAAATTTTAACTGTACAGCATGAAAACATCCTGAAAAGGCAGATAGATGCTGATGGCATGTTAAAAATGACTTCTTACAACATAAAAAACATAAGTCCTGCATTCAGCTGAAAATTAGTTCTTGCAAAAAAAAAAAAAGGAGCTAAAACACTGACCCGGTATATCCAATATATCCTTTTAAAACACAATAATTAGTTAACTAACTTTTTATTAATGTCTAAATTGAAGGCAATCTTTTTCTTAATTTCTTTTTTAGTTGAATTTTCATGTTTAGTTTCAGAAAAACATGGCTTTAAATACTGCAACTGTACAATCAAGCAACTATTTTTAATGGACTGGTAACTCAGGGATCCCATTTTAAAATACATATAATACATAATAAAATACATGCACTTTTTTAAATCGAACAGCTGCATAATATTCTTTATTTTCATTCTTCTGCATTATATATTCACGTGTTTAGATTCCATAATTCCAGATGTTTAATATACCTTCTCTACTTCAGAAGACGGTATTTGCAGTGGCTGATGGGAAAACGCTGCAGTGACAGTGCTCTGTACGATGGAGGCAGGACTTTGTGGTCAAATATGGACTCCGGGTTTGGGAATTGTGGGCCGTGGAAGCGTCACATGGGAGCGCCACAACGAGGAAAGACAGTGCAGTTAATGGATGTGATCACAGCTTCCTGGTGAATAATGCAGCCATGCTAATTGGCTGCATCAATAATTGATGAGCGCCTGCGCGAGGAGCTGGTAGCGAGATCTGCAGTGGATAAAGAACAAGGGGAAGATGGCGAGCGGGTGTATCTGGTACATCTGTCTGGGCCGGGCTCGGGCTCGAAATGGCCGGTTTCCCTCGGCGTATCGATAGCGCGGCTGCTGGAGAGGAAGTGTCCGTGTGAGACGGAGATGTCAGAGTAAACAATCACCCTGACAACATAATGATATAATGACCCCCGGCCCCCGCCGCATGTTTGACGGTTAAAATGAGTCGGGCTCAAGTCGAGTCCCACAGGCTTCGCAGTGTTGTTCCACCCTCAGTCCAAACTGACCGCGGCTGACCCGGAGCTAAGCAGCTGCGAATACAAGACGCTCTGTAGCGACGGCGAAATTACACACAGGTTATTGATATAAGACGGTCAGGTTTTTAAAAAATGGCTGGAGACCGTTCAGTTGGTAACAGCGACGAATACGGGATGGACATGAGAAGAGGGAGGTGTAGGAAAACAGAAAGACAGATGAGGGCAGGAAGAATAGATTTTCCTGTAAACTTGATTTATCTGCCGTTCTGAAGGCATCCAGTTTCCAGAGGACGCATAAAACTGGCCCATAAAGGAGTCTTGTCTTCCTGTCTCTGTGGGCGGACACCCTCACACCACTCCTGCGCTCCTCCAGGAAACAATGGGATCAATATCTCAGGGTGTGTTCAGAGGATTTCTGACAGAAAGAGTTTAATGAAGAGTTTAATCGGAGCCGGAAACAAACGAACAGAAAAACAGCGAACTGGTTCGGTCATCGAACACCAGCAGAGAACAAAGAAGCTGGAAGGTGGGACTTTTTTTTTTTATCATAATGAATATTATTTTATTAGGACAGAGCCAGGCAAATGGTTTCTAACACTTTTCAGCTCTATCCATAAAATGAAGATAATCTGTTCCTGGTTTCAGCTTCCTGTTGAGGAGAAATGAGAATCATTTCATCCTTTTATCTTCTCCTAACTGGAAACTGGAGTTTCACAAAGACTGGGATTATATGAACATTGAGAAGAACAAAAGATAATGATGTAGCTTCATTCGAAGACGTAGAAGCGGCAGCAGCGAGAAGTAGCAGCAACTAGCAGCGGCAGCTAGCAACAGCAGCTAGCAGCAGCGAGAAGTAGCAGCAGCTAGCAGCAGCAGCTAGCAGAAGAAACTAGCAGCAAGCGGCGTCGAGCAGCGACAAGTAGCAGCGAGCAGCAGAAACTCGCAGCAACAAGCAGCTTCCCTCAGCGTCCACATTTTTCCTGCCACGGCTGATCTCTCACTGCTCCTCAACTGAGGAAATCTGTTTCATGCTCCTCTCATTAACATGCAAATCCTCATCTTTTGAAAAAGGGATGATGATGGGGGGAAAAAAAAAGAGAAAAGAGGAAGCTCTTTTGTGAAACTGCAGAGCGGCGAGGATGTTCCTTCTCCTCCGTCTATTAGCCGGACGTGTTCCTCTGACAGCGATCTCCCTCCTGTCTAATGTACAGTCAGAACTAGTTACAGGAGCAATTACTAGTGTTCAGGTTAAGATTAATTGAATTACTGTGTGGCTTCTCTGCTCTCCTCCGGTGGGCACATCCATCAGGGGCCCTCCGCCTCGCCGGCCCTTTATCACCCTCCTCCATCTTTATGGAAAAAGACGCAGGTTGTGCTGTTGCACTCCATCTATCAATAAACAGGTCTGGGCTGGCACGCTCATTTTCTAACACAGTCCTGTCTTTAATCACGCCGCCAGACATTTGGGGGGTAGCTAAGTGAAATCTTTGTGCCATCTTTTCTCCAATTGGATGAAATGTGAACTGAAGCACTTGTGACACATTATATTTGATAGTTTGTAAAGATACCCCGCGTTTTAAAACCCAGAGAATCGTTCCATTGTGCCTTGTAACCCTCTATATTTGAAGTACAATTGACTTCAGCGTTTGTTTGAACAGCTGGATTCCTACTTCAGGACCAGGTAGCTTTTCAAAACCACACGTGAATGCGTGGCGCTCCTGTTTGAATAAAATACCTCTCAGGGCAGATTAAATGCCACTCTGTCATTCTCCCTCCATTCACCACCTCCATTATTAGCGTTTTTTTTTTTTTTTAAATTGCTCAGTATTTCAGGTCCCGCCTGTGTCGTACTGCCAAACCCTAATCTTCAGCATGTTTTATTTCACTCATCGCCGCCGCGCGACTCTTTGTTCTCCGTAAAGAAAGAATATACAGGATACCCTGGAAGTGGTGAAAGCTTGAAAATCACATCTGAGGGCCGTCCTGTGTTGGCCTCTGTGCTGGCCATGCCAAAAACATGCCCATTTCAAACCAACACACACACACACACACACACACACACACTGAGAAAACACGTTCTCTACCTTCAACCATCACAACTGAGTTCTTCACCATAACCTCAACCTAATTACACACAGCTGTGTTTTCATCAATTTAAGGGGCAAGCATAAATACAATACACTGATATGTTTTTAAAGGGTGAGTATGAATAATAACCTGGCCTATAGAGCACCTATGACACAACTTATTAAGCCTTAGTTATACTATATATGCAAAAAATATGCAAATGAGCAACATCGGCTAACTCTGTTGGTCCGAATGTCTCTGGTGATTAAGTTGCTGCTGTGGCACAAACTAAGTTTTGCCTTCAGTTTATATTTTGACATCATTTATAGTCTGTTTTACTTTTGTAATCGATATTAAAGAACCTCCAACCGCCAGATATCGCTCGTTCTCGTTATCGGACGTTGCCGACAGACATCTACACGCGATACTCGCCGGGTCGTATCGAGTACGACCGACAGTAGACCGGCTTCCACGCTTTTAGTCACTTTTCATCCTCGCAAGGCGTCAGTACAGCGGGGTGAAACACTAGGCCCGTGGACTAAAGACCGGCCAAAAGAGGCGCCATTCCGGTCCGCCAAACCACCAAGTGACAAGACATCGTAGCCCGGCCGAAAACATGCAAGAGTCAAGGAGCTCAATCCGGCTGACGTTCCCACCACGATAGGAGGCCACACACACGCACACACACACCCCAGTGCGGTAGTTTTCAGTGTTTTTCATGCAGAGGGGTTGGGCAGAGCTGGCAGGGCTGCCGCCCATGCCTGCAGGCCGCGCTCTGCCAAGGCGGCTGGCAGCAGCCATGCCCCCGATGGAACAGGAGGAAAAAGGTTGTTTGGTGCCACGCTATCGCCACACAGGCAGCTGCAGATAGCACACATGGCAAGTGCGACGGCGCCCATGCCTTTAAGCACAGAAACAGAGAGGAAAAGCTTAACAGGAAAAAAAAAAAAAAAACTCTTGAAAACACAGAAAAAGGGTTTTCCTGGTGAGTGAACAGACAAACGGCTGGGAAGACAAACTTCCACAAGCAGTAAACACTTCAGTGTTTTTTAATTGCACACACTTGAAACACTGAGAAGCGCGCCAGAAACAAACAACAAAATATATATGTGGCAGAAGTATTTTAAAGAAAACAGTACAGTTGGAGCGGAAAGCGGAGGACCCGGGAGGGGAGAGCTTCCTCTTTTTTATTGGTTCCCAGGCTTTCCGCCGCGATGCGTCTCCCTCTCTCTGGTGGAAAATGTGCGCGTCTCCCCGTCCTGTGATAAAGCTGTAGCCTGTGCGACGGGAGCGGGAGATCCATCACGCCGAGGCGGTGGTCTTACCCTGCCAATCCGCACCGTTGAGGGCCGTTAACGTACATGCTCCGTCCATGCATCATTTACCGAGCCCGTCTGTGCCCAAATAGCAGGGCTTTGGCTGCAGGTCTGTGAAATCCTAAAGCGCTCTGGCAAACGCTGTCAGAGTCTTAATATGCATGAATTGTGGGGGTTGTTTTGTGGTTTGTGAGTTCAAACAGTCTCGTCTAAAGCCCCTTGACTCTCCGGTGCCAAATGATAGGGTTACAGTCTCTCTTTGTTTGAAGAAGGGTAACACTTAACTTCCACCAAGCCTGGACTGCCAAGGAGGGGAAAAAACATAAATATCGTACAGGAAGAAAATTGCAAACATGAGAGTTTTTTTATTATTATTTTTGTGCCTGGAGGCAGATCCGCTGTGACGCTGGAAAACCTTACCTGGCAGGTTTCCACAGAGTTGGGGGAAAATAAACGTCACTGACATTCATGGGCACGGCTTGGAAGGCATCGAACCGGTCGAGGGCTTCGGCTTTATTGCCTGAAAATGGAACGGGCTGAGTTTCGGACGCGAAACAAATGTTTTGTTAAAGGTCAAACGTCCCGTCTCCAGACGACATAAAGTAGCGTGGTGGCCTCGGCGGCGAAGACGCTGCCTCGCGCGCTCCGTCTGAAACACGAATCGACGAGTAAACGTCTCGTAACGTTAAGTCTAATGCCTCGTAAAAGGCCAGCAGCTGCTGAAGCCGCGCGGGGCGGGGACACGGCGGGGTCGAGCAGGTCGCCGGCCAGAGTACACATCAACCCCGAAGTGAATAAACAACAGAATCCCAGAAACAATGTAACCCGAGCCCAAAGTTGCAGTCCCGTCTGTCGGCACGCTGAACCCTGAGAGTGGCGCATTTCTGCGACGACCCCGCCGCCTGCGATCAATCACACTCCCTTTCTGCACATGTTCATCAGAGCGGCGGGAGGCCCTGATCCCCGACACCTGAAAGCTCCGCCGCCGCCGCGCTCCCCTCGCCGCGGCGGGGGCGGTTCTTATTTTAGCCGCGTCAGGTGAGCGCATCAGGTGTGAGCGTCTGACGGGGATCCAGGTGGTGTCTGCACGCCGCCCCGCACCTGCCGCCTGTCCTCACCCGCCCATCGGAGGGCAGATTCCCAGGATGCCGCAGGGCAGCTGCTGACAGCCGCCGCTTTGGATATTCCCCTCGCCTCCACCGACCTCCCCTGCACGGGGCCTCCTGGGGTCAGCTGCCGAGGGCACGCAACGATGTCGGAGGTCAAGGAGTTGTTGGCCTCAGCGGGGCGGGGGGGGGGGGGGGGGGGGGGGGGGGCTGTCTTCGTGGGCCGCACGCCTTCAGCAGGAGGTGGACGTCCCGGTTTTACAATCACACCCACCATAATCACTTTCACAATCCAAAGGCCGGCCGGAGCTCCGATCACGTTACATCCGCCGAGAGCGTGACCTCCCCAAACCCAGCCTGAACCCTGCACCTCCACCTGTGCCCTGCACTCCACCTGCTCTGCACAGACCCGCCTCCGCCTCGCGCGCTAATCATGGAAGGAAACTGTACTCATCCGTTTCATCTCAAGCTGAACGGCGAAGCTGCGTTTTAAAACGCATGTCGAATTGAAAAAACAACACAACATGTTCTGTATTTATCAACACAGTGAGACGAAAATACAACTCAATCCAAAGAAATGGCTTCAATTTATTCTTAAAATTTAGAACAAACTCAAGAATCACTCCTGTAAGAGCTTCATTCAAAAGTCTATTTTGGTGTTTCTTGTGTTTTAGATGACGTGCAAAGCTATAAATATGGGCAAAGAGAGAAGAGAATGAATTTAGCTCTCTTTACGTTTACACGACAACATTTTAAATAAACATGCATTGTTTTTGTGTTTTCGCTTACTGTGGCACACAGGCTGAACAGCGGCCTTTCACAGAAGCTGCATTTTACAACGTTTCCACAGAGACAGAGTTGGATTTTTCAATGACTCCGAAGAACCAAAAACAACTAAAATTTCATTTTCTCATGAAAATATAAACTCTGCCTAAAATTCTGAAACACGTTATTCCTGTGTTCCAGTGCATAAACACGGGCGATAAGTGGATGCAGTGGAGGTGTTGCACACAGCGAAGGCCTTTCAGCCGCTGGTTTCGTGTCAGACGTTCGCCCGGCTCCGTTAGCTTGACTTCAAGTAACGACTTTGCAGTTTTACGAACCCGACGCACAACAAACAAGAGGTCTGCTGTTCAGGTCGAACCTCTCCCATCTGGAGCGGTGTCACCGTTTCCATTCGCCGTCCTCCACTCGAGTCAAATATCACAAAAAAAACCCAACGACCGAACCTTCAACACTATGTCACCACCAGCTAATCGACGCTCAGAAAACAGACGAGACACTTGGAGGTCGTTTAAAATACGACTACAAGAGTGCTTTTTCAATAAAATCCCGTCAAGTGAGGCAACCCAACGTAGGAAAGAAACGCTCAAGAGTTCTCAGACAAAAGTTTGTATTCATGGAATTTAGACAGACGCACAAACAAAACTTTTTATTTCTCGTCTAATTATCCACATCAGAAGCCGTCTCGCCGTACGGCACAGAAATACCAGCCGGGACACTAAAGTGCGGCGGTTTTCAACACAAGTCTCACTGGGTCAACTCTTTCAGCATTAAAAGCCTCTTTTTTATGGCCATTACCCAACTTCCTTTTAAAAAGGGCCAGTTTTATGAAGAGGGAAACCCCGAATTTAATGTGACTTCTTCCCTTTTAGCTGCTCTTCTTGAGCGTGTTGTTTTCTAGTCGGCGTGTCTTCTGCACTTGTGTTCGTCCGTCTTGTAAATTCGTGTGTGGCGGCGGCGGAGGCCCTCGTCTTTATTGGGTCACACGTGTTTTTATGCGGGGTAATTAACCCATTAAGAGATCAGGTGAAGCCTAATCCAGCCGGCCTCGGCCCTCAAACGGCGTCTAGACAGGTGAACGCTGGCTGTTCAGTAACCGGAGGAGGCCGGGAAAACGCAGTGGTGGCCGCCCTGCGGCGCGGACCGCCGCCGCCGCCGCCGCCGCGCTCCTGCTTGACCCCCTTGTTCACTCCGAGTGTCCATTTCCTCAACAAAAGCCGAACAGGTTGTAGAGAAATGTAACACCGAGCGACCCGGTGTCGGCTCGCCGTGCGACAGCGGGCTGGAATTTATCCACAGCGCACCGGGGCGAGGCTTGGAGTTCACACGGTTATGGAGAATTTCAACTTTTATAGATTTTTCGGAGGAAAATTCCTACAACTGCGCAGACACGTCTAATTCTGTGAAAGCTGGAAAATGAGAGGAGGAGATGTGGTCGGCTTAGAGGTGTGTTGTAATTTTACAGAGAGAAATGAGACAAAAGAGGCAGAAACTTTCCTGTTTTCACTTGTTGCTCATGAAAGACATTATGTAACAATAATAACTAAGGGAGTAAATTAAAAATAATTAGCAACTTTTCATCCAGTCTAATGGAAATGATTAAAGCTCCCCATCTACTTCTCTCCACTTCAATCCTCCTTCATCAAGTTCTGAGTCTTCTCACATCTTTGAAACGACCCGGGATGACTCGGCGCCACGGACGCCGGGTCCATTTCCAAGATCTCTTGACTTTTCGCGATTCAATCAGGCTGATTGGTAAACAAGAAAACGACGACTGGAGAGGAGCGGTGCTCAATCAGGAGGCTCTCAGACGAGGCGGAGGAGAGCTGAGGAGGTGAACCCCCGCCGAGCCGCAACAGTTATTTATCCCTGCTTTCACTTGGAGGGTACTCGTGTTTTAAATGGACGGCGTTGAGGCGAGCCGGCACTGAGCTCCGTCCTCGGAGGCCGGGTCCAAATTCCACGGAATCTTGGCAACTCCCCGGGATAGATGGGACCCTCATGGATATAAAACCCCACAATGGATGAATAGGTAAACAGAAGGGTGTGAAAGAGTGATGGCGAAAAGAGAATGTTCGCTCTCAGAGAGGCACAAAGAGGGAGGAGAGCGAGCGGGAGATGGGAGGAAGCCAGAGCGCTCGGGGGAGGAAGGCGGGGGCCGGCGGGGAGCTGCTGGCGAGGGAGAGGAAAAGTTTTGTCTCGGGGCTTTTAGAGGGTGCTGTGTGCGGCGCTAACTCAATCAAAAGGTGAATTATACCTCCTGAGACACTCAGGTAACCTTTCATTATGGCCCTAATCCTTCTTAATAACAGAGCTGCGATGTCGGCGTTGCCCCATTAGACAGAGAGCCAGTGAGAGGAAGAGCCATTATTCCCCACAGGCCTGCGGAAAACACACACACACACACACACACACACACACACACACACACACACTCGCAGTGACGGATGAAATCAATCACAAATTCGATTCGAGTGAGAAAAATGCAGGGAAGTAAAGAAGTGGAGAAACTAAAGAGGGGGGAGCAGACACTTTCTCTTTTCTCAGGAAAAAACTGGAGCAACACATTTATGAACTCTGAAATTCAAATTCAACAATTGAGTTAAAGTTTTTCGATCCAAATTATTAGAAAAAATATTAAAGCACTCATGTCGGCAGGAGCTTATCTCAGTAAATCATTCTTATTCCTACTTTTGTTGACCAAAGTTTGTACTTTTCAGTTTAATATCTGCTAAAACTCATTTTTCTACTTTGTTCTGCAGTCAAAGCTTTTCCTTTAATCGACCATCAGTTTGAATGTGTAGGATTCAAACTTGTGACAGTAAAAGGTATTGCCATTTAATTTGAACATTTCATCCTTTTTTAAAGGTTATTTGTTCCTCTGACACTTGCAGCAGGCATGAAACACTTTAAAACTTTGAGTTTCATCCTGATGTCAAGTTGATTTGAATTTAATTCACACACTCACTGATTCACACACAACAACCCAAACCATCTACTGTCAACCGACCAACATATTATTTTTATACATTACACTATTTTTACGTGCATCTTGTTCTTTTGCACTGAGAGCAGCAGCTCTCCGTGTTCCACTGTGTAAAGATAATTAAGGCTGTTCTATTCTGTTCTACTGGAAGCTGTAAACCACAGGATGAAGTCAAATGTTTTCTTGTTTTATTTCCCAGCATAATCACGCTGTGATTCCAAGCAAGGCAAAATAAAGTCAGTCAACCCTAAAATGTAAAACAAAACGAGCATGCAGATAAGATCTAATGAAAACGGGCCTTAAAGAGCGTCAATAAATCACCGAGCTGTCCACAGCGCGCATTTCTGCAGTAATTAGACCAGTTCTATCAAAGTCCAGATGTGAAGTGAAGATTTCTGGATTATGTTGACTAATCTTTATCAGTGATGAAAAAAAGAGGTGGAAAAACACAATCTATCATCCTGACAATTTAATGACTGAACTCAGGCGGGGCTTCGGTTTGACGCAAGACGTTTCTTTAATTAATCCAGAGCTGTTTAAACTTTAAATATTTTGAGGAGATGATTAAATAAAAGCGTGAGGAGAGTTCTTCCGGTGTGTTTATCTGTTACCTGTACCAGTCCAGGCCGTTGTCGTAGTTGCGGTCGAAGAAGTGCGGCTCCGCGCCCACGGCCCTGATGTCCGGGTGCACGCGCAGGAACTCCAGCAGAGCCCGGGTTCCTCCTTTCTTCACCCCGATGATCAGCGCCTGCGGCAGCTGCTTGCTGCCCTCCCCGAGCGGGCTCACTTTACCTGCGAACCTGGGCGACACTTTCCGGGCCGCCTCCACCCCCGGAGGGGGCGCCTCCATGACGCGCCGTGCGCGCTCGTCCGCCAGGACCCGAGACGCGCGTCTCCCCGCGCCGTACCCGCCCGGGTCCGACCCGGACACCAGCCGCCGGGTCCTCAGCGGCCCGGCGGAGGTGCAGCGGCCGGTGAGGAGGTGCAGCAGGAGCAGGGAGGCGAGCAGGGAGCCCAGCATGACCGCCGCCGTCCGGAGGATGTCCACTTTACGCACGCGGCTAAAAGCCATGGCGGTCCGCGGGGGGTCGGTGCGGGACCCATCCTAGGCGCACATCTGCGGGTCTTCTGGCCATGAAGGAGCTGGAGCAGCACGGAGCGGCGGACGCACACCTGGATGGACGACCTGCCGCGCGCACGAGGACAACACCCGCAAACACAGAAACACACCTCCAGCAGAGCGCGGAGCGGACGGTCCTCCTCCTCCGGCGGTCCGGTCTCTCCTCACCTCCACCAGCGGCACGTGGATACAGTTGTAAACTTGTCCCGCACGTCAAGTTGGCTGACTGGCAGCTGCTCTGGCCAATAGGAGGAGCGCACGGAGCACGGCAGCCAATCAGAGCCCAGGAGGCGGGGTCAGTGACGCGGCTCACCTCAGGGAATTTCAGTACAGGTTTAAGTCCAAATTGAATTTAAAATCATGTGAGAAATGCTTAACTTTGATTCATAAATTATACTTGTATATTATGAGAAATAATATAATAATAAAGATAATAAAGTTTGAGACAAACAAACTACATTTTAAAAAAGACAGACATAAATTGCAATTTTCTAAAATCAGTTATATTTACAGTTCAGTCCAATCAAGCCACAACTTTTGAAGATTAAATCCATAACAACAAAAGTCTGAGTGAAAAATAAAGCTAAACTGTACGTTTGACATGTGAAGAAAAACTATTTAAAAAAGTAACATTTTAAATTTAAAGCAGCTAAAAACCACTGCAGCGGCTAAAATGGGTTTTATTTATGGGTAAAAGAAAATTCTGATAAAAATACTGTCAGCAGCTAAAAGCAGCAAAACAGAGGTGTCTAAATTTAAACTTTATGTGAGATATCGAACTTTGAATTGACTGTGTTGCATTTGGCGCAACTTGAATAAAACTGATTTCAACATTAGCCTCTCAGACGTGTGTGTGTGTGTGTGTGTGTGTGTGTGATAACACACAGCAGGAGATGTCATGATGTTAATCAGCAGGTTTATTGAACAATGAGTCATTTCAATGAAAACATTGGTATTTAAATGAGTATTGACATTCAGAGGTGATTTCAGCCATTTTGTAATAATCAGCATGAATATAGAAACGTACTCGACTGAAACTCTGCTGATCCGTCAGGACCGCCGTAACTTTACAGACTCATGTTTCGTCCGTCGGAGCAGCTGCTAACTTTTAGATGTCTCCATCGTCCCCATATTGTCCAAACGCTCACATTGTCTTCCTTTCATTTCGGCACTTGCAGCTCAGACCAGGCCACCAGAGAAGAAGCCCTCCGCCACGACTCCTCTTTACGACACACCGGGGAACAAAACAAGCGGAGTCATGATAACGGGCCGCATTATCTCTTTACAAGCGAACAAGAAGGAAACCAAATGTTCCACATCTGCCGCGGCTCTTCCTGCTATTAGCATGTGAAAGACAACGCTCCACAGCTCAGTGCTCCAGAAAGAGGACGGAGACCTCGGCGCCGCCGCGGACAGATGTCCCCCCGTGTCCAGGGGGGCGCCGGCGTTTAACAAATCACGCGCCGTGTCCTTCCTCTGTCCGCCCGGCATTCCCTCACAGGAGGCCGGATGGCTTCCCTCCGATCGGGACACATTTCATCACAGATCGACGGTAGAGAGACGAGACAAGAGGATTTCCCCGTCCAGAGGTCAGGAGGTCAGCCTGAGAGGTCAGGCGTGATCAATGGGTTTCCACAGAGGTTTTTAAATTGGGACATCAGAGATTTTAAAATAATTTTTTAAAAAAAGGAGATGATTTCACCCGCTGGAGGAAGCCGTTCTGAGACCAGGGGTGTTAAACATAAGGCATGAGGATCAAAAGTAGCTCCAATCCGGCCAAACCGAGCTAATGGTAAAAGTTTTGTGGACTGTTTTTTTTTGTTTTCTTTTTGACAAATTTCTTACAAGCAGCAAACACAACACTGCAACTGAGATATCAGTGAAGCTAGCTAACTAGCATTAGCCTCAAAGCCGGACTGTCAGGAGTTTATAGAAACATGCATCATCCAACAGCAGGAGGCTTTTTTAACATTTCACACCAGAAAGTTTCAAATTGACTTCATATTAAGATTCTAGTCATTTGAGATGGAATTGTGCTGAATGTGGCCAAAATGCTTAAAGTTTCTTTTTAATACAAAAATCGACTCTTAAAAAAAAAAATTCCCAAAGTGAAACCAGCCAGTTCACTCTAAAGATGAGTTTTTAAAAATGTCACAATAGAAGAGGTTTAAAAAGTCATTTTATTCCAAGTTTTACTGGGACAGTTGGTATTTTGAATCATTGCCGGAGAAGTGGCATTTGTGTATTCATGAGTGTGTGTGTGTTTGGTAACTTCTAGAATTTTCTGTGTATGTCTGGAAGCAACATCGACAAACAAACTTGAAGCTAAGTAATTCTATTTATTTGATAATATACAATCAACGTTTAAACTAATTAAAGTTATACTTTGTGTCATTTTTTAAAGTACTTCTGTGTTAATCAGACTGTGAAATTGCAGCAGTCTGGAGTTAAAACCGATAGATCTGTTTAACTTTGATGATTACTTTCATATAAAATTATCTTTATATCTGATTTTAGTCCATTTTCCACACGATTTCATAGAAGCAATATAATAATACGTGTTAAAACTGGTGTAGAAAAAAAATATAAACATCAGTTTCATGTATTCCAGAGTAAAACTGATGGAATGTTTCATATTTCAAACTGTTTTTCTTCTTCATTTAGGTTCTGTGAATAATTGACTTTTCTCTCTCTGTACTGTGGGAACCGACAAACTTCTGTAACTGACCCCAAAACGTTTCATCACAGCAGCGTTTAAAGAAAATTCAGCTCCGGAAAACAAAACTATCGACTGGGTTCACAGCGAAACGCTGAGAAGGGCCCGATAACGACCATCGATTAGTTCGTCCTTGAAGTCTGGCGCGGCGCCTCGTGCGACACGGCCGGGCGCCATGTTTGTGCAGATACACACACTCCTTTAAAGACGTATAAAAAAAAAAAAACAGCGTTTAGTGTGTAATTACACACCCAGACGTGGAGCAGTCTGGCAGGCATGTGAAAACGCAATTCTTCTTTCATCTTCGGCGTTTATCCAAATTGCAGCACTACGGTTTCGGTGACGCGGCCGCTCTGGAATCCGGGACGCCGGGTCCAGGTTCTGTGTTTAGAGGAAGTCCAAACGCAAACTGTGTGTTATCCGTGGAGCGAAGTCTCACGGGAACGCAGGACGAATCCAGAAGCAGCATCCACACCGAGAATCCAGTCAAAGTGTTTCCAGCTCGGGGCTGAAAACTGGAGCGCGTCGCCTCCGGACGGGTTTATGGACCGAGGCTCGGTTTGCAGGAGACGTCTTTACTGCCATTATTACGGCGATAAAACTCCGTTTTCCTACTTTTCAGGACAATATTTAATTTAAAATTTGGACGAGTGGCCCGCTTTAATGGCAAATAAACTGAAAGGGCCGCCTATATATATATTATATATATATATAATATTATATATTATATATAATATATAATATTATATATATATATTTCAGCACTCGGCGTATATATATATATATATATATATATACATATATATATATATATATATATATATATATATATATATATATATATATATATATATATATATATATATGTATACGCTGAGTGCTGAAATACTAAAAGCGGTGATGCTCTGTGGGGCAAACATGCATAGAAACAGATGCGGCGAGTGAAAACGTTCTTTCAGAACGTAGAATTTATGACGCGACGAATTTCCACGCGGGCAGAAATTCTCTCGGCCGGCGATGTTTGTGTCTTGAAAACATCTCGCTGGGAGTCGAATTGAAGTGGCGTAACCCACTCAGGAGCTAATTCAGCCTCAGCCGCAGAGACGCTAAAAATACGCCGCGGAATCAGAGTCTCGCTCGTTATTAACCGAGTGTTCAGGACTGGATTTGTTAAAAATGGCAACAGGTGTGAAGGAAAAGCCTCTTTCTGTGACGCTGCTGCCAAATTAATGCCAATGTCAAAAAGTGTGTGTGGTGACAGGAAGTGCTGAAGCGGCGACTCGACGTCTAACCGTCACTTAAATTAAAAACACTTTATTCACTTAAATTTAACTCTACAAAGCTGTGTGTTCGAGTCCACTCGTTAACGGTCTCTGAGTTAATTTGACGCTGAAGAATTGCGACTGATTTCTGACCAGAGCGTCTTGATCGGGATTCAAACACAGAGAAACACTTCCCTTTTTAACCTCGTTGTATTTTCTTTGAATATAAAGTGTCATGTGCTAAAAATGCAAAAAATACAGTTTTCAAACTGAAAAAAAGCTCTTAATCTTATTATATGAGTCACATTTAATCTTTAATCAGCCCTACATTAATTGAGATTAAAGCTGAGATAGATCTATATTTCTATTAACATATGGATATATAGATATATAGAGAGAATATTTTACTACTATTAAGATTGATTCTTGAAATAAAAGTCAAATTAAATGAAAGTGCTTGAATCTATGCAGAAGTAGTGGACCAGTCACATCAGAACAAATATCCTGTAATTGGTTATATTATCATAAAAATGCACAAAAAAAGTACTGCAGAGTGTCATTTCTTTACAATAATGTCAAATATCTCTACTTTTGCGGCGTGTGATTGACACGTTTTTGATGGATTTTAATATCGGCCCAATATTATCAGACAGAATTTGTTCTTATCTGATGAGTCCAGTGAAAAACAGCTGAAGAGTTTTAATCACAAAGTTTCTGAAACGAGCCACTTTGCAACTTGTGTGAGTGTCTCCTGCGTCGCATTCCTTCCTCCGAGAGGCGGCAGGACGCAGCCCATCGCCGCACAGGCTGCCAGGAGCAGAGTGTGTGTGTGTGTGTGTGTGTGTGTGTGTGTGTGTGTCCATCTCCACTGGCCAACAATGGGCTCCAAAGCCAAGCTGGTGCGAGCAGAAAGAGGTTAATTGCACATATGGCCGGTCCGTCCAGATTAATGTCCATATGCACTTGTCAACAGGAAAATAAAACCCGGGGTGACTTTGAGCTGCGAGTCAGAGGAGGAGTGTGAAACACAACCTTCCAGTGCTCCTCCTGGGGAGCGTTTCTGACCCGCGGTTCACACCCCGGGCTGTTCGAACGCCGGCCGCCATCAGGAGGCGAACGAGGCGGAGCGTGAACGACAAACCCAACAGATCCAGCTGTGGAAAACTCCTCACTAAACTCAGATACTTTGTTACATTTAAATAAAAACACAGTGGGAAGAGTTCAAGTACAAAGACTTAACATGTTTTTTCACTGTTTGAACACAAATATCTGTACTTTTTACTTCTTTCATGTTTTCCAGTGAAAGGAAAAGATATTTTGAGAACTGATTTTGCTATAAATGTATTGGACATTAACATTTTTTTTCAAAACTCACACAAAAACCCAAGTGTTTTCAAATCATTTAGCAAAATCAGCTACAATTAAAAGGATTAAATCAACTTTTCTCTCTGGTTCAACTTTGCGCCAATTTAAAGGCAAAATTCAGTTAAACTGTTTTCACGATGTGTGTTTTGTATGATTGAAGTCTGGCCCTCAGACGGCTGGACGATTGGTTCTTGTCTTCAGTGTTTAGAAACTGTTAAAATATGCATGAATCTCCTCTTTTCTGCAGCCTTATGTGAAAACCCATCGAGATTCTTGCATCTCTTTCAAAATGATTTTTTTGCTGAAGGTAAAAAGTCAATTGAGAAAAAGTGCTTCTTTTTTTTTGCAGGACTGGAAACACGAAGGACTGTTGATTTCGGCATTTCAGGAGTGTGTGACACTCAGCCACACACCACCTCGACCTTTCCACCCAGATGAGGCTGATAGTGCTGGACGATCGGAGACGAACGGCGGTGTCCAAACGACCATCAGAGTGGGTTTTTTTTTTCCATGCCTGGCTGCAATAACGCCTTGACTTTCTTGTGTTCTGCTTAACTTCCCGGGTTTGAGTCTCACAGCGCAGCCGAGCAGCGACGCTCTTTATTTTGGCCAAAACGATCCTGTTTCCTGTCAAATAAGCGAGCATCGCAGAGCATGTGGGAATGATATTAGCCGGCGCTGAGTATCTGATGCTGTGGTTTCATGGCGTGTTGCGCAGCCACAACTGGGACCCGGTTCACTTCTCTGATGATATCTCAGCAATCAGATCCCGCGAGTCCCGCGGCGGGCTGAGCGGCGAGCGCGCGGCTCACCTGCTAGCCTTGAAAGTGAAATGAATCCCGGCCTGGCCGCGACTCCGTGTGGTCCGGAGCTCCTTCCCGAGGCGGGAGTCCGCCGCTCTGATGGACGTGTGAGAGTCTGAACCCCGTCCAACACAAACAGCAGCTCCGGGACGCATGATTATCCGGCTAATTCTGGGTGAAAGCGGAGCGGAGGCTGACGGGCCGCTGTCAGAGGCAGGAAGCCCGCTGCCTGATGTGTGTTCTGAGCGTTTAGCCAGTCTGGACAACGAAGAGAGAGGGGAAAGTATTAATTATCCCATTAAAAGAGACACTTTAAGAACTGGATTTATTGCAAAAGTAACGGACAAGCTTCCGGCTTTGGCGGAGAGAGGTCGGTGGCTAACGCCTGGAGAGTGACGGTTCTCTTCACATTTCACCTCACAGCCCGTCCGTCTTCTCCCGCTATCAGGTCAAACCTCTCCCCGCCGTCATGCCCAAGACATTTCCAGTCTCAGGTGGAAATGGAAAGGAACACACATGTGAAACCGCCGGAGAGGTCGTGGGAATCCGGCCGGCCGGCAGCGCGGCGTTTCTGAGGAGGTCGTCTTTCTCCTGGTGTCGCCTCCAGACGAGGAGCTCCGCCGGCACTCCTCACACCGAGCCGATAACCGGCGGCGGCGGCGGCGGGAGACGGCGTCGCCAGCAGCGTGTCTCATGATAACTCCGGAGCAGCTGCTTCATTTTTTCATAAAAGCACAAAAACTCATTTTGGATCTCATTAGTCACGCAGGACCGACGAGAGGGGGAAAATATTCAAGGTCATTTTTCTTGGTGAGCCAATAAAGTCTTCGCTGATAAGGGAGCCTGATCTGACCTTTGACCCCACACCGGTGAAATTTACAGTAATGAATACTATTTGTAAACGTCAGTGAATGGATCTCAGTTTTCACTGAAACTGAAGCTTGAACTCTTTCCTGCTGTAAAATGATTGTTTTGGTGAGAAAAGCGGGATACGGATCTTTAGTTAAATGGCGTCGCTGCTCCAGAGATACGTTTACCTCGTGATGGTCGAGTCAATAAAACCCAGATTCGATCTTTTGGTGGAAATTACCATCACTAAAACGACAGAGTCAGCGTTTCTATTCCAGCTGACAGAATTCCTCCCACGAATCTACATCTGGATTATTGCATCCAGGCGGGAGAGGCTGCATTTCCCTCCAAATCACTAAACTGGCTTATTGATTTTTAGCTGAACTCGATGTAAATTTCACCAAAAAGAAGACTAAATGTTTTGAATCTGTAGAGAAGATGTGAAACTGCCGTTAGATGTTTCATTGTTGCCTGAATTGAACTATTCAGCGCTGCGGAGAATAAAACGATCAAAACGAAGAAAAGGAGTCGTGCTTTCTGGAGAGAGCAGCACAGCTGAAGCTCTGACTGGAATTTCTCTTCATTCAGTTGAATAATTGAGTTCATGTTAAATTTGCTCTCATATCGTTGCTTTTGTAAAAGATCCTTTGTGTAATTGTGTTTCTTTTCTGCATTTTGAGATGATTTCGCTTCATATTTCTGCCATGGGAGTCATGGTCACCATTCATTAATCAGCTGAAACGCCTCAATATTGCATTTTTGTTTATTCAGGGCAAATACTGCAACTCAGTCATGTCAAATAAAAACCTGAGCCGGGCCGCCAGTCAGACGTGGCTTCTGTTTGTTTAGGTGAGGAAATGATAAAACAGAGGATTCAATTAAATCAGCTTAATCGACAAGCTGCAGAATTGATGGTTGCAGGAAGCAGATAAGAAGAAATTCCAGTTTGCCAGCAGAAAAACCGAGATGCCCATTATTAAATGGACAACGTGGGTGAGACGTGTGTGTTTGTGTTTGTGTGCTTTCTTTAGGCTTAACTCATACAATATGCAGAAGGCAATGGTTGAGATAATACACTGAGGAAACAGCTCAATTTGCATATTTTATATATTTCATAGATGTAAGTTGTACAAAAAACATGTTATGCACTGAAAAAAACAGAGATTGTAAAAAAAAATCACTGCTCATGTCTTTTTTTCATTTTCTGCAAACAGTGATTCTGAGAGATGCTTTTTTTTTTACATGTGATATATTGCGATATATTGCGAAATATTAAGATTTCTTATTGATCTTTAATGCTTGTAAGCATCCGTGTCCAAACATCAGACATATCTAGTCCAGATTACAGCCCCCGCTCCCTCTGTTTCCCCTCCTCTCCCTTAATCTGGGAGTCTTAAATCTCTATCTTTACAGCAAAGTCACTTAAAGTTAATCACTGCGGAGCGAGCGAAGCCGTCGCAGCAGTAAACCTTGCTCAACTGCTGGAGCTGCGACTGAACCTGCTGCTAACTGGCTGAGACCGCCGGCGCTCAGGCTATTAAGCCCCGAGAGTCCCAGAGCTGCAGAACATTAACCGAGATCCATCAGCGGCGGCGAGGATGCAGGCAAATAATGCACGGAGACGTACACACATATGCAGGGGATTTACACACACACACACACACACACACACACACACACACACACACACACACACACACACGTCTCACAGCACAGACAGATGTGACGCCTCTGACAGTGGAAACAGAAACACATCTGGGGTAACAGTCAGTGGATGTTTCCCAGGAGAGCTCACCTCACTCACCCAAACCTCCATAAACGCTCCACCCACACCCATGATCACAAAGCACTGTGTGTGTGTGTGTGTGTGTGTGTGTGTGTGTGTGTGTGTGTGTGTGTGTGTGTGTGTGTGCCTCAACCTGGTCAAACAGTTACATTCCAGACACACACCTTACCTCCAAGCTTTTAAAAGAAGAGGAGGAGGAGGAGGAGGAGGAGGAGGCTCCTGATAAGCTGCCAAAAGAGGAGAAATAAAAGACGCAGAATCGCAGAGGCAGTAAAATAAAAGTCTGGCAAAGGTTGAATGAACTCCCAGTTTTGTGTAACTTGGAGGAGGAAATGCAGAAACACTGGATGGTATTGTTCAGTTAATCAGCTCGATGATTCAGTCTCCATTTACACAACATTTCCAGTGAAAACGGGTCGTTTTTACATTTCCGTCTCAGAAAAGTTTCACATTTACACGGCAACATTTTGAAAACAGTGTCGTCTGTCACGATGCTGTCAAACTCGTACCTCCTTCGTTTAATCATCCTGTCACATTCATAATGTGAGAGTTTTTTTTTATTAAATTTTCACTGTATTTTTTGCCAGAGGGTTTCCATAAAATTGGCTTTATGACGAGATTGTAGCAATTTTCAGTAATAATTGTTTTTCATCACTGACCCTCTGTGCCTGTAAATTTAAAGCTTTTTATGGAGCTATTCTTCCAGACCAGCCACATGTGACCCCGGGAGTAAAATCTGTTTGACGGCCCTGGTTCAGATGTTTCTGACACCTGAGCTGCTAATCATCTCTGCCACCAAGACGAAGTGTTTCCAAACTCTTTGTTAATTGACACCTGAGAACTGCAAAGTCTTTCACATCCAGGTTAAAAAAGAAAAAGCTATCATTCATGGAAAGAAACCCAGGGTTTCCGAGTCCCCTCCCGCCCCTCCACCACCACCGCAATGTCAGCACAACCTCATTTCCAAGTCCAGATCGGACAGATAGGGCCAACACCTCTGCCGCCACAATTTGACACAACTAATTTAGAACTGGTCTTTTATGGCGGTCTGGAATACATTACCTTGGCAGAACATAATAATAATGGAGGAGCATCAATCACCCGGGCCCGCTGCATACATTGTGTAATAAAGCTTATCTCTGGGTGACACAGTCTGTCTGACTCAGCCCGCCTGCCAGCGCCAAACTGTACGTGAGCCCTGCCATCAGGCGCTGGTTAACGCCGCATAAATATGCAGTTTAGGAGTCAATGACATTTTAATAAGGTAAAGCTGACGGCTTACGGCTCGCACACAAACACCCGCTTGTTTCCAGAGTCACAAAAAAAAAAAAAAAAACAGGCGAGAGAGAAGTCTGCGTCCACACACTGTCCCGTTGTGAGAAAGAATGCTGTTCCTCTCAATGCGTACCCCCCCTCAGCTGTCAGTGCTCGCACCACCCCTCCAAATTGTCAGGCATCGATGCCCCCCCTCTCTCTCTTCCTCCACCCGTCAGATGTTTCTCTAATTTTTTCCAGGCGTTAACTGGATTCAGCTGCTTTGGCTCTCATCTCTTCTTTCCATATTATTTAGAAGGGGCGCGTTTTGTTGACGTACGGTCCGGAGCTTGTTTCGCCGCCTGTTCTCGCCGCCGGCCGCCTCTCAAAGTGCTCATTGTGTGGCGGCGAGGGGAGAGGCGGCCTGATGTCATGGCACCCGGACACCTGGGAAGTCCTGGAGCTCGGACGAGGCTTTCCGCGGGCGTCTCGCACCTCCGCTGCGTTCGGGACAGCTCAGCGTTTGCGGGCGGTGATTAATGGCGATGGCGGGCGATGAGGCGCCGTCCGATCTGTCGGCCGCCGACATTAAACAAACAGAGGTTGAGCAAATGTAATTTCAGCACTGACACGAACGGAGTGTACTCTGAAAAACTGAAATGTCCCAAAATGCCTCCGACGTCTGTCGCTGTTTGACTGCAATTTCTGAATTACTTAGAAAATTATCAGGCAAAGACCCGGATGATGCGATCCGAAGCTTTCCACTCTGTTATTTCATTCCACGGCCTTCACTCCACCTCGTCAGTCAGAAGCAACGCCCGCTGTCACTGCATCAACGCCGCGTTCAGTCGCTGGCCTGTTGGGAAAGGTCAGCCGGCGGGACTACGATGGCTCCAGTTGGGCTGGAAAAACATCAGCCTCGCAAACACACACACGCATGCTTTTTCTCTTCTTTTTAAGCGACGTCGATTAAGTCTTCTCACTCTTTAGGCCCGTGGGCTTGGACCGGGATCTGTCTGCAGTTGGCCCCATCCCTCTTCTGGTCGCCTTGTCGCTGGAAAGAATGCCCTTCCACGCCACGCAGTAATCCGCTGACTCCAGCTCACATGCTCTGGCCTTCATTCTTTCCTGGGAAGCCTGTTAAATCCTCTTGTAGTGGGCAGTAATGACATTTTGGGTAGCCTCTGTTTACCTTCTAGCACCTCATACATTACATTTAGCAATAGCCTTGACACGCAGCCCGCAGAGGAATGTGGAGATGGATACCGGGAGAATGAAGCCTAATGGGGATAATCCTCTGGATGTGGACCGTCGCTCATTGTCACTCTGGTTCGGGTCTGTTTACCATTAGGAAGATCAGTGTCAGGGCACGGCTCAGTGGACTCCAGACGTCTGAAGCCCCGATTCCTCCTCCGCAGTGACTGAACTCAGGCTGAGCTTTAGCTGCTGTCGACACAAAGGCGAAATTAAAAAGATGGTAATGGACAGTGCTGATGTAGAAAGGGATCATGGAGAAGATGTTTTGGCATGCAGCAAATAGATCAGCTATAAACCCTGAGAACAAAACTACCAAACAGAATTCTAATCCTTTTAAAAAACAGAAAAATGCAACAATTTTATAAAACTTCAGCAGGGATAATTGTTAAATTACATGGAGGGAACTTGTTCTTCTGCACATGCCCAGAAGATGCTCAGAAACAACAATGTCCGTGTACTCCCAGCGCTAACGCGTAGCCTCGCATGCTAACTACATCATTTTAAGTGTTTCTGTATTTTACATGTAAACAGACATCATTTTCAAAACTTTTCTGAAACAGAAACTGATCGTTGTCACTGAAAAAAATTGGCGGGAAACTGCAGCGACGTCCTCCCACTGCAGCGTGAGTTAGCATGAAGTTAGCCTGAAGTTAGCATGGAAGCCGATACAGAAATAAACAAACCTGAGAAGGTAACGCAGCTAAGAACCCAAAAACAGCAGAATTTCAGCAGCATTGTTGAGGTTCTTTGATTTGAGATTTAACTGAAACCTTCTCACCGTGAATCTTTGACGCCGCCCCCGCCGGTCGCCCTGTTTGGCGTCGCGCAGAAAGCGTTTTAAATGCAGGGCTGCCGCCGTCTCATTAGGTGACAGCCAGTCCGGCGATAAGCTGCAGTCAGACAGGATGAATCCCCGTCTGGGCCGAAGGCCTCAGACACCAGACCTGTGCACACCAGCATCCACACACACACACACACACACACACACACACACACAGCTGTCACAGTCTTCACAGCTGATTTACCGTCTTTGAAAACGTGGGCCGCCGTATACTTATGGAGCAGGGCGAAGGAAGGGTGAGGCTCTTTTTTTAGGATGCTGGAGTATCACCTCAGACTGTAAAAATAACTCCCGGCTGAGCCGCTGATGCACTGTAACATCTAATTACTCGATGCTGTATTCTCCTGCGAGGCTGCCATATTTGTACTGTTTACGGCGCGGCAGTTAGAGGCGGCGCTGCTCGTATTAATCTGAAATACGACGCCGCTCTCGCTGTACTTTGCAGTTTGGAACGGCACCGCTTAAGTGATGCTTTTAGCTTTGATTATAACTATGACAACTGATTCACGGCGGACGGATGCTTTTCTTTCCGCCGCCCTTCAGCGGGAGGATGACCATATTTGGTAATTCTCTAATCTCTTCCTGTTTCTTGGAGTGTGTTTGGCTGCTGTGTTTGACACGGATCGTCACAGCAGTGTCGGCTGGTGGTCTCTTTCAACCTAATCCATGTAGATTATGCGTGAGTGAATATTTGTGGTCAATATTGATTAAATTGAAGATTTAATGTTTCTTTCTGGAATAAGTGAAATTTGAATGTTGCAATTTATTCGGATTTTCCAAGAAGTGAATCTATTTTCTAAGACCATTTTTCAACATTTAAAGGTGCTGTAGGCAGGATTCGGCATCTCCGCCATCTTGCTTAGGGTTACCTAAGCAAGATGGCGATTTGAAACCCAGCACAGCCAATCCTGTCCTGTTTTCTCTGACATCACGCCCTTACGCAAGTTAAGCCCCTCCCACAAGAGCATGCGACGAACGCCCCTCGACCAATCACGGTTAGAGCCTCAGGGGCTCTTCTGATTGGTCAAAGATACCGGGAGCGGTTGAGATTCCTTTTCAGCTCAGAACAGAGACAGATGGAAACGCTGCGCCCTCGCGGTAGTGCAGTTATGCTGCTCTCCTAAAGGATTATCAATGGATACTCTAACATTTAATCCAAAGAAAACAGAAAAGTTAGCACTGATTAGCAAAATCCTGCCTCCAGCAGCTTTAAGGGTTGAAAATGTACAAATACAAGTTGTTTGCAACAACATCTTGAGCTCAAATGGTCATTCTTCTGGGGTTTTTTTTGTTTTTGTTTTTTAGCCTGTGAGACACCTGGAAAAGTATTTCTGGAGAAATGAAGATATTTGGATTGGATTTATTCAGAGGGTGCAAAAGTAATACCACATGCAAGAAAAGACTCAGATTCAACTCCTTCACTTGATTGTGAGTAAATTAACAGGTTCTGTGCACACACATTACGACTATTATTGTAATTAAATACAAGAGCTCAGATAAAAACTCATTTTTACACCACAGGTTTTTGTCATAAATTGAACTTCATTATAAAATCAATTGGAAACTGTTTCAGTTCCGAAAGCAAACAGGAACTTGATCAATCCTACTTTCATCAACCTCAGCAGCTTCAGTGTGGAACAATTCCGACCTTCGAAAAGCCGATGGAGAAAAGAGAAAAACCTGCTAATCGAACCTGCTAATCCCCCGACGTGCTAAACCAGGACCTGCTCCGGTGACCTTTGACCTGCCGGCGTCGGGACGAACCCCCGGTCCAATTACGATAAACATTTCACAAGAGGACTTTTTCATGCTCTTTCAAAACCACCTTAATTTTTTCGCCCTATAAAAACGTGGAGCTTGTTTCTCAGAAAGCATCAGGGATTAAACATCGGGGTGGAAACTGAGTCTGCCTGTTTCATACGGACCTGCAGCCACATTCTGGCTTCTGACAGGCTTTAATTCGAACCCGCGGCCCTCGTGGACACTTAAAACTCACCGCAGCCACCGCTTCGATTTCAGCCGCGCTCTTTGAGGTTAATGACTTCTTGGAAAAAGAGAACGGTTCAGACAGTGAAACAGAGTTGTTAGATACGGCGTGCATAATGGAATTACGCTTTGTGTCGGACAATTACTGACACCGTAGCGCCGGTCAGCTCAAAAATCATACTGAGGTTTGAGGTTTTGGCACGAAGAATCCGGGAGAATGTTTGCTTATTGCATCCAAGCAGGGACGCCAAAATACTCACATTATTTAGATTAATGTAAAAAATGCTTTTAAAAAAATGGCTAAAAGCTGAACTTTACTTCACATGTACAGAGGTAAAGGTTACAAAACAAGACACACACACACACACACACACACACACACACACACACACACACACACACACACACACACACACACTCGCAGTCAAATATTGTCACTTTGGATTTTGTTCTTGTTTCTTTAAAACTGACCACCATAACAGAACGCATGAACATTCAGAAAATGATTGATAACTCTTTGGCAGCCCCAGAATGAGTCAGTTGGATTGTTAAAGCTGTCTTCATAACATCCAGTGAGATTTTCATCCCATGTAGATATACTTCAAACTATAAGTCGTGAAATAAAATGTCATTTTTATTGCATTTTCCGAAATATAATCGGTTTAATGATATCCAGGGAAGAAAATACTCAGTTTAAAGTATTTCACGGGAGCGTTGCAGATACAGGCTGATGCCAGTGACAGGCTCAAAGTGGTGTTGTTTCTCTTCTACAGCGTTTATAAGACAATGACTGACACAGGTTCACTTTTAATGCTCATTTGAGAAAAGTTTCACAGTAAAACAGCCACATTTTGAAAATGAATGCTGTACTTACAGAGATGTCTGTTTCACTTGGAAACCTCATCTTCTGAACAGTGAATAAAGTCTCATTTATATGACGTTTCAGGTGAAAACGCAGTGTTGTCGTGTAAAACGGGACCAAAGTCTGTCGCCTTCTGCAGCTTCAGGTCGATGGTTCTGACTTCCACTGACACTCTGTAGATTTTTAAACGTGTGTGTGTGTGTGTGTGTGTGTGTGTGTGTGTGTAGAAGCAAGCATCTACAGTTTCAGACCTCTGGTTAGGAGCCTCATGGGAACACTGAGCTGTAATGGACAGAAAACTAATGAAACCTCCATTCTCTGACAGCCCAGGGTTTAGTGTGTGTGTGTGTGTGTGTGTGTGTGTGTGTGTGTGTGTGTGTGTGTGTGTGTGTGTGTGTGTGTGTGTGTGTGTGTCTTAAATGACCTTGCTCCCCACCCCTTTTCATTGCTGGTGTGTTGAAGTGCATCCGGTGATGGAGCAGCAGGTTTCAAACTCCTCTGAAGAAAAGAGCCATCACCATGTGGAGCTTTAACCAGCGCTGAACACACACCTGCTGTCCACCTCTCTGCTGGCGGCAACACAAAAGTGTGTCGGTGTGTGCAGGACTTTTGTGATGCTGTGAACGGATTGTTGGTTCTTGAGCAGATTAAGTTTTTCGTGGTCGTTTTTGAAGTCTTAAGAGAATCCAGAAGTTGTTCTAAACATGACACTTCAGTGAAAGACGCGTTTCAGTCTTCGCACCACTCTCCCTTCAGTTTGAGTCGGACAAAAGTGTTTCTGTGATTTTTATGAAGGACTCTTTTATGAGCACTTGTTAAAGCGTCGGAGGGGAAAATTCATGGGTGAACGAACTGAACTCTGAATATCACCACGTGCAACAACATTTGAACTGGAATTACTTCTGTGTTGTGTCTCAGTGGCCAGTTCTTTAAACTGTGACAGATAATGAAGAAAGTGTTTTTAATGAATCACAAAGTGGTAAACTCCAGTTATTCTGCTGGTTCTGGGTCACGCTGCGCTCTGAAGTAGTCTGTTAACCGACTGCTCCGCTCTTCTGTTATCATTTCATTATCATCTTTCGTTCCAGCAATGATCTTGTGCGAAAAACATAAAAAAAAAAAAATCACCTTCTGGGACTTTAGGGGCTCCGAAGTTTTTAACATTCCACCATTCCGGTAAACAGGAGCTTCAGGTGAAGCACAACCTGTGGAGCAGACAGAAGAAGGAATATTCGGTAACACTTTACTTGAAGCCCCTCTTTATAACACATTATAAGTAGTTATAAACACTAATACATGATCACAATGCTTTATAACTCACTATACAGCAGTATACAGCATAGGATTAAGGTTAGGGTTAGGGTTAGGGTTAGGGTTAGGTCCTGGCATTGTGATCATCTATGAATGTTTATAACTATAGCTACACATGTTATAATGGCATTATAATGCTTCATGAATGTACTTATAATGTGTTATGCAGGGGGGCTTCAAGTAAAGTGTTACCGAATATTCTTCTGAATATTCCTTCGGAGGAATATTCAGAAGTTCCGTGTAGAAAGACACTGCGCCACACTGCCTCCTACTGGACACAAAGGGAACTGCACTGAAAGTGAAACGTTCAGAAAATGTGTCTCGTGAACGAAGATCATAAAAACCTTGGACTCGAAGATTCCATAAAACAAAAACAAACAAACAAATAGAATAAACAAATACAACAAATACAAAAAACGTAAACTGTGACCGTGTGTGTGTGTGTGTGTGTGTGTGTGTGTGTGTGTGTGTGTGTATAACTGCTCACTTGGGTCTTATAGACTGGGAAGGACTGATTCTAATAAAAAAAAAACTCTCCATCTGCTCTGTTCACCATTTCAAGCCACCCCTGCTTAACTGGTCACATTGGTAGAGATTAAAAAAAAAAAAAAAGCTGCTGAGAAGATCCAAAGGACCAATTTCATTTCAAAACTCAATCCGTCAGTGCGCGGGATTTGCATAGCTAATTAGACGCCGTCTTTTTCTCTCCCCTCGTCTCCTCCTTCTCCTCCTCCTCTGCTGAGCTTGGCTTTGTACTGACAGCAAAGGGAGGCTGAACCCCACGCAAAGACCTCTGAACTCAGCTTATCTGGCTCAATGAAACACCATGTTTCTAATGTAAACTGTTTTGCAGCTCATCGTCAAACACAGGCGTCGGCTCAGGCTGCCGCTCCGAGTTTGGAGACCTTGTTGCTGGCCTACTTTCACAGCGGAGGGACGCGGTCCGTGCTCCGTGTTCTCCGATAGCTCGCTGAATGGCGCAGGGATTAGTGCTGTACAGTAGATTAGGCTATTTTGCCCTCCATCTAGCAACAATAGGTAATTGGGACACATCAGAAATGGGCTTTACAGACTCTCAGATGTATAGTTTTCCCCGTCTGGGATTACATTTGGGGTTTCTCGAACACGCACTGGCCATTTTTCATCAGCCTCTCCAGCTATTTCCCCCTTTTTTCCAGCCCGCCTTTGTCTTTCTGTCTCAATCACTCATCCTGTTTCCTCGGGCTCCTCCTCTCTCGTATCTCGGAGCCTGTAAGCACAGAGCACAGTCCCTGCTGGTGGGTTAAGGCCCGCTTTACATGATGACACTTCAAGCGAAAATGGAGTGGGAGTCTTGACGTTGTGGATGCTTAAATCGTTGTTGCTGTCCATCTGCCTGTACATGTGCAGAAGCAGCAGTTCAGCTGCTATATGGAGCGTTTTCAAAGCTGTTTTTCCCAAAAGTTGCATTTTCAGTGGCTCTGATCAGCTTCATCAAGGTGCGGGATCCACAAAATGCGTGAGAAATAATAGATGAAGGTTGAGAACAGCCGTAAGGATACATGTGGATCGCAGGCAACCCCGTGTAACGGCGAGAAATCAAACGAGCGCCACCCCAAATGTGGCATTTATATCTGCAAACACTTTACACCTAATTACCCCTAAGTGCTCTTTGAAAGGGATGTGAGGCAAGGGGCTCATCATCATAATAGAAATACTAACAGTCTGATGCATATGTAAATGATCGGGACTCTTTGGATTGAATGAAAATGGATAATGAGGGTTCAGGAGTTCAGCTGGGGCATTTAGAAAATCCAGCTCCAACAATAGCTATCCGCTTTTAATAATGGATTCTTGCCTGATGTTGTTTTAATGATTCCAGGATAAATATTTGCTTCAATCTGTTTGAAATGCTAGCAGAAACATTTATCCATAATCCTGATCACCCACAAATCATATAAATAAATGACACAACATTTAGACCCTGTTTACACGACAATGTTTCAAGTGAAAACACATTGTTTCTGTGTTGTTGTTACAGAAAGGTTGCACGTTTGCACGGCAACGTTTAAAAAACATTACGGAAGACACGCTGATAGCAGTGTAGTGAGCATGCCAGGTCACCAGTTGGCGCTGTTTTTGTTTGTTTGCATGGAGACGGAGTCAGGATGTTTTCAAAAAGTTACGTTTTCAGCGCCTCCAATCACAGTTGTGTAAATGAACCCTCAAAGCCCAATGAAAATGTGTTTTTAATTGGCGTAACCGCTGCTTTAACGTCTCCATGAGCGGCACACTTCCCCGTCTCACGCTCACGGTCGGTGTCACCCACCCCCCCTCGGCGTTCGAACCCCCCTCCCAAGCCCCCGTGTCGCTGAGAGACTTTACACTGTGTGTTTTCTTAATCATCTGCAAATTATCTCCTCGGGTCCTCGGGGCCCCCCCGGGGGGGAGTCCGGCGGAGTCGGACGCGGCTCGATCGACGCGGCCGGACGACCCGGCCTCGCCGTCCTCGTTTGTTTTCACTGCGGCGGAGGAAAACATGCCCCGTTTGTGTTTGTGGACGTGTTGAAGGCCCACGGCGTTCGGGTCGCAAACCCTCCTTTAAGTCCAAGTTCACCACTGGTGCGCGCCTGTCGGACCGCGCGCGCTTGTACGCTGCAGCTGGCCGCACGCTGCCCGTCCCCCGGTTCAAACCCGCCTCTCTCACACCGAGGGAGATCAGCTGGAATAAATCACAGGTGCTTTTAATCAGAGTGAAGCAGCACAGGCCAAGCCTATAAATAATGGCCGAAACTTAGTTGGGCTGCCCCCTCTCGCCCCTCTCTCCTCCATCTGTCTCTATTCTTTTGCCTGCTCGCTCTCTTTTAACAAGCCCTTTATCTTCCCCGCTTTCCCACTATCACTCTGCCTCGTCCCCCCTTTTCCTCACTATCTCACTTTCTCTCACTCTCTCACTATCTCTCGGCGTCCTTGACTGCCGGCTCCTCCAGTAAACAAGCCGGGAATCACATTTTGGCATTCCTGAAACAACTGTGGATTTGATTTTACAACCCAATTAAACTTAAGCTGTAAATCATCGGGCCCGAAGAACATTTCTTTATTCTTTTCTTTCCCCGCCCCCCTCCATTTTTTCCCTGTTTTCTCACTGGGCACCGCTGACAAAATTTAGGACTCCCTTGAGCCGATATGGGAAGAGGTCGGCTTTAACAGGGAAGAGGCAGCGACGAGGAGACTGTGGAGTGTTTACAGAGCAGAGACGCCGCGGTGGGTGTCCTATCTCGGCGTGGAATGTCAGCCACTCACTGGACACACTGCGAATTCTCTTTTCCCCTATTTAAATGTGTGTATTTCTGGGCCGGCGGTGATGTAGCGCTAAGTGCCTCATCCCCAAGTTTTAGGGCCATTGAGAGTGTTTGACCTTGAATACAGTTCACATCTGCCATTTTTGCTCAAACTTTCAAGCAAAAAGTCAGTTTTTCATGGTGGATTTGTTCAATGTTTGCCAGGCATTGTCTCATTGTCGGTTGGTCACCCTTTAACCAACCCTTTCTTTAGAATTCCTTAGAAGTCCCAGATAAAGAATCAGTGGATCCCCGAGTGATCCTGGGTTTTCACTGCTTCTGTCCTTTCAGTGGGAATGAACGCCGTTTTTGAAATGTTGTCATGTAAACGCAGAACTTTTCTGGAAAAAACAACGCAAAATGATTGAAATATTGTTTCATGAATGGGGTCCAAATCTTCAAGAAACCCAGCTCTAACTAGACCCTCACCCAACCCAAACCTAACCCTAATTTGACTCTAACCTAACCCTCGTCTAACCCTGACTTAACCCTAACCTAACCCCTAGTTTAAGCCTAACCCTAGCTTAACCCAGGTTTAACCCTAGCTTAGCCCTAACTTAACCTTAGAAATCACATTTCAGCCTCAAAAATCAATGATTTCCCTAATTACATGAATTAGAGTTTCATCCCTAAAAGAATACGACTGAACCCCATGATGTAAGAAACTACAACAGCAACACACACACACACACACACACACACACACACACACACACACACACACACACACACACACACACACACACACAGACTAGATATACACCAAAGCTGTCAGTAAAACTGAGGCGTTTGATTCATCAGGAAAGAAATCAATAGAGGAATATTCTCCACTCTACTAGTGTCCCATTAATCTGCCGCTAGATTAAAATGTCAGCCGGAGTAGCGAATGGGAGTCGCCGCGGAGCTGTTTCTCATGCAGCGCCGCGGCCCAGACGGTAATTGCATGCGCTAATCAATCAAAGGGATGTGCCCGCTTGTCATTTTTCATTCCAAAGACAACAGGCTACGACGGGCCGTCAGCCGTACAGGAGGAACGTCCGTTAATGACTTATCAATAACTGGCCGGAGCCGCGATGATGTGCGGTGATTCCCATTGAAGGTGATGTGGGAGGAATTACCCAGGAATACATTTCTGAGCACGTCTGAATACAAACTGAAATGGTGTAGTCATGTGTCAGAAATCTCAGTTTGTCATGCAGAGCGATTAAAGCACCGTGCACGAAGCGTTCAGAAAACCATCTGGACTGCAGAAACCTCCTCGACTTAAACGTGCACTCACGGCGTTTGTCACCTCGACTGATTCTGAGGCATTGAACACATCAGGCGGCTCTCTCAGTGGCTGCTTCAGGCTCAACTTTTGTGAGAGTTTGGGTGTCTGTTTACGCAGCGACGGAGCACAAAGCCACTGAAAAAGCTACTTTTTCATAAAAGCTCCCAAAGTGGAACTTTTTGGAACAATCTGATTCTGTCTCGCTAGAAATGGAAGAAATGCAACTTTTCAAAAATGCTCCAACTCCATGTGAATGAAACTTTTCTGTAGTGGTGCATGTATGCAACTCAGCCATAGTGAATAGTAAAATAGCAAAAAATGACGTGTTACTACTTTAAACATCGTCGCTTTACTTTCACACTCGCAAACCGTGACGGTCTAGCTGAGCCGATTCTCCAGTCGCTGGTATGCAAACAGCATCTTTCAGCGTGTGTTTGATCCCGCTCGCTGATAAATGTGGCCAGCCCCTCCCTCCAACTGGACGTCAAACTTAATTTGACGGCGGCGGACGCGGCGGACGGGTGAAGTTCCAGATTACTGCCGCCGCCTCACAAAGGCGCCGCCGCCGTTATGCGGCGGAGGTGTCGCTCCGCTCGGAGGGTCGCGGCTCCATTATTAACTCGCTGGAGCTCCTGCTGTAAAGTCGGATTCATTACAGATGAGACAAATCGGACTCCGGGTGCCAAACAACTGCAGCGGCAGTTTGACAAATTCAGGACGCCGGAGGAATTTCTGCTTCAGTTTGAGCAGGACGGAAGAGAGGAAAATTGGAAATGGCAAATGCTGAAATAACGAACACAATGCATCACGGTTCTCTGCTAGAAATGACCTCTTGCTCTGAATGCCGTGTCTCATTTGTCGGTGTTGCAGGGTGGGAGAGGAATCCCCCTGCCAAGGTCGGCCCCACATGGCGGCCGTGGCGCTCCGCTCAGGCCGCCGTCTGTCCGGCCGGACGGCGCTTCTCAGGCCACACTCTGGGTAAGAGGGAGTGGAGTGGATAAAACAGCCCGGGTCAGAAGGCAAGAGGCGCCAGAGACGCCTGTGATTACACAGGTATCTCAACAATGCGCCGCTTTGTCTCCGGCGAAGGAGGCCGATATGAGCGTCAAGTCAAAACCAGGTCATTTAGCTGTTTTTTCCTTATGAACGTCCATCAAAGTGTAGCGATCCTCTAAAGCTGTCGGCCGCCAATATTTGTGATAAAGCGGTCAACGCGTATTCTGTATGCTCTGCAAATCCGCGGCCGTCAAACATCCGTACGGCACTCCATTTATCACCTGCTCGATGTGTTTTTTCAGCTGCGGCTCCGGAATATTTCCACAAAGTAAACTTTGGGCGGTGAGGAATCCCACCTGTGAGAGCGAGAGCGAGAGTGAGACCGCCAGCAGCAGCTCCAGCGGGCGATTACCTCCCCCGCAGCTGGACGGACAGCCAGGTTTCAGATTTATCACCAACATTTCTAAAGATTGCATCATTGTTGTGTCCCGATTACAACGCTCAATGTTGTATTGAACTGATCTCCGCTGCCGTGCGTTCCTCTGTTGCTCCCTTTTGATGAATAACTGAGTGAAACCACTGAAGTGGAGAGGTCAGATGTGGATGGAGTGAAGGCAAGAAGCAGACCGAGACGAACAGATTAACGCGTATCATCACCAGCAGTACTGGTTTCTAACGTCCAGTCCATCCCAGTCTCTGACAGGTGATCAGTCCATCACAGAACAAACACACTCGCATTCACGCCAAAAGAGTTGAAAATTAACCTGAAACGCATGTTTGTATAGTGACAGAGGGGAATGAAGTGCCTGGAACAAACCCACACCCTCACGGGAAAACATGCAAACTCTATACGTCAGTTAGAAAATACTGTGAGTCTTAATTTCTTTAAAGAAAGTACAAATCAAATTTAAAAATAGCAAAGTGAAACGAGGCCCTGTCAAATGAAAATGTGCTGTAGTTCGCATGCCAGGCCACTAGTTGGCACTATTGGTTGTTTCTGAAATAAAACCACAAACAGGAGAAGTTGAAAAATATCCAGAGAATGAACTGTTAGCATGTCAGTAAGCACACACGTCAAGCCTCACGTCAAACAGCATTAGCTGTGTGTTTTCACTATCAGCTCCTGCACTGTGTATTTTATGTGTCTTTTAATTACTTTTGTGACGTCTGTCACCACAGTGAAACTCATAGATGGGTGCCAAGTCGGGGTGTTAAATTTTAATGATCTAATCACAAAAATTCCAGTGTTTGGGAAGACAGAGCAGAAGTTGTCTCAGAATGTGTGCATGACTGGTCATTTTGGAAAAAACCCTGAAAATCTGAAGCATACACAAGAAAGAGGATGAAAAGCGATCAATAAAATGTGGAAAGACTTGGTTCAGTCCAGAGGTACCTGCCTGGTGGCGTTGTCTCCACGCTGTGGCTCGTTAATGGGCGGACCGGTGATCATAACGGGCCGTGAGTCCGAGCTTTGAGCCTTTGGTGGCACTAAAACCTCCTGTGATATCCATGAGAAACGAATTCACCGGGGAGGCTGTGTTTCAGGAAACGGGTTGGGGGTGGCTGTGGAAAAAAAAGAAGAAAGAGAAAGGAGAGCGAGCTGTGGACTCGGAGGGGCTGCATGGCGAAAGAGAGGGCGCAAAGCGGAGTCCCAGAGCTCATCAAACACACACGGCTTCCACTGCTTCAGGTTCCTTCAAAACTCTCTGATTTTTCAAAGGTTGTGGGATCGACCTGATCTGATGTTTCTACTTACTAACAGATCAGGCAGAAAAACTCAAGATGTAAAGATTCACGTCCCGAAGATTCAAAATGTGAAGACAAAGATTCAACACATAAAGATTCGATTCCTGAAGAGTCAAAACATGAAGATTTAAGATTCAAGACGTGAAAATTCAGAACAGCTTCCAATTGTTTTCTGATTTAGGTGAGTCAGTGAACCTCAATGCTGTCGGGTTAAAGGATCAGGTTAAGATCAACAGTTGTTCTTAAAGCAGCAGTCAGTCGTCTCGGTTCATGTTGTTAAAAAATCCCCAGTCCTGCATTAACCGTGTTTAAATCCACTCCCCTTCCCGCTTTAATCCTGGCTTGGTTTACGCCTCTGGAGATTTAGGAGAACGAGTTCTCTGTTAGCATAACTGGGGATTAAAGTGAGTGAAGCTGGTAAACTCAGGGGATTACAAAGTTTACCTCCTTACAGACGTCAGGATCACCAGCGCCGGACTCTGAGAGGTTTTATGAAACAATTACCTCTGGGAACACGTTTCTTCTTTCGCTACTTTGTTCAAATTCAGATTTGATTGTTTTTGTGAAAATGTGGCTTTAATTAGGTTTTGAAACAGGATTTCTGTGATCATGTGGCAGTAAAGAGCAAAGATTAAAAAAAAAAAAACTGAATGACAGATATGCATAAGAGTCGCTTTAAAATAACTTTAGCAAACAGGAAAAAATCTTAACACAAATGACTCCAAAACTCCTGATCCAAAATCAGGAATTTTGTATGTTTTGTATGTAAAGCAAACTCATTCTTCCCAAAATAATCTTTACTCATCCCTTAACTTTATTGGAAAACACTTCACATGTAAATTTACAGATTGTGACACATAAATAAGTATAATTGAGATAAATTGGCATCGTTGAAGTTATGAAAGTCGTTCATTTTTACGTCTAAAGCTCAACTTCCTCCCTGTTTTTCATTAAATTCTCCGCCGATCAGATGGCTCCGTGCTGAAGTTTGCATTTTTCAGCCGCAATTCCGCGGAGAGCGGATGTTATTGCACAGTTTTTGCGTCACTGAGGGACGGTTTCCTTCTAACTGTCATTGACGGCGTTGGCTAGCAGATGTCGAGAGACGGGACTGGAGCCATTAGGAGCATTCAGAGCTCCTTCGGTTGTTTTGCCGCGCAGTAAAACCAATCGGGAGCGACGTAAAAAAAACTGGCGCCGTGCCCGCTCCCCCGGGCGTGACGCTCCCTGACCACAAAGCCCCACTTTTAGCACCTCAGGCCGGCGATCGCACCCTCAACACGCCCGACCGGCCCCCGTTCCTCCCGGATCTCCTCGTCGTTCCCTCCTTCTTCTCGTCTCCTCTGGAAATCCAACAAAACGATGATTAATGTCTTGCCTCTAATTAATATACAGCTGTAGATTGGAAAAGAACAGAGTCGTCCTTCCGGAGGGATTTGCAGACTGGGTGGTGTGTGTGTGTGAGTGTGAGTGTGTGTGTGTGTGGATGCCGAGCAGAGCTTCTGGTTTGAGCGCTGTGAGACAGACAGGTGGTGCTGATGGGGCTACGTGATTCACTTTGCTCCTGATTTGCATACATATGACAACCATCTGTGCTAATAGGCCGGTGCGACGTCTCTATTAGGCTCGGCGCCACACCGCCTCGCCGGAGGACCTCAGCGTCGCACCAGCACCGCCCGGGCGTCCGACGGCTTCGCGCCGATGCCGCTGGGAGAACGGACGGAGGCGAGGACGGCGGGATACAGCTGCACAGGAAGCCAGATGTTTGTGACACTCGAGGAGTATTTTTAGTGTTTGTTTACAGCGACTTGCAGCGTCTTCCGGGGGAAAGTTCCCAAAGTACAGATACTTTCAAAATTCATGCATTTGTTGGATAAAAGTCTCAGAAACCAGCAGAGTGTGGTGATGAAGAAGATCTTTACACTCAGAAATTGTAAATAATGATATGAAGAAATACCTGAAACGCCCTGGAAAGACCTTCATGTTATACGACAGCCAAATTAAAAATCTGCAAACAAGGTGAATAAATAAACGTAACGATTCACCTCAGGTCCAGGAACAACGGTCCGACTTTATCCGCCAGACAGCGAAAATATGACCCACTGAAGAAGATTAGTAGAGGAAAGGAAATAGTGCCAACGTCAGCACTCTGTGAGCCATTTCTCTTGCATTTTCCTTCCAGCTCGTGTTGAGGAAACAACTCCGAACTGTATGTCTTGGAAATACATAAAAGTGGCGGGACTTGTTGAGTTGCGGCGGCGCCGGCACAGCTCCGCGGCGAGTTCAGCCTTCCTCCTCTTAAGAAACGTACGAACGGTGAAAATGAGAGTGGTGCTGATGAAATGATGGCCGTTGAGCATGAATACCATGCAGATACGTAAATGTCAATGCCTGATCTTTTCCAGGCAGGACAGTACGGAGAGGTTGATCTCAGCTAAAGGTCAAGTGAATCGGCTTCCTGTGCTCCAAACCAGCAGCTTCATGACATCTTGATATTTTCATTATCCTCACAGACAGCGGAGCAAAAAAGTCATTAAACCATTTCAGGCCCTGTTTACCTTCTTTTTTCTGTGTGTATTTTTGTTTCAGATAAGTTTCATGTTCACACGGAAACTTTCTGAAAACGATTTCATGTCGGGCCACTAGTGGGAGCTGTTGGTAGTTTTAGTTGTTGTTGATCTATTGAACATGTGCAGAAGACAGAGGCCAACATGGAGACAGAGCAGTGGCATTTCCTTAAAGTTGAGTTTTCACCCGTTTCCATGGAGATGGAGTGTCCAAAAGGAAGAAGAGGAGGAAGAAGAGGACGAGGAGGAAGATCAAGAGGAGGAGGAGGACCTCAGTGCTTCATTGTACTCAAAGTTTCCTCCTTTCTTTAACAAGCTGTCATCAGAAGCCAAGAAACACTCAGAGAAACGAGAAATTAAAAAATAACCTCAACAACTTGCCCTCCTCAGCCTCTTTTCTCCTCCTTTCATTTTATCTCCTCTCTTCCTCCTTTTCCTCCTCCTCTCCTCCTCTTCTTCCTCCCCTCTGACCATTTCGCTCTTTCTCTTTTTCATCGCTGAAAGCTTGCGTAGGTGTGATGAGCTCAAACACAATGGAGCCATCATCTTCCTCACACTTTTCTCCTCCTTCGCTGCTCACCTTGGACTCTTTCATTTCTCCTCCCGACCTTCCTCCTCCTCCTCCTCCTCCTCCTCCTCCTCCTCCTCTTTCTCTTCCTCCTTGTGTTCCTGCTGACAGCTTATGCAGGTGTGATTGTCTGAAGCCTCACAAACGTCTTCTTGATAGCGTTCCTGTTTTACACCTTCCCTGTGTTTTTCTCCTCTCCTGCTCACTCTGAGGTGTCCTTCCTCCTCCTCCTCCTCCTCCTCCTCCTCCTCCTCTTCCTCCTCCGGTTGATAAGTGACAGCTTGCTGGAGTGGGATGAGCTCTGTCTGCAGCTGCTCCATTGGCCCCTCAATCAGCGGCGTGGCCCAGACAGCAGACTCCCCAGGCGGTAATGACCAGCGAGCAGATGATGATAATAGCAGCCAGACTAAAGACGTCTCATAGCTCATCCTCTTCCACCTTCACGACATCCGACGGAGCACCTCTTGGTCTCCTGAACCAGCTCACAGCAGATTTTATGTTTCCATGTCAGAAAAGTTTTGTGTTCCTGAAAACGATGTAGTTATCATGCCAGGCCACTAGTTGGGGCTGTTGTCTGTTTCTGTAATGCAGGTGGATCCGAAAATCATGAACAAACTCCATTCCGGCGAGGAGAGATTTAATTGCAGCCGTCCCGCCCGCAGCGGCGAGCGCCCCGGGCCTCCACTTGGCCCTAATCCGGTTGCATAATGTTTTCTTGACGTTGTGCCTGGCTGAAAATCAATTAGCAAGAACTGCAATCGCGGAGTGCAGGAAGAGTCCTGGAGCCCGTCCAAGCCTCTTAATGTGTTCCTCAACAGACAGGAATTACACTCTGCCTCTCAGCCGCTGCATTGTGGTTTGTTTTTCCTCCGAACAGACACAGGTTTCAGGGAATACAACCACTTTTCAGGCTCTCCCACCCCGATGAACTCATCACGGCTCGTTTTCCCCATCCAGCTATTTTCTCCTGACATGTTCAATCCCTCAAACGCCTCACGCCGCATTCGCTACATCCTCTCTCCAATTCAATCTCCTGTTATTTTCTCCGTGTTTAGTGTCACCCAGGAGAGTCGAGGTTGAACCCGGGGAAAAAGAAAGAAGGGCGTTTGAAGAGGAAGACAGCTTAAATCCTTCCCACAGTTCAATCTGTTGTTGACTTACTGTAGAGTGAAGGGCGGACGGGATATAAATCATATCACCCGATGGATTAATGTGGATCGATCCAGATGAGAGCAACAGACCAGGACGTGCTCATCGACGTAGATTTACTCATCGCGGTGCTTCTGCTGGGAAAAGCTCGCATTTCCTCCTAATGGAAATATGATAAATGAGTGCATGCTGTATGCAAATAAGGAATTAAACAAGCAAAGCCTGGTAATGCGCTGCGATACAGAACGCCATCATACTTAACAGGATAGGAACACAAACACGTTCGGCCATTGGCGGCGATGAGCCGAATGACCTCTCCCACGCCGAGATGCTTCTCTTGGAAGAGACACTTTCAGGAGGATGGAGCCGTTAATAAAGACGAGCGCCGGCGTGTCGTTAGAGTCCCAGCGCCGCGGCCAGCCCGGCAGGGCGAAGGCGGCCATGTTTCAGCCGAACGGCAGAGCGAACAACCGCAGTGACGCCTGCAGGGTCCAGCCGGCAAGCGCCGTTTATTCAGGCGCTGCTCAGACGGTGATCTTTCGAGTGATCCGCGCAGCATTGCTGTGTTTTCGGTTTAGAGGAGTTTTGCGTTTACACAGAAACAGTGTAATTTTCACGCCGGGCCACTAGTGGCCGCTGTTGGCTGTTTTTTGGGGGGGTTTTTTTGTAACAAAAACAAAGCATTTACACTTTCAAGGGGAAACAGAAAACTTTCGTTGCATTTTGGGTTCCGTTTACATAGAAATGTTGCTTGGAGTGGCAGAAAATGCAACTTTTTGAAACTATTCCAACTGTGTCTCCATGGAAAAAGGCGAAAACACCAGATCAACACTTTCAATCTGGACATAGATAAATGTTTTGATACACCAGACAGACTTACAGATGGTTTTTATTTTCACAAATGTTTCCAAATATATTCCCAGCTATCAGACTGTTACTATGTTAACAGGCTAAAGTATCTTTACATGTTTGGTCACTGTATTCATTAAAGACATTTCTGTTATCCAGGAACATGAGAACAAAGAAAAAAAACACACTTTTTGTTATATTTACTTATTGGGATAGGAGTGAGCTTCAGTGTTTGTGTGATCCCATCGCTCTCCTGCGGTGTTGTGTATTCTGGAAAGCCCCCGCTCACCCTGTGTTTAGATTAATTAGCGGCTCATCTGCTGACGTCCTTTCCAAGGAATCACTTTATAACTGCAGCCCGTGTCTGTTTACCCAAGGAGACTGAAACAAAATGACCTCTTCTTTTAGTTTTTTTTTTACGCAGTAATAGAGCAATTAAGCGTGATTGATTGAGCGGGGAGAGCGAGAGGAGGGGAGCGCGCCCGGGGACGCTGAGGGAATCCATACAGTAGCTTTAAATTAGCGAGAGAGAGTGAAACAGCCAGACATCGGACTGCGGTGAGGCTCGGAGGTGCAGTCAGATAAGAGAAATAAGACGTGTGTTTGACACTCCGTGTGTGTTTATGTGTGTGTGTGTGTGTGTTTAGCTGAAAGATGGAAGCCAGAAAGCTGTGTGAAGCAAGAGGAGCAGGGTTGGAAGAGGAATCCGGTGTAATTAGTCTCTGAGTGATAACACGGCGGCGTCCGGCTCCCGTCATCTTTTCCCAGGGAAAACTGCAAATCCTGCGAGCATTTTAGGGACGATACCGCCGCTGCATGCTCGCATGGTATCAGATCAAACGGCGGCAGGGACAATCGTGTTTCCTCCTTGCATGGAAAAGCATGAAAAAGATTTACAGTGCTATTTGCGTTATTTATTTATTTCCCTTTCCTTGGTATCTTCACCTGGATCGGGTCGACTCCCGTCAGATAACAAGTGTTTCATTACCATATATACAGCGATGAAATGGAAGAGAAGCATATCCATTTGCGGCGCCTTGTTTTCAATATATTTCTCATTATTTTAAGTCGCTGCTATTTCCCTCCTGTGTCAAAGGTCAAGCAGTAATAACAAATCCCCCCGACCTCGCTCGGATGTGCCACAGAGTTGGGAGTTTTATGAGAAACCAGCCCGCCGGTGGTAAAATGGAGTTTCCATCGAACACAGGATTATCTCTGCTGATCTGCACATTCGGCTCCCACTTGTTCTTTTCCAGCCAATTATTGATACACGAGGGTTTTAAATATGACACCTGTGTCACGGACCAACCCCCCACACACACACTTGGGTTCAGCCGTCGTTTATCCGCCGGCAGCTTCAGCTGCGTGACCGAGATTACCTCCGATCGTCAGCCCACCCAGGCAGAACAATATCTGAGCGTCAGCTGAGCCGGAGCCGCTCTCACATGGCAGAGACAGGCAAAAGGATTGTCTGCTTTTTCAGATTTAAATAAGAGAAAAGATTTGTGCCTTGTCCTTTGGAAGCTGTGAAAACACAACGCCGGTTTTAATAAGCCCCGCCGCTGCTGACGAAGCTCCTCCGTAATGAACACACTCTGAACACGCAGCAACGCCTCAGCGTCTCTTAAAGGGGCGATAAAAGAGCAATAAACTCGACGGGCAGTTGGCACAATGTGCGTGTCAACAACTTTTCTGTAACTGAATTAAATATGAGCCGAGCGGCTAAGTTATTCATGAGCTGGGTGAAATAGCCGGCGTGCGGCGGCTCACGTGACGAGCGGAGCTCAGCAGGCGAGCGACGGCGTTCGAGCTTCGTCAGTGCCGTCAATACAGCGCCGTCTTTACTGGACGGAGTATCATGTAAAACCTGGGCTGCCGGACCGCGCTGTGCAGGACGACAGGAGGCTCTCGATGGGGGCAGGCGAGCCAGCTTCAGCTACCTGAGAAAATAAATCTCTGTTGTGCCTTCCCCACCTGGCAGCAGGTGTTAACGGCTCAGGTGAGGTCAGCCGTGATGTGCAAACCAAGGAATCTGAAGCTCTGACCCTCTCTACTTCCTCTCCGTTGATGCAGAGCGCAGGGTGCTCCGAGCGTTTGGTCCTCCTGAAATCCACAATCAGTTCCTTGGTTTTGCTGGAGTTCAGGTCCAGATTGTTATTGTGGCACCACCGTACCAGAAGCTGGATCTCCTCTCTGGAGGATGTCCCCTCACTGTCTGCGATGAGTCCTACGACGGTGGTGTTGGCGGAGTGGATGGAGATGCAGTCACGGGTGAAGAGGGAGTAAAGGAGGGGGCTGAGGACACATCCCTGTGGTGTCCCCGTGTTCAGGATGAGGGTGGAGGATGTATGGCCCCCCATCCTGACATGGGATGTCGCTTAGAAAGTCCCTTATCCATGCACACAGTGAGCTGCCCAGGCCCAGGTTGCTCAGTTTATTGACCAGTTTTTGGGGAACAACAGACCCCAACAGTTTTTGGGGTCGAGCTGAAACCCACGAACAGCATCCTTACATACGAGTTCCTCTGGTCCAGGGGAGTCGGGGCTGTGTGGAGAGTTGTGACCACAGCGTCTTCTGTTGACCGGTTTGCCTGATCAGCAGACTGGTGTTGGTCCAGGTCAGCAGGGACGGCGGATCTGATGTGAGAAATGATGAGTTTCTCAAAACACCCTGAGATGATGGGTGTGAGAGCGACTGGGCGAAAGTCGTTCAGGCAGCGGACTGTGTTCTCCTGTGCTATTGGGACGATGGTGGCTGTTTTCAGGCAGGTGGGAATTTGGACTGTTGGAGCGAGAGGTTGAAGATGGCGGTAAAAACCTCCGCTAGCTGAGGACTGGAGCCACAAGATATGGTTCAAATTCACTAACGTTTCACTAATGATTGTTGAGGTTTTCATATGGTTTTGCTTAAACTGTATCTCATCTTGAATTTATGAAGTGTTTTGAGTTCAGTTTAGAACTGAGTACATTTTTGTAAATTTTTGCTAATTTATTTTTTATTAATTTATTTCTTTATCTATTTATTTTCAACCGTTTTAAGCTTTTTGCCATCTTAAAGGGTTTTTACATTTTGAAATATATTTTTTTAATCATTTTTAATTCATGTCATTACATTTTTTTGGAGTTTTTTTGTGTGTTATTTAGTCATTTTAGTTTCTGTCCCCAAAGTCTTCACCTATTTCTCCTCTTATCTCTTTCTCTTATTTCTGGTATATTTCCTCATTCTAGCTTTTTTAAAGTTTTTTTTTTTTTTTTTCAGTTTAAGTTTGGTATGAAAAAACAAATTAGAATAAGATAAAATATTCCAGGGAGCCCCACACCTGCCTACTTGTTTTTTTTTTCATCCTCCCAACACACTCTGACACATCAAAAATGGAAATATAGCCTGGTGCCAGCAGAGGAGGAGTGTGGGAGGAGGGTTTCGCTGTGGTCGGTTCCTGACTTATCTCGCAGTGTGAACCTTCCCAGTCCTCCTCTTGAACCCGATCCATTGACCAGGAGGCGCTGAGTCCTCCGGCACCTCGCCACGGGAGTCCCCGTCCTCCTGGAAGTCCAGCTGCAGCGGCTAATTAAAAGTTGCTTCTGCGATAAGCGTCCAGCAAACTTTTAAAATTCATTTTGTCTATCTGTTCTGCAGAAAATGAGGAGAAACTGACGCCTGGTGTAATCCCTCCCAGCTCTGCTTTCCAGACGCAGACGTGTGACCTTCACATTTCTTTGTTATCGAGACGGCTGTCGGCCAACAGGAGTGGATGTTGATGGAAAAACTCTTGAAAGAAAAGGGCCTGATGTCCGTTTATGTCGCACAAGCTGAGTGTGGTTTGGATTTGGGACTTTATTACCACACAACTCTGAACTGTGACCAAAAAGCACACATGATAATGATGTACAGGAGATGAGGAGGGGATCAGACCGGATACCTGATGCTGGTATCGGCATCGGTGCATCTCTAAATGAAAGCACCATATTGCATTTCCCCTGCGGGAAAACTCTGTGTGTAATTAGGAACATTTGTCATGGAGGTGGGAAAACAGCTCCTGATGGACGTTTTTCATGGCTGGTAGCAGATCTTTGGCGCTCTGCTCCCGGAGGCCGGCCAACGTCCGACTCCTGAGCTGCAGCCTTCATCTCTAATGATCTGGACGTGCACAAATCTCATTTGTTTGGTTAAATGAGTGCGACAGATTCTGAATCTTATCTGCAAATTCAATTTTGTGGAGGGACATATAGGCTGTAGATTAGAGCGGAATCGCTGATTTGAATTGGTTTATTTAAACGGCACGGTGGAGAGTTATTAGGATGTTGGGAGGGGCTGAGGTGTAACGGAGCATGCTCCAGATTCATGTTTCCAATTTTAGACAGTAGAAGCATGACATTGGCTCTTTCTTTGAATCGTAATCAGCAGCTCATCATTCGTCTTGTTTTCAGACGGTCCGATTATGACAAATGTCGGACATTATTCTTCCTCACATCTGAAAGATAGCGAATATAAAGCGGCGCTGCGTCACGTGCAGGACGAGGGAAAAGGTAAAAGATGAATCCATTTTTATTCATTAGGAGGAGAGCAGCGTGCAGGCGGACGTGCACACGCGCTCAGCCTCGGCGGCGATTCTTTAAACCTCGGTTTGGATGATGAACAGCAGCAAATTATCAAACATGCCTAAAAAGTATTTGTCTGGAGACGGCGAGCCGCTGGGGGAACGAAAACACACATGCTAGGAAGAGATTAGTCCTCAACCTGCCGCATCCAGTGCACGTGCTTCTCCCTCAGGCCTCCAAACATGTTTTCCATTTTAGTTCAAATCAAATTAGTCTGACAGTATTTATAGTCCCTTTCTGGACCCGCCCACTGGCTCACGTGATCCGTTTTGCCTTCGTCGGTGTAAACGGGCAAAAATGCGTTTTAACCTGAAACATTATCGTGTGAACGGCGCCCGAGTCACTCTTTTAGGGGATCACGAGCAAATGAAACAGGAAGTGAAGGAGTTTCTGTCAGAAAATCCTCTTATAAACAAGTCTAATGCACCTGAAGCCTCGTCTAAAGACACGATTTCAGTCACACTGTTTTCTTTACTGAATCACTTTAAAACTGTTGCAGCCTGTTGAGTCCAGTCTTTTCATGTTTTACTGGGTTTTAGCAGATCCTGCGCTTCACTCTGACCTTGACCAATCATAACATGAACCCCAAAATCAATTTTTAACCTTTAAAAAGTTGTAAAACATGGAGGGGCCCTGCATTTTAACTGTGTGCTCACATGTTCTTTTGGCTCACAGTGTGAAAAAATACAAGACCCCACACATGGACTTCACCGTCACGTCTTCCAGCGACTTCAGAACTCGGTTTTCCTCACGAGGAAAGACACCAGAAAAAAGACTGTTATCACACAGATTCCAACAGCCTGGTGGCAGTGATGCATTGCTGAATAAGAATCCATCATCTGAAGGTGTAAAGACACTGAAATGACCGCAGCAGTGATGAATACACATTCATGCACACTCTCTGGAAGCATCTGGATTTACATCCTTTCTCTCTTTCTTTTTCCCAATTCACAACTTGGAGGCAGCATGTATTTCTGAGTGCCGTTTCGGTGAGCATGCCGACCATTAAACATATATTTACAGCACAGCCGGCCGTCACAACCGCTCCTCGGTCCTATAAAACATCCGGGATTCCCGAGTCCATCTCCTCCGCCTGACATCCTCCCGTCCCAGCAACTGCGAGATAATGACTATTCCACCTGGCGCAAATCCTCTGAAAAGAAACAGAATCAAGTTGGGACTGTAACGTATAAATCAGGGCGATTCGTTCTGCCCGGGCCGATCCAGCCTCTACGTGCATTAAGCAATTTCATATGGATTTCTCCTGAATTGACGTTTCTGACTGGAGACGGTCAGGTGGAGGGGATTTGGGAAAACAAGGTGACGCAGAGTCTGTTTTCTGCCGAAAGCTGCAGCAAGCCTACGCCGCCGCGCCGCACATGGCGGCGTTTTCACAGAACAGGCCTGTTTAGTATTCTGAAGGAGCGGAATAAACACTTAACATGAGGAAGCACTTGATGCAAGCGGGACGATTCAAGTCAGACACCGGATGGGAAGGGGACATGAAAGAGGCCCTTCATGAGTCCGACCCGCCCCCAGGTCAAGTTTCAAAGTCACACACAGGCACACACACACACTTCCTCCGCTGTGTTTGCACTTCAGACGTACAAAACAAGCACGAAACACACTTCATTGTGTGACAATCATGCAATCAAGCAATCAGGACTTTATTGTCAAAAAACAACCAAGAAAATCTCAGGAGTTGAGTCTAATGGAATTCTTTCATGCACGTCGGCACGACAACAGATGCTGCATCTTAAAAACTTAACTCTTTTTTTAACTACTTAGACATTAGCAAGGCTGAAACCTCTATAAAAACGAGATGGAGAGTTAATTCTTCACTCTAAGGCTCAGCTTGTGTGACGTTTCAAGTGAAAATGCATCATTTTTGCGTTTTCGTTTCAGAAAGGTTTCTCCTGTAGACGTCAACATTTAGAAAATGACATTTGTTGACGTGGAAACTGCAGAAACGCTGTAAACGGTGCAGTTAGCATGCTGCGCCATGTCGATTACTGAGCGTTGGAATAACCGCGTTAACCATGTTCGCTCAGGTGTTCGTGCTTCTGGCTACATGTTTAGCATTAACTATTCTATGATGTTGTTCATATTCAGCTCACAGCTGTGTCTGGATCCGTCCACCCTCGCCTGTTCCATCATCATATATGAACCTGCTGATGTTCCCAGCAGGGGGTTTGCTGTGCGAAGCGTCTGCTGCACAGACAGAAGGACCGAAAGAGGAGAGCCTGACCTTCAGAGAGACTCTTTATTAAAGCAAACAAACGGATCGTGTGGGCTGTGATCTGATCAACAAGCTGACCAGAGCCTTCACTCCCTGCTCCTTCTCCAGCCCTGCTGCCTCACTCCACACTGATTTGAGGGGCTTTATGTTTGTCCATGAATAGATCGTTGATCATGTTTTCACGTCGCGGCTGAAACATGTAAATTCTGCAGCCGTGCGTCTTTTTTAAACGGCCGAAGCCGTTCTGCTGTAAATCTGGGCCTCGCTGCTCCGTCTCTGCTGCCGCGCCGCCATTTATCAGAAGAGCAGCGGGGGGGATGGGGGGGGGGAACTGCTCTGATCCCACCAACAAGTTCACTCTCACGAAGTGGACGCATGAGTCTCGTTATGCAAATGTTTTATAGAGAAAAGAAACTATTGATCATAGATCAGAGCCATGTGGCGCCGTACAGGAAGTCCAGAGGAGAGATGGGGGTGGTGGGGTGGTGGTGGTGGCGGGGGGGCTCGGGCAGGTTTAAATGAGAAAAGTGAAATGAATTATGCAAGTGTCTCCCACATTCACCTTCTCCTCATTATGTGGAGCCATCTGAGTGGTAATTAAATTCATGCACTGATAGGATTCCCTCGTTTTCTGCCACCATGCTTTTCTCATGCACTTTGTCATTCTGGCACTTTTCGAGGAGGGAGGGGGAGTCATGGCGGAGGGCCGCTTTCGCGCTCATGAAGAGTGAAACACATTTTATTTTCACTCTCTTTATGTACTTTGACACTCTTATGACTTAAAATCTCATTATGTTTCTGCTTTCATTTAACAATCAGAAGTATAATTATCAAACTGTTGAAAAGTTCTGAGAACTCCTTCTACTGGCTTTACTCAGGCGCTGGTTATAATTAGGATATAATTTGGTCGTTTTGTAATTATTACTGAATGTGATCTAATTTATTGTATTTGAACGGTCAGATAGCAGCTTCGCCGCGGCTGCCTGGACTCCCGTGCACGCTGACCCTCCGCTCGGCCTTGAGGCTATCACATGGTGCGTAAAACCAGTCGCCCTCCGCTGAGAATAAAGCGTTTTCCCTGTGAAAAACCAGGGGTTCACAGTCATTACGGAGCATGTCTGGCACAGACGTATCAAAGGTTAAACATACCGGAGATTTAAGCCAATTTATGCGGCAGAGACCCTGAGATGAAGCCTCTTTTTCTACAGATCTGAAAGCAGAGTGCAAGAAAAAACCAACTTGCTCATCTGTCCATACAAATGTGTGTGTACTCTCACTGAGAATGTTCATTTTCATTCGAAACGGGACCAGTTCTTGTGTTATGTCTGCTCACTAAAGAACACAAGTGGCTTCAGACGCACTGTATTTCTGCCACACGCTGTAAATAACGTGCACAACAGAGAAAATTCATGCCGCAATTTTGAAGACTCCATACATTTTATAAGCTGTTACATCTTATAAGCTGTAAATTCTTTGCTTGCACAACAATAATCCAGCATGGATTTTCTTCCATTATGGCCCACGTACCGCATTTTTGTGCAATTTATGTCCTACAAAATACTTCAGAACAGCCGTCTGCTATGCATTTTGTTTACTGCTATTGATCTAATGTGAACGATACCAGGCTGAGTACAAAGAACCGGACAAAAGGGCAAAGCTTGCAGTCTGAATGCTAAATGTCATCCAGTCCTGCAACAGTTTTTACATTAAAGTTAAAACAAGTAAAAAAACAAACACTGATTTGCTGCAGACCGACACTCACATGGAAAGACAATTTATTATGACCAGTTAACCTCAAACACGTGTTTGAAATCCATGCACAGGGAGAACATGCAAACTGCACAGAAAAGTTTGCCACTGGAGCCCCAGATATTCCCGCTGTGAGACGACAGTGCTAACCACTCCACCACGGTGCGGTTTCTTTGCCGGCCGTCTGTTGATCGGGGTTGTTTCAGCACTACTGACCGAGCTCGCGTGTGTTTTTCCCATCAACTCGCAGACATCCGTCCGTCTTGGGAAAGCCAGACACCACCGGGCAGCAGATCTGCATCTGATGGTTAAAGCGAAGCCTTAAACCCCGGCATTATTTCAGCAGGGAGGAAGAGACAGTCCACTTTGCAAATGAACTCCTTGAGGAGGCTGCGGTCTTGCAGGAGAGAACAGCGCAACGCAGGAAACCGCTCCCGTGAAGACGGGCGTGGGGATTTATGACGCGGAGGCAAGTGCGACCGAACAAGACCTATTCCCATCTGGGCTGGGAGCCGCTGCCGGGCGGAGATTTATGGCGAGGATGACACAGCTGATTACTCTTGGTTACCGAAGAGAATTGGACGCGGAGCAGCTTCGGGGATGTTTAGTGCGCTCGTGTTTACAAAAGGGCAAATGGATAAATGGTAACCAAGATTTGTTAATGTCTCCTTCAGATATGACCTTCACCAAATCTCCTTCATCTTCATCGGTCTGCAAACGACCGTGCGCCGGACCGATTTCAGAAGACCTGAATATAGAAACAGACTGCAGCGGCTGATAAACCCGTGTCGGACCGGAGGCTGAAACAGACGTTTCACTAGCTCACGGAAAATATTAGCTCAGTTCGAATTACACGGCCGATTGGCCTTTTTTTTACAATTGTGGTGGATGAATGAAATAAAATAATTAGAAAACAAAGAAAGGAAAGAGTAAATACAAACCACACCCAGACTGATGGTAAAAACACGCTGAGCGTTGAGCATGCTGTCTCTGGATGTGGAGAAATGCGGTGTCTTTGCCGTGACCCCATAAACCACATGAACTGTGGACTTCTCCTTATTCCTCCTGACAAATCTGTGGGCTCGGCGTTACGCTGTGGCCAAAACCTGGACTTTGAGAGTTCAGCCAAACCAAATAATTGACTGCACAATGGCTGAGCAGTTGTTATGACCCCTCTGACATGTCTGGGACGGGCTCCTGGATCGCGGTCCAGGATACAGCGAACCGGAGAGTGTCACCTACTCCAGGCGAGGCAATCCCGCCAAGGTCGTAAAAACAAATCAAAGAAATGCTTTTATTCTTCAGTAAATCAGCGTGAGGTCAAGTTCAAGTGGAAATAGCAAGAGGAAAGGATGAACGGAAAGCACAGCCGACGTTTGCGTGTTTTCTCTGAACTTCACATTTATTGCGAGTCTAAATCCGGCCTCGAGATTCGCCTGTTATTAAAATCCAATCCGCGTTTCTCAGCCTCGTCAAAAACTTGGGTGACAAATCTATTTTTTGTGAGTTTACGGTTTGGGGAAACCGTGTCTACATGTCAGGAAAGACAAAGGACAGACACACACATTGCTCGACATTAACTTGGAATAAATGTGGTTTTCTCACAAACCGCTCGCCCCTCCCAGGGCCTACTTTTAGACCTCTGGGAGGCATGGAGGCCATTCCACGGCTCTCAGTTCCTCTGGGCTGCTTTGGATGAGATTTTGGGGGAAAGCGGTTGCTCGGTGTGATTGATGAGCCATGGCCAATTAGAAGCTTATCCTCGGAGGCCCACAAAGACACCCCTGATCTCAGACACAAACATTGGCGGCCATGGGGCTTGGGAATACCTGTTGTCCGTGGAAAGAGGGAAGGCATCCGGCGAGCAGCTGGGGTGGACACTGGCTTTTCCCGGGAGGTTTCGGATGCTTCGCCGACTCAAAATACCTTTTTAAAACAAGCCGGGAAGCGTTATAAAACAACAAAGCTCTGAGCCAAAGGGGGGAAATTCCTGGGATGATGTCAGTATTCCAGCATGGCGGCGTCCCGGTGGGGGCGGGGCGGGGCGGCGCACGGCTCCTCCGCCTGACACCGCGCGCCTGACGAGCAACAGGGCGCCAGCCGGGGGCTTGTTAGACAAACTATGACAACAAAATGTTGCCCTTGGAAATCAATTAGACGGCCGCTCGGCATCTGTTTCTGCTTGGAGCTGTGCAGCGCCGTCTGCCCGGTGGTGTGTTTTGACCGAGGGCCTGACTCCGGCGCCGCTCAGATGGTCATCCCTGTGGGATTAGTGATGGCACTAAAACCACCGGGACAGTGCTTGTAAATCACAGCAGATGAACTGAAGCGCTGACAGGTCTAGGAGGCCCTCGGTCATTCCGCTCGGCCATTTATTGGCCCGTCCTGGTCGGGGAGTGCTTCGTTACAGACTCTTACTGTGTTCCCGACATGTAAAACTCAAATAAAAAATCATTTTGAGCGTTTCGGGAGATCCATGTGTGGGCAGCAGGCGAGGACTAACAAGGCCTTTCTTAACAATGTCTATTAATGACCCCTCAGCGCTGTGCTTACACAACCTGGGGCCGGCAGTACCCTCAATTGATTCAACATGTCACCTTTTCACCACAAAGTGCCAGAGAGCTGTGTTTCAAATGGGAAGCTGAGTAAATTCTGGGACCCTCCGGATGATTAAAAGGACCCTTTTCCCTCTTTGCACACACAAAACCAGACTGACAGAAATCCTGACACCAAGCAAGCCAATCAATCTTCCTGACAGCTGCTTCCCACTTCAGACTTACTCGTATTTGCTTTCTCTGCGGGTAAATTGTGCAATTCTGACAGTATTTTCAAAAGATTAAGTTTCACCAGAAGACACTGGCTTTATTTATTCAATGCCACCGTATTCACTCCCACCTTCACTTGATTGAACACACACAACTCTTGCATCCCATGTTTTGAATGTTTTGGACAATAAAATTTGCCTCAGAGACAAAGCGATTAAAGCTACTTTCCAGCAGATAAAGCAGAAATATCAAAGTAAAGCAAACCTGTCACTATGGAGAGCAAAACTCTCACCATTAACTCTAAACTCGCCTCATACAAAGCAGTATTTTCAGTGTTGTCTTCAGCAGTAACAGTCCTGTAACATGCGACCACTAGAGGCTTTTCTTTAACCCATTTATTTCGTCTGTATCACATCGTTATGTTAGTTAGAAGGACTGTGACTCAAAGGTCGGGTTTAGAGTCCCACTGTCCTCCGATCCTACTGAGGGTTCTGTTAAATTTAGTCAAACATAGATCACGGTCTGCTGCGAAGACCCCAGAAGGGACCATTCTAAAGACCATCATTACATTTATTACATCCATCCATCTTTTATACTGCTTCCTCAGTTCAGGGCCACGGGGCGGCGGGGACGGTCCCGGCGCTGAGTGACGGCAGGATGCAGGCCGGATTCATCCTCGGTCCGTCACATCACGAACACGGACAGAGAGAAAACCGCTCGCATTCACACACATGGGGAATCTCACAACTTAGCTTGGAAGAAACCTTCACACACCCAGGGAGAACATTCAAACTCAGGCGCCATCTCGAAACCACAACACTTCAGGTGAAAGCGCATCGTCTTTTTGTGTTTTCGTTTCAGAAAACAGCTGCGTTTACATTGCAATGCTTTGAAAACCCTGTCCGTTTACACGAAAACGACAGAAACGCTGAAAACGATGTAGTTTTCATGTTGGGACATAAATTGGCCACTGTTGTTTGTTTATATTATGAAACGACATGTGTGCAGAGAACAATACGCTATAAATAAATGCAACAAAAGTCATATTTTAAAGTGCTGAATCAAAAACACTGTATAAAGGGGGTCTTATTCTGAAATCAAACCACTGACCTTCACCTCCATTATTAATTAAAATATAAATATTGTGAATCTGCTGATGACCCTCACCTCCATCTTGGTACTACCAACCTGGTGAATCTATTAAAAAATATGAAAATCAGAAACTGTTGTTCTTTCATTTCAAATCATATGAATGCAATAACTCTCATCCTTAAAGTGAACGACCTTTACCTCTAAGGCAGGGTGACGGACATAAGGCCTGTGGGTGAATCTTTTTCAAATTTGGGCATTTCACTCTAATTTGCATTAGATGGTTCCGCTTCATTGGGTTTTATGTTGAGATTGCCATCATTTTATGTAGTATTTTTTTGGTTTTTGCTAAAATATACAATATACATTCATGACATAGACTGTGCACCACAGTAAAGAAATCTTTGAATTTAAAGGTTATATTTTTTTACCAGCCTCGCCCACTCAAGATGAAATCGGAACGCATGTGGCTCCTGAACTAAAACAACTTTAACACCCTTGATCTGGGGCATATTTTAACACCAGATACACAAACCAACCTGGACCGCTGTGAGAATGTAGTGTTTACTGTGGCGGCTTTATGGCTGTGGGAGCAGCAGGGTGAGTGGTGTGAATCCTGCGGAGGCTGACGTCCTCTGGCTGCCAATCAGGCTGCTTTTACGCTGATAAACTGTGTCATCGCCCTGACAATGCCGGCCCTCGCCCCCTTTGTTCCCCCGCTTCTCCCTGGAGAGGATGTTTACAGCCATTTCATTTTTGTCAAGATGGTGAAAGCAGTGCGATGAAAGGGACTCATACCGAGACCACCACCAGAGGTGGGATGACTGTCAAAGCCCCCCTTCGAGTCGAGCCCCCTCACTCCATTGTTTTTGAGCCATTTCACTCCACTTTTCCCATCTGTTCGTCAGGTCCTGTCTTCTGGTGAACCTTCTGGACGCCGGGCATTATGCTGCATTCACACCGGACGCGTCGCAAGCGTCGTGAGCGGCGCTTTTCTATGCAAAGTCTATGGTGGACGAGCGTCGTGGAGCGGCGGGCGGCGGGGCGGCGCATCAGGACCGTCATGAGCGTCGCTTTTCCAGCGTTTCGAGCGTCGACGCCCACGACGCTCATCCCCGGCGTCAGGAGCGTCGTGAGCGTCGCTTTTTGAGAGTTGGGAAAACTGAACTTTCGACGCGCTGCCGCTGAGCGTCAACCAATCAGAGACGATCCCTCCGGTACTACGTCACTACGAGTGGTCCGAGCACCGATGCGGGCCGGCCAGTGTTGCTAACTTGATGACTTTCTCGCTAAATCTGGCGACTTTCCAAAGCCTCTTGGCGACGTTTTTTTGTCAAAAGCAACTAGCGACAAATCTAGCAACTTTCTCCGGTGCTCTGGAGACGTGACAGGACGTCTCGTTGCTGTCGTCCATGAGCAGCGGGTGCTGCGTGAGCCCCTCCCCCGTCCCAAAGCGCTCACAAGCGGTCAGTCTCAGCAGCGCTCCCCGCTGCAGTCAGAGCAGAGAGGAGCAGAGCAGCCAATAGCGACTTTTCCGACAACGACGCGGCCTAGCTTTATTTAACAAATAAAGCCGAGCCGCTCTCCTGATGCGATCCGCCATAGCTGGAAACAGAAATCAGCCTCCAGCGCGCCAATTAACTGACGTGCATCAAGAGCGTCGCGAGCGTCGCGAGCTTTGTGACCACCCGGTGTCAAGCGTCGTGTTTAAAGCGTCACAAGCGTCAGCTTCGAGGCGTCGCAAGCGTCGACGACGCCCGGGACGCGTTCGGTGTGAACGTAGCATTAGAGGGATGTTTGGCTTTGTCTTGACTTACCGGAGTGCGTGCTGCAATTTTCTGAAGAGAAGGGAGTGGCGCCTTCCGACGTGGAGAAACAGAAATTCCAACAAAATTGTCTTTGTCTGTCTGGAAAGAAAAAGAAAAAAAAAAAATCAATATCAAATTCTTGAAATACTATAAAAATGAAATATATTGTCTCAGTGCATTAGCCTGAGACTAATGGTCAGACAGAAGCGTGAGGAGATCCCCCGAGGCGGGACGATTCACACTCACTCAGAGGACAAACTATTCCTTCATGCAATAAACAAATATTATTCGGTTCCGGTCCAGGGGAGGCCGGCCGGCCGCCTCATCTCCAACCAGCCTGTTTGTTATTGCAGCTCGGTGAGACTCTGTTCATGGAGGTGGCGCTGAGTCTGCACCCTGCACAGACATTCCCATGGTATCTCTGGAGTCCAGTTCCACGACAGCGGTGCTCGGAGCTCCTGGCAATCCAACTCCCAAGGTGGAACTTTTAGAAAACGCTCCAACAACCTTGCTATATAAACGGTTGAAGATGGATTTGCACCAGGGCCGTAGCACTCAGTAGATGGACAGTGATAACAATGGGACCTTGCAGTTCAGTCATCTTAACACTAGTCCAACTTCTGCGTCTGTCGTCTTCAAAATTCATGTTTATCGCATTTCGTTTTCTGTATGCATGTGTGTTTGAGCATCAACTCACGGCTCTGCACGCTCACTACATCGTTTGCAGCATTTCTGTGTAAATAGACATAGCTTTCAAAACATAGCCATTTAACTGTGAAATTTTTCAGAAGCGATTTTCACATGAAACATTATGCAAACAGGCCTTTGGTTTTCCTCGAACACTGAGCTCCTGCAACCTTGCATGAAATCTGAATCATAAAAAAAAAGTTGAATGGCAGTTATGCACAAATTGATAATATCCTAAGAACAAAACCTTCATTTCAGCACTTTGATCAAAAGGACAAGTGAAGAGTTTGACCGGGTCAGCGCTGAATGAAGTCTTGTAGAACGGAACATAACGGTTATCTCCGGCAATAAAGGTGAGGCTTGCCGGATCTGAGATGGCCTTGTGTGTATTGTTGGCATTCATCAGCCCCTGCATCTCGATGGTGCGTGAAGATTACAGCGTGTAATCTTAGCAGGGGACAGAGGGGCTGGCAGTGGAGTGAAATGAATGAGATGGATCAGCAGAACTGGAGGCTCAGCTCGGATTCCAGGGAGAGCTGACTTCACAGACATTGTAAAAGATGTTTGCTTCAACTCGACCTGCCAAGAAGGTAATGTGTGCTCATCTGCAAAATTAGAACCTGGGATTGACCAAAGAGCAAACATCACATTCAGTCTGCACAATCAGATTAAAGTGTCTGCACCAGTAAATTATTTTTGCTTCAGTATATCAGCATTGTGATGTAATTAAATTTGCATAGTGAGGGTACTAACTGCAGGGTTTTCTCCTTTCTGTGGCTGTCAGGGTCAACAAAGTGATCACACACATAAATAACAGGCAACTTAAAGGACACACAAGGGTAGGACACCTCACTCTGAACCAGACAGTGGCTTTTACTTAATTTCATTCCAGCTTCATGTCAGATTTATTCGTCATTGACACACTGTCTTTGGCATTGGTAATATCACTTATGAAAGAAAATACATTTCCACCTGTTGGTTGTAAAAATATTATTTCAATTTAGATGGTCAAGCGCAAGAAAGAAAAAAAATATTACTAAAGAACTGCTCGCTGAAAAATCTACAAGAAAGATTAGTTTAATGCAGGCAACACACATTTAAAAACATCATCATTGCCATCAGACACCTGAACAGCTGACAGGGGTCACTGACTTCCTGACTAGTGAACCATATAGACATTTAATTTCTCTATTTTTGCTCTAAATTGGTTGGTGTATTGAGCATAGTTCATATCTATCTTGTGTTGTTCTCTTCTACTTTCTTCTTCTTTACTACGGGTATTCTCTGTGGACAGCAGAGAAAGGATTTATTGAACAGAGCAAGCATGTTTCCCTGATGTTCATATAAAAAAAGCTTTAAATCAAACTGACTTAACCATATCCTTTAAAGATATGTTTTATTTGCTCTGAATAAATGATTGCGAAATTACAATAAAGAAAAATAGTAGAGGAGGTCTAAGTTTTAATGTGGTAAAATTTAAATAGTAATTCATATTATAAACGAAAGTTTAAAAATATACTGGTGAAAACAACACATAAATATTTTTCTAATATTTTTATATTTTCACATTTCTATTTTGTAGTTACAACGTCATCACGTGACAACTTGACGTTTGGTGACCCGGAAGTGTTTCCGGTTACCCAATGAGGTGAGAATGGCGGCTCGCTGTGCGTGAAGGGTCGTTACCGGAGCTGCTACCGGAGCCGGCTTTATGCAACGAGAACATGTATAAAACACCATGTAGCAGGCTGACAGGTAATCCCGAGGAGAGGCTCGCATTCGGGAGCCCTGTCGGTTTGATTTAAAGTCACTTTAATGACTCATTTATTGAAAGCAACTCTCGATGCTAAAGCGGAAGCTAACGTGTTAGCTTAGCATGTGACCTTAAAAACCAACGAGCGGTATCATAACACAACAAAAGAAGTAGATTTGTACCTGTAGCTGGTTTATTGTCACTGTGTAACGGTCGGTGTCCTCAAACTTGACTTTTAAGGCTTGGAGCTCTGAGCTCTATACATTTCTTTCTCGGAAAGCGTGGGTTAAGTAAGGACACGCCCGAGGTAAGGTTATTGTATCTGCTGTCCTCATCACTTATGGGTCTATTTTAACCAGTCTCATAATTAACTAGATTTAGCCACGTTCTGTGCTTTAGAGGACAGTCAAGTTAATAGTGAAATTAGAGTGGATGGCTTCTATTCAGGATGACAGTCGTGTGTTACTTCCTGACTTCTTGATATATTCGACTTCATCTAACCAAACTATTCACTCCTGATTAATTCCCTCAGGGAAATTCATGTTTCTGCATGCACCCATCCTGTTTCTCTGAAGCGGCTATGTTATGGGGCTCAGGGGAGCTGATGGGGTTGAAGGTCATGCTCATGGACTGTGTGCTGACTTACCTGCTGTGGGAATGAAACCTTTTTAGTCTTCAACCTGAAGTTCACCTTTCTTTCCATGAGATTCTCCACAAGTATTTTAATCTGCTAGTTGAGTAATCAAATTCTGGTCTGTGAGGCACTGTGTAGCTTTATGTGATTATTGGTTAATGTAGTTTTATCAAGAACCTTCTCTTGACTGAACTGGGTGACATTAAATGTGTTTTGTAGAAGACTGATTGACTCTGCATGCAGCGGTGTGATGCTCACCTAACATTTAAATGCCTTAAATCTGTGTTTGATATTCCCTTGACCAGTATTCCGTACAGTGTCTGAATGTGTTATCAGAAGGAGCTGTATTCAGGGAGCTACTGACATGTTTTGGTGAGATGCAGTGGAAAGCTGCCACTGCTGAGTCTGGTTCTGCAGGTTATAAATAAGTCTGTTTCAGCGAGAGGTTATGCTTTCCACTAGTATCTCGTCTGCTTGTTCATGTGGAATTGTTAGTGTACAGCGCTTCAGATGACTGTTTTGTATTTGTTGCTTTAAACATACATTGAATTGAGTTGGAGAGTATTTGTTTCCAGGCATACATCTTGAATGCACAGATTGTAATACATGTGTATTTAGATTTGTCACCAAATGTGCTGTTATTTCATATGAGCTGAACTCGTCATGCTCGACTGCAGTTAACAAACATAATTGACATTGTGTTGCAGGATTTGTTGGTGGAAGTGTGAAACAGAAATTAGTACAAAGTGTTCCCCGATGCAACCAGACTGCTCGTGGTATCATTCACCTGCACAGAAGAGACCCATCCAACTGGCTGACATATCAGCATCTCAACTTCCTGAAACGCCAGGTACCTTTGTTGAAATAGTGACGCAGCCCTTCACTGAGGACTCATTCGAATTATTCCTGTTCGAATGTCTGTGGTCATAATTACTCACGAATTTCCCATGAATAATCTCATCTTTCACTTTTTCTTCTCCAGTATGTGGCAAAGAACAACAGCGAGCTTCACCAACGTGCCGTCCCGAAGCAGGCGCCTGTGCTGACCATCATAGACGAGAGAGATGACAGTGTTGAGCGACAGGTGGAGAGAATACCGACATTTAATCCTGTGGTCACAGACGACGTCCCGAAGGCGCAGGATGTCGCCAGGGAGGTGCTGTCTGACGCCTCCAGCCCGAAGCCCTCCACAGAAGCCCTGGTAGTCCAAAAGGATCCGGCGTCCCAGACGGTTTCAGATGAGACGCCACACATCCAGGTGGAGACGGACGAAGCCAAGGAGGCCCGTCTGGACAGACAGTGGAAGCAGATGAAGGTTGATCGTGCTGAGTTACTGGACATCTACGCCAGACTCGCCAAGATCAAACTTACAGGTAGAGTTAAAAAGAAAAAGAACAGCTTTTGATCAGGTTGTGCAGTAGTTCCAGAATCAGTGTGATAAGTGGGCCACGAAGGGTCTTTATGTCTGTTTCTTCACTTACAAACCTTTTGAAAACTAAATAGATTCCAGCTAAAGACTAAAACATTTCTCAGCATTTTTCTAAATTAGATATATTTGATAATTATAACCTCTGGTTAAAAAAATAGAAATCCTACAGATTTTAATGAAGTTTTATAACATTTAAAAATACTGTAATTGAGATTTTTGTGGTATATAAGCTAAAATTATTAAGAATAGCAGACAAAAGATTTGAAAATATGTTGTAATATATATGAATTTGAAGGTAATAATTATAGTAAAACTGTGTTTTTCTCATTGTTAAGAAAAGCATTAGCCTCTTTCATGGTGGCGCTTCTGCTCTGATTTGAACCAGTGAATCTCACCTTTTGGGAATGTTCCCATAATTAATAAAGCATTTGTCGATCGATCGTTATGATGCTATATATTCCATCTATGGTCCAAACCAGAGTTATAGCAGCAGATGTGTGTTTGTCTAGTAACTGTTCGTTTGAACTGAAACATGCAGAGCATTGCTTCGTGGAGCTGTTTCAACAAGTTTGAATGTTTGTTTACTTGTAAATAAACCTTTCACTTGTTTACACGTCCAGCTGAGACGCAGTTGTCGCTGCAGGAGGCCGTTTAATTGGACTTTTATCTTTGTCCCGGCACACATGCACAGACCGCAGCAGCGTGATGTTCGCCTGTAAACAGGTGATCATGTGACTAAACGTTATGAATATCAAACTTCTCCAGCAGATGTGGGTGACAAACGGGTGGCCTGTGGGCCACATGCGGCCTCCATCTGTCTCCTTTGTGACCTGAGAGCTCAGAAATGTCCGTGCTGGGAAGGGGAATTAACTGCATTTGAGTTCAGTAGGAACTGCAAGTAAATCTGATAAAACTGGTGTAGCTGTTTTCAGGCAACTTATTGTTGTAATTTATTGATTAATTTACTTCAAGTATGTGATTAAAGGCAGTCTGAGACACTTTTTATCTCCATTTGATCACAGGGTGTTTTATACACTTTATCTTTACACGTCAACTTAAATATCTATTTGCATTACCATGGGGGCGTAATTCTTTTCAGTACAGCTTTATATTTTTGACTTAAAGTTTTTCTTTCATTTTGACTTTCTGTATGAAGATGCTGGACCTAAAATCACACCAAAAAAAATATTAAAAATAAGTGAGATTGGCCCAATTGTACCATACTCTACTTGTTATTTAAATTCTAAGCACTTTCTTTCAAATAGTCCTGTTTGTACGGATTGTTTCTGCTGCCACTGCTCATCAATCAGCGTGAAAATGTGGAGAGAATCCAGATCCAGTTTTCTGACTTTAGTTTCTGGTTGATTTCAGCTCTGGTGGTCACGACTGCAGCCGCCGGCTTCGCCATGGCGCCCGTACCGTTCGATCCCATCCTCTTCGTCGTGTCGTCTCTGGGAACAGGCCTCGCCTCCTGTGCTGCCAATTCCATCAACCAGGTTGGTCACGTCTGCGTGTGTGTGTCTTCATGTGTGTGTTTCTCCGCTTCTCTTGTTCCGCTGATGACAGTTTGATGACGGAGTGGTTCGACATCTGGTCCACATATTGCTAGAAAAATCAGAAACATACTGAGAGTCACAGGATTACGATTAGAGATGATTTACTACTGCTAATGAATGGAAGTACAAACGCGATGCGAAGACGGTAAACACGCCGCTCGTTTCCAGAGCCGCGCCGAACATGACAGATGTTTCTGCTCTTGTATACGTTTATTTTCGAAGTACCAATTTCCTTTTGGGAAGAGGGTGACTTCAGCGCTGGCAGGATATCTGTAGGTCTCACGGCGTATTAGATTTTTTATATTGACATATTATACAAACAGTGAATTTGCTTGTTGACAGACACACATGTCCAGTTTCCCTTTTGTGCTCCAAAAAATGCTGAAAAAACCAGAAAATCTCTCTTTTTTTTTTTTTTACCGTTCTACATTCCTGTTTCGCTGCGCATTTCAAAAATGCATCAAGCAGAGTGAAACGCTGTTATTATTTCACCGTTGAAAGCTTTTTTTTTTTTCGCGGTAAACAAAGGAGGAGTGGTGTGTGTTTGTGTGTGTGTGTGGGGACTCTTAAAGGCCGAGCCGCACTCTAATGTTGACGCTGTACATCGGAATTTGCTCCGTGACTTAAGATTATTAGTATAATGGCTGACCTCTCCCTCGCTCGGCCTGGAGTTGAACCGTGCTTAGCGGCGTCTTCGGCCTGTAATTTGGCAACAAGCTTGATTACACTGCAGGTTCGTAGCCTGGAGGATCCGCCGCCGCCGCCCCCTCTCCGGCTTCACCTTCACAGCTCCGGTCCTCTACGCTGCTGACACGTTTTCCAGCGCTGAGACTCGCCGTATCGTCTCAGTTTCGGGCGTCAGGCTCGCTTCAGTGGGCGAGACGGGTAAAACAGAGCCACAGCAGCAACGCTAGTGTAGAGGATACGTGATGAAAATGTCTATATTTTCACAAAAAGCAAACAATTACTGCGAAGAATGACTACAATCTTAACTTGTCCGTAGGTGTGTGTGTTGGACTGGTCAGTCCAGTGTGTACACTGCCCTCACAGACAGCTGGGATTGGCTCCAGCCTCCATCAGGCCTGCGTTGGATAAGATGGATGCATGAATGTGCAAACTGCACCGTTCTGCTGCGGCGGTCAGGCATGAATGGCGTCAGTCAGTCCATCACAGACTCGGCCACCGTATTGTCTTTGCACTGGCCTGAAACGGAGCCGGCTCCTGCGTGTGTGTGTGTGTGTGTGTGTGTGTGTGTGTGCGCGCCTCCACCTCACACCGAGCAGGTGTGTAAATATCCTTCAGGTATTTGAGAAATGCGTCGTCCTCTCGAGGCGGACTCGAGCATCGAGGCGTTCAGAGCGTTGAGTGACGGAAGAGGCAGCGGCCGCCGGTCGTACCTGGGGTCTCCCCCGTCTGCGGCCCACCCTCACACCGGGCCTGTCCTCGTTTTAAACCTGTTCTAATCCAGTGCGGACTGACATCGAAACATTTATTATCTGACTCTGTAATGAAGCATCCAGACTAATACAGTGGCGGCTGTCAGATTTCGGCCTTCATTGGGATTTGACATGTGGGTGGAAGTGTCCTATAACAGAATGTGAGGTATTTAGGGAATGCCTCACATGGATTTTTCGCAGATAAATACACAGAAAGATCCTGCCGAGTAATACTTGAACATTTCTCTGTGTTTTCACAAATGGCCTTGTGTAATGTTAGCCAGAAATTCATCAGTGTTTAATCTGTTCAGGGCCAGGAAGTGGAATGTGAGCGGGGTCCCTCTCGTTCTGATCCCTCGTCCCAGAGTTTGTCTGGGAGCGTTTTGCATGTCATCGTCGTCTTAATTAGAACGAGCCAGAGATGGGATTATTGTCTCGGACAAATCAGCCACCTGCGCTCGAAGGAAAGCTAACTTTGAAGCTAAACGGGGATTTAAAGGGAGAGCTTTGTTTCGCACAGACACTTTTTCAAGAGGAAAAAAAAAAGATGCTTTTTTTCCTCTCTTCCCCCCTCGAAGTAATTATACACACAAACATGCGCGACGTCAGGCGTGACTCATAATTGCAGGTTGCAGCTCCTCTGTGGTGACACTCGCCGGCTCTTTGTAGTTGACTTGACACACTCGGCTTTATCGCCGGGCTCTTTCTGTCAGGCGTACCTTCATCTGCCTGCCGTCGATCTCCACTCGCCGGCCGTCCGTTTGTTTGTCGTAATCTCTGAAAGAAAACATGGAGCTGAAAAGAAAATGAACCCCACTTCAGATGTGTTGCCATGTCTTTTTTTCTTTCTTTTTTCTTTTTTTTTTTTTTTCATTTCGTCCTTTTCATCTTTTGAGCGCCGGTGCTCCACCGTTAGTGTGTTTAGGTGCGATCAAAGCAAAAAGTCTTTTTATACGGAGAATCAAACAAAAGCTCGACGAGCAAATCAAAGCGCAGAGAGACCCTTGTGAAGATCACTTCCTATGGATTCAGCTGCTCCACCCTAATGCTTTAATGTTCTGCGTCTGAAGAGGCAGAGCGCCGCGCTCGCGTGCGCCGCCGCACGACCGTCGCATTACCTCCAGGACAGGAGGAGGCCGCCTCGAGGGGGAGGAGCAGGCCGTGGCTGGAGGAGGTGGCGGTGAGACCTCCAGCCGGGCCGTCAGAAACTCCGGCTGCGTGAAAACACGCAGTTCTACTATAAAAACACAGTTTTTTTTTCATTTTCAGGCTGTGCGGGTGTTTCGGCCGCCGCCGCCTCCTCGTGCGCTCGTGGCTTCAGCTCATTAGAAAACAGTGTTGGATGAAAGTTTGAGGCCAAAGCCCCGGAACGCCGCGGAGGTCTCAGATCAGAGTAAATAAGACCCGATGTGGCCTTTTTGCTGTCAAATAAACGCCGCTCCGCCGTTCTGACAGCATCCGCAGTGCGAGTCGCTCCCCGTCAGTCCCGCCTGTTTGTTTTGATGGAGATTCGAGCCGGCTTGTTGTGTGGCTGAGATGAGACAAAGGCGGCCGCCTTTCCTTTTGTGTCTGAGGCTGGCACGCACCGGCGAGCCCCCACAAGCCCCCTTTCAGCCCGTCCGCTCGCAGCTACGCCCTTCTCCCCCGTCCTGTGCAGGCATGCATTATTTACCCTCCCGCACGCTCCTCGTCTGCCGGCGTCTCGGTCGGCCCCTCCACGTCACGCCGCGCCGGCTTGTTTAGGCGATGCTCAGAAACGCAGTTTAAAAGAAGCTGTTTTTATGAAGCACACCTGAGGTTTGTAAGAGCTTTTTAAACCTTTCTGACAAACCACTGATCTTCATACACCCTGAAGTGTCAGATTAACCCTCTACATCCAGCAGAAATCTTCTCTTTCTACTTTTAAAGCAGTGAAAAGCTCAGTAATGCCGGAGCTGTAACCCTCCGACACAGGCTGGTTAAGATCGCGACCTCGGACCGCTGCCTCCGTTTTGTTTGAACTCATCTTTTTAATTATATTTGTGAGAACATTAGGGTGTCAGACTGATGTGCCGTCACTTGTAAAACGATCTGAGTCGATCCTGGAAATTCCCCTGCAGTGTTAAACACTCCGAGTCCTCTTTGATGAAATTCATGAATTTATTCTGAACTATAACTCTTCACACCACCGCAGGTTGCTTCCTAATGCTGTTTTCATGTAAATATTTTTAAAGATTTATGTTTCCCAAAGACGTTTTTCCTCCGTGTCCAACACGTAGTGGGAGGTTCAGCTGCTTTTCTTCTTACACTTAAGTCTGTTCTGAGCATGTTGTGGCTCACTTTCATGGAGATAAAGGTCAGATACATCAGATTGAACGGCCGATTAGACAACAAAAGACGCGCCGTCTTGACTGCAGATGCTCCTCTTCAAGTCTGGTTTTCCACCAGCTCGGTTAAAACAAAGGCCGGGGCCGATCTTTGACATTATTAGTTTTCGGCTTTTTGTTGGAGGGTCGTTCGCCAAGCTGTTAATTCAGCCCGGAGAAAGAAATGGAAATTCCCTTTTAATTGCCTTGCAAGATGGAGCTAAAAGGACTTGATGGGTATCGCTCTCGCTCTCGCCCTCTCTCTCTCTCTCGGTGCTGGATTAAAATGAATATTTAACCAGACAGCCCTGTTTAATAGTTAATTTCTTTAAAGCCTTTTGTCTTTGTCAACAGTGGGGTGCCAGTCCGCTTCAAACTGTACAAATGGAAGTCGTGTCGCCTCAGATGGGAGACAGATGCTCTGCTCTGATAAAGTCATCAGAGCTAAATCCACCTATGGCGTCTCGTCGTTGCCCCGGAGATAAATGCCCGAGAGGAGAAGCGGAAAAAACAAAACCTGCTTTTCGGGCCAAGTGTTCGGATTTTCACTACGCTTTCAAATAATTGTCTTAGTCCAACTCAAGCTGTTTTTTTACGTGTAAACACGTTAGCTCCACTGTAATCAGTTCTCAAGGTCAGATGCATCAGGCTGGAAGCGGAGCTGCTGTGAGCCAAATCCTGACCCAGAAATCCACCCAAGTGTAAAACGGTAAACACCAACTCAGAGAGAAGAAGCTGTAAACATGGAGGGAACCGATGGCTTTTAGACACAGAGACACAGGAGATCATGACCTGTGGTCAGCTCAAACCGGCTTCACTTTCAGCCCAGCCTGAGCCATCGAGGTGTTTTTTTAAATGACGTCGATCACACAGGGATTTAGTCACAACTGATTGATGAAGCTTCCTGAAATTGGAGGACTTTTATTCGACGGTGCAGCCGCATCGTCGTGATTTGCATGTCGGGTGTTAATTCAGAGCAGCACAGCTTCCCCTCTGATTTGGATCCTTGAAATAACAGCCCACCTCTCTGTAGTTTGTATAAAAGCCGCCTTGTAAAGTTTAATGAGTCCAGCAGAGTGAATTGAGTAAAGTTTTCAGCGGATAAAATAAAATCTTCATGTGTTAAACTTTAATTCTTCAGCCCATTTAGATCACTTGAGATATGATTTAATTCTTGAAGTTTAAATAGCTGTTTTTAGCATGGATTTTATTTTTAATTGGTGGGACTTCATCTCTTCATGTTCTCAGTGATCCTGGCTGATAAATACAGGGTTTCCTCCTTCAACGGAGAGAGAGGCTTTGTGGGTAAGCACATTCTTCACCGCTGTCGTCAACAACATGTCGTCTTCCTTTGTGAAGGTCGCACTCGAGCGCCGCTGTCAGCCGAAGCTGCAAACACACGTCACGGCGGTGAAGTGGGCCGAGTGACGGGCAGGTGGAGCGCCTCTCTCCACCCCCCTGATCAGCCTTCAGTTTCTGACAGAACACTGTGATTAAGCTCTCGAGCAACCAACAAAGTGAGATAATGCAGATGCCTCCGAGACTCGAGTCAGAGGCGGGGAAGCCGCCCGGCGCGGCCTCGTCTGGCTCCAGGAAACCTCCACGCTTTTCACACATGTACTTAAAGCCTGGCCGGCCTCCGCGGGCCGGGGGAATGCGGCGGTACCAGTCCGAACGCGGCGGTGATCGCAGCGGCCTGGTGGGTCCAGTGCTCGGCTCGTCGTTATGCTGTGTGATGAAACTTTCTCTGCGTCTCTCCTTAAATAAACACTGAATCGTGAGAGCAGAGGGCTAAAAATGACCCGATAGTCGCGTTGGGGAGTATTTTCAGGTCGCGGTCGGAGGTCTTCTCTTTAGCCATTGTGCTCGGGTCGCCACCACAAGCCATCGCAGCTTGTAAGAGGTGAAGTCGACCAGATGCTCTTCAGGTTCAGGCCTGAACCCTGCACGGTGTCGGACGCAGGCCGTGCGGCGATGTGGGAAGCGTCGACGTTCGGCTCGCATTAAAGTACGTGACGGGCCAGCGAAGACGCGGCTTTATGGAGCGACCTGCTGTTCTCTGTCGAGCCGAGGCGTAATAGTCGCTCAGCTTTCAGATTTGTCCGGCCCCGTCGTTCTGCCAGTCGATGCAAAACCAGCCTTCAAAGCTTTTCTGACATCTGTGCATTTTAATGTGAAGCACCGCGAGTTTCTGGTGTCTGTGGACGTACGGGGCTGAAAATAGAAGAGCAACGCTTTGAAGTAAGAAAAAATGTATGTTTCTGGTCTTGGTGAAGAAATTTAATCAGAGGAGGTGTTTTTTTTTTTTTTTTTTTACATCACATTCATGTGTTTGTGTACAATATGCTGCACTGTTTTTTTTTTTTTTTTCAGGCCAACTCAAGTTTGCCCACTCTATTTGAAGGTAACTTAGCCAGAGGCAACTAGGAACACTCTTTGTAATGCTGAGATCCATGGATAATTAACAAAAGCAGTACTGTTTATGGCTTGCCCGTGAGCCAACGCTGCATGCTAATTTGATTCCAGCCCAGAAGCTCTGGGAGCGAGGGCATCGCTGCTGGAAAACAACATGGTTACCCACACGCTCCAGCTCTCTGGGCGTGTCTCACAATCGCAAAAATCTCGGGGTTTAATAGCTTTCGGTTCTGCCAAATGCTGAAAGAGACATAAATTATCTTCAGGGAAGCTGAAGCGTGTCGTCCAGATCGACCTGGAACAGATTCAGAAAGCAGATCGCCCACAGTTCCTCAGATCCTGCAGTGGCGTCTTTCTTCATGCTTTAAAGGACCAGTTTGCAGCTCAGTGCACCTTAAACAGCTGAGGGGCGTCGCGCTTGCACGTTCACCATGCAAAAGAAAATCTGTTTGTGTGACTGGCTGGTTCAGTTGTGGGTTTTCGTCTGGTGAGAGCCGCAAACACGCTGGAATTGTTGAACGTTCCTTTCCTGATTGTGAGAGCTCGTGTCCATCTGCTTGTGTTTTTTCGTGAGGATCTGAAGGAGCAGTCGGTCTGTTGGTTCACCTGCTCATCATTTCCACCTCACCTGAGGAAGCCGCTGCGGTCCGCCGGGCGTGCCCCCCCCCCCCCCCCCCCCCCCCCCCCCCCATGCTGCAGACTGTCTAGTTAAAAGGATCTTCCTCTTTCTGATGACACAGCAGCCTGTCAGACTCTGTCATGTAGTAACTGTTGATTACTGCTCACAGGGCACTTCAAAGTGTGTGTCCGTGGGTGTGTGTAGCTCGCACATACATATTTGCTCTTCAGCGCCGACACCTTCAACTGTACCCCCCCAACAGCCGCTCGTTCCTCTGGCTTTGTTCTTAACCCCGCCTCAGCAGCACAGAGGGACGGTAAAATAACACTTGCGTCCGTTTGTTTATGTCTCCGGCCGAGCGGCGCTTCGCCCCCGCGTGTTGTTCATCTTAATAACTGTTTGCTTGTTTTAGCCGGGGCTCAGCCGTAAAGGCGGTGCGCCGCGGCTGCAGCCGCCTCCCGCCTTCAGAGGCCCGGTTCGTCTTCCGACTGTCAGAAACTTTGCGGCGGCAGCGTCACATCCTCAGTGTGTGTGTGTGATTGATAGCGAGGGACAACGCTGGACCGCGTTGTCTAATCATGAACTGCCAGAGCGCTCAGCCTGTCAGTCATTTTCTCATTTTGAATTTCAGTCACTGCTCTCTTCATTATATTGAATTTGCGAACCTACAGAAAAAGCTGAATCATATCAAACCAACGCTCTTCATGTGTTGAGCAGGGGTCTGTTGTTCCGTCAACATGTGACTGGAGACCTTGCGTTGGTCGTTCATGTTTCAGACAGCACTCCTCACCTGCTCACTTTAACGCAAATATGCAAAAAAAAACTCCTGGGATTTAAGGAGAGCGGATCAGTTTTACTGTGAACGCCGTTAATGCCGTCGTGCAGTTCCTCATTCTAGCAGGAGGACATGCCCACTGCTGGGCTCCCATTCATTTTACTCCCACACAGCTGTAATCACTTTCTGGATGATAGTCATCATAGAGTGTGTGTGTGTGTGTGTGTGTGTGTGTGTGTGAGCGTGTGTTCTCTTTGGGAACATCTTACTCTGTTTTACCCACTTCCTCGGGATTAAGCCTGGATGGGGGATGGTTCTGTGCTTCAGAGGTTGTTTTTTTGCTCGGCTGCTTCCATCTGAGTGACTCCTGTAGCGGTAGATCGGTGGATTGAAGGCAGTGTGACTTCAGGATGGAATCGTTTCATCAATAGCCTTTCTCCTGTTACCCATCATGCTCTTAATTTGTGTCATGAAATCATGAAAACTTCAACATGTCTTCTTCTTTTTGCTGGTTTGTGTTTTCTGAACCTCCTCTTCAGGACACATAATGAAAATCCTCTCTTAAGCTACTAGAGGCTTCGTTTTAAACGGACTGAATCCAAGCAATAATCAATAGTGTCAATCTTTTTTTCATTATTTTTTTTCCCATCATTATAACCTCGTCCTGCCAGACTGTGGCGGCGCTGCGACACGCTGAAAGCCGCGTTGATCCACGTCCTGACAAGAGGCATTTCTGTCCCGTCTGCGGGGCAGATAGCTGACAGCTCGCCTCTGCAGCCCGGCGAGGAGCTAACCGGTCGCTTTTCCACTCCAGGGGAGACGGAGAGACACGAGGAGACGGGACGGGTCTCACGGGCAGAGCTCAGGCTGCGGAGGAGGACAGATTGTGACAGGAACTTTGTTAGCGTGTTTACTCAGTCTCCTCCTATTTGCCCCGGCAAACAAGGCCGTCACTCACGGATGAATTATTTAGTCCCGCTGGTTTTTCGTCTGTTTGCTTCTTGTGTATCCGCAGATCGTCTGCCTGCTGATGAACATATTTCACAGAATGCGGAGCCGAGTTAAGTTTGTTTACATCATTAAAAAAAAGCCCGTTTTGTACTTGTTTTATGTTTAATTTAATTCCGCTGTCTCCATCTCTTATGCTAAAGCTTCAACATGACTTATCAAGTTTACAGAACGGCCTCTGAAGCAAAGCAGAACATCGTTTTCATGTAGTTCAGCTACAAACAACCTGACTTTGACTGCTTTTTATGAGAAGCTTGACTTTTGTCCCAGCATGTCACCACAAGGTAGAGATACAAAAAAAAAAACAGACCCAAACAATAGAAACAAAGGCAGCAGTTTGTTGATGTTGACGTGTGTCTGGACCGCAGGGCTAATCTGGAACCCTGTTGACTTGCATCTGTTGTTGGTACCTTCTCCATAAATAACACAGATGTGGAAATATGCGATCTATTTAACTGTTTGCTGCAGCAGAAAACAGAGCTGAGGTCCGCTCCAGCAGCTCATGACAGCTTTATAAAAAGACAGATGCTCCTTTTTTTTGTTGAGAAGTTATTTGATGTCGTCCAGATTTTCATTCTGAGGAGGGAAACACGATATACACACAGCTCGACTGGACTAATAGCCTTTATGACACTTGGCTGCAATGAATGTTTACAGAGGTTTTCAAATCTGTCTCTCAGCTTTTTTTTTTGTTCACAATAGTGTCGTAGTTGTCACACATGTCTGAGTTCAGTGGAAAACCCACAGCCGAGTCTTCATCCTGGTTTCTGGTCATCGTCCTGCAGCTTCTGCGCTTCCTTCAGGAAGATCTATCTAACATGCATGAGAACTGGTCGAACTGTGATGCCAATTCGGGAATGCATCGATGACATTTTGTCAAATTAAATTAGTTAAATTAAATTAATGCAAATTAGATTTGCGTCTTTGATTCTGAAAGTCATTAATTGCGGCATCTCAAAGAATTGGAGGTTCATGTACTGCGTTCTCTGAGATCCCCATCATTGTGGTATCCGCAACGAGCCCCCCCACACACACACACAATAACACACACACACACACACTGACACAGCTGTGAAGGAAAAATCCAAACACTCACGTCCTCTCAAACATACACACGGTCATGCACATGTCTCTCTTTAAACCGCTGAGAGGCTTTCAAACTGCATGTCATGTCAGTCACACCCGCACAGTCATTTGCAAAATGCCCGGTGGTGCTGGAAAGGTCTGTTTATTTCTTTAAACCAAGTGACCACACACACACACACACACACACAGACACACACACACACACACACAACCCAGTTCTTTTGACTCACCTTTCACTTTTTCATAGTGTGTGAGTCTAAATAAAAAAGCGAACAGTGTTCAGGAGTTTTAACGTCGCCATTGTTACGAGCGCCAGTGATGTGATTCCTCCTTCCCTCCAGGAGGCGCTGTGACCCAGTAACAGTGTGGTAAAACTGGTTTAAAGATTTCAGGATGCAAAGCAGCGGCTTTCACGGCTTTCTTTGACCAGACGAGACGGTTTATGGACGAGTGAGACTCGTTTCTTCCTCCAGAAGTTGATTCCGGCGCGATGGCGCCTCGGCCGAGCGGAGGTTGGTCTCGCGCGGAGGGACTTATCGCCGCCGGGGCAGAGGTAGCGCGCCTCCGCTCGGCATTAATTGGCTGATTAACATGAGGACAGTTCAGCGCTTCACTGTCCCACGCTCGGCCCGTTAATCAGGAGGGAGGCGCGCCAGCTGAACCGCCGCCAGCCACTGTGCTCAGACAAGAGCAGCGAGCCACAAGGGGTGCGAGTTCAACGCCGGACTGAAAGGAAGACGTGATCCGCTCCTCGGCCAGACGCTCCTGTGCTGCGATAGCCTTCATGTCACTGTGATTTATTAACAGACATGGAAATGAGGACGATCGGATTTGTGTTTTCCCACCTCTTCGATTTTACAGTCTATTCTGCTTCCTTGAAACCGTTTTGAACCTGGGTTCTCCTCCTCACCACGCCGGCTCTCCTCAGGTTAATGAGCACTTCAGCAGGTTGAGCGGTGAGGTGGTGAAAAATCACCGCATTGCTCACGTAGCTGGGAGGCTGCTGGTGCGACTCCGGAGGCGTCGGGCAGCACGGCGCTTGACCTGCCGAGCCAGCGTTTCTGCGAGGCAGACCGCGCGTTCGGTTCCACTTCCCTTCTTTCATTTGACTTCAAACCGTGGCGAGCGCGTGGCGAGCGCGCGCCGGCGCCGTGGAGGCGACTTCTGAGGAGAACCTAATCTGAGTCAATCTGTCTGCTTGTTTGTCGAGTGGCGGATCACAGACGGTTCACGGTCGGCGCTGAGGAGGAGCTCTGAGAGCTCTCGTCGTCGGCTCGGTTCGGCGCGCCGCCCGCCCGTCTTCGTGCGGGTTCGAGTCCGTCACTCAGCCCACTGGTGACTTGTGATTGCGGGGTTTAGCCGGCGCACCTGGGTTTTGCTCGGCACACACGCTGTTTGGGCCTCTTGAGTCAACAGAGCGGAGCGACTGCAGCTCTCCTCTCTAACCGCCACGCTTCTAATCGTTGTCTTTACTGTTTTTGATTTTTTATCACAAAGTATAAAAAGTTGGGTTTTCCTCAGTGGAGCGATGGAAGAAGTCGACCACGGCCTGAGATTCAGCTCTTTGTCGCGTTAAATGGTGTCGCGACGCAAGGCTCGCTTGTCTTCTGTAGAATAGGAAATGCCTCTTCGCAGCCTGTTATCAATTGAGGCCTGGTGGTTTTCAGTGGATCACGCTCCGTCTTTGATAACCAAACCCCCCCACCACCCCCCACCCCACACACACACACACCCCCCGCCGCCGCTGCCGCACTTTAGGCTGGCCTGGTTTCCGTCTTCGTCATCTGGCAGATAATTGTCCCCACAGAGGAGTCAGCAAAGCACAACCAGCCTTAAGTCCCAAGACCTGCACACATCCAGCCACCCTCCTGTATCAGAAACCTGTTTCATCTAAAGTAAATCCGCCACATGTAGAACATGCAGACTCAGCACCAAACCAAGTGTGAGGACAAAGCATATTTTCAGAACGAATTTAAGTTCTGTCATAAATTGTTGGCGTTGTGTGTAAAAAGCATGTTGGACAGCTTTCGCACGCCTTTAGCCTCTGTCCACCGTCGGTCGGTGAAAACCCGCCGAGTCCCCGGACCAGTCACCGCAGCACCTCAGCTGCAGCTCGCCGCCCTGCTGGGCAGAAATAACGACCTGGGCGGAGAGCAGAGCGGACCGCTGACGAGAACCAGATGAGGAGGAAGGTGCAGGGAGTCGTCCGCTGGCTCATTTGCATTCGCGCTGAATCATCGGCGTTTCGACGATGGCCGTCCGGTGAATGCCTGGAATAGTTTCTCACGCCGCGGCCGGCGCCCTCCTCCGCGCTCCAGGTGCGCGAGCCGGCAGCTCCATGTGGGGAGGCGTTACTGGAAACTAAGTGGATTCTGTTTTTATGTGAGCAGAGCTCCGGGCCCCGGTCCAGGCAGCGCCGCTCCCGGGGCCCCTGGCCACAAAGAGCGGCCCCTGACCTCCTGACGCATTTCCTGACCCAGGAAATAGAATTAACACCTCGGTGTGGGCCCTGGGGTCCGACAGCCGTGCACACAGCTGTGCACGAGCCCGGCAGGGTCCAGACCCAGCAGGACGCCGGACCCGGTTAGCACTGGAGCCGAATCCAGGTTCTGGGTAAGATTCTGCTGAGTAGAAACGCTCCAAACCAGATGCAAACGGATGCGGGGGACTGTCGGCCATCTTTGATCCGGTCGCCGGAAGAGAACACGAGCCCGGGTGTCTCCCGCAGAGCGACTCGATCAGAACCCGATCGTTCGATATTGAACCGTTTATCAGAAGAGACGACTCGGTATTCCGTCGCACGAGAGCCTTATCTGTTTTCATCATTAGTCTGAGGCTTTTATCAGACGCACACACACACACACACACACACACACACACGCACACACACGCACACACACAGATTAGCCAGTTCCTGCGTTTAAGCGCCCCATATGTTTGCGTTTTAGTCACACATTGCGAACCTCCTGGGAGCACTTTGAAGCCGCTCCTCCAGAGCGGATCATAAAACAGGAGTATAAGTAGTTTTTCACGGAGTCGTCCGGCGGCGCGGCCCCACCACGACCACCACCCACCGAACGGCCCGCCGCCGCCCGGCACCTCCAGGGACGACCCGGCCGGATCGCCGCTCGGCCCTCTCTCTCTGATGTTCGAAACATGAGAAAACATTTGTTCCTCAGCTCGGCCTTTGCTTTTGAATTTTTCATTCCGTGTCGGCGTCTTTTTGATTTGCAGGGCGTAAAAACTCTGGAGCTGCATCTGATGTAACTTAAAAAAAAAAACAACCTGAATATTTGCTGCAGCCTGCAGTCGGACATCAAAAGTCTCCTCTCTGATGTTGTTCTGACTCTCACGTCTTTCTTTTGAATCTGTCTGTCGTCTCGTCTCCGCAGTACTTCGAGGTGCCCTTCGACTCCAACATGAACCGGACCAGGAACCGTCCGCTGGTCAGAGGACAGATCAGGTACCGACAAACCTCAACCCTGCTCAGTCATTTCATTTCACACATTTTAGTAAGACTTTTTTTTTTTTTTTTCCAATTGGGCTGGAATCCGTCAGGTGTTTCTGAGCCCGTCGACAGGAGGATCCTCAGGTTTCGAGATGTGAGGCGGTTTTACAGGACGGTCGCCGGACCCTGACCCCACAGCTTATCTCGCTCCGGTCGCAGGATCCTCCGCCGACGTGCTGTTTAGAAAGCGTGACTGGAAGCGTTCCCGTCCTGTCTAAACAGCCGGGCTCTCAACTCGTCCCCCCCTCCCCGACACGTACGAGCTCGCGTGAAGACGGCGAGCAGATGGGCGGCCGGGCCATCCTGTCAAACAAGCCGTCAGGACGCCGCGTCGCGCTCGGGCTCCACGGCGGCCCGGAGGCGGCGCTGGAAAGAGTTTGTCATCCAACGCTCATCCGCCCGAGTGTGTAATCCGTGTTTGTTCCTCTCCGGAATGCGGACGACGGTTCCCTCTGTTGTGGTGCGGCGAGGTTTGAGGCTCGCTGCTTCTCTCCAGAGTGAAACGGTTTTGATCTTCCCAGAGGAAACTGAGAGGAATTCCAAATAATTACCCGAAGTTTGGCTTTCGACTGATAATTCTGCTCCTATTAGGGTTAAAAAAAAAAAAAACTTTCAAATTGCTGAGCTCTTCCAGCTGTGAGATTTCTTTTAACTTACAGTTTGAAGATTTTAAATAGAATTTAATTAAATTTTGAAAATGCATCGTTTTCGTGTGTGTGTGTGTGTGTGTGTGTGTCCCGTCAGCCCGCTGCACGCCGTCTCCTTCGCCCTGGCCTGCGGCCTCCCCGGCGTCGCCCTGCTCACGCTGGCCGTCAACCCGCTGACCGGCGCCCTGGGCGCGCTGAACGTCTTCCTGTACACCTGCTGCTACACGCCGCTCAAGAGGCTGAGCATCGCCAACACCTGGGTGGGCGCCGTGGTGGGCGCCATCCCCCCCGTGATGGGCTGGACCGCCGCCACCGGCTGTCTGGAGCCAGGTACCCGACGCCGCGAGGAAGCGCCGATCCCTCGTCCGCTGTGCAGCCATTAACCCCGCCCCCCTCCCCCTCCAGGTGCCTTGCTCCTGGGCGGCTTCCTGTACAGCTGGCAGTTCCCCCACTTCAACGCCCTCAGCTGGAACCTGAGGGAGGACTACTCCCGCGGCGGCTACCGCATGATGTCGGTCACCCACCCGGCCATGTGCCGGCGGGTGGCGCTGCGCCACAGCCTGGCGCTGATCGGGCTGTCGGCGGCGGCGCCGGCGCTGGGCGTCACCACCTGGACGTTCCCCGTCGTCTCGCTGCCCATCAACCTGTACATCAGCTTCCTGGCGCTGCAGTTCCAGCGGCGCGGCGACCGCGGCAGCGCCCGCCGCCTCTTCTTCTGCAGCCTGTGGCACCTGCCCATGCTGCTGCTGCTGGCGCTCACCTGCAAGAGGTACGGCCAGGCTCCGCCCACCGCCCCGGACGGACACGCCCCCTGAGCCGCGCCGCGCCGCTCAGTGTAAATACTCTTATTTATTTCACGTTAAGATGACCTGTAAAGTGTAAATGATTTACTTAGATTACTCGCCGGATCACCTCGCCTCCCCCCACCCGGGGATTTAACTCAGAACTGCCCCAGAACCCGGGGAGAGTTTTACCCCCCCAGCAGCTCGGGGGCAAACCTTCTCTGACAATAAACACGCCGTTGTTTTATTCTGTCTGTGTGTCTTTTTTCAGGATTTCTTCTGATTTTTTTTTTTTTTTATCATTAATAAAATACAACAAAATGCTTTCCTGCCAACAAGTTCCAGTTTTAAACATGTTGAAGCAGAAACGTGAGGCTGAATCTCAAATCCTGCAAGAATGAATGAATGAATGAATGAATGAATGAATGGATGGTTTGTTTCTGATCATAATTCAGCACTGAAAATACAAACGCCTCACTTTACTGAAACCTCTGGATTATTTCATCTATAAATTTCTATGAAATAACCTGGAATTTATGTAAAATTTACAAAAACCCGAAACAACTAAACCAAAAATGAAAGAAACTGAAGAAAGCTCTAAAGAATATTATTGCTCTAATTGGTCCAATATCCTTTTTTCTTAAATTCAATTTCAAACCTGTTTTACATTATTGCACATAAAACCAATGTTTTAATTTTCTGTAAATGTTTTAAAAGTCAGAGGCTGTCTGTTGCAAGGTTACCACATGAGTTTTATTTTTTTTTTTTTTTACTGCTTACAACTTTTTAATGTAGATATTTTACCTTTAAAATAGGATTGTATACTTGCAGATTTTTATTTTTTTCCTTTTGGGTCATCCAAAATTAATTATGTAGTCTATTTTTTATAGAAATTGTATAAATTCTATGAAATGATCTGGGATATGTGGGATTTACAAAAAACCTAAAATACACGGAGAAAGTCGGATCAGAACATAGTGAATCATTTTCATTTTCATGGATCTGAACTGTTGCCCTGAATCACTATAAAAAACACTTTTCCCATTAAAACGATTTTTCATATGGATTTATTCCACAAACACATCTGTCCACTTTACATTTACATCATTAGATACACTCAATTTTTAATCAGATCACCACAATTATCACTTTTTTCAAGTGACTATTTTTTTTTATGTAAATATTTTGAGGGAGATAAATCACGTAAATACAGAATCTTTGTTCAGGTGTGCAAAATTAGGTTTTTTTTTAAGTGAAAATTTGTTCTATTGAACTTTTTCCTGTGATTTTTATTGTAAATGTCACTGTTTCTCTGACTTTTTTGGGGCGTTTAAGAGATTAATAACTGACTCGGTTTGTGGTTGGTTTGTGTGGTCCGTGACCCCCTCTGGGGTCGTACGGTGTGCGGGTTGGGTCAAAATCGGCTCGACATCCTCGTTGGTGCGTGTCGAGTGAATCTCGACCAGTTAAATCTAGAAAGCGAAATATTTAGAAACGCGGAATGCTTCGGAAGAGCTGTCTGCTGCTTGAAGAACACACACGCCTCGTTAGTTGACACTAACCCAGCACACACACACACACACACACACACACACACACACACTCACACACACACTCCTCACAAGTTGTGGATTTGAGTTTCAATTAGTGGCCTTGCTGAGTTTTAACAGGCCACCTCCCTCCGCACCTGTCACTCAGCATGCTCCCCCCCCCCCCCCCCTCTGGTATTTGGTTACGTTTCCACCGCCGTGCCTTCGCTTCCCGCCGTCCCGCCATAAAAAGGCTTGTAGGATTTAGCCGAGGCCCAGAGACCTGAAGCGGCTCGACATCCTCGTAAAGCGTCTGACCGGATCCAGAGTGATCGGGCCAGCTGTTACAGTGCAAACACACACTCACACACTCACACACACACACACACACACTCTCAACCTGCGTGCAGATTGAATGTCTTCACCCAGTGATGGCCTGTCAGGCTTTTCTCAACATCTGCGGCCATAAAGGTGCGCCGCTCGCCTTGTTTCCTCCCTCCGCCCGGGTTGTTGTGTTCGTCGGGTTTCGGGGCTTCGGAGCTGAAGACGATGCAGGAGCCGTGATCTCTGAGCTCCGCTCCGGCCAGAGGTGAGTTCAGCCTCGTTCTCAGCGTTTTCCTGGTTGTCTGTGAAGGTCTGGGTCAAACCGGAGGTCACACGGAGCAGAAGACGAGGCGTTCAGGGTCCCGTTAAAAGCAGAACTGCTCACACTTTTCTGTGTTTTATTGTTAGGAAAGCCACAATCAATGCAGGAAACACAAACTTACAGCCCAAAGAGGAATTCAAGGAAGTTTTAGAAGTTTTACATAAATATATACATAAATATATATACATATACATATACATATATATATATATATATATATATATATATATATATATATATAAAATAAAGTGTAAATATCAGCATCAACCCTTTCTGGAGCAAATCACCATTAATGTTCACATCTTGTTATAAACTTTAGAACGTTCACTTTTATGAGAAAATAAACAGTGTTCACATGTTACAAAAATCTTTTTCAAGACATCCGGAGAGAAATTTATCCCATTTAGACATTATTCGAAAAAAATAAATTGTCAAATGTCTGTGATTGTGGTTCCATATTTAGAACTTTTTCTGTAAGTGTAATAAAAACCTCATGTTTATCATAACCTTAAAAATCAACCTGAGTGGCCAAGCTCTCCTAACACCTGCATGAGTAAAGGCTTAATCCAGGGGTGTCAAACATAAGGCTCGTTGCCCAAAACCAGGCCGCAGGAGGCTCTAATGCGGCTCGACGAACCGCCAAGCGTCTTTTACAGACGTGAACATGTCAAACGTGTCACAGCTGAAAATGATGAGGAGCAGATTTCTAATGACAATGTTCAGTAAATATAGAGTATAAATCAGAATAAAGTGTAACAGTAAGATGTGAAGCTGCACAAGTTCGTTGTAAAAGTTTAAAAACACAAACAGTGATAGGTGGAGACCCTGGTCGATAAAATATCCGGTCAGATGTTTGAGTTTCTGTTTGGAGGCTTTTCCACGTAGCTCAGTCCAAACAGGGAGGACCTTGACCCTAAAGGTCGTCCAGTGAGAGGAGCTGCAGCATCGTTTCAAAATAAAACTTCAAAGAATCCAGAAGTTCCTAGATGTGCCCACCTCCCTCTGAAGGTTCAATTCTTATTTCTTCTCCAGTTCTTTCAGTTTTTGTCTAATTAAACGTATTGGATCCATGAATAGAGGAGTGAGGATTAGAACTGTTCAATGAAAACGATTCAAGGATAAAACTTTTTTTCTCCATCGAAGCACTTTTAATTGTGAGTTTAGTTTTTACTGACTTCAATTAAAAGTGGACCTGTGATAGTTTGGGGGGGTCTGGACCACCGACTCAGGCTGATTCATTTCAGTTTAATTTAATTTAATTTAATTGATTACGATGTTTATACATGCTTGATATACATTCTTGTAACTTCAGTATTTCAGGATTTAAAATGGCCATTAAAGCAGCTTTTCGACGCTCTTCTGAAGATGTTTATGTTTTGTTTTCTCTTTGGAGCTGGACTCGAACCCTAATCTGACTCTTCAGTATAATCCTTAATGCGCAGCGCCAGTTTAGATTTATTCCAAACATGTTTATCAGAACAATCATTTGTCTTATTTGACATTCCAGGCGGGATTTGACGGCACTGTCTGGGTTTCTGGGGTGAATTCATTCCTCTGAAGTGAGTCCTGCGTGTTTCACGCGCGTAAAGCTTCACCTCTGCAGACTTTACGCGCGCTGTCAGCTCGTTGGCTCGTCCCGGGTCCGGACTGGACCGAGTGGCAGTGGATCAGATTCAGACGCGGCTCCAGGTTTGAATTACGGCTCTGGTTCCAGTCATCTCAACATGTCTTTTATTCTTTTTTTCTCTGTATAAATTGAAAACTGCGCGCATGTTTTTAATATCGGATCGTTTAATATTTTTTTCTGAGATGTTTCCGAGTTTTTTCAAGTGTTTCCAGGATTTTTCTTTTTTTTTTTTTTCTAAAGGGGAAAAAGTTCGTGTAATAACTCTGAGCCTGGTTTAGGAGCTCTATTCCCTCCATGAAGCACAATCTAAAACATTTCGGACGCCGTCTGAAAAGAGTTTATTGTAATTATGTGGGTTCACCTTGAATATATGATTGTTACTTTTCAAGCTTTGTGAACACAAAAGTTGTAAAACTTAATCAAACTAAAACGTGGAGGCAGAAACAGGAAATAAATCGACTGAAGCGTTCTGGTGCCATAACAGGTCAATTTGGGATAAAGTTAAAAATCCAGACTTCTGATTAACCGACTGTTTGACATGTTTAACCGGTTGAAGCTGGAAGCGTTTTGAAATACAATTAATTACTGTTTCTGACTAGTTAGTTATGAACAGATCAGTGCAACATTAGTTAAAAGAAAGAAGTTGAAGCCATGCATAAAACACATTAATCCAAATTATTATTATTATTATTATTATTATTATTATTATTATTATTATTATTATTATTATTATTATTATTATTATTACTTAGTTGTATTATAGTGTTTTTGTTATTATAGTTAGTTGTATTTTATGGCCTGTCTGCTCATTTTTGAGCACCACTTTTTAAGTTTTACATTCTTTACAGTGTAGTGGAAGCTGAAGTAGCGGTTGTGATTTTGTTCACGACTGACGCTGAGATTTTAATCTTATTTGTCCCCATTGTTCCAGATCGGAGACATTTGACCTTTTATTAACTGCAGTCTTACCTGACTTTACACATCCGACAAGAAAACTTGTAAATTATAATAAACTACTTTGTTATTTTCTACATTACGTTTTTTTTGTATTTAAAAAAAGAAAAATCTTTTCCACATTATGGCCACATAAGATCATTAAAATACATGTATTTTATAGTTTGTTTCCCTCCAGTTTTAAATCCTGCATTTAGCCCCGAGTGTTTCTCGTCAGACCTTCACATCCCAGAACAGATCGTGCTCTATCTGTTAAATGAACTTTAAAGTTTATTTTGCGTCTTCCTGAACGGATTCCAGTGAAATGATCTGCTTATCAGAATAAAGCTAAATGAAATCTTCTAAATGCCTTGAAGTCATTATTGATTTAGGAAACTTGAGTTAATTGCACAGTTGGAAACTTTTCCAAACTCTGCGCTGCGTCCCGCACACGCTTCATTTCCATAAAGCGGCTCCCACGGCCGGCCGGCCCCGCCCCCTCCCGCCCCCTCCCGCTCCTGATTGGCCCGGCCCGCTCCACGCGCGGCTGCATATTTACGTTCCGTGCAGCTGATTGGCTGCTGCGGCCGTCAGTCTGCGCCATGTGTCTGTATAAGGAGAGGAGCGCCCGCAGGAGCAGAACCAAACGTGGGATGAAGCCGGAGGAGCGCAGCGGCGCGCCTCACGCACCTCACGCACCTCACTAGGTCCCAGCAGCCGCAGAATTATGAGCGAACAGCCCGCGCTGCCTTCCCCCTCCTGGATATTATGCTCGTGTTTTCCTTCACATCTGGCTTAGTTCTTGACCAGCGGCGCGTGCGTCTGTGCGGTGTGGGGAGAGAGAGCATGGTGCGTAATTGTGCGTGGATTGCAGAGGTGCCAGAGAGGGAGAGTTAGGCGATATGCGCCGCGGGGACAGGAGCGTCAACCGACAGGCTGATGGAATATAGCCCGGTGTGCCCCAGCCCGAGCGCCGCCTGGTCCAGCCCCGTGAAGAAGAAGCTCGTGCTGCTCAGCATCATGTTCCTGCTCTGGGTCTACATGCTCTACTCCTGCGTGGGCTACTGCGCCACCGTGCCAAGTTTGGTGGCGGAGACCTACCGGGGCCGGGAGGCCGGGAGGCGGACGGGAGAGGGCGGCAGGGCGGACGGGCTGGTGTCCCGGCTGCTGGCCAAGCCGCAGCCCTGGGAGGACGTGGAGAGCGACTACGAGGAGCCGTCCGTCCGGACCGGGACCGGGACCGGCGCGTCCAGGGACCTGCTGCTCACTAACGAGCCGGACGCGGACTGGGAGCGCGCCCCGGAGCCCAGCGCCATGTCCAGCTTCTCCAACGGCTCCGGGAGCAAGAAGCTGCCGCAGGCGATCATCATCGGGGTGAAGAAAGGAGGAACCCGGGCTCTGCTGGAGTTCCTGCGCGTGCACCCGGACATCAGGGCCGTGGGCGCGGAGCCGCACTTCTTCGACCGCAACTACGACAACGGCCTGGACTGGTACAGGTAAAAACCGCTTTTTTAAAACTTTAATTGATGAATACAATTTCGGGGGAACGGCTTCTGTCAGGTTTTATTAGCCTGGTTTGTGAGATTCAGTTTAACAAATTCTATAATCATCGGTGCGAGAAGCAATAATAAATATTACATTTTCACCCAAACTCACATTTCTGACATTTTTCTTTTAGTACATTTTTTACGACAATGCAGTGAAGTAATTATTCTCTATTTTCGGACCTCATAAATGCCTGATATCACATGTTTCACTATAATCACACACACACTTGAATTAGTTTATTTTCTTTTTAGGTTAAAAATCAAACGTGCATAGTAAAACAGGGCTGTTTGTTTGTGATCTTCGTCCTGTTTCTAAGGCGTTTCGGCCTCTCGGATTACTTCTTTTTAATGAAGTGTTAATTTTGAGTCTCGATTTTAACGTGAGTGGTTTGGTTTTGAGGGGATTGGCGCTTCGGCTGCGGCCGTGGAGCGTTTCTGCGACGCGCAGTGATCTCTGTTGGAGAGAGCGCAACACTGCAGCTCCGCCGAGACGCGCCTGGCGGTCCGCTCCGACACATTTTTCCTTTCCTTTTTATTTTTGTGAGTGAATTAAGTCTCATTCATCAAGCTGTTACAGATCCATCACAGGTCTTTTGTTCAATCCGACCCAGGCTTCAGGAGCAATCCTCAGTTTGAGCAGAAGTGCGCATTTTGGATGAAACGTTTGAAACTATTCATTTTGTTTGAATCATAGATCAATAATTCTGCACAGTGAAGCCAAATCTGAGACTTAAAGCTGGCATTTTTTTTATTTTTTTATTTCAAATCGTGTAGCACATTTAAGGGTTTGGGACTGGGTCGGGGATCCACAGGCCCTCACAGCCCAGGTTGCAAAGCAAAGGCGATCAACAAGACAAAAGAACAAAACCCAACTCCATGAAGGTCTCAGGAGGCCAACAGACCAACTTTATCCTTCACATTTCCATCACAAAGTGCAGAGGGACTGCAGGGCCTAATGACTGTACTCTTTAGGTCGAACCTGGAATTTAAGCAGCTTCAGTTGAACTCAGTCCGTCAGTTTCCAGCCTCCTTCTTTCAGGCAGCGTCTGCCTTTTCAGCTCAAACTGCTTCAGAACAAACTAAAACACTGGCAGGTGTTTTAGCAGTTTCTTTCTAATTTCTAAATTTATACAAAAAAGAAAATCATAATTTTGTGTTTGATTTTAAATATTAGGAGTGTCGCTGGCATCTTACTGTTGGGATAAAGTGTCAGAAATACAGACAAATTAGCCTTTTATTCGCTTTCTCTGGGCAAAATGTTTGATTTACGGCGAGCAGACCTGAAGGAAGGTTGACTTTCACCTACTGCGTCTCCAGCTGTGGAGAAAAAGTCGTTTTTCATGGCTGGAAATGTCCTGACAGCCTGTGAAGACTCCAGGCCGCTGTCTGAGCTGCTCTGAGGGGTTTTCTGTTTTCTGTTTTCTGTTTTGGAAAATGTATTTCATCCACGGTAAAAGTCTGGATAATGCTGGTAATCTGAGCAATTTTACGCTTGGGCGGGGTTCTGTAAACAAACGAGGTTTTTTGCCAAATAAGTTTGTCTGAGAATGAAGTTTTACTGAGAAGAGGTAGAGCAGCTGGGGGGGGGGGGGGGGGGGGGGGTCCAGAGTTTTCCCAGATCAATTTATTCTAGAACCTCTTGTCGAAATCCGTCCTCTGGACTTCAGATGTGAGGGAGACAGTTTGTGTGTCTGTTGTGTAACTCATCTCCTCTTGTTTGTCCTTTTTGCACAACAACCCCCCCTTACCCCCTCCCACCCCCCATACCAGCACATTTAGAGCTGGAATTCCACCAAACTAAAAGCGGCCGTAGAGAGAAAGGAGAGCGGGAAGCGAGAGTCGTGACAGAGAAAGGAGGCGGTGATAACAAGTGTGTGTTTTTTGTGGTTTTGTGATGCAGTTTGACAGTTTTTATTTGTGCCAAAGACAAACACATGATTCATGCTTTTGACCGAGGGGGTCCTCCTATCAGGAGGTACACATTTTCACAGTGAGGTCATGCATGAACTGGCTCCAAGGAACACACGCACACACACACACACACACACACACACACACACACACGCAGGGCTGGATGTGAACATTCATTATTTTCCTCTTGCACCTGTCTCATGGTGAGAGTGTAAACCTTATTATCTGATAGCAATGAAAAATACGCGGCGTTGATAATGTGCTAAAAGTTTTTTCCACACTTGACAATCGCAGAAGTTCCCTCGGTGCGTTTTTTAAAAACTATTTCAGAGCTTGCTTTTTTTTTTTACGTTAGCCACACTTAAATATTTGAATGGCATCAGATGGTATGCATAATGAAGAAAATCTTTTTTTTAAAGTGAAAACTTTTCAGGATTTCTAGTAAAATAAAAAAGAAAGGATTGTCAAGCTTCTCATGTTATGTCCAACTAGAGTTTAATGAAACAAATACTGTTTTCTAAAAATTGGTGTTTTTTATTTTTTCACCACTTCAATTTTTAGTGGAAAACACATTTTTCATAAAGAAACCTGAAACAAAAGAACCAGTTCCACTTGTGGTACAAATTCATACACTCCTCATAGTTTATAATCTGATATTATTCCCTGATATTTATTCCCTTTTCCCAGTTGGTGCTTCTTGTAATCTGAGTTTTGCTGTTAGTTTCCCCATTAAGAGGATTTCTTCCTCCGTCTTTAGATCCTTTGTTTTTGGGAGTTTCTTCACCCCAGTTTCTCCTGACTGCTTTCTTGCTTGAGATTTAGAATATTTTTTCACCAGATATTTGCCATTCAGTGGGACAGCTTACAAAGTTACAGGACCAGAATGCTTTGGAAAAGTTCATTTTCAAACAGTTGTCATAGTTCTTCACTAACATGAGAATGATCCACATCAACATTTCCACTTCTGCCAGATTATTATTATTTTTTTAACACATTCGAGTTGATCTGAAAGAATCCCGGAGTGAAACTGGCGAAATATTCTTTATTTGTATCTGAAGTGATTTTGCTGAATTTCTAATCCAGCATAAAGTTTGTTCCACGTGAAGGAAGCGAACGAGCTTTGTCCTTTGTGTTTGAGTTTGTCTTCCACACTTCGTCTGGTTCTTCTGAATTCGTAGAGATTTAATTTTAAATGTTTCACTTTATCTTTCCTGAAACTTTCTCAGAGTTGTGATTCACCCAGAACTTCCCGGTTTCTCTCCACGACTGACTGAACATTGCTAACTGAGAGGTTTTTATTTACTCCTGACTCCTGTTGCCTGCTGCCCCGCCCCACCCCGGTCCGGTCCGGTCCGGTCTGGTCCTGGTCCTGGTCTGGTCCTGGCCAGCGGACCTCGGTTCTCTCTTCATGTTCCACTCGGCCCGGTCGGCTCTGAAGGGGCTTTGATAGTTGCTGCGTTGTGGTTTTGCTGTCGTGTCGCGGCTCCGGTCTCGGCTCGCTGTCGGCCGTGTCGACTCTGCTGCTCCTCCCTCCGAGTCCCGGCTTCAGTCACTGAGCGAGAGCTGCTCTCACACACACACACACACACACACACACACACACACACACACACACTAGGGAGAGTTTATGGGTGTGTGTTGGCACGGCTTCTACTCTGTTGAGATTGTCGAGTAAGTGTCAGGATTTTGTTGATTTCTGGACCCAAACATTAAATATTTGCTTCTATCTGCGGGTTTTATTTGCAGCTCTCTCGTCTGACGGTTTGACTGGACGTAACCAGAGACTTGACGTGGGTTTGTTGGGAGGCAACTGGGATCGAGTGCAGCTGCATGTTTATCCTCCATCCACTGAACGTGTGCAGAGAAACTTCAGCGTTTTTATAAAGTCGTGTTTTCTGTGACTCCATGTAAACGGAAACCAACTTTTTTCATCCTCACTTGAAACCGTCGTCTCCAGTCCTCCATTTGTCTGTTCGTGGCGCCATCAGACGCTGGTGGAGGTGTCCGTTATCCCCCCCCCCCCCGCCCCTGCCGAGCCGCCCCCCGCCTCCCGCCCGTGTCGGGGACGGTTCTGGATGGCCGCCCGGCCTTTTATCTGCTCGCCACGGGGGCGCTCCTATTTCCACGTAGGTGACCCGTGGGCTGTGTCGCCGCTGACCTGCCCCCCCTCCGGCCTCCCTTCCTTCCTTCCTTCCTTCCTTAATGGCCGCTGAGGCCACCTGGCTCTATAGAGCGGCAGTGAGAGGCATCAGGCCGCCTCGCGCTGATGTTTGCATACATGGGATGTTTTGCCGGCAGCAGGAGGAGGTTATTCAGCGAACGCAGGCGGCGCGGCCGCGACAGGCTCAGCTGCGAAGCCAGAAATAATCTGGGGCGGAAACAGACAGCCGGCACCGCGGGGACGGCCGGTATTGATCGGTCGGGCTTGGTTGGAGGTGATGTGTGGAGACGGGTTCACGGCTCCGGCTGGGGTCAGACGGCTCTGCTCCGACCATCTGCAGGACGCCACGGCTTCTCTTGGCGTGAACAGTCAGCACCGAAGGCTCGTCTCCCGTCCTCGACGACGGTTGGGACGATTGGGTATTTTGGCTCTGGGTCGTTTCCCGATGCCTGGAAGTCCTGGGCTCCTGGCGCCCGGCCAGCCGGCCGTGCAGCTGACAGCAGGTTCCCGTCCACCGCTCAGAGGCCAGCGGTTCGAAACCGCCGCTGTGTTGGCTAAACTTCCTCCTCCAGCTCCCAAATGAGGGCAGCCTCCGCTAATGGCGCCTTGTTCCCCCCCCTCTGCCCGCTCAGAACCGCTTTGTCCTCCTCCAGCTGTGCACTTTAGCGGCTGCGGTGTAACAATGGTGTCGCACGTCACGCTTGGTTCGCTGGGTTCGTTCAGGCGTCGCTGACCGGCCCCGGCCCAGAAGAAGGTCGGCGCTGGAGGGACGGAGGCCCTGGCTCCCCGCCGGACAGAAAAGGCGGTTTTCATCCCCAAATTACAAGCGGTTAATGGTGAAAGGAAAGACCTGTGGCGAGGGGAGTGGCGGCGCCGCCCGGCCTCACGCTCCTCCTCCAGTTGGTGTCCAGTGAAGACAATACGGCCGGGTCAAAATGTTTTGCTGGGTGGAAGAACGGAGGGTTCCTCCGTAGCTTCGGCCTGAAGAATGAAGAAGTCCAGATTTTGCTTCCATTGGAGGGAAATACGAGTAAAACGTCACCACATTCCCCAGCAGTGACTTTATACCTGGAAAAAAGCAAGGTGGAGACGCTAACGGAGCGGGTTTGGAGGGAGAACGGCGCGGCGTTGAGCGAGCGGTGTGCAGACCGTCCCTCTGTGCGACGTGCGAATCGTCCTGATTTAACCAGGTGATCGTTTGCTTGTTGTTAAAGATGTCAGAACAGAAGCAGATGTCCTCCCTCCGGGCCTGATGCTCATTCACGGCTGCTAAATTAACATTCTTTGGCCCGTTAAGGCGGTTCCCCGGGAGGCCGGGGCTCCGTCCGGTTCTGTCGGGACGGGTCAGTTCAGACCGGCGCCGTCCGAAAAGGAAGAAAAAGCCTCGGCGGAGGAGGAGTTGGAGGAAGAGCAGAAAAGTGATGACGGTGAACCTGCACTGCTCCACTTGTCCCAGGTATTAAATCCCAGAGGTAGCCATTAGGGTGTTAGAGAGTGTGTCTGCCTCTGGGAACGACGAGAACACACACACACTCACACACACACACTCACTCACTCACTCACACAGAGAGAGAAAAGACAGAGAAAGAAAGTGACAAAGGTCTCCCGAGGTTTCCATTAGGCTGGCAGTAAAAGAGCAGAGCTCATTAGAGCCCCGCTTGTCTCGACACTGCTCACTCTCTCCGTTTAGATGTGGTCCCGGAGCGCCGCCGGCCGCCTCATCAGAGGCGTGAGGACGCCGCGGCCCGCCGCTCACACTACCCGGACACCGTCCACTCGCTGCCAATTATTTTGGACGGTGTGTACATCTCCTCTCTCCTCCTTTAACTGCTTCCTGTACCTGAGGAGGCTCCGGATCCCAGCGCTCTGGACTCGGCGCCGGTTTGGAGAGGCTGGAGATGTGACTTCAAACAGGAAGTTCATGCAGGAGACGAATGCAGAGCATGGAAATACAATAAAAGCCTCGTTTCTGCAACATTTTCAAGCGAAAATGGAAAAGTTTTCTGAAACGTATTTTCACACTGGCCTGTAAATCGGAGCCTAAGTGCAGTTTAAACTTCTGTGACACATTAATCTCATAAAGTTGCCATATTGCGAAGCCCCGATTATCACGATACTCAACATTAAACTGCATGTTTATCTGACATCATGCAAATCAAATGTCAGGAACTTGGATAAAAATCTTTCCCATACCGCTTAAAATTTAGAAATAATTAATCATTAATGGAAATAAAGTAGAGCAGCGGGAGGTATGACCCACCCTCCTGCCAACGCCGTCTTCAGTTTGACTAAATGAGCAGAAGCAGGAAGTCAAGCAGCGATTCGCCGCATCGCTCCTCGGTCTGACCGGATCAGGTTTACTGGAGGTATCATTTCTAAGTATTTATCTCGATGGCGCTCGAGGCGTTTGCAGAAACTTAACGTTTTGGCTCCGGTCCACAGAAGAGAGATTTCCTCAGACTTGCAGCCGGCGCTCTTTCCATCCCCGAAAGCAGGGGGTTAATCTTGGCGACGGGCGCTTTCGTCACTCGACGCGGCTAATTATATGTTTGCTGGAGAGGCAGGAATTCATAAACCATTAACCTGCCAGAACAGCTGCGGCGTGGGTAATGCAGACAAAATGATAGCCCGGACAGGCAGGAAGATGGTTTTTCTGCTCCCTGAGTGACACGCGGCGGCGAGGAAATCCCCCCGTTCAGCCGCTCGCACTCTGTAGCTCACCTGTCTGCAAGAAAGGTGTGCAGGCAGTTACGGATGACAGCCAATTCAAACAGGATGCAAAGCAGCGGCTGCCTGCCTCCCTCTGTCTCTGTGTGTGTGTGTGTGTGTGTGTGTGTGTGTGTGTGTGTGTGTGTGTGTGTGTGTGTCTGGGGAGTGGGGGGTGGTGGCATGTATGTTCTCCTGGAGTCTGTTTCATCTTTTATTCATCTCTGCTGTAGCTAGATCAAGGAGTCATGTGCCTCTTGGTGCATGTCAAGTGTCAGGAAATCAGTCAGAAAGGCTGATTCTGCACACACACTCTCTCACACACACACACACACACACACACTCAGCCAGTCTCCACCTGCAGCTCTTCATTGTTGTCTTGTTGTTGTTGTTTTTGTTCACGGTTCGGGGCTCTATTTTGTCTGAGCTGTCAGCCGGGTTCAGCCCGGCGCTGACGGAGTGCAGGAATGTGCGGCTGGCTTCAGGCTGACACCTTCAGCAAACACTCCCAGCAAACACAGCGATTAAGCAGGATTAGCAGCGCTCCGTGTGTGTGTGTGTGTGTGTGTGTGTGTGAGGCGCCGCATTAACTCTTCATTTAACTGACATTTTGAAACCTAAAATGTTGTGAGAAAAATTATTTTTGTTAAAACATTCCAACTTCATGAACTTGAATTTATTCACTTTCAGTTCAGTTTATTCAACCAAAGTTTATTTTCAATCTTTTGAAGATAAATGCATCAATTAGGTGCCGTGATTATGAATCAGACAAGCTTGGATACCAAGGAGCCAAACACAATGGTGTGTATGCAGCTTTAACACTTGTAGGAATGTCAAATCCAATTTTTTTTACTAGATTAAAATATTATCTGGACACTTTTTGTCTTTTTTTGAGTGATGCATCGATACTGATACCGATATCGGGTCTGATGCTGCACAGATGACTCGTCATGTAGCAGGTAGACCAGAGGGCGAGCGATGGCCGCCGTTTGGAGATCCGTTGGTATCAATCAGCTTTTAATAAGAACTCAGTGTTGACAAATATCTAAAGGTTAGAAACTCCTCCGTTAAAGACGTGGTATCTGTGAATCCCTGCTTTTTGCCACTATGATCTGAGAAGGAAACATGAAGGATTGATAAAGGATTAATTGTGTCGGAAAAAAGAGAGTTTTCATCTTTTTTTCAAACCAGAGGAGGGAGGAAAAAAAATCTTCTTTCTCCAGCATCTCTTAAAGGCTGAAGGCAGAAGAAAGCTGCTGCTGAACATTCATGAGGATAGGAGGAGGTGTAGCTGCTTTCCGCTCGTTTCTCCAGCTCCTCTGTTTTATTTATGCCACATGGTGGGCTCGCTCGCCCGCCCGCCTGCTCGCTCGCTCGCTCGCTGCACTGCAGGGTTATTAACACTCTGTAATTCCAGGCAGCCATCTCTGGCCACAGGCCGTCTGTGGTTCCAGGTTTTAAAAAAAAAAAGCACACATTCCGGCGTTGTTTTCCAAAAGGTGCCGAACAGCAACAAATATACTCAAAAACAGATTTTCCCAATGGGGGGGAAAAATGAGAGTTGCTTATGAAATTGAATAATTCGTAGTCGTCACGCCTCCGGAGCTGCGCACGAGAAGACGGCCTCGATTTTATCAGGGAAGGAATGTCTGAGGATGTTCCGTAACAGCGTCCGACATGTCGTCCGTGTACAGCGGTTACTTCTGTTTATTTATTCTGCTCTGCTGGTGTCTGAAGTTTTCTCCAAAACCCGACTGGAATGGAGCCCAACCCCGACCCTGGACGGTCTGTGACCGCAGGACCCGGAGTTCCACTCTGGAGCAGGAGCGCTCGGGCTGTAAACGGGCGCCAAAAAAGAAAAAAACCTTCTCCCTGAAGCGTGACTCCCTGATCTCGGTGGAGGATGATGGATGGACGGGCTGCGCCGGTCGGGTTAACGGTTCTGTTTACTGGGAGGGTCAGGAGATTCCCAGGCTGGGGTCCGGGGTCTGGGAGCCCGGATCCAGAGTCCAGGGTCCGGGTGTCAAAGAGTCACTGAGCAGGAAGCGGGACGAGCCGCCGCCGCCGCCGGGTTACGGGCAGCAGATTCCACAGTGGGAAACATTAAAGCAGATTCATTACGCTCTGACCTTTGACCCGGTTCTCAAGTCTTCCACCATTTCCCCTCGACTCCCTTTTTCCCATTTGATAAAGAGCTCGGCTCATTTTTCAGTCCTAATCTTTTCACTTTGTCGCTCAAATAAACAGAAAACATCCAGTGTGGTAAATAGGACTGGAGTCTTCTATGAGCCAGTTTTGGCCCACAGGCCTTATGTTTGACAACCATGATCTCTGAGATAAATTACTGTGTTTATTATGTTTCTAACAACAAACTGTGGTTCAATCCCGTACTTTGAGATCCTCGTGCTGATCCTGTTGTTTGAACACAAACCGTTCAGTCGAGCTACAGAGACGCGGTACAGTCTGCGGCGGCTCCAGCGGCCTTCTGGGTAATCTGCAGGAGCCATTTAGCCGTCCTCCTCGGAGCAGCGTCGTCCCGGTCTGAGTGGCCGATCCTGGGCCGGCAGGCCTCCACTGTCCAGAGCCGCCGCCACCCGGTGAGGCCTGCTGCCGCCGTTTCCGTGGAAACGGACGCCGTTTTTCAGAACGCTGCTGTGTAAACAAACAAACAGCTTTTCTGGAATCGGTTCCGTTTGTTTCTGATTAATGGAGCCACAGAGCCTCCTCTTCACGTCGGTCTGAAGCAGGAGGCTCTGCTTCTTCTCAGCCGGGGAGCGAAGCGTCGGAATGGCCCAGATGTGAACACCTGGCCGGCTCTGAGGAGCTGATGAAGCTGCTCGGAGCTCCTCTGCCTCATAAACCGTCTCCCGCAGTCTCTGAATTTACAGCCGAAGCCTTGCTCTGTGGTCAGACGGCAGCCACTCGCCATATTTCAACATGCTGGCTTCTGTACCGGCTTAAACAGCGCTTTGAACAGATTCCAGCATGCTAAAGTGGGGTGTGTGTCTCTGTGTGTGTGTGTGTGTGTGTGTGTGTGTGTGTGTGAATCACATTTTGATTACTGCTGATCATTTTTCCACTTGAAATATGGAGGCGAAGCCTTCCTGTTAATCAGCTGGGAGCTGCCGGGGGTCAAGGGTCACGCTCAGGGAGCCTGCAGCGGGATTTCAACCTGCAAACTTTCAGTCCCAAGCGTGCGTCGCCTCCTCCGAGTACGGCGTAGAAGGTCACGGTTGTCAAACATAAAGCCCGTGGGCCAAAACTGGTTCGCAAGAGGCTCCAGTCCGGCCCGTGGGACATTTTCCTCACATGCTCCACAACAAACACAAACTTTGAAGTTTGAGTTTAAAAGTTCTTCTGGCCCCACTCGATCAGGAAACCAGCTGAACGGCTCGTTTCCCCACATCCAGCCCTGAAAGGAAAGGCGTCGTTCGTCTGTTCTTCGTAGGTCTGAGAACACGTCGAGCTGCGAGCGAACCAAGCCGCCCTGCAGACTCTTATCGCCCAATGAGGGATAAAGATGTTTCTGTGTTTCCTGAAAATGCTCCTCGAGTGGCCTCGGAGCGAAAAGAAAGGAAGTCTTTCAGCGCTCCTTCCCTCGTTTCCCCGCTCTCACTTCTGAAGTGCCACTTTGCTACGGGACCCCGGTCTCTGATTGCCGCAGGGTCAAGTGAACCTTGGAGGTGATTCGGTCGGAGAATAGAAGTGGAAATTGTGTTTCATGCGAATAAAATTCAGGCTTCTTGCTGCGTGTTTCAGTGTAGTGATCATTTTCGTTTCAATATTTACAAAACGACGTGTTTTCTCTGGAACCGTTGTGCTGTAGTTCATGCTCCCTGCTGTTTCAGACGCTGGTTCACCTCCCATGAGTCTCTGCGCCATAGAAACCAGGCTCCTTCAGCTTTAAATGCCCCGAAGAGTCGGCGCCACGCCCTGGGTGTGCCGGTGGATACAGAGCGCCCTGCGATCTGACTGTATTCAAATCGGCCGACCTCCATTTGAGATTCAAATGCTCCCGACATGCAGACATGCGACACAATTGAAAACCTTTTGTATCACGTATGAAATCTACAGACGCTCGCCAAATAGCTTCCTCTTTTTTTTAAACTCCCTTTTTGTCTATGAGCGAACTAATCATGTTGTCAGGGATGCTGCGCCGCAGACGGCTGGGTGGCAGCCCGTTATCATCAAATCAAACGTGACAGGAGGGCGGCAGCAGCCTCAGACAGAAATAACCCCTCTTCCTGTGTGCGGCGGGGATGGGGGCTCTTCAGAGCGCGGGCCAAAGGGCCACTCCGCCGCCGCCGCCGCCGCCGCCGCCGGCTCGCGTTTGATGCCGTCAGGCGACAAGGGCTTCTGCTTTCTGTCTTATCACTGTTTCTGGCATGCCTTTCAACCGGGAGATATTCTCAGCGGACAAAAGGTGGAGCGAGGCGCCGGGGGGGGGGGATGAAGCACACATATAGATCATTTGAAAGTTCTCACAAACAGTAGAAGGCAGTTTCTCTTTTTCAGGTCAGGTTTACAGTGTGATGGTTTCCTGTGGAGAGCGTGGAGCGACTGTCCTCAGGGGCGGGGGGGACGGGGGGACGGGGGGGACGGGCCGCTGTTTGCCGAGGCAGTTTCGGCACACGCTCCACTTAAGAGCTCTCCAAAAGGCTTCCTCTCACTTGAGGCCGAGAAGGACGGCGAAGTGCTGCACTCGGCCCCCCCGTTAACACCCACGCTCCCCTCCTCCCCCCCCCTCCTCCTCCTCCTCCTCCTCCTCCTCCTCCCTGCCCCCCGCCTCGCCCCGGCGCCCTGACCACTGCCCCGCTCGGCCCTCCGCTCGGGGACAATGGCTCACTTTCAAAGAAAAGCAGGAAAAAAGAGGAGCCCGGTGTCACAGAACTGCCTGTTTGCTGACGGGATCTTTAACAGCGGCACCTCATAAATCAAAAACGAGCATAATGGGCATTGTTTCTCCGAGGGCCACTTGTCCCACTAAAATTCCCCTCCTTTTCTCTCCCTCCTGCCAGTTTGCGAGTGAGTGGGTGAAGTCAGAGGTGGAGATTTTTTATTAGCGAGGGGCCTCTTCTTGTGGATTTGCTGCTTTTCACGGGTCTCCAGCTCCGCTTCTCGACCGTCCCCTCGTCTCAGCGCTCCTCCAACCCCCCCAGCGCTTGATGTGTTTTCTCCTTCCAACGATCCCCTGAGCTTGGATCAGCATAATCTATCACTATGCACATTGTAGCCGGGGCCTCCTCCCCATCGCCGTGTGGCATTGTCATGTTGAAATCGGATTAGACGGGGAGCCATTTGCGTCTTCTGTTTGGCTCCAGACTCTTTTTGTATGTTAGCACAAGGAACGACAGAAAGCTTGCGGTCTGCATCGAGAGAATGACGGAATGGCGCGCAGTTTGGGTTTTATCCCTCCGAGACATCCAGGAGGCGCCGTGTAAACGCTGTAGCTGTGAACGCTCGCGTCGAGTTTTCATCCGGAGTCTGTCGCGCTCCGGCGTAAACGCACGATCTGTTTTGATTTGAATGGGCCATTAATGAGCTTTTGGAAGCAGGCCTGCTTTCTCCGTCTGATGTGTCACCAATCAGGATGATATTATCATAATTAGATCACTGGCACTGCGTTAGGATTACACAAATCTGCCAGCGCTGTTTCCATCAGGCGTTTTATAGGTTACCTGACATCACCCCGGGTATTTTATCTCCTCCCTCCCCACGGCAGCTCTCTTTATGGAGAAATTCTTGCACACATACACACACAGACACACACACACACACACACAAAAAATATGTGCATTGATGGAGAGCTGATGCTGCATGAATTACCCATGAGGTGGATGGACATGAACTAGATTCCAGCTTTTAGAGTATATTTGTGCGGAGAGGCGGGAGCTCTGGGGAGGAATTGAGCACGACAGAATCGGGAGTGTACGGGACGTGTTCGGCATTGTCGCTCCCTTGTCTCCTACCTTTATCAGTGCGTAAGCATCCTGGGTAGGATTACAAGGTCTGTGGATGGGATCCAGGACCGTCGTCGTTTCCTACACAATGGCAGCATCGGTCCTCAGGCCTCAACAATGAAGATGAGCTTTGAAGTACAAGGGGGGTCTTATCTGGGAGGGTGTGCACACCCGGATAGATCCAGCTATCTCTCCAGTTCTGTTTTTTTTTAATGCTTGACCTCTGAAAAACTTGCCCCTGCTCTGAATGTAAACCTTGACCATGAACAGCATTGTTGTTGTTTTTAGGCTCAGTTTCAAAGGGTTCTGCAATATAATTCCATGTTTTCTGGGGTGTTGGGAGTATCTGCGATTGTCTCTTTAGCCTGGGTGATCATCGTTGGTGTCCTTGCTTGATTTGAGATTAAGAACAACTGCTTCCTAGACTGAGCATTTCCAGAAAGTTCCACCCTGGCAGCCATTTTCAGAACGTTGCGTATCAGTTTCTCCGAGCACCGCTGTCGTTTTAACGGACCCCCGAAAACGCTACCAAACCACTGAAGACGTTGTCGTGGTGTAGCTGGGGCCTCGGTTTCAGGGGACAGTCGCCGTCGCTCTGTACATATGGTGCAAAACAAACAGGCGGTTTTGTTCCAGATCAAGGAAACAGACCAGGAAAGGCGATCCGCATCCCAATGTCAGTCAAAGTGTTCTTATCGCCTCGGTCCTGCGGTTGGCCGCCGCTGGTGAAACCCAATGCTCGGAGAACAGGGTGCACTCGCCTTGCCTTCACAACCAGTTGTTCTCAGGTCCCCGCTGATTATACGTCTGCGTGTAACGTATCTGTATGAGGTCCGTCAGGCAGCCTTCACCCAAAACCAAACCTGCTCTGCTTGGAAAAAACAAAAAAAAACTCCAACAAAAACCAGATTTACTTTCTGCAACAAGCCTTATCATCTTTCAGCGCTGTTGCATTTTTTTACCGCTTTGAGGGTCTGATTGGGGGCGGGGCAGCGAGGCAGGACTACGCCTGAGTCAGCAGGCATCTGGAGTACTGCTTTTTACTTCTTTTTGCCCCAGTTGTATAAGAAACGGAGGGTGGATTCTGATTGAGGAAATGCAGGCTCTGGGAAGATAATGGGATTCACACACTCTGAGTTGATTGTAAGCAAAAACATATAAGCCTCCTGACTTACAGTGAAACCAGGCAACAGAGCGAGTTCAAGTCATCCCGAAAGGGAGGATTTGGGGGAGCGTGTGCCGCAGTGAGAGAAAGCAGCTCCTAATCTTTATAACATGGATAATTGCAGGTTGAGGAATTCCTGTAAACGTTTCACCATGTTTGATTATGAAGTCAGTAAGGCTTTTCTGCCTCTCGTCAGAAGTGAGATATCTCATGAGTGAGTGAGCTTGTTGATGCTGGAGAGCTGCCTACACTAATAGGTTTTCAAGCCCTATAATAAGGCTAAACAGGCTCAGTGAGTCATTGATTGCGGGGCGCAGTGCACTCCATCAACATGATTACATTATGCAAGACCGTCGCCTGCCTGACACTTCCTCTAACCTTCCTTTTGCGCCCCTCTGCAGGGAGCTGATGCCGAAGACCCTGGAGGGCCAGATCACCATGGAGAAGACCCCCAGCTACTTCGTGACCAGGGAGGCTCCGGCCAGGATCTCGGCCATGTCCCGGGACACCAAGGTGATCGTGGTGGTGAGGGACCCGGTCACCAGAGCCATCTCGGACTACACGCAGACGCTGTCCAAGAAGCCCGACATTCCCTCTTTCGAGAGCCTCACCTTCAAAAACAGGACTACGGGGCTCATCGACACCTCGTGGAGCGCCATCCAGATCGGCATCTACGCCAAGCACCTGGACAACTGGCTGCAGTACTTCCCCATGGAGCAGATCCTGTTCGTGAGCGGCGAGCGCCTGATCAGCGACCCGGCCGGAGAGCTGGGCCGCGTGCAGGACTTCCTGGGGCTCAAGAGGATCATCACGGACAAACACTTCTACTTCAACCAGACCAAGGGATTCCCGTGCCTCAAGAAAGCGGAAGGCAGCAGCAAGCCCCACTGCCTGGGGAAAACCAAAGGACGGACCCACCCAAACATCGACCCGGAGGTGGTGCAGAGGCTGCGGGACTTCTACCGGCCCTTCAACATGAAGTTCTACCAGATGACGGGACACAACTTTGGTTGGGATTGATGTGAAAAATCATAAGACTGCTTTTTTTTTTTTTTGTCAAGTTTTGTTGTTAAGAATTTTTTTTCTCTGTAATTCAATGGCAAGATGTGGAGATATTGCTATATATATGTAAAATGTACAGAAATCTATTTTATAATAATTTATTTTTATTTCTAAGCAATTAATTCACTAAGCTGCCTAACCATATTTGTACATAACATCTGACCCACATGTGTTGTGTTTTTTTTTTTTTTTTTTTAACATTCCTCATTTTATTTTAATTCTCTTGCTCCTGTCGTGGTTCCTGTAAACTCAGTGGATTATTACTTTATTTTCTTTGGTGCTTCATATTGCAGATAATCAGCGTCGATTGAAGTAGAGACTGGGGTGAGAAATATGTAAATGCACCATATTACGGGTACGGAGAACACCTAACCATATGCATCCCTGATGATATATGCACCGCGGCTTCACTTTCATCCCCTTTAAGCCCTTTCTGAGCGCGATTCTTTTATTAGGTGTCTCACTTCCTGTTGAAGGTTTTCACCCTGCGCCTCAGCAGCAGGTCCCGTGTCTCATTCCACTCAATAAGAGGCCGATCAATAGCTCTAATTGATACTCATTGTGTCACTCATGCTTAAAGTATCCAGCTGGCCTTTCATTCGGCGCTCCTGCTGCCCGCTCTAATGAACGACCCATCCATCAAACGTTAAATCCCATCCCGGACCACGTCAGGATCCATGTTAACATTATGCTAATGGGGTAAAGGTAACTGGCAGATCGATCCGGCCTCCGCTTTGTAACTCCCCATTAGAAGCGGCGGCCGGCTCGGAGCCAGGCGATCGCCTCGGTTCAAAGGTCACGCAAAGTCTCAATCAAATTTGCTGGATGTGTTTGAGGCAGCAGAGGCGTGTGAGCCACGAATCGAAGGTACAGATAGGAACGGCGGCGGGCCTCAGTGAGCGGGTGCTCCTTCAAACGCAAAGATCCCAGACTAAATGCATCAAAGCTGCAGGAAGGGTTTTGTTCCTGTGAATCACTGGCAGCGCAGCAGGAATCGCCTCAGGCAGGGTTCTAGCGTCACAGAATCTCGTGTGCCATCATTCATGGCCGATATACTTTATGCCTTATCCGCCCATCCTCACCTCTCCACAACAGATCTTAACTTTCTACTTGTTGCCAAAAAAAACAAAAATCCTTGGATTGATATCATGTTTCACACAGCTTAGAATCTGTTTTGCATTGCTTGGTAGTTTTTTGGAATTTTTCTTTTTTTTTTTTTTTGTCTTTCTACTTGAATTCTTGATATGCAAGAGGGAGAAAATGTGTAGTTATCATTCTTTGATGTGATGTCTTTGCAGCGGGTGGCGGCGGCGGCGGCGGCGCTACGCCGCGCTCGGCTAAGCTATGCACGCTCAGTGTGGCGGCCGTGAAGAACACGCAGGCAGATCGAAAGGGAGTTTTAGCATCCGGAGAAGGGTTCAGTGTGATTTAGACTGAATGTACACAACCTACCCTCACACAAAATGTTCCTCAAATCGATGTTTGAAGGTCAGATTGCCACTAAGTGAAAGTTTGATTGTCCTTTTTGTCCTTTGGAAGTCAAGGAAATGTGCCTCTTCTAGCTGTCAGTCCAACACACTCTGCCTGCTCCAGTCACCGAGAGACATGACGGCTAATTCACCGCTTTTTCTGTCCGTTCCAGCTGAGAACAGCTGCGTGGTTCAGCCTCAAACCAATGGTTGCTGGCAGGGCGGATGGTGGCTTTGTTGCACTGGGTTTTACACTTTAAGGCCCCGTTCACACGACGACGCATTCAAGTGAAAACACAAGAGTTCTGTAGCATCTTGGGCGTCTGTTCACACGGCGACGGCGACGGAGCCATACGAACGTCAGTGTCGTCCCATTGTTAATGATAGTAATGTTAACAGTTATGTGTGTGTGTGTGTGTGAGTGTGTGGTTTCATAACGAAAGCATCCAACAGCACCCACTAGTGGTCCAACCTGAAAATGACACCGTTTTCAGCGTTTCTGCCATTTCTGTGTGAACGAACACCGTTTTCAAAACGTTGCCGTGGAAACGGGGTCTGACTGTACCCGGTTCAGTAAAGCCTTCATCCCCTCGTCTCTCCTTAGTGCAATGTTTGATGATTTAAAAATAGACAAATTAAAATAAAGCATTTATGACGTCGCTGAGCAAGCTGTCATCTTCTGGAAGGAAAGTCGGAGGTTTTCTGTCGTGCATTTAAATTTCTGGTCGAGTTTATGTAACGGAGGGATTATCTGTGGGGGGAAAAGGCAAAAGAACAAGTTGCACTCGTGGGTCTTCTCCTCGTTGCTGCATCGGCTATGGTTGAGTTTTATTCAACCTGTTCTTGAGATCTAAATGAAACGTTAGGAAAAGTTTGTCTTATCCACATATAATATGTATCTAGACTAGCAGATCTGTGTGTACAAAGATGAAAAAGACATGTAAATCCAGTATTTTGTGGTATGTACATCAAAGGAATTAATTTTACACAAAATGCAAGAGAAAAATGGAACAGATGTTTCTAGACTATTAAATACTGAACATTCATATTATTTCTTTGTATGAAGAAATAAATAAATAAAAAAAATATATATTTTACCAAAACCTGGAGTGCTGGAGCTTCATGTCCTTGTTTTATTTCACATTCACACATCAGGGGCGACAAACAGTTTTGTTGGGTGGACTTTTAGAAGTATGAATAACAACAATCCCCCAGAATTTTAAAGTTTGACTGTATTGAAAGCTCCATTACTTTCTTTTTGAGTCTGTGAAGCGTCTGAAGAAGACTTGGTGGAGTTCAGGCAGTGTTGTAAGACTTTGTGACTTATTTTCAATGACAAACTGGAGTTTTTGTTATTTGCAGGTTCCTGTGATATAATTTCACAAGTCAATTCCAGTGATTACCAAACAGAAAAACGATACTACTGAATAACAGTGGGACTGGCCTCCCTGTACCTGCAGGTAATGCTGTGGTTCTCGTTAATCTGTAGAGGTTTCAGTGTTGCACAATAATAAAGGAAAACATTCATCTTGTTTTTATAGCATGAACAAGTTTGGAAAAGACTCCTAACGGCCGTTTATCTTGTGCGTGTGAAGATAAAGTGCCCTTGAAGATGGAATTTGGTGTCATTTTAAGAGTGAGCATTTGAATTACGGCGTGATTTTTATCACTCGATACATCGGTGTGTTACGTAAACCACTGTAATGCAAATCTAAAATAGTCCAAATCTCCCCCTTGCAGTGAGGAATCTTGGTGTCATTTTCTCTCAAGCGTTCACGTTCTCACATTCAATAGTAATAAATGAATAAATAAATAAATAAATAAATGCACCGTAATCCCGACCTTGAAAACATCTCCATGCACCTTGATGCTTCCCTGCTCAGTGGTTAAAAAAACAAACAAAAGCTTTCTTTCAGCAGCTCTCCAGCCTCCGTTCACCTCACTCTTGTGTTGCTTCTCTGTTGGATTTCTTTCTATCTTGGAATTTTTTTTTTTTTTTTAAAACTATCTTGGAATCCATCCATCTTCAACACGGCTTCATCCTCTGCAGGGTCGGAGGAAACCAGGACCAACACACCTGAGTAGAACATGCAACACTAACCACTGTGCCACCGTGCGGACCTGTTTTAAGAAGGATTTCTATGATTTCCTGTAACTTTTAGAGCACGAAGCACGTCTGGGTTTTGCTCTCACCTACAGAGACGTTGACCCCAATGATACTCGGACCCTTGAAAACCAAATGCCTGTTTTACACAGTTGTTTTTAAGTTTTGGCATCTTTTAAAATTTTTTTGATGAGATTAGAAAAATGCATGAGAAAAAACAATTGCTATTGGCTGTGCTCAGTATTAATCTCATTGCACTTCCCATCATGTGCAGATATGCTGACTCCAAAAGCTTTGTATTTATATGAATGAAAGCAACGGCAATCAGCAAAATTAACTTTTAATGGGCATGATTCATGTGTTTCCCTCACATGAATGATGATATATGCAGATTTTTGTTTTAAAAAAAATTCTAATTGGAAATTGGGATTTTCCCAGGTCCATGAATGCATCATCCCTGTCTGTAGTGATTGAGCTCTGAAACACCTGTTCGGCTGCACTTTCTCCACTTTTCCGTCACAGGTTGTAGAAGAAGGATGAGCAGGGTCTTAATCTGTTTCAGTTTGTAGTGATAAAGCACAGCAGATCACCTGATCCCCTGTGAAGATCACCTGATCACCTGTGGGAATCACCTGAGCAGACCCAGGTGCTCCTCATGATGCTGCAGCTTCAGATCCAGACTTGTGGCTCTACTGCAGATCCAGGTAGGAGAAGCTTCCCCCTGCTTGTTCCAACATGCTGGCCGTGTTTTGACTGCAGAGCTGCTGTTTCTGTGTTTACAGTGAATGCTCCGCAGCCTGTCTGCTCCTGTTGGCTGCACTCAATAATCAGTTATGAAACATAAGATCTGATGAAGCCTTTTTCAAACCACAAACAGGAGTGTTTTAACTTTCTTTCACTGCTTGTTCTTTGGCACGACGGAGTTTCCCTCTAAACTCCTCAGAAGCTGAATTATCAGGTGGATTGGGCCACATGTTGCAGTGTAAACACAGCCACACTGATGCATCAATATTATCGGTCCTGTGGTCTCATGCTTGTCAAAACATACTGAAAAGGGCATTATTAACACAGCATCTCCTTTTCCATGTTTTGACCTGCTTCTCATTAAAGTTACCAATTGATCGCCCTTTGCTGAAGCAGTGGAATTATGGTTGAAACCGCCTGAAACGCTCAACTTTTTTGGTACAGTCTGGATAAGAAATGCAGAAACATCTATATTTAACAAAATCTTGTGTCGCCAGGCTCCAGTTTGGGGAGCTTAACGTTGGTCCAGCTTCTCAGGGCTGATGAGACTTATGAATCTCAGCACTCTAATCTTCTGATCCATGAGGAGTGGAGTGGAAGTTGCGACAGTTTTGTGTGTCTCGGTGTGCGTTGGGATTGGAATCGTGCGGCTGGTTGGTGTGAGTCTCCCTGGACTTCCTGACTGACTGAACGCTGTGGGTTGCCTTTCTTTGGAGTGGTTACCACAAAGTCTCCCTTTTAATTTCTCTGTGTGTGTGTGTGTGTGTGTGTGTTGTTTTGTGCTTCCTGCTCGGTGTGGTTACAGAGGTGGGGGGTCTGTGTGGTTGCAGGTGACCTATAGCTGTGTGGGAGGTTCAGCTGCTGGTAGCGGTGGGTCTTTATCGGAAATGCCCTCTCCCCCGCCCCGGCTCCCTGTAAAAAAGCAGCCAGTGTTTCCTCCCGGCTCATAATGAGATACACCTGAAGGGCTGTTTATTTACAAGGCTCTGAAACACCTCTGTGTATCAACAGGCGTCTCTTTCACAGCATCACGGCTGATGTATTTACTGACGGGGATGTTGACATCCGCAGCAGAGTTTGGCTCTGGTTTTCTCAGTTTTGGACATTTCTAAACACGCTGAGGGTTAAAACCAGATCGTGTAACGGTGCGCCAGAAAGGCGGAGCGCCGCAGTCTTCATGCTTCTCCTGGCTTTACAGAGGAAAATACCCATTTAGGTTTTTTTTTAAACTAGTTTCATAATGCTGTCCATTTAAAGAAGTTAAGTAAAATTGAGGAAGTGTATTTTCTCTGTAAATATATCAGAATATCCTCATTTTATCATTTTCAACTATCTGCAGCTGTGCAGTCAGATATTAAATCAACTTAAAAAACGGTGATCTAGATTTCCTTCGTTGTTTTCTCTCGGCGGCCCCCGGAGATTGAGCGCTCCACATCCGACTGACACATCCTGTGGTTTATTTCTCTGTTTGGCTCCAGAAACAAAAACCAACAAAGGACCTGAAAACGCCACGCGGGAGCGCTAAATCTGGCTCGTCTGAATAAGCGGAAGTAAAGTAACCAATTGACTTAATAAAGACAGACAAAGAGAGGACGGGACGTTTCATGTAACGCAGATAAACTTCCCGTCTCGGTTCGTGTTTGCTGATTGTGTCAAATAAGCTTGTTCATGCTTTCCAGCCCCCCCAGCAAGAAGAGAGCCGTAATGAGTGGAACATAGCTGATGTCCCACGGTGAGCGGAAAATAAAATAACAGCTCGGTAAACCTCGTCTTTCCTGTCAGTCACAGGCACCGTCCTGAGGGAATCCAGCATTACAGTAAAGCCGGCGTGTTTTTTACAGCAACATTTTTTAATGTATGGATGAAGTATATTCCCATATCTTACTTTTTATTTGAGAGAGAGAGCTCAGTGTCACACCTTTTGAAAATGTTTATTTCAGCAAAGTGGTTATCATTGGTGTCTTTTCTTTAATGTCAAGGTCAAGAACAGATCTTGAATTAGTTTGATGAGGTGAGCTGTTAAGAGGACACATTTCATATCAGCCAGTTTGGTTCTATAGTGTCACTTTGACAAGAACACTGTCGGCCAGTTCGACAACCGCCTGACAGAATTTGGAAACAATGACATCGTCCAAACGAGGCCTCAGATGTGGCTCAGACACAAACCGTTGGAAATATGTGTTCATATCTCTGTTGGTTTGGCAGCAGCGCCTCATAACCCCAGTGGGAAAAAGCACTGGAGTAAACATCAGCCTGTATTACAGCACAATGCGACGCCATCGGAAAGCGCCAAAGCTGAGCGGCGTGCGGTCTCCCGCGGGTGGCGACACGCTCCTCGTCAGAAATCATCACCGATATCCACGGGTCTGGAGGTGGGTAATTGCTCAGCTGGAGCGCTGAAAGACACGCCGGAGAGGAAGACAAACAGGATGTGGTGTGAGTGATGGGGGGAAGTGTTTTGAAAAGCCCCCGGCCCGGCAGGTAGCGGTGGAGCCCGCCCCGCTGGCCGGCGCCCAGCCCGCTCCCTGAATCTGAGCCACCTGTATTAGCTCGCCGCTAACCTGATTAACCTGTTCACGGAGCCGACAGACGCAGATACAGCCAGCGATAGATTTCTGGGCCGGCGGCCAAGCGAGCCATCTTGAAGGAAATGGTTTGTGTAATTAACATGGAGGCTGAGCAGAGTGACAGGGGGTAATTGTAGCGTTTGCAGATGATGTCTTATTGTCATGGCGGCTGCCTCCCGGGCTGCTGTGTGTACAGGCGGCGGCTGCTCCTCGCTTTGGGATGGGAACAGACACCTGGCAGCACTAGACACGCCAAACCCCTATTGACTCGTCTCCATTCACCCCCTCCTCCGGCCCCCCTCCCCCCGGCGCTGTACCGCCGTCGCCGGCTGCTGGGTGGTGTGTTTGATCATATTAGCTTCAAGCTGCTGCAGAGCAATTGCACAATATCCAAACAGGCTTGTCACAATGGCTGGAAACACGGCTGGAGGGCTGCGGGGGGCGAATTAAAAATTTAGGTGTCTGCTCAGCGTGGAGTCGATCTTTAAACAGGAAATTGGGATTTAGTGAAGAGCTCCACACGCCATCTCACACTTTGGCCTTTGATGTTGATCGCTCTGCATCTCCTTTACTGTGGTTTAATCAGCTAACTTACAAATAAGAACGTATCGTATTCACTTCATTTTCACTCATCGTGTGGTGGTAGTACCTTTTATCCCTTCATAGTTTATAGCAGTGGTTTCAGAGAAGAAATTTTTCAGATATTAAGCATAAATCAAGCTATAGTATTCACAACTGCTTTGAGTATAATCCTGGTTTTAGCTTTACAACACAACTCCCCTGAGAATGAGCTTTAGAAGATGTCGTAATGCGACGTTAGATGTTCTTAACCGCTGTAACAACCTGACCGGGATGGCGGTGAAATGTCAGCTGGTTTTAAGGTTATGTGTCGTGTGAAGGTGGAACTCCTCACTGTTGGCTTTACCTGCCAGTGAGTCAATGCAGACTGCTTTCTTGCGTTGATCCACCTTTATTTGATGACTCAGTCCTTTGTATGAACATGATTCAGCCGTTCTTTACAGTTTGAGCTTTGCCTCAGATTCCAGAGTTCAAAATCTCAGCTTGTTTGTTTTTGCACGCAGGGAAGTGGACGTTAACATCGAACATTGCATGATGGGAGCCGTTCTACTTTAAAGGCGTTACTGTCTCAGTGGAATTCCCCACACACTTCAAAACCACAGCAAAGAAGAAAAAAACACAAAAAAATGACCTTTTGAATCACAGAAAATACATTTACTTTGTATTTCTCCCTCGTATTCATCCTAAGCTGATGTTTTCATCACAGACATCTTCATACGATAACTCAGAACAAGTATTTTGTCCGTGCCAAGTTTAGCCCCAGCATCTGGAGCATCTGGAGCCTCAGCAGCTCGCCGTGTGACAGATGTCAGACGTGCTGCGACAGGCTCGGCCCGGAGAGACGCTACAGCGGGAGGAAACAGGGGGATCAAGTGGGAGTCTATCTTATCACCGCAGGTATGAGGAGAGATTAGTAGCTGCGCCTGAGCCGAGGCCCGGCCTGGATCTTACATGAATTCTGAGTGTTTGCAGCACTGAGCGCCGCAGCTGCTCTCTCTGTGGGACGCATCCAGGCTGAGATCAGGTTTTGGCTTTTCCCCGTCTCTTTGAGTGTGGTTACGTGGCGTTTTTAATTCAGAATTGGTTTATTCTGAATTAAGTAATTCAGAATTATATTCAGGAGCGACGTGTTTACATGGTAAAAACGAAGTATTAAATCCTCTGTCACGTGAGGTCTCCGAAGCGTTCTGATTGGACAGGAGGCGGCTGTGACGTGCTGACGCCTCCCGGAAGTAAACAGCGTTTTCCTCGTTTATCTTTCTCAATTAACTTTGATGCTTCAGCTTTGAAGATGTTCACGTTGTTAAACACCCGTCCATCCGCTCGTTTCATTATATCCAGTCCCTCTAAAGCTGCTGTTGAATAAATCGTCTCCATACAAGTCGGACCGCGGGCCGCCATCTTGGAAAATTGCGTCATCATGACAGAGCATGCGCAGAACGACCAGAAGAAGTCGCGCCTAATTAGCATATCATTCACGTTCATAAATCACATTATCAGTGATACTCACGTCTTACTAATCATAAGTCAGTTTCCCGTTAACATAATGGCGCAACTGAAGAAAGACCTTTTTGAAATCGCTCTTTGTAGAAGTGTTGAAACGGAGCCTGAGTTAAAAAGTGGATGTTTCCATCACTTCTCTGGAAAAGCGAAGGTGGAGAAAGCAGACAGGTGGCTTCTGCTGATATAAGAACGAGTCAAATGTCTGTACGCCCAGTGATTGTTAATGCTGGGATTTCCATTTCCTGCTTGTTTTTACAGTCTCCTGCAGCTGCAGGGAAACATCATTACTCCCCGTCTGATTTATTCTGCTTTTAAAAGATTTTACTGCTGCTACCTGACTGGTGTCAGTTAGAGCAGAGCCACGCCGCGACGTGAGGAGAGTTTTCATCCTCGGCTGGAGGTTTGTTTGTGACACACGGATGAATCAGTGTTGCTGTAAAACACACACAAACAGATAAAACTCTTCGAAACAGACAAGTGGAGTTGATCACACTGAACTGCGTTGATGACTGGATTTAACTGCTTGGTAGAACAACATGATTTATGATCCTGGTTGAGAATAAGATGTTAAGATAAGATAATTCATTGTTCTTGGATAAATTCTATGAACGCAGAGGGAGAACATGCAAACTCCACACAGAACGTCCAGCCCGGACTCAAAATGGATTTTATCTGTTCTTAGGAAGATGAGCATTTCTCCATAAATTATTCTTTTTTTCATTTCCCATTTTTCAATTTATTCTTTTTGATGAAGGTTCGACTTTATAAGGAACTGCTTTTGATTTTCTCTCCAGAATAGATTAAAAAGAAATCCAGTTCCAAGCAGGTGCTGCAACTGATTACTCCAGATTCTTGTCCTGTTACTGATTCCAAGGGAAGATGAACATAATTAACCGGTTCAAGTGTCTCCATAACCAGATCCAGGTTGTTTCTGAAACACAAGAACAAATTCAATATCATTTACCACACATCTGGCGCTATGAAAGATGTTTCCACACACTGTTCTTCACAAATCGGAAACATTTTAATGATCGGTACATTAAAAATAACATTTACAGGATGGGAAAGAAGAAGAAAAAAATTGCGGTGCAGTCGCATCTGGTAGAAGTTTGGAAGGAGAGGAGGAAAAAGCAGTTTCAGAGACGTTAACAGCTTGTAATTAAGTGTTTATATACTTCAGTTTTTATCGAAAGTGACCTTCAGAACCCGAACACTCTCCGTGTGGATTGCAGAATCACAATGTTTTGTAAAACTGCTACCATGCCAGCTCAGTGTGACTGTCCGTGTTCTCCGATTGTTAATGTTTCCAGAGTATTGTTCTCTGTGATCAGACACACACAATCAACAGCGCCAACTAGTGGTCCATCATGTTGAATTCACAGATGTCTGGATTTCTACGTTTTTCAGAATGTTAACATTTAATCAAGAAACTTTTCTGACGAAAACACAAAAATGATGCATTTTTTTGCACTTGTTTTGTGACCGTTGTCATGGTTTCAGATCTGTGGGCAGTAAAATGACTATTTGTGTGTGAAGTGTGTTTACTGGTTTGGACCGATACATCACTTGTGAGTGCCAGTTTCAATGTGCCGATGCTCCCCGATGATGGATGACGTGAGACTGTGTGTGTGTGTGTGTGTGTGTGTGTTGATAACCGACCCCCTCCTGCTGAGACACTTAATGTGGTCAGACACACACCAACTGATGGCCATCAATAATGCACATGGCGGGAGGATCCAGCGGGACGCGTCCCCATCGGGGACGGTGCTGGAGCCTCCAGCTCCACAGGCGGACCAGAGGAAAACCCTTCCACTGCCCCACAGCGCCGGGGAGGCGGTTTGCTGCTGATGGAGGACAGGGAGTCTCCCTCGCTGCTCCCGTGTGTGTGTGTGTGTGTGTGTGTGTGTTTGTGTGTGTGTCTGGATGAAACCTTCAAAAAAAGAATGGAGACTCATCACAGACTGAGGCAATTCACCCTGAATATATTCCCCCATTTCCTTGATGACCATTACAGCAATTGCCGTCTTCGCGGTGGCATTTTCACGTCGCTTACAGTTTTAAGGTCAGTACATTAGTGTAGTAAATTTATTCATAGCCGTCTCGCGTGCTCAGGGGCACGTGGGCACCTTCCTCAATCAGGCGCTGACATCTGTCTGCCGAGATCGCCCGCCGAGCGCCGTCTTCCACAAATGGGGGCCACGGCCCTCCAGCGAGTGTGTCCGTCCGCCATTGTTTCTGCAAACACACACACACACACACACACACACACGGGGTGTGATATTTGGCTGTGTGCCATGAAGGCATTAGCTGGAGTCATTGAGCAGCCGCACCGACTCCTACCTGTGTTTACCGCGCGGGGCTCGCCGTGCGTCTTCCCGTGAATACTAATGCACGAGACGTTCAAGACCCTGCCGTCAACAAGTCACTGGAAACATGCAATTACTTCATTACACGCTGAATTTTATTTCAAGGGCTGTTTCCGTGCTCCTTCACTGCGCTCCTAATTGCATGGCGGCGGCGTCGAGAGCGTTCGGGCTACATTTGAAGCAGGCAGATGAAAGGCCGCCTTCCCCTCTCCTGTATCGTCACTATTGTGATCAAAAGGCGGGAGTCACGGAGAGTTCACCAGACTAAATTTACCCGGTTCAAACATTCAGTTTTTCTGTCTTCGGGGCAGCGGCTTCCTTGCAACCGTTCAAAGACAAAGAGAAAATCAGGTGGGGCTCATGCATGCGATGGCATCTGCACCAGGGAATCAAACCTGTCGCCGTGCAGGCGTGACAGGAGGAAGCTTCCCCTGACAGGAGAAACACGGAGCGCTTCGCCGCGGTGCTGCGTTCAGGTGCGTTCTGAGCTCCGGTTTCTTGTGTTTGAGGGTCTGATGTCGAGTCGGCGGTGCGTGATGAGCGGTGGCGAGGCGACGGCAGCGGGAGGCGGCGGAGTCGTCCCACAGGAGCCCGACGCTGTTGATCAGGATCTAAAATGGTTTGGATAGCGGTGAGGCTGATGAGCCAATCCAGAGCCGGCGCTGCTCAACATCCCGCCCCCGGCTAGCATGATCTGTGGCGGTCTGCGTGTTCAGCCGCGATTACATGAAAACGGGAAACTTGCACTGCATTTTCAGCATCGGTTTCCATGGCAACGATAGTTGGAGCTTCCAAAAACATAACTATGTGGAAACGGCTCCGTCTCCGTGTGAATGGGGGAAAACACAGATGTTTAAAACGACGCGTTCTCATTTGAAAGCGCTGCATGCAGAAATCACTGACTCTTACTGTTTGAGTCTGCCAGTCGGAAGCAGCTCCTAGCATAATTCAGAGGAGACGCCCCCCCCCCGCCTGGCGTTACGCCTCCTCGCTGATTCTCTCACCTTCCTCCCTGCCAGTGATTTTAAACCAGCAACACACCGGAGTGTTCCTCCGCTCACGTGACGCAAATGTGGCAGGAACATTTTTAGTCCGCTAAAAATTTAATGAACTGTTTCAAGATCTTCCATAAGAAGAAACGGTGTAAATAAAGCAGAGGAATTTAAGTGTGTGTGTGTGTGTGTGTGTGTGTGTGCTGCAGGAGAGCGCCGCCGAAAGCTGAGGTCCGTGTCCTCTTTAATAAGCACCAATAAAAGCAAACAGCCGACTGGTGATATAACTGCTTCAATTCAATTGTCCTCCAGCCGGGTTAACGGGGTGAAGGGTAGAAGTGTGTGTGATGTTTTTCTTCTTTAATACGAGTCGGAGGAGGGAAGGAACGATAACCTGCATAAAAATGAGTTCGTGGATGGAGAAGAGAGAAAAAAAAAGAAACTATAAAACTCAGCAATGAGTGAAGTTATGTAGCCATGCATATTTAACAGCTGCTGGAGAGAGCAGAGAGTTTACGAGGGTGTAAGTAGAGAGCAGACACGATCGAGGTGCCTCCTGATTTCTTCTTTCCCAGAAGTGGAGAGGTGCAAAAAAAAAGGGAGAGCATTAAAGGAAGTGCAACAAAACGAGATGGGGAAATTGGGGTTGAGAGTCTGGAGGGGGGAGAGTTTCCTCGGCCTCGTCCCCTCGTGCTCCGTCCATTAGCGTGAGTGCTGGCTTCCTGCTCCCTCCTGAAGTGTGCGGCGGGCGCAGGCCGGCGGCTGGAGAGGAAGATGGAAGTAATGGAGGCAGAGGTGGGTGGTAATTAGAAACATTACCGCGGCGGCGGGGTTATCCGTCCATCTCTTCTCCACAGCGACGGGTTCTGCGGAGGAAAATTACCCCAGCAGCCAATTAAAGGCCCTTTTCTCTCCTCCGCTGATAAGAGGCGCTATTAATACCGCCGCACTTAACGGCGATGAATGACCGTCGATGGGTATTGAAAGTTTATCAACTCATCCGCCGGCTTAAGTCCTTTCTTTACTGGACGGGGGGGATTAACAGGCCGGGCTCCCGGCGTCCCATCAGCCCGCTTCCCACTGAAACCATCGGGAGGAATTTTAATGGGGTGAAAAGAGGGAAGAGCCGATTCTACTGTGAAACAGAAAAACAGCTCTGGGCCAACAATGTACAAGCTCTGTCATAAATTATCACAGGCGTGTTGTGGATTTTTAATCTGGTCTCTGGAGCGCCGTGTGATGGATTTCCCCGCCCTCCAGGAACGGGACGGGATTTCTCAACAAGCTGTCTGCTGGTGGACGGTGAAATACTGAGGGAGCGTTTTGTGAGCGGCGTTGACAGACGCGCCTCTAACGCGGCTCGAAATGCCCCAAAGTGTCATCCTGCCCCTCCGATTGCCCCGGCTTCCTCCTCCTGGAGTTACATAACTCCTGATTATTTAGCAGCAGGAGAAAGTGTTCTCAGCTCCAGTAACGGTCCGAATGCTGCTCACATGTAGAGTCATTGTGTCTGACGGTTGGGAGAACGTGGACAGTCGTATGGACAGACCTGTTTTGAGCTGAATTTAGGCCATGCTCTCCATATTAGTGCTTCTTCTGGCACATGTATGTATCAGCAGAGTCCTGGTTCAAGCATTTAACCTCATCACTCAGCATCTCTGCTTGTAACACTGTTTAATTTGACAGCCTAAAAAGTTTCTTGATCTTTTTTTTATTTGCTTGGCTGCCGACTGAGGATGCAGTTTCTGGACCTGAGCGCCTGGTTGTAAAGTGAAAACAGAAGGTCTTTTGTGCGCCGGAGACGTCGAAGCAGATGATTTATGCATTTACAGTATTAATGTAAGCAGTGTCAAGTAGATGAAGTTGTGTGTGTGTTCATGAGAGGTCCAGTTCCAAACAGCAAAGCAAACTGGCTGGAAGGCTTCACCAGCAGTTTGTGTGTTTTTTGGGGGGTTGATGCAGTGTGTGTGTGTCAGGTTGGACTCTCAATCGATGCTGCTGCTCGGTGGCGTTCAGCCTGTTCTGCTGGAGTTCAGACGAGTCTCTGTTTGCTCGGTGTTGGACTGCCGACCTGTTCACGGTTGTTCTCTACAGTTGACTGCATTCTGCTCCGGCTTCATGGACAGACTCTCTGAAGCTCTACTGAAATGCTGCCACTGCGCACGGCGGCCACAGTCAACACTTCTTCTGCTGATGTGTGAGTAGGTGGATAAAAACCTCCAGAGGGCCGTGACTCCCGGTCCAGATTCTCCTGGACTTGGTAGTTTTCGAGTTGAGTTACTGTAACAACATCCAGCTTGGTGTTCTGTCCCATCCACTGTTTATAAAGATGGACGAAACTCACCTGACGTCCCTCACAGCGTTCTAGCCCCGTGTTGATGATTTGAGCAGGACGTCTCCATATTGAACACCTGAAACCGGGTGTGAATGTGATTGGTCCAGCCTGTCATGTGACCACGTCATGCTGTGATTGGGCGATTTATATAAAACTTTAACCCGTAAAATAACATCAACATATGATTTATGTGAAAATCAGAGTCTGGTGAAGACAACTGTTGATGAAACGAGTGATAGAGACTTTTATGTTTATTTTCACTCTGAAAGTCGTCATTTTTGAAACCAACATCATCGCCCCCCACTGGAATTTTCCCAGAATTACAGCTTTTATGCATCATCTTCATGTTTCAGCAGCGGAGGTTGGCGCTTGGCCTGTCCTTGTAAATGTGAATAGCGTATTCTTCTCTGCAGCAAGCACCAGATCGTGACCAGGCATGCTGACTACGTCATTTTTAGCTTCTCTTCCACTTCCTTCCAGGCGGAGATCATTTTCAAGTCGCTGCTGTATAGACGCTAAACTTCTTGTCGTGTTGTGAAAACGAGGCCTGAGTGGATCTGAAGCTGCGATCTTGTGATTTTTCTCCCACATCTGACTGTTCGGAGGCGATTAAATCTCCTTTCTCTGCATGAAGCTCCGCTGAGAGGATGCACGGCGGCGGCAGTCAGGCCGTTGATTTCCTCTGGGAGAACATCCTCTGCAGGTCCGGAGCCACTTTGTACCCGGAGGCCCCGGGGCCCGAGGCTCCCCTCGGCCGACCCGCAGACGTCCAGATGCACGGCGGTAAACGGCCCCGCGGAGCCGGAGCGCGGCGTCACCTGTCGCCGTGCACACGTCCAGGGGCGCGCATGAGTGAGAGAATGAGGCTAGCAGCCTCGCAGACTTGCCGGGGAACGAGTCAGCGGGTAAAAAAGCAAGAGTGGCCCTTAAGAGAGTGGAGAGGGAGGCGAGAGGCGCAGCTCGGCTGTACATTTACCGATGAAAATTTCATGACACTAAATCTAGACAGACTTTTAGTGTCAGTCAGGATTACGGCAGCAGCCCGAACACTCATGAATTATTAAAACGGGAGAGAGATCCCCGAGTGCCTGGACCGGGAGCAGGAGAGAGGAGAGGAGAGGAAGAAGGTGAGAGAAAGAATCAAGTCAGCCGTAAATAAATAAATAGATCAATACGTTGCAAACGTAAATAAGGTGGGCAGAGTTTGTGTTGGGATCTGGACCGCAGCCAGGCGGGGGGCGAGGAAACCGAGAAACCGCTGCCTGTCGCTGCCTGTCGCTGCCTGCTCAGCTTTCAGGGTAAAAGCAGCTCAGTGTGACAGGATGAGGAACTTGGGAGTGCTTGTGCCTGAGAGTTTGGGGGAGGAGGGGGGTTTGGTAAGGGGGGCTCTGGAGCAGAGATGCTCGTCTAATACCAAAACCTGCAACACAGTGTGGCAGCAATCCTGTGATTCCAACAGTCTGAAGCTGGAAGTGCTGCGAAAGGAGGTTGAAGGTCTGTTTTTCTGCATAAAGAGGAGAATTTAGCAGGAGTCTGTTCTCCAGAGAGGTTAATGAATCCAATAATTAAAGATTTTACCACTGCAAAACTGTATTTCAGAGTAAATCAGTGAAGCGATGCCTCCACCATCGCTACACAAACCACCATCTTTCTCTCCTTCAGTCTCCATCATCTCTTTTCCAGACAGGATATCACTAAAAAGCCTCCCAGGCACTTGACCCATCCAGTTTTACAGCTTAAGAAATACATTATTTATCATTTTTCTATTATCACATTCACTGTCACTTTATATTCTTCAATATTTGGAGGGTGCGTAGTTTCCTTAAAGGACATTTTTGGAGGAAAGGAAATATGGGTCACGACTCTCTGTGTCCCCCGTCAATCCATCTCACATCTCATTTCACTGTTAATTCACTGACTGAAACAAATAGCTATCGGCTTTCCAATATTGACCGGTTTTCTCTGACAAAAATCTTCATTTTCTGACTTCCTGTCTGTTTTTCATTGCTTTACATCAACGTGTTGTTAGTGTTGCACATTTCAGTTCTTTAACTTGTGTTTCAGAATCTCCGTCCTTCATTTCGCTGCGGCACAAAGCTCTGGGGTTTACTGTGAATTTACATCAACTCAAGGAAAAGAAACAATGATTCAAATCAATCGCTGATGTGCTTTAACAGGTCTTTAACCCCCGTGCTGCGTAATCTGCAGCCAGATTGGGTTTTGGGGCTCCAGTCTTACCTTCACTCGGTGATTAACGGCTCTGCTGAGAGCTTGATGTGAAATTATGCAATCGGAGACGGGACACAGGACTCCGGGGCTCGCGTGTTGTTTCGGATCCAGAACAAATGTGGTGAAATCCCGCGCCTTTCACCGCTCACGGTGCAGCAACGCAAGCTTAAACAGGCTGAAACATTTTCGCCTTTTATATTATTCATGCGCTTGATTGCTTTTCCGCTGACTCGGGAGTTTCTGGGAAACGTGCACAATGAATGAACATCCTCCACTTTGTAAAAACACGTCATTTGTTGCCCAACCACCACTGAAGAGGTGGAGAACATGTATGGACACACACTGACGCAGATGTGATAATTCAAAGATGGACGTCCTCATGTATTCCTGCGTTTACAGCCCTGCTCGCCATCATTGGCACCCATTATTTTTTTTTTAATCTAACCTGTATCTTCAGGAAGGAATAAAAATACTCCAGATTTATATGATCAGGATCTTTTAATTAGAGTTTCAAAGTAATTCAGTAGTTTCTTTTATTTAACTCACATGCTATTTTGAAGAAGAAACAGAAAACTCCACGTGCTTTTCTTAAACTGGGTCGGATGTGTCGCTCTAGAATATTTGGATGATTCTCTGATTTCATGATTCTTTTGATACGATCACGTTCTCAAGGATCTCAAGCAGCCCCACAGCTTGATGGTTCCTCCACTGTGCTGGACTGATCAGAGTTGGTTCTCCTGTAGGCTTCATTGCTCCATTTATGAACGAACGGTTTAGTGTGTATTACAAAAAAACCCTCTATTTTCCTTATGCATCATTTGCTGTTTGTGTGGAACAAAAGTTCTCTGCACGAAAAAATAGTTTAACTTCATTTTTTTTTTCCGGCAATGTGCCTGTGTGCCTCGATGCTCTTCATATGCGACTTTCTGTGTTTTAAAATGAGTTTTCACGCCGAGCACGCCGGCCGTGACTTGGCCCGAAGTGTCTGTAAACACTGGAGTAAATCAGGACGCCGCCGATTCCCCCGAACAGCTAAACAAATAGAGGCATCAGGCGCCCCCCCCTACACCGCACCCCCCCCCACCCCCCACCCCCCCCGCCGTCCCCTGCTATGCCACACAGCCAAAACCAGGTGAGATGACACCCCCGTATCTGTCTCACCGCTGGAATGTGGAGGGGCGCACTGTTGACCCAGACGGGGCTGCCACTCAGTGTGTGTGTGTGTGTGTGTGTGAGTGTGTGTGTGTGGTAAACGATAGCGGGGGACAGGTGCAGTGTCTGGTTTGGGTCTGGCGGATCCACTGTCTCTACTGTATGAGCTTCTTTCTCACAGTCTGGCAGTTGAAAGACATTCCTCTCGTCTGTTGACTCAACCTGCCGGAGGAAATGGAGAGACGGAAAGAGTCGGCTTCACCGAGCCGCTCGGTAAAACCTGCTGCAGTGGTTCACGCGTTCCTGAGTTTGCATGTTCTTCCTCTGCAAGTTCATGGATTTGGAGATTTAGCTGTAAAGTAAATTAAAAACTGAAAATCCAAGAGCAATGATCTAATCTGATGGGTGAATTCCCAGTCCAAGCAGCAGGTTCGGTACGTGGGGCTCATGTGTGCGTCGATCTGTTGCCATCTGCCGCGCCGATCATTAGAAAGGGCGTCCCGCTGAGCCGGGGCTCTCCGAGATGCTCGTGCCCTTCTTTGTATTCCTCGCCGTCTTTGCCGCTCCTTTGTTGTCTCGTGATTTCAGCCCAAATGTGAGATTAAATCCGCAGGCCGAGGTGGTGGTGATTATTTTTCCGCCCAGCAGTGGAATCCCCAGAAGAAGGTCGTGTCAAAGACCTCTGGGCTGCTCTGCTGCGCCTGTGAAAGGTCAGACCACGCTCATTGTTGTGTTGCATATTTATTTTCATTTCTCATTGTTTTTTGCGAGCATCACTCGTCTCTCTCGGGTAATTTGCATCTCCGAGCACTCCCCTCCCCTCCTTGATTATCTCACCTCGCCTCCTCCCGGCCGTTATCCCTAAAATCTGGAGTCTTTAAAAAGCTGCGGCAGGATCATAATACTCACTAAATTCTGCAAATGAGACGTCATCCATTCAGAGACGAGCGTCTGATCGAATCCCGGCGATCAACTGGTCCGTGTGTGATTGAATCCTGTGATAATGGATGTAGAGCGTGTGGCCTGATGGAGGCTGACGCCCCTCCAGACCCCGGCCAGGACTCCCAACAGCTTGAAAGATAAACATCTAATCAATATACGGCCGCATCTGCATGGAGGAGGCCGTCTGTGGCGACGCACCGCTCTGCACACAAAGCAACCGGATCCTGGCTTTACGCTGGTTTCCAACTGAATTGTTGATTTAACATAATCAAAAGATGGTGGATCTCAAAAAGATAAGCTATTAAACAGTATTTGAAGGGACTTAACCAAACAGGATCCTTTTTGTGGTGTTAATTTTATCGTCAACCTTTCAAATCCCCTTTGTCAAGAAGGAAATCTTCCCGTGACATTCAAAGTCAATTTGCTCCGACTAATCTCCCATTTCCATCCCGGTTCTATTGAGTTTAAATATTTGGTGTCAGCTTGTCGATCCGGGCTGACCCCCCTCAGAGACCGGCCTGGGCGGCGTCGCTCGGACCCGGAGCCGATGGAAGGTCAAGTGAGAGCAGGTCGTCCACGCTCCGCCTGTCAGCGGCTCCATCTGTCACGTCGGGCCCGATCGCCGCCGTGATCTCTGATCGATGTGGATGTTATACACACCCGACACACACACCGGCTGTCAGCCTCCATTGTGTGGACACGGGGACCGGCGGCGGCACGGCGGAGGTGAGCGTCGATCGGCAGCAAATCAACCCCGAGATCCTGAAGCCCGACCACGGCAGATGGCGAGAAGACACCGAGTGGGTTAAGGAGAGAGGGTCTCGCTTTTATTCAGTTCAGGGGCCACTTTTGAGGCTAGTTTGATCCCCATCTTGTATATCTCAGCTCAGCTCAGGTCTGTCGTGTTTTGTTCATTGTTCCTAAGAAATTTATTTTTGGAAAGTGAAGTTTTTGTCATTTTTCGGGCCAGATTGGAGCTTCTCCTTGGCCAGTTTTGGCCCACGGGCCTTATGTTTGACACCCCTGTCTTAAGGGTTCACCTCTAGTTTATTTGCTGCTTCGTTGGAAACTCCTCCGTCACATTTGCAGCTTGTAGCTCCTCACAAAAACTCCTTTTAGAGATCAGCATTTTCTCCCCAAAACACCAATCAGGCACCGCAGAAATCATGAAAACTCTCTACTTTTACACAAAACATGCCTTAAGATCACGTAAAAAACAAAAATCTGCTAACGTGGCCGATGACTCTTCCCATGTTCCAGATTTTCTGTCTCCCTCCGGACTGACTTCATTAAGCAAATTGTTTTTTGTTGAACATTTTTTCCCCGACTCAAACTTTCACACCCCCTCCCTCCCTCCCCGGCGTTTCCCCTTCGGCTTTGCGGAGATACTTGCCGAGAAACGGGATAAGAGCCTGTGTTTATTTTTTGAAGTGTCCCTGGATGAGGATGACAGGGTGTGAGCGAGGAGGACGAGGAGAAATGGACGAGAAGTAAACTCTGGGTCCCAGAGCTTCCCCGTCACTTCACAGCCGCGTGGCGAGACAGGCGGCCAGCGAGAAGCCCCGGCGGCGGTGTTGTCACCCCTGAAACACAGAGATGAGTGGCTGCAGGGCGGGGGGGGGGGGGTGAGAGGAGACGGGGCAGAGAGGAGGTGAGAGGAGCTCCTCCTCAGGTGGACCGAGACAGACGAGTCCGTGGAAATGACGTCCTGCCGTTAAAGGTCCCGCAGTGGGATTAAACTGCGCCTGAAGAACAAGAAAACCGAAAGGAGGAACTGGTTTCAGTGTTTTCAGAGAATTCCACCTTGAGCCATTTTCCAGCAACACTGTCGAGTCAACGGACACCGGAAGTAGGACGGATGTTTTTAATTTTCACTTGAACGCATCGTGCAAACGGAGCTCAAGAAGCAGCAGCTATTAAACCCACTGCACATGAGAGTCAAACAGAAGGCAGCTCAAAGTGTGTCATCTGATGAATACTGATGCATTTATTCAGTCTGCTGCCCGTCTCCCGGATTTCACATGAAAAACGAGGGGAAAGGATGTTTTGACGGTAGAAAACAAAAAGACATCAGATGAAAGCGCGAGGATGAAGAATAAATTTGAAAATAAATTGGATCCAAACACAAAGCGTTTCGACTTTAATTAACAACTATTGGCATAAATATGTTTGCAGACAATATAACAAAATGCAATAAATGTTTCAGGTCTCAGAATAATAAGAATAAACCCGACTCGTATGCGTTCTCTAGATCTGCTGTTGACAACACCAGCAGGAAGTTTGAATTCCATCTTAAACTTGACCACTTGGTATAAAAGATTAAAAAAGAAGGGAAAATTAAAATCAATGTGAGGAAGATGGACGAAGCGTTGGTGCATTTTCTGCACAACGGAGACCCTCAGAGAGACAGATTCAGGCTAATTGTTGCTGCATGTGGGCCAGACTCTTTGGATCGGGCCACCGCTGGGGTCAGGCCGGCATCAATCACCGAGGGGTGACCACACAGATCCAGGCCCTCTCCGGAGACCATTACAAAGGGTCAACAATAGGCTGCGGTCAGCCTCCTCCGTCCCCGAGGGAGGGAGGGGGGGGGTCAGAGCGTCCTGAATGGACAGTGGCCAGCAGTGACCCACTCTTTATTGGTATGCAGAATAATGGACAGTGGTCAGTGAGGCGGGGGGTTGTGGGAACGGATCTAATAGCGGAGGTGATCACGGTCACAGCGGTTTGTTCCACAATGGAAGAAATCATCAGGATCTCTTTTGTTTGTGCGTGGATTCAGAAAACCAGCGGCTAAATGCTGGTTCCAACGCCATAACCATCGATTCATGTCTTTTCCTTTCCCTGACGTTCACTGGTGCAGACAAGTGTTTCTATATTTTCAGGTTAAATGAACCAAACGGTCGTCTCCGTTGAAATTAACTTTCCCATCAACAGTGTCACAAGGAAGCTGACGACTGACATAAATCCCAGAAATGAAGACAAACGCTGTCAGGAGGGAAAACTGCCGCCGCCCCCCCCCCCCCCCCAGACACGCAGCCAGACACTGCGTCTTTAATATGGTGGGAATCTAAAAGCATCTCCGCTGGACGTTCTCCCGCAGCACATCTGTCACTCTTGTGGGAATACCCAACAATTTGCGTGTCACGCTGTAATTCCTGCCATTTCACCTTTCCGGGTTTCTCCTGCTCATAATGGATAAAACACCTGATGGACCCTCCTCTGGCTCTCCGGGCCCAGACGCTGCGGTCTCTCCCTGTTCCTCCACTTCTTTATATCTGCTTCCTGCTCTGTCAGACCCGATGCTTTACACTGCTGTACTTTTCCTTATGTCTCTTCTTTTCAGCCGTACTTCTGACTTTTGATATTTTACCCCTTTTGAACAGATTTTAAGGCGGTCAATCGACTTCACTGGAATATCACATCATGCTTTCCTAAAACTGAAATGTAAAGAAAAGAAGTCATGTTTTCACTTCAAACCAGGCAGTTTAATAAAACAAAAACAAAACCCTACAAAACACACAACGATGATTCAGATTCAAGAAAAAACAGCTGCAAACATAAATGGTTAAATCCTAGAAACCCTGAGAGTAAATGTGAAATAAATGATTTCTAAAGTACGAATACACAAAAAGGACCAATCCAGAATGATCTGGAAAAGAAAAGGAGTTCTTCCACCTGGAAACTCCAGAGCGTTGGACGCATTCCTGCCGAATTATCTTCAGCGTTCTGTTGTTTCTGTTCCATCCTCAGTAGCTGCAACTGCTTCATGTTTATCTGTTTCCAATTTTGGTCTCCTCTGAAAAGCGAGGCCGGCGTGATTAGAGCTGGATTCGAACATCTGTAATCTCATCTCAGGAAACCAGAAACATTTGCAAAATGTGGCCTGTCTTAAAACAAAAAAACCCAAAAAGCAGCCTGCGTCGGATTAGCAGCAGGACTTTCATGTGGGACTTCACCGGCCGGCCCTGATGGATCGATCGCTCCTACTTAGACAAAGAATCATTTTTTTTTTACGGCAATTGGAATCGGCTACGCCCCGAATGCTTTCTGTACACAGACGCAAATCATCGGCTCCTTTCCGATTGGCTCGGTGCTGAGGAATAAAGTCCAGCGCGGCTCCAGTGCTCCAACTCATTTCCCAGCTTGGAGCTCACAGAAGAAGCCGTTTGTCTCCTCCAGACGTGCGTCTGGAGATTTATGAGCGCGCTGATGGACAGACTTTAGCACTAATACGTTCCGGACCGAAGAACTTATTGCTTTGTGGCTTTAAAGTCGACTCCGAGTCCATTGATGGGGTCGCTGCTTTATGGACGTATGTGTGTAAGTTAATTTGGAGAAGTGTTTAATGTTGAGATCAAAACTCCGAAGCTCGCCCGGTCCCCGTTCAAAGTGACGTCTTCAGGAGTGTTTTACAATCCCCGTCGGAGAAGAACTATCCCAGTTGCACGAAGGAGTCGAACGCGGTTCCTCGGCTAATCACAGTTATATTAAAGTGTAATTGATTTTATAGAAAGCATGGAGGAGCGGGCTTCAACAATGCGGTTCATCACGAGTTCAGTTTGAAATGAGGCTCCGCCGTCAGCGCCGCGCGTCTGAAAGTCATGTCTTCGCCGTCTGCTTTGATGTAACGCCGGCTGCTCTGCATTCTGAGCCCTCGGTTGCGAGCGGTCGGTAAATTTCCATGCAAACTTCGAGAACTTGGAGAGAAAGTGAGGCTCGCTGAAATATTTATACGGAGCATGCTGCTGTTTCTGCATGAGCGGACCCTTCAAGTTGAGATGCGGTTAATTTGAGCAGAAAACACACAGCCTATTAATATGTGTATACGATGAATATTTGAAGGCTCCTTCCTCTGGGTTGTGTCTGACGCTGGGGGCGGGTGCCGGGGGGGCCGGCGGAGGCCAGCTCTCCTTGATCTGCTCACATTGGAAGCACTCAGGACAATTAGCAGTCGCGTGGCGAGCCGCTTCCTGTAGCCCGAGCCCAAAAAGCCGCATGCCACCCTGCTGGCACCGAGCTTTTGATTTGGCTAATGCAAAACATACAAGCAGAGTGGCTCTGGCAAATGAGATTAGAGGAGCTCACATATGGCTCCTAATCCGCTTGATTCAAGGTCCAGTTAAGGCATTTCCCATCGCCGTGTTTCCAGTTCCTGTCAGATAAAGTCACGTTTCGGGTTACTGATACGCTCACTCTGCGGAAGAGGCTGGATTCATTAAGAGTCTGGAGGCGTTTCTTTTTCATTTCATGAAAATAAAGCAGAACGAGGCACTGAAACTACTGCAGTTATGAAGAAATAGAAAGGGAATCAATCAAAGTTTGTAAAAACAATGGATTTTTTTAATGCTAATATGCATTTGTATGATGTTCTCTGTTGTGTTTACATATATTCTACTTTTAAATTATTTACACGTTCTTTAAATATGCAGTATTACAACATATTAATCGTATATTTTTTCCTGAGAAAATTTAGTACATTAGATCTCACCCCTTGATTTTTTTTCCTGCTGCCCTGATGAAGAGAAATTCTTCCCAATAATTAAAAACCATAAGTGTGAATGTCCTTGATTTATCATCACGCCTTCAAAAACGATGTGTTTTTCAGAGATGAACCACAAAAGGCTTTAAAATGAACCAATAAGAGAAAATAAGAAATGGCGTGTAAACTGGTTTAGTTTCCTCGGATGAAAATATAATTCTGTTTGGTTGTAAAGACCTGAGAGCTCATCAGGACGGAGCCGATCGTCCACATGTCAACATAAAACACTGTTCGTGCTTTAAGTGTGCAGCTAATGAGGAAACCACGAGTATCGCTGAGCGCCGTTCTCTCCGCCGAGACCGAGGAGCTTTTCCCACGGAGAACGAATCGGCACGGGAGGGAGAGAAGGGGAACCTGGAAACTCGCAAACAAACAGAGCTAAATGAGAGCAGGTGGGACTTCTGATTGAATCCGTCTCCTCCAGCCGACGGCAGCGTTGCTTTCCCGTCCTTCGAGCAGGGTTTCAGATTAAAGCCGACCGTGGGGCAGCGGCAGGAGAGAAACGGCGAGCGCACGCGGCACGCCGCTCGCGCCCGTCACACTGTGGCTACAGGCGAGCGCTTCCTGTCGCGGGCTCAGACCGTCGAGCGGCGGACGGCCATCTGCCCCGGCCTGCGGGCGCCCGCCGCTTCACGCCACCAAAATATGCACAACACACTGGAACCAGGAGGCGTCTTCTCATCAGTAAAATACACCTTTAACCATGTGGGTCTAAAAATCTTGATGTCTGACGGCATTGCAGCACAACAGCAGCTAACTACTGTTGCATGTTTAGCATGTTTAGCATGTAGCGTGGCTAGGGGTGAAATCCTCCTGGATCCACTGAGCAGTGAAACTCTGCTGCTGAGGTCATTTACCCTCGAAATGCAGGAGAAAACTGCAGCATATTTTTATGAGAGATCAAGAAAATTTCACTAATCACAACAATAACGATGAATATTTACAGTGGTCGGCGCCCGGAGCGTCTCGCGGTTCAAAGGCCGACCTGCCAACCCGCGCAGGAGCCGACGAAGGTGTGCAGATGGACAAGCAGAGGGGTGAAAGCTAATCTTCTCCTCCCTCACATTTCAGCCATGTTGTGCAATCTGTGAACCAGCAGCCAGTGAATTAAGCAGAAAACTGTCGGCTTCGTTCCTCTGACGAGGCGTCGAAATCAGCATTCCTCACACACGTCTGCGGCTGCGGGATGAGCCGTAATGGGGACGTGCGGCGGACGGTCTTTTTGAAGGAGGATTGCGGTTTGATAAAATAAGCACAAATCCAGTATAATCTGAGTTTGCTTTGCATTTTTGCGACTTGCAGAAGTTGGCACCGCCAACTTCTTGGAGCTCTCTAATCCTCCACGACTGTCCCTTCATGAACTCCATCAAACCGTCGCTCCTCCCGGCTCCCTGAACCCAAAATCCCGGCATTAAGATAAACTCCGGGGGAAATCGGGCTGCCTCGCGCTGCACCTTTTGACCACTGATTGACGTCGGTGTTCCTCTCTTCTACCTTTCCCTCATATTTTCCGTCGCTTCTTATCCAAGCCGGTTTCTCCTTCTCTTATCTGTCAACCCGAGTCATTAGTGGACTTGGTCGTACTTTGCTCCAGCTCCTTCTGGATCCAGAACTTGTGTCATTTCAGACCTAATCTTGCGTGCTGTCGTCATCTCCGTCTCTGGGTGATTACAGTCCGTCTCCTGCCCCCCCCTGGTTCCAGTCGCCCCCCCGGCCACACACTCCTGCCTCAGCTCCCCCGGCGGGCCTGATTAGCCCCCTGCTGACGGCAGCAGGGGCTTTGGGTTTGTGGGGGCGGTTTACGGTGGGCTATCCACCCCTATCGTCGCACTGTGGACGGCTGAGGGCGGTTTTCAGACGAGCGAGTTGATGGAGATTACTGGCCGGCGCTGTGACTGGCGGGGAGCAGATTGCCCGGGCCGGAGTGGGTCTGGACTGGCGGGACAGATGGGTTTGGATCCATGCGGGCCGGCTCCATGGTGTTAATTCATGCTAATGCAATGCTACAATCTCCTTCTCTTTGCTAATTTGTAGATTTCCTAACTGTATTAAAATCACATTAAAGTGTGGAGTGACAATTGTTGATGAAGCTTTTTCCGATGTGTTTTGATTTTGCTTCTTTCTTTGTTGTGGCGCAGGTGATGAAAATGTCCATATTTTCACAGAAATAAACAATTACTATGGAAAGTTTCTACAATTTCAAGATGAAGCCAATTTTAATGAAAGTTTCTGCTGCAAAATACAGTGAAGTGTCCAAAAAAAGCTCCTATAGTTGCTGCATTATGCATGATTTTACAGACTCGCCCTAAAAGCGCGGCTTTGAGGCCGATGTCCTGCATATTTTAGATCTTTTTGCTTTGGAAACACACCCAGTGGCACTGACAGGCTCCTGATTGGGTCTTCTAAGGAGCTTGGTGATCATCACAATTCTGGTGTTTTGAAGAGGAGGCCATTGTTAAACATGTACTTCAACACCGTAAATGGTCTGAGACTGTGTTCACTGGGTTACTGTTTGGTTCTTCTCCTGTTTGGCCAGGCAGTCGCTGTGGCTCCATGAGATTTTATTCATCAGATTAAACTGCATCATGTCTGGATGTGAATTTCCCGATCATGTTGTGAATGTGGAGAAGGTTTCAGAGGATGTGCAACAACACTGACGAGTTGAAAAATCATTGCTGGCCGGCCGTGGGATTGATCCACTCCTGGACACAGATGGTAATCCTCATTACTTTATTCTGTCAGATTAAAAAAATAAAAAAACGGACCCTGTTAATGTACTGGTTTGGTGAGGTTGTGTGTGGATCTGAACATTCTGGAGTTCCCACAGGAAATGTGGTCATGAATAAAGTTCAGGAGCAAAAAGCATTAAGACGAAGACGTCCCACTTTTGCCCGAGGAAATCATTTTCGGAAGTGTTTCTGGGAATGCGGGGGAATCCCGGACTTTGTTTTGAGCGAGCCGAGCTTCCTGAGGGTGGAAAGAAGAAGCGCCACACCTGGGGAGGGCAGACGAGGAACATTACAGGAGGCAGCTGGGAGATTCGAAAACATATTTGTGCTTATGAACTCTCGCTCTGCACATCGCCTGTTTTCATCCAGTCAGATGTAAATGTGCACGTTTCCACCCGTTACTGAGAAACACGAGCGGCTCCCTGCAGAGACGTTACAACGCTCGCGGTGAGCATTAATCAAATTAGCAGCGCTGGAGTGTGATTTTGTTAAAAACCTCCCCGTCCTTCCCCGGGAGCCGTTGGCGTCACTCGTGTTACACGACGGCGTTTCATCGGCCCTTCGGCGCCTTCCTTTCTTTTCCTCCCTCCCGCTGAAGTGGGAGAAAGTTGGCATGACGTGAAACGCTTGACACAAGATGGATGCCTTCAGTTTCAGAACATCTGCCTCATTTTCATCAGCCGTCCAATCACATCAATCACGAGTCGCCGGGCGCGGCGGCGGGTCATCCTGGGGGAAATTCCCACCTTTTTGTTTTTTTTTTTTTGTTTTTTGTTTTAAAGAAACTGCAGCTCGTTCAGGTGAAGGGAAAATGATCTTGAAACTCCTCACCTTGACTGTTAGAGTTTCAGACTTGTGGAGCCTCACTGGTTCAAATTATAAGAGGAATTGCGTTTCCAAAACCCACGACTCTTGTTAAACCATTGAGTCCTCGATTGATTGAGTCTATTTTAATACTTTGTCTCGGTTTTCCTGGGAATGTAATCCCTTGCTGAGAGAGTCCAGCAGTAGCTGTATTGTTGTGGTGTCCGTACTCGACAGTCTGATCCTTTAATGCTCCCAGCCTGTCGCTTCTTCTCCCAACGCCGCTTCCCGACGACAGGACACTGAAAGACGGGCTTAGAGTTGTTTTCATTTTTGTTTTCCGTAACGAGTATTTCCCTCCGCCGGCCCCGGAGCGAGCGTGAAGAGCAGACAAAGTATTATTTTGGTCACTGTGGGACTCGGGGGGTCTATCCATCACCCCTGTCAGTGGCCGAGCGGCACCCTCGCATGAGTTACCACAGACACATCTGCAGAAAATACGCCATGAAATTGTGTGGCTCCTACACCAGTGGGGCCATCTGCACCCCCCCCCCCCCCCCCCCCCCCCCCGCCCCCCCCTCCACCCCCGCCCCGCCAGCACCTTGTGTTCCTGCAGTCCGCTGGTGCACAGTGCCAGCGGGACTGCTTCACCCAGTCTGTGTTATTGGAGACGCCCACCTGAACGTTTCAGTTCGTATTATCTTGCGGAGGCTGGTATACCTGTCTTCATCCAGCCGTCTACACATACAGCTTTCTATCCAGCCATGAATTTGTGGAGCTCTCTATCTATCTCGATGTCTGGTGAGATTAGATTTTTAGCTATTTTTGCTGGTTTTCGAATGAAAACCAAAAAACCCTCCAACAGGCCAAACAGGGCCTGAGTCTGCCATTTTCTAGAAGTACACTTTGTCATTTGACCGACAGTTTTATTGGAGATGGGTTGTACTCTGAGCACTAGAATCCCTGCGAACACGGAGCATTATTACCGCCGTCAAATGTCGGGACAGCCTGTTTTTATTTTTCTGTCTGCACACAGTAAACATTTGGACTCGGTGATTACGAGATCGCATTTTTCTGTCATCTGGTTTTCAGCAGTTTTTGCTGCGCTTTTCCAGGAACCGTTCGCTCACCGGGTTCTGTTGTGTTGTCTTATTAGGCCGGTTTGATTGTGTCTGGCGCGAGGACCTGCGGTTTGGTCCCGTTTGCGATTTCCACAAACAACCTGACGTGGTGCCGCTGGAGCTTGTCTGACTGTCTCCAACTTGGAGAATTATGCATCCTTAACCTTTCCTCTGTGTCGGACCTCATTAGTTATTCAGTAACCCTAATCTGTCTTTCGTCCTTATGGAAGACAGATTCTGCTCACGAGGTGGTCGGCCGTCTTTCTCTTGGCTCCGGCGCAGCGCTACTGCAAATAACTGATGCCTTAATAGAGTGGGGTAATTGAATAATGCTCCCAGGTAATGAATTTAGCACATTTGGTCTGAGACACCCCCTCTCAGACAGACTGTTATTATCTGCTCAGAGATCCTGAGGCAAGAGTTGCCAATTACACGCCACGCAACTCTCCAAACCGATGAAAAAAATGGGGGGGAAAAGGAACGACTGCCAGCCAGTTTCACTGCCCGTCTGGGAGGAGCGGCACCACGTCGGTCTGCAGAGACTGAAACCAAACAACCCTCCCCTTACGTCGGATCGGATCGGAACATTCTTGCCATTTCACACCGCCGAGCCAAGATTATTCGGGAGACTTCGGAAAGGCAATCTGGTCTTGCTTCAGGCGTCGCGGAGAGTAAAGTCGGTGTGATGCGAGCTCAGCCCGAACAAATCCAATGACTGACCCCCCCACGCCTCGGCGTGTTATGAGAATACTGGGCCTTACGCATAACAAGGTTAGGCGTTTTTATTATCCCTTGTTAAGGATTCTGTGTTTTAGCTGGAACTGGACCTCCAGGGTCCCCGCCCCCCCGCTCAGGTGTCCCTCCTCTGGGGGCTTCGGCCCCCCCTCTCCACCTCTGCTGCCCTCACAGGGGAGGAGGTATGCGCGGTTTTGTAACTGAATCAAGACGCTTCGGCCAAAGACAACAACAGAGAGAAGCCTAATCCAAACTCACTGTCCGAACAGATCATTCAGATTCGCATTTCTTTCCAGCTTTGTTTGGTATTTTTTCCTCTCGAGTGTTGGAGTTATGCGCCGGTGTGTGCAGAAGGTGGCTGCTGCTATGCTTTCCTCTGATCGTATCGGGAGCGCGATCACGGCCCGCGAGAAATGTGATCATGATAATTTGATGGAATTGATAAGCTCTTGTTTGGAGAAGAGAGGAGGAGAGGTCTATATTAAAGTTTGCAAATATAGGGCAACCGGTGAAAAGATGGACAGTGACGCGACTGCACCGGTGATGGTTTCTTCTTCTGACAGTGTGTGGAGTTTGATTGACTAACTCAGTTATTTCTACCTGCCCCGGTTAGATTTTTCTGCTGATCATAGATTCCACTATGAAGACTCTATAGAGCACAGAAGAAACTGATTTCATGGATTTAAACCACACAATACAAGTATGAGTTGAATTAAGAGTGAGAGTAATCATATTCTGATCCGTTTACTGAACTCCCTACAGGGTGTATTACAGTCTAATCGGGTCTAATCTGACCTACTCTGCTCTATTTTAGTCCTTCCTTTCCTATTCTGGTCTATTCCGGTCTAAAGAATTTCCCTTGGGGATTAATAATATATTTTATTTTTTATTTTGGTCTTGATTATTTTTTGCCTCGTAAACCAGCCCCGCCCACTCCTCATCTGTATTTGGATTTTGGAGTTGGGCTCAGTCTGGGTAGGAGCCCATAGAGGGGGATTTCACTCGGTCCGAAACGGCCGAGCCAATCAGCGTTGCCGCTTTTTGTTTTCAAATTTTTTTGGCGCATTCCGGTGGCTAAACCGGAAGTGACGCTATCGCTGCGCGTAGCGGAGATTATGGACTTTAACTTTAACCATCGTCTGAAAGCTGCAATCAGTAAAGTTACAGCCAAAATACCAAGAATTACAACAATCAAGCAAGAGCAAGAGTCTGCGCCTGGTGAGTTTCTAACAGGAAAAGACGTTTTCGCGTGTCTTTGAGTGTAAGGAAGCTAGAGCTAATGAGCTAATGCTAACCCTTAGAGAGCGAACACATTTTGATGACGTATTTGTTTTGAAGCGCTGATTGGCTGAAGTGCGCTGTCAGTCAAAGGAGTAACCGACGCCCCCTGCAGGAAGTTTCTATGGGCTCCTATCCAGACTAAGCTTAACTCCAAATCCAAATGTGGATGAGGAGTGGGCGGGTCTGGTTTACCAGGCTAGATTATTTTTGCTGTTGACTAATTTATCAATAATTTTATGGATTACTCAATTAGTCGCTATCATCTTTATTTTTGAGCTCCTATTCTCTGGTCTGCGATGACCCGGCGGCTCTGAGGTGTCGCCGTCTCAGGTTTTCGTGTTTGGCCGCAGTGCTGCCGCGGACTGAGCTTCACAGAATTTGCATTTAATGTGTTTCACTGGTTTATTTTCAGTGAAACGTTCCCAAACTTTGGAAACTGGATCAGAGTTCTCGAACCTCTTCCCTGATGGACGCGTTTAGTGAACGAAAACAAAAAATCAACATATAGAAACAGAGAAGAGAAATAAGAGTCTGTGGGTTGATAAAGTGTGAAATAACTCAAGAGTCTTGAAAGGAACCAGTAAGAAGCCTTCAAAGCAGATTTTCTGCTGTAATAAAAGAAACTTGAGCCTTGAAAGTTGTTGTAAACACTTCTCAGAGGCATCTTGACCTTCGGCAAATCCCCGACAAATCGTAGTATTTCTGTGTTGAGAAGAGGCTCTAATAATTAACCCTCGGAAGGAATCGCCAAGAAAAGCAGAGAACGCCGTTTCCTCGCCGAACAAAAGGCAGCTGGGATAAAGTGTGGCTGCTGAGAGTCAACAGTCTGCATGACGAGTGGCTCAAACACGCACGGCCTCACTTCACGACTCCAGTTTCAGTTTGTGGCGCGGAAACGACGACTTCAGAGGTCAAGTGGCTTCAAGAGAGTCTTTCTAAAGAAGGAAGACTCGGCGTTACAGGCTGCAGTGATTTGTTTTCTTTAATTTTCTCGACACAGTGTTTAAGTAGAAACTGAAATATCCCTAAAACCTTCGACCAGTTGTTTAGTTTCCACAGTTTAAATCCTGCATGAATGTTAAATCGAGTGGATAGTTGCCGTAAAAACAAACTCCTGATGCACTGCTGGCCTTTTTTTTTTTAGTGGAAATGCATGCAAGCTGTTTCAGTGTCTGCATGAATAAAGTGTGTATGAAAGAAAGTCCCTGGCTTCCTGTGCAGATCGGAATCAGCCTGACGTCCATTCTTTAATTCCAGAGGCCTCCGCCCCGACACAAACACGCCGCCGCTCCGCCCTTCATCAGCCGCCGCGTTTGAACTCCACAGAGCCGCAGATTCGTCACAGCTGAGGTTGTTTTACCCCCCCTCCGCCTCCTGCCCCCCCCCCCCCCCCCCCCCCCCCCCCCCCCCCCCCCCCAGCCGTACAGCTGAAGTAACTGCAGTCCACTTGTTGCCCCGGCCGCTGTCTGCACCCGTCACTCAAAGCCCCGGAGGTGTTTGGCCCCTCCCTCTCTGAAGAAGCCTGCCTTCTCCCGCTCCAGGCCCCCCACGCCTCGTCACGGCTTGGTTTATAGCCGGGGTCAGAGGTCAAATATGCCTCCATCACACACAGACCTGGAAGCTGGTGATGCCTCAGCTCCGCGCTGCCCCCGCAGGAAGCCGGAGGAATTTCTGTTCACACATCTGTAAACTCCACACGCCTCTGCGTTTTCATCAGTCTTTAGTGGAGGGGTGTTAAACATGAGGCTCGTGGACCATCTGCTTCTCCTCGGCTGTGGTTTCATTTGAGTTCTTTGGAAAACATCACAATAAAACTGTTGGGATTTACTAAATGATTTTTTTTTCCACCACCACAAATATTACTTTCTTTCAAAGCAAGTGAGAGTCGCATTAAATAAATGTTTGTGTGAAAATGGTCTATAAATTTACAAAACACTTCCTGATTACAAGTAATTGAGCACAGATTGATTCTTATACTAAGGTTAGGATGGAAGGAATTAGAAAGTTAATGTTATTTTGCATTTAAGAAAAATGAAAAGGAATCGTCTAAAAAATTCTACTTCAGGTTTTGGGAAAAGATATTTAATTAAGTGTAGTTGTTTTTTTATTTTTTTCTTCATAATACATAAACCACTGTGCAGCCAAACAAAGGAAACCTTTAGAGCGGAATTGTAATTTTATTGGTCTGGCTCAACTGAGATCAAACAGAACTGAAGTAAAATGAGTTTGGTTTAGGAAATACTCCAGCTGCTATTTTAAACAGCAGTGAATCTAATGCGGGTTTGTGAGTTTTGTTTTGGTCAGTCGATCCAGTGTAAAACCTGAATTAAAGGCTGTAAACCTGATTAAATCCTTTGTCACAGTGCAATCTTTATTGTTCTTCGCTTTAACAGTTTTACCTCTGTCAGTAAAACATGCTCATAGTTCAGGAAGCCCGGCGTAACCTCGGGTTCCTGTTCTTCCTGCTGGAGCGTGATCGACGGCGAACTAAATACGGGTTGAAAAGGCAGCGGATGGTTCTCGAGCCGACTCCACTGTGTGTTCGGTGGCACCGTGCAGCCATCCAGCTGCACGGGGAGTTACATAACGAGCGGAGAGCGTGCTCATGTGTGCAATTACACGAGCTCGGCGTCCTTTTATATATAGACGGACGTACAGCTGGTGTGACTGCGGCTCTATTTTCAGGATGTGAGGGAAGAAGCCATGTGGTCGCCGCGTTGCTGCCTCTGCCCTGCTTTTACAACGGACACATGAACTGGAGCGTAATCTTTACTGGGGCCATGAATATTCAATCAAGGTTTGTGCAGCAGGAATATTCAAGTGGTGGTCCGGGGGCCACATGTGGCCCCGGAGCGACTCCTGCTTCGGACGTCGGGTGCAGCGTTTCTGAAAGACGAGCAGTTCCTGCGCGTTTGAGTAGAAGGACGATAATAACACCAACAGCCTCCAAATATGAGCGATTCTTGTGTTGTGTTAAAAGGGCTGTATCTTGTTTTATTTGTGTTTATACATATATTAGTGCTGTCATGCGATCAAAAAAATTAATCAAATTAATTACAGGATTTGTAATTAATTAATCTAATTCATCACGTTTTAATCTCACATCTGCTTTAGGTCCCCAAGTGAAGAATTCGAATTCAGGGACGTTACAGAATCGTAGTGCAGGACTCATCAAGTGAATACACCAAGAAGAGATCTGAAATCCACGTTTTAGTTGATGAATGAAAGCTAAGTCGGGACGTCTTGAGCAAAATAAATTCTAACCCCAATCAGGCAACTCAAATAACACTTTCAGCGTGTTTCAGTAATGAAATTCAAAAGAAGAAAAAGTTTAAGTACATCCCAGCAAACCAATTTGGCCTGGTGCACTCTTCAAAAATGCAGTACAAATATAGATAAAAAGATTCTGAAATAAAATAAGGCTGAGTCTCAAATCTAATTCAAAATGAATACTAAAGCTAACTCAATACAGCAATTCAAAATGAATACTACAGTATAACATGCCTCTACATAAGACAACAGTTCCATTCACACTGAATTGCCACTCAAGTGTGCTATAATTAATCTTAGATTTTGTTTTTGTTGGTGCAATAATTTGCAGTGTAATTAATTAATCTAATTAATGCACTAAAGTGACAGCCCTGAAAAAAAAGTGTATATATATATGTGTGTGTGTGTATATATATATATATATATATATATATATATATATATATATATATATATATATATATATATATACACACACACACACACACACATCCAGTTTTACATGCATCGTTCTTTAACTGCAGGTATCCCAGCTAGCAAAACATCCAAGTTCTTTAAATATTCAGAATTCCAGATGTTGATGTTTTTTCACAGTCAAAGTTGGAGAAATATTCGCCTGAAGAGCTTTGAGTTCCATACATCTTTTTTTTTTTTTTATCTTCTTCTTTGAAACAGGAACTCCCAGGAAGCTCCAAAACACACATTTCATATTTTATGGATGGACTCCCCGTGGTTACCTTTAGAGATCTGCTGAGTCGGCACCGCTGCAAAAACATCTTTTGCCCTGAAGACGGACAATTGGTTATCATCTTTAATGAACCTCCTTCACTCCTAACGACAAACATTCACTCCAGGGCACCAATCAGTGTTACTGTACGTGTAAACATCCACCGTACTGTAAGATTCAATATGCAGCACACGAGCTGACTTGCTCTGAGGGGAAAGTTGGCCTGAAAGCAAAAACTAAACACGGTTTGGATTCAAAGAAAGTTTGCTGAATTTGCAACATTGAAATCGATTCTACTTTTAAAAACAAAAACTTTTGTTGTTGTGAGGTTCTTAAATGATCTGAATTTCAAATACATCATTAGATGCTAAAATAAAGTGACCATACCTCCTCTTTTGTCCAGACATGTCCTTTTGGTGGAATTAGGGATGAGCTTATAAAATTCCCTAAAACGTCTGAGTTTTACTCAGCTTTCTTTACAGAGTTTTATTTTGGTAGTGCTGATTGCATGAGTGTAGCTTGGAGATTAATTTCAATGGAAACAGAGAGGTGTGGCTTATTCCTGTCGCTGACGGTGTCACACAGTTAACAAAACGTGGCAGAACAAGACGACAATGATGCAGGATAAGATAACAAATACAGAAATATAGCTTCACTAAATTTAGAAATAAAGTTCCCTAATCCCTCCAACACGCTCTGAGTGCCTGATCTGCGCTCAGACAGAAAATGCAGAAGAATAAATACACTTTTACAGACAAACTGCAGAAAATAGCCCCCTTTTTACTCGTGACAATGAATGAAAGAAAACTTCTGGGAAAAAAAAAAATCAGCTCTTCAGCAAAATATGATTTACAGTCAAGAAAGACAAAGAGGATTCACAGGTTTTAGCATGAAGAATATGCTGCCTCTCTTTTTCTTTTTCTTTATTTTTAAACTACTGTTTAGAAAAACATATTTTTGGGCAATGGTCCACCTCTCCTTTTTTTTCCTGAATAATTTATTTACGTCAGAGAAATTTCTCTTCAGACAGAGAAGGAATATTTCAATTGTATGATTAATGAAGCTGCGTTGTCCTCTTTTTGAGTTTTCGCAGAATGGTCACTCTGTTAAATGACCAACGAGTCACTGTTTGATCACAATCACCCATTCACACACTCACTCACTCACACGGCTATGAAGTTAGACTATCGATTAAATGCAACTTTTTGAAAAATCTGCTACTGCACATGAGTTTCTAGTTTTTTAGTTTCTAGTTTAGGAAATAATTTTTAGTGCCTTTTAAAGAAGGTTTGTTTTTTTACATCCACTGGAGGCAGTCGGGTGATAACAAGACGTGTGTCCCTCAAACAAGGTGCTTTTGTGGTTTGTTTTCAGCAGATATGTTGAACAGAAGAGAGAGAATCGGTGGAGAGGGAGCGTCCGATGCCCCGGCTGGCCAGCAGCCTCCCACACATCACCAACATCCGCTGCCTGTCTGGAGATAGTTCTGGAAGGGAAGGAGCAGAGCGGAGGTGTGTGGCGCTCCTGACAGAGTCCTGACATGCCCCCCAGGGCCGCCCGCCCGGCCTGGCCTTGGCTCCTGCACCGTACCGCTGGGTGCAGGGGAGATAAGCCCTGAGAGACGGCCTTTATCCTCTCACAGCCCTCGGGGCCCCGAGTCTCAGAGCTGCCCTGGGAAGGAGGCAGAGGTTCTTATCAGCCCGATAAGCCCGAACAGGAACCGGTGGCTCCGAGCCCCGATGGGACAGGAAGAGAGAAGGTCAGCTGGAGGAAGGGGTCTGGGTCTGATCTGGGTCGCTGAAATGTTTACATCTGGAAGAAAGGCCTGCACAGATTGGGAGGATTGTGTAATTTTTCATCTCACCTGCCATGAACACACTTATGTGTTCTCAAGTCCATCCACTGGGAGCAATTCAGGGTTCAGTGTCTTGCTCAAGGACACTTCAACACGTGGAGATGTAGAACTGAACCTGAAACCTTCGCACTGACAGACGCCCGCTCAACACACCGAACCACAGCCGTCCCATTTATCTTTATTCAAGCCATGAAAATCCAACATTTTGCAAAACCACAAAGCCAGATAAACCGTTGCGTATACCTAATTCATCTACGGTAGCGCCGTTCCAGATTCCTCATGCCACTGGGGCTTTTTTCCCATGAAGTGCGAAAGAATGGCACGGATTCTTCAAATAAAATCAAACAGAGATCCCAAGTCTGGCTGCCTGTCTGTGCCAGAACAAGTATTAATGTGTCTATTACGAGTTTTGGGGTTCGTGAATCTGCAGCCAAAGCCGCAGATATTCGGGGGATTTTCCTCAACTGATTGATAGTGATTTTTGTCTGTTCTTGTTGTGCACTCTTTCAGACTAGGTATTTCCTCCGTGCATGTGCATGCCATTATAAGCACTGCAATTGATAAGGTATGAACTCTTTTTTTCATCATGAGGAGGGTAAAGTAAGTAGAGCTGACACAGACGCCGAGCCAGGCCACGAGCACATGCACGTTCACCCACATACATATGCCGGGCCGCGATAAATCATCATATTATATGTTGTCACAGGGTTAACATCACTTTCACGAAGCTTTTATCCACTTTCTTGACGTACGGAATTAGAGCCAGATACATTTTGTCTGCGTGCCAGACAAGTGGAAGGAAAGAGAAAGACGATAATGTGTCGAGGAGGAGAAGTGCTACTTTGCTATTTGCAGACAGCCAAATGAAACAGAAGTAGAACAGGTGAACCATTGTGTGGGAGAAAGGCGCCACGGAGCGAACCGGAGCAGCCGTGATGCATTGTACCCCTCGAACAGAGCGAGGTTGGATTTGGAAGTCTCTGCCGTTGCTGGTATTCTGTTCAGACTGCTATGTCAACAGCTGCTGCGCCGTCGCTTCAGCATGAAGACAGCTTCTAAGTGCTTTCCTCTGTTCCCACCTGGCTCAGGCCGGACTTGTGATTCTTTCTCAGGATTGAATACAGTGGCATGAATTTTTCTTTTACCATCCAACGTTTTTCCTTATGTCGACGACACCAGTCTATGAGTCTTGGTTAGTTTGGGCTGATTCCAGCGGATGATGAATGTAAAGCCGTCGTACGCGGTTAGCTTTTAGCTTTCAGTCTTTCACTGTGAACCATTAGCTCTCAGCTGTCAGCCACAAGCTGTTAGCTTTCAGTCGTTCACTGTTGGCTTTCAGTCGTTCACTGTTGGCTTTCAGTCGTTAGCTTCTCGCTGTTAGCTTTTCGGTCGTTTTCTGTTAGCTTTAAGTCATTAGCTTCGAGCCAGTAGCTTTCAGTGTTATTTAAACAGGCCCACGGTCTCAAGCTGCCAGTTCCTAATAATTCTTCTTTAAATGAGTTTTACCAGTACAGAAATAAATTCAGAGTTTTAGAGTCAGAATGCTTCAACACTGAGTCTCACTGCTACGCTTTTTAACGTCTGTCCATAGTCTCATATGTCATGAATACACACTTGGGAAATGGCCAATAACTCAGGACGTTGTTGTTTCGGCCTCCTGTTGTCACCATTCACACAAACCTTTGAATGTATCAAGGTTTATTTTCCATTATATTATTACATTAATTCAATGAAAGTGATTCCATTCAGGAAAAATGCTGCATTAGCGAGACTTCCTCTCTTTCCCAGAGGGCTGGGGTGGGGAGGACCACCCTGTCTGATGTCCACCCAGAGCGGCGATGAGTCAGTAAAAGACAGTGAAAATTAAATAAATACCACTGGGCAAGAATATCAGATTGAAATTATTACATTATTCCAGAAAATATTCCTTGCCGGCTTGTGGTATGATTATTATGATTAGCAGTATAAAGAAAACAAGGAGATACAGATGGGAGCGCATTAATTGGACTGTGTTTTCTCTCTTTTTTTATAATCTTGAAAACATGTCCTGCAAATTCCTTAATTATAGAACAGTCCCTTAAGCAAAGTTTCCAGTGGAGGAATTCTACTGTGGGTTTGTGTTTTTTCCCCTCTAAAGTCAAAGCTGGTAATGATTTCCCTTGGCTATTCTCGCTGTTGTTTTTCACCTCACACCAACTCTTTGGTGCATGTGAATAATCACTGAGAGAAAATCTCGGTGTGTAAAACAATCTCCCGGAGCTGTTCAAAACACTCTCACTGCTGCTTGTTGAGGAATCGAGCACCTTTTGTGCGACTGTTTTTTTTTTGTTTTTTTTTTTGTTGAGAGGATTCGATCGATTGAAGCCCTTGATAGAAAATGTCGGATTCGACGTCTCTTTTCTGTTTCCCAGCTCAGACACCTCTCCGAAGGCCTGTCACGCTAAGCTAAGTGTGTACGACTTCAAACCCCAGACCTCTTCTTCTAATCTTTTGATCAGTGTTGAGAGAAATAATCTCCTCTTCGGGCTCTTTATTCTCTCCCTCATGTGAAATTTCGCCCGAGCCGTGGGGTATCTGTAAATCTTCCTCTTGTTTGGGTTTGTCTGCGGGAGGCTCGCCGGCTCCGTAACTTTGAATCACCTTCTGAGAAACACATCCAAAGAGCTCGGAGGGCTGTGAATGTGACAGGTAGGGGATTGAGCTTCCAGAAGACAGAACCACAGCAGGTATTTCATCAAAGGATTTTCCTCACAGAGGTTGTCATTAAAACGCTTTCACAATGATTTTAGATGACATATTTTCAAAGTGATTTATCCGAAGGAGGTTTTTCTGTTTTATAGCCGCCGCGGTGGGTTTCGGATCAGTGGCAGTTATTCGGCGAACGTTGCAGATTTTCATCTTTATAAGGTTTATTAATCACAGGGGAGGCATGTTTAACGTTCACAGAATTTGACGGCGTTCACTTTGTTGGCCGGCTTCGCTGCTTGTTCTTGGCTTTTCTACCATCGAATTACATCACTGTTCCTGCCAATGGAAGGCCAAGGAAAAGGCTTTATCTGGGTTTCTCTCTGCCATTATGCCCTCAACATCTAGAATCTTTGGGGACGTTGTGAATAATACTACAATATCTTGTCGATATGTATCTTGGTCAACAATTCTAAATTCAATATTATCTCCAAGCCGTTGTCTTTAATTTTTAGAATGGTGCATAATGGAAGTTTTCTGTGGCTTGTTACTCCTCCAAATAGATTCAGAGTGAATTGGACACCCCCACAGGGCTCACATCCGTCTTCATATTGCTGATTTTTTACGTGTTTTCTTTAATGTTTGGACCTTCTCAGCTGGAAATCACTCCCATGTCTAAACAGAGAGACGTAAGTCTGCTTTTTTAACCTGGAGGTTACCTTCACCAAACACACTTCATCAGTGGACGCTCACTGAACGGCCCACGCTGTGGTGTTTTTGAGGTTTTCCGATGCCTCCAGTTTCTGATAATGTGTTCTCACAGTGTCTCTCCAGGTATAACTCTCCATGCATCACGTGTATCAGCTGATTCTTATTGGAACTGGTGTCAGTCGCCTCAGATCTCGTGCCGTTGAGCGTCGACGGAGGAGCCACTGTCTGTCCTGGCGTCTGGCGTAGTCATCAGGGGATGAGTATGAGAGCCTGATTGTAGCTGGAGACTGCAGCTGAGCGGAGCTGTGTGGCGTGCCGGCGGATGATAAATGGACTGACATCCCGGGGAGCGGATGAGCGGTCTGACGGTAAACGTCTGGAGTTGGGGCACTTGTCTACCCACTGGACCCCTCAAAAATCCATTCTTTAAAAAAAATAAAAAATAAAAAAAAATACTTGCACACAGCAGACTCTTGTTCCCAACTGAAGCTAAATTTCTGCTCCAAACCAGCAGTTCTGAGTTCAGCTAGAGCCCCCTTCACCCTCCAGGTCGGGGTTTTCATTTGTATCCTCACATGCATAGGATGTTGTTTGCCTGTGTGTCTGCTGATGTGTGTGTTGGTGTGATTTCACGCTGGCCTGTGTGGTGTGTCTCATCTGGTCTCAGAGATCATTAGGCTCCCGCTCAGTTGGTCCAGGGGGGGAAGAAACAAGTCGTTATGGTTCACAGGGACCGTCGCTCGCTGTGGCTTCAGACCCGGCTAACACGTCGTCCTCGGTCTGGCTGCAGACGCTGTGGAGATGCGCTGCAGCACATTTTAGGTGTTTCGCTGAGCTCCCCTCAACTTTCACGCTGATAAGCAGAAATTCCTTGAGCGTATCTGACTCCAGCTCTCACTGCCATGAATGAAATGACAAACACACCAGTCTTATTCCCAACTTTTAATCATCCAAACATACAAAACACGATAAACTCTATCATTTGAATATTTGAGCAGCTGTAGGAAGTAAATGTACGGCCTTATCCATTGAATAATATATGAACCAGCTGGAGCCAGATGACACAATGTACAAGACAAACACACATGGAAAAACAAGTTACACACACATTCATGCAAAGGGGCAACTGATGGCAACAGATTCCTCTCAGATGTATGGTTTCTGACTGTAGGACAGTCATTTGAGGTCCAATGCAGTGGCTGAGTGTTTCCTTATCCAATTTTTGATCTACAACCAAAAAATGTTTAACAAAAACGAAAAAACTCAGAACATAAACTTCACACAGACAGGCCCAACGGCCTGGAATTGAACCGTACACCGCTGTGGATTGATACGTAACTCGACATGTGCCTTTCAAACGTTGTCATGGCGGCTGCAGCTCAGCTGGTGGAGCAGTTTTCTATCAATCAGGATTCCCTGACCTCCCCCCCCCCCACACACACACATTTTTAAGCATCCTTGAGCAAGACACTGAACCCTAAATTGTTCCCGATGGATGGATTGAATGCCCTGCATGTCTAGCCACCTCCGTGAGTGTGTGTGTGTGTGTGTGAATGTGATTAACAGTGTAAAATGCTTTGGGTGGGGAGAAAATGTGTTTAATGTTTTGAACTTTGCTAGTTAAAGACATTTCTAAACTGTGGACACATCTGGTACTTCTCTGTCCTGATGTCCAGCTGAGGACATGCTGGACATTTGTTTGTATCTACACACACTCGCAGTCTTTCGGCCCAGGATCCTTATTTCCGATTCTTCTTGGTTCGTTTCTTGGTCACACATGAGCTATACTGCTCCACAGTGCCCCCCAGAGGTCATCAGTGGTATTACTCTGCTCCGCACTGCCCTCACAGGTCATTAGTGGTATTACTTCCATCTGCAGCGTTCTTTTGGAGGATGTTCCTTGTGTCACTGGATTCTGGAGCTTGTAAGAGTCACAGTGCCAACATGCGAAGCCACCCAGTCGATACTCTGTGCTGCTCGAGCCGCGGCGGCCAAACAACACAAGCTCGTTCCCCATTCTGCCAGACGACAGATCAAAGGGGAGGTGGATGCGAGTTAGCAGAGATGAATTGCGTGGCGTCCGCTCCTGCGGTCGCCCGTCGTCACTGACGCTTCCCAGATTCCATTCCCCATCTCCATGTCTTCATCACACTGAAGCACGGACAGCTCTCCCCACTGTGGCACATCTCCATATACTTATGTGAACTCCCGTCCATCCTTTTTTTTTTTTTTTTTTTTTTCCTGCGGCTGGTTTGAATTATTTTCTCCTTAGAGCAAAATGGGATCTTTCAGTCTGCGCTACAGTCGACTGGCCTGTATCAAAGGCGCTGCATGCTCTAAAACCCAATGGCAGTTTGATCATTCCTTTCCTTTCTTCCATTTCCATCGTTAAAGGGAGGATTTCTGCCGGGTGGCCTGGATGTAATGCAGTTGGAGCGTCTCCTGAGTTCCAGCGCAGGTTTTAGTGCTGCCAGTAATATATTGCCCAAAGTTTAAGAGGAGGAATCGTCTCGACCGTGAAGACGATCCGAGGCACAGTTTCTCATCCTGACGCACACTGGCTTTTCAAAATACACACAACACGATCTGGAGAAGTCATAAGTACAGGACGATCGACACTGTGGAAAAAGATAGACTTCCATTCACCTTTTACAGAACATAAGATTACTATTCCTCTGAGTTTCCTTTCATCCGTCCCACTGGGAGCGCTCCACTAATGCGCTATATAGCCATACGTTTGAGCCCAGCTTAATGGTATTTGCAGACAATTCTTGGAATTGGGTTTAACCTGTTTAGAGCGTGGGGTTTACCACAAATGACAGTGCCAGAGAGTTGTACCCGTCTGCTGGCGTTTTTCTGGAAAATCCATTCATTTTACAGTTTTGTGATTGAAAACTCTAATCTGATATCCCAAAAAATGTGCCGTGCCTCAAAAACTATTTCCACAAGCTGACTTTGATGGGCGTTTTAGATGCTGACGGGAGACAGATTTTCCTGATTCTCTGGGTTATTCTATCCAGGTTGAAAGGTGACAGAAGCTCCCTGCGGCCCGGAGCACGCTCCTGTGATGTGTGCTTTTCTGTTTAACGTGTGATAAAGATTTTATTTTCCTGTTTTAGGAGGGAGGGGAAAAAAAAAGAGTAAAATGGAACTGTTTTCCAGCTAAGCCTTGAAATTCTTTCCAAAAATGCTTCTGGATTTTATTTTCCTGTCTGATTTTAATGGCTGAAGAGAATAAAGGATGGATATGGGCTTTCTGGTGCCTTCCAACTGGGAATGTGAACTTCTCTGTTTCCTGTGACCCACTCTGCCAAAAAATATGAACAAACTTCTGTCTCCTCCTCTCTTTTTTTATTATTAATAAATACCCTCCACGGTTTTGCACGTGTTTTCATTTTCAAGGGGTTTAACAGACTGACAAGCTTTCCACACAAATACTCCGAGGCGTGCCCACTTCGTGTGTTTCTCAGCGTCTTTGATAGGCTCCACTGAATCGTCTGAAAATTATGAAGGGAATATTTGACAGCTGGATGCAATTACATGTTTGGAGAAGATAAATTAATACATGTAGGAATGCGTTTAGATGCCTCTAATGCCAAAAGGGTATCCATCTGCGGGTGAGCATTGTTGTGCTTGTGCCGCGCCGACTGTCAGGGATTCTTTGAATGAAAAATGAGCGTGGAAGTAAATGAGCTGTGAGGTATCGGCTTTGAAGCAGCTTCAGCTCTGAATTGATGTGGTGTGACTCTGAAACCCAGTGAGGGGTTTTTCTTTTGGACTCTCTCCCACCTTTTGTCTCCAGAGCCTTTAACTGGTTCTGTTCCATTTCAGAGGAACACACACACACAGACACACACAGACACACACACACACACGCACGTGAAGGTGATGACTCACCTTTAAGGAGAGCATCCAATCGGTGGACTCAAAAGTTTTTCTTCCCATCGTCGAGCAACCTGAACTTAAACTGCTGTGTGTTCTTATTTAGATACAGACTGAACGCTCTTGAACATCGAGGTTTTTGAGTGAAAATTTATCGTACTCCTGTTGTGACTGTCAACTCTAAAACTACCAAGTCCAGGAGAATCTGGACTGGGAGTCATGACACTCTGGAGGAAAACGTATTTACCTATTTACAACCTATTTACTCATATACAATGGCAGTGTTTCAGAAAGGTTGCGTTTCCCCCCGTTTCCGTGGAGACGGAGTTGGAGCATCACGGGGAAAGTTCCTCTCTGGGAGCCGTTTTCAGAACCTTGCAGTTCCAGTATCTTCTCGCAAGCTTTCTGTTTTCTCTCGATGCTCTGTCATAACAAAGCGAGCGCACGGCTCGGAGGCGTCTGCGTGCTTCACGGATCAGATATGAAGATCCGTGGCTTGGGTGTCGTCCTTGCAACAACAACAAAAAGAATAAGAGTCACGTTTGATCCATCAAAGCTGCAGCTGATCTCCTGCTGTCAGACTCTCGGTCTGCACTGGAAAAAGAAGTGGTTTGGTTTGTCAGCATGAGCGCAAACTCCTCTGGCGACGAAACGGCCGAACTCATTTTAAATTTCTGTGCTCAGAGGGAGTTTGGATGTATGGCGGAGTCACATCAGAGCTTTCAGCGTATCATTCATCATCATCATGGCCGTTCCTCCAGCTGGCCTGGAAAAGTACATTTTGTCTTACTTGTGTCATGACAGATTACGTCTCATTGAATGACAGATCTCATGGTTCCCCCAAGGAGAATTAAATCCGAATCCATCATTTTAGTCATTTTGGTTAAAAACCCCTGACTTGGATATTAATCTTTCTTTTGATATACATTTTCTGCTTTCATCGCTGCGTATGCGGTCATATCGTTAAAGCCTGTCCAAAAACAATATTTTCCAGTGTGTATCTCTTCACTTGTGTTTATTGCGTTGCATTTGTCAGCGTCTACACGTGTTTGCTTGCTTGTCTCCGAGCCCGTTTGCTCGTTCCTGCTCTTTTCGTTGCTGTAAGCCATTGTTAGCTCTCGTGCGCCGGTTCTCCGCCGACAAGGCTCCTGTGATTAATGACCACTCGGTGCCTAATGAAAGCATTTAAAAGCAAACCAAGTATTTCAACATGGCACAGAAAGTGACACGCAGCCCTGCCGTGGCCCATAATTCACCAGTGTTTGACCTGCGGTTACTCATTAGCTTCTCTGAACTCGCTTTTTGCCCGTTCGCTTGTTGTCCTTGGACTCTGTCAGGCCACCACCATCATCTCCAGAGCGAGGCAAACACATCGAGTGTTGCTACGTTCATGGAGGTAAACAACTTTCCAGACAATAACAGAAAGCCGGCGTTGGGTCCGCTGGCCGCGGTGTGTTTGTCTTCCTTTCCCTTTGTGTTCCTGAGGCTGTTTGCGCCGCTCAGGATCTAATGAGGGGAAAACGTGTCACCGCGGTTTCCCAGGTTGTGCGTTTTCTTTTCTATTGCTCTGAAATGGAATCAATAAACCCATTCATTACCCCACGGTCGTATGAGGCTGAAAGGAAATCCCTTTGTGCGAGTGTTTGTGTGAAAGCAGAGGTGAACGAACCGCTCGTCTGATTGACAAACGTGGTCAGAACGCTGGAACCCTCGGCTGAACTTACACCCCGAGACACTGGGATGAAAATGGTAAAAAATCGATGGACTGTCGGACTTTATACCGACGTACCCGACGTGTGCCGGCGCACACACTCCACACTGAACAAACAGAATCACGAGACAGCTCAACGATTTCAGCATGGGCTCCGGGAAACGTTCGTGTGTTTTCACAAGACTGAGCGACACGTCAGGAGATGATGAGCGCGCACGTCTGACCCAGTTCGAGTGTTTTCAGGGCCGAGCCCACTGCGCTGCCAGTCTGGCTCTTCCCAGTTGCGTGCGACCGGCCATTAGCGCGGCGCTTCGAGCGAATCAACCGCCGTTAGCCGCACGCCGCGGACCGGGTCGGCTGCTGTCGCACTCGTCTTCCTCCGAGCGTGAAGGCTGCCGCGGGCGTCCGGCCGGAGATGGAGGGAACAGCATGGCCGAGGAGGCGAGGGGCTCCGGTGTCACACCCCTGCTGAATGACGAATGAAGAGCTCGCCAGCACGGACGCCGAGTTTGGGAAGCGAGGGCGCGGCGCTGCGAGAGAGCCGCGAGAAGACGACATCCTTCCAAACCCCGTCCTCAACGCAAGGTGACTCTCTTGATCCGGAGCGGCGGCGCCACGAGCGGACGTGTTCGGCGAGGCCAGGCGGCGCACGGCGGTTTCTGGGCAGCTGATTTATTACGGCGCTGAGACAAGCAGACGCGCATGTTTCAGATGAGGCGGTATCAAAGGTGGAGGGGGGCGGAGGGGGGGGGCAGTAATCGGGACAGATTGTATGCTTTGGCTGTGGCGCAGGTTGCTGTCGGTTAGTGGAAAGAGGAGCATATGGGCTGAATTCTGAGGGGTCTTGGCCCACCTTAATGTGGCGGGCACGCAGAGACACTGAGGCACTGCCAGCAGCCCGCGATGCTGCCTTCATCCCCTCACATCCACCCTCCTCCAGCCGCCGTTTGGCCCCCGCCCTCCTCTCTGAGCGCTCCTTCAAAGCGGACCCCTCCGGCGGTTAATCCCTCTGAACGAGTTTCACTCTCCAGAAGACGACGGGAGCCGAGAGGCCACAGGAGCACGGGAGGAGGGAATCGAACCGTCGGCTGATATGGCACAGTTTAAAGTAGAAACGCCGGCCGTGTGCTTCGTATCCACATTATAAAAAAAAAAAAACAAAAGAAAATACTGTCAAAAGAAAAGACTCGAAGGCGGCGGTCTCCAACCTTTTCCATGACTTTATTTTTTTCACTTTCTACCAAATCAAATTCATATGAAGGCATAACACTTGTGGAACCTTTAAAGTGAAGATAAATATGCAAATAAATTAGTTGATATATATGTACAAAAAGAGTATTTTAAATGGAATTTCCGATATATTTATTTTTTTAATTATATATTTTTATATTCATATTTATATTCATACCTACATTGCATAAATTTCTAACTTGTTTGTGTGAATTTTGCCATTTTAATTATTAACCATTAATCTATATTATATAGCATATTTAGCCATTTGTTTCTATTTTAGCTGTTTTTATCCAAGTGTTGACATCTCTTCTTTTGAAGCCATTATTTGCAGCATGAGCCATTATTACTTCTGTCCCTTTAAGTCAGTTTAACCATTCATTTTTTTTGTATTTGTATTTCTGTATTTCTTTGCTTTCAACATAGTTGAAAGTTTTTGCTGCTGACTCCCTCCACATTTCAAACATTCAGTTAAATCAGCGTTACAGGGAAAGCAGAAATCAGTCTGTCCATGTGGAATTTTAATCTTAATTTAATCGTGATTTGCCTTTTAAAAGAACATTTGGAATCTCAACATGGGCCGCATGCAGGTGAAATTGTGGGTTGTGACACAAAATTAGTCGACAGACCACTGAACCACTCTTAGTTCTGTTAGCAAAATGGTGACTAGCGACTGTGCTAATGTTTTTGATACAGCGAAATGGATATAAAGAAGTGGAGAAGACCTCACTTTTGGATTTATCTTATTGGAACAAAGCTCCAAAAAGACGCTGATGTTCCAGGAACGACATCTCGGCCTGAGAAAGAGCTACGATCGCACTAAAGGGCTGATAAGAACGGTGCAGCTGTTCGATTTCAGCGAAAACAAACTGTAAGACTCAAGGAATTCGATCTGCTGTTCAAAAAATTACGTTTTCAGTGCGTCCTAACACCAATGTAGCGTTAATGCAAACAAAACTTTTCTGTTTTTCACTTGAAAGCGTTCAAACCTAACTTCACTGTGTGTGCGTGCGTGTGCGTGTGCGTGTGTGTGTGTGCGTGTGCGTGTGTGTGTGTGTACACTCATGTTGTATTAATCAACGTGTGGAATGATACAGTCACTCTGCGGAGCGGGGTTCACTTGGTTCCTCCGGTGACTCATCTCACGCCCGTGTGCCAGCGGCCACAGCAAACACGTTTCGTCATGCGTGTGGGAATAGATAGAAAACAGCGAGCGGCGTGTAATAAAGTCAGAGGGCACTGCACAACAAGTCGCAGGCTTCTTTTAAGAGGTTTGCAACCGCAGGGCCGAGAGGCGTGCTGTCAGCGCGTTTGCCATACATGCATGAACTGAAGCTTCGTGGAAGCGGCCGAGAAGCTTCAGTCCCACAGAGAAGGGGGAAATTCGGTTCAATCACAGTGGAAGAGGTGATGACAGGGTTAAATCCTCCTCATTTATTCACTTTTTATTAATGAAAAAGAGCCAAAAGCCTTGAAATGACAATGTAAATCACAAGGTATGGCCCACACACACACACACACACACACACACACACACACACACACACACACACACACACAGCAGAAGGCATGAACTTACCCTGATTTCTCAGATTTATTCAGAAATTCATTCAGAAATTCACCTCTGGCAAGATTCATCATCTGTATTTGTTATAGCCATGTTTCCAGTCCATTTATGGAGTCTCAAAAACACACACATGCACACACAATCTCATATGTATATACACAGGTGAACACACACCACATGCATGCAAACACACACATGCACACATGTCTCTTAATCAGGATATTCAGGCCCGGTTTATACGACAGTGTCTGTTTATATGGAATCCATAGAAAGAACAGAATAGAGAGAACAATACATAATAAACCTTATGAGAACACGGACGTAGTATCAAAGCACTTTGGGGAAACTTCAGCTTTACAGAATTTTTTCAAAAAGTTGCACTTTCAGTGACACCAGAAACAAACGGCGCCTTAGAACAGAGAAAAAACCCAACAAATCAAGAAACATGTAAACGGAGCCTCAGCTGAGTGATAATTCATGGAAAACAGTCGCACGTTACTTTGTTCTTCCTCTCCTTTTCAAATGTTTGTTTTATATATAATGTTAATGGAGCAATTCAAACATTTATTCATTCCAATGGAAAGCATTTGTATTGTGATATTTCTTGTATTCTCTATGAGTAAATCTCAGTTGTGGATCTCCTCTGGGTGCAAAAACTTGTCCTCAGTTAATTAGGTTTTTTTTTTTTTTCCTCCCGATTAGTTTAATTTTCACACAATCTTTTAAAATTTGATTAATTAAAATTGAAAGTTTTCCCCACCAGAGAAATCCCTACCAGTCGTCATGTCGAGGCAGAATAATGCACGTGTGTGTAAATAAAGAGGATTTAAGCGGTGTGGTCTTGTTTCTCTGGCGCTGCAGACGTGCGTCGGGACGCCACGTGTCCGGTTGCAGAAATGTGAGCCTGATAAAAGAAAGCAGACGCCTGCGACGGCCCGACACCGTATTCGCCGTTTCCACTGCGCGCTTACGTAAGTCCTCCCTCAGATTGTTTTCAATGGAACACCCAAGAATTTTCAGGCGGGCTCTGGGAGGCCGGAGGAGCCGCGGGGTTTTGGACGCCGCTTCGCTCGACTCAAAACACGGACTGAGCCCAAATGGTGGCGTCTGGGCAGAACCGGGCTGGTTCCCATTTGCAGGCGGCGGCTGGCTCCGGCCTGTAATTCGCAGGAGGAGGAAACAAATTGCTCTCTGGTCTCCGTCTCTCCAGAGGCCAGTGGATTTCATGCTCCTTTGGCGCTGCCGTTCTTTTCCTCGCGTGTGTCGCTCTTCCAACTATTTCAAACACTTGTGAGGGCGGGGCCGGATAGGGGGCGGGGCCATACGGGGGGCGGGGCCTCAGTTGGGCCACCAGTTGGTGGAAAACGAAACGTGTTCCCTGAAACATGCTCCATCGCTCCATGGCTGCCCTGCAGTTTCAGATGGTTTGATGTCGTTTTTTTTACCATTTCAATCATCTGTTGGTTTTTCATTTCCATTTGTGTTTTATTGAAATCTCTTCATGCTTAAAAAGAATAAAAAGAACAAGAAATTCCCACCTTTCTCACAAAGTTTATAGGCTGCAAAAAGTTTAGGACTTCAGTTAAATAAGATAAAAATGAGGTCAAGAAAAAATAATTAATGACAATAATAGGCAACTGCAAGCAAACAGAAGAGAAACAGAGGTCAGAGGTCAAACTGAATAAACACAAAACAATAATAAAAAAAACCCTGAAAGACACACATATGCACAGAAACACACACCACACACACACGGGCGTGCACGCAGAAAGACACACACGAGCATAAATACGCAACAAACACACATATAATAAAAAAAATAAGAGTTTAACAACAAAAATTAACATCGCAAAACAAAGTTTTAATAAATCCTTTTCAAAGCACCAAACATTCCCTGAACTTTAAAATGAACCAGACAATGATTCAAAAGAGTCGCTGAAGAAACTGGAAGCCGTTCATGTTTCAAAACGACACCAAGCGTCTCCTGAAGCTGTCAGCTCCACGGGCATCACAGCTATTAGTGGAAGCACTTACACACACACACACACACACTCCTGTGTGTCGTTCACACACATGTTCTCCGTGTTCTGCATCTGCTCGGTGTTTGTTTGGATGCCCGAGCCGTCTGGACGGAGAACGCTGCCGGCGCGGCCCGAAAACATCACGTTTTATTCTGGCTCACTTTGTCTTCCCACTGGAATTTTTTAACACTGCAGAAAGAAAGAAAAAAAAAAAACTGACTTGATGGCTCGTATGAAGTGACGGAGCTTTCACAGCGTTCACAGCTCTTTGGTGATAAATGCATCGGTGGGATTATTGTGGGAATATTTAAATGGGCCGAAAACAGCAGCAGGAATGTCTCGGCTGCACATGCCTTTGGCAGCGTTGACGAGCTGCGTGGTGGAGAAGTGTTAAACACTGTCGGTCACACAGGGGGGGATGCCTGGTTCGAGAAACAGGATTTTTTTTGAGTTTGGAGTTTCCTCTTTTTTCTCCAGGAATTCCTGTTTCCTCCCACAGTCCATAAATGGATGGTTTATGGAAACTCATTACATTTCGTCTTGGAAGAGTTGCATAAACCAGGATGTGAAAATCTCCCAGTTGGAAACATCTTTCTGATTCCAAGACAAGCTGCACTCTGCATATCAGAGATCCTCTCATCATCAGCTCAGATCCTCTCATCCTCAGCCGTCTGTTCCTCATCAGATCCTGACGAACGGATCGGCTCCCCCCAGACGTCCTTCTTCCATTTACATGCTCGTCAGTGTTTCTGTGAAATGCTGCCACTCTTCAGCAGTTGCTTTTTTTGTTTGACTCAATAGAAAATCAAGATGTGATTTAATGTCCGTGTCGAGAAACATGTACTATTTTGAGCCCGGTCTATCGGATAGATTTCTAAGAATAACACGCCTTTCAAGCAGTACAGTCAGAGAAGAGTCTGTCGACTCCAGATCATGTCAGACTTACAGGTTTCTTTAAAGCTTTTCTGTGCGTTTTGCAGTTCATTGCTGACCATAAACTGTGATTTTGAATTCTGCGGTCCGACCGAGCCGCCGTGTGTCGCTGCGGTCTGCACCCAGCGGAACAGTTGTTTCCTGTCTGTACTCCCCCTCGTTTCCTACCTGTTACACCTTTAATCCCAGATTAAACCGTCCGCCGTGGTCTGTGTGCCGGAGATCTCCGAACGCGATATTCAGAATCCATATCGAAGCTCACAGTCCACGCTTGGGTCACGCTGGGTCAGGTTCCGCCCTGACGCGTCCCTGGTGAGTGCCGATCGAACAATGGCAGTGCAAAGATAAGTGATCTGCATTGTTTCACTTCTTTTTTGTTGTTGGGGGGGGGGGGGGGGGGGGGGGGGGGGGGTTCGGTTCAGTTTGCATGTTCTTCCTGGGCTTTCTCAGGGCTCCTCTGGTTTTCTCTCTTAGTCCAATCTATCTATTTCTCAGTCTGCCCACTTCTTCTCTCGCTGTTACCTCCTCTGACCGGTGAGACCAGCGACCCACCACCTCAAATTCAAGCCTGTCGATCTAATTATTCTTTCAAACGCCTTCAGGGTGGAGGGGAACGGGATCATTGCTGTATCATCTATTCCAGCCAGTCTCCCACCTGCCTGCATAACGTCTGCCGCCGGCTGCCGGACAGCCGCCGGCTCCTCCGCCTCCTCCAGTTAAACGCCTGTCACCACCTCACCTCCTCCTCACATGCGTACAGGAGCTCGTTTGGATTCCGCCGAGCGTTTCGTCGTTCCTCGAGCGCGCTGCAGATCCTCTCTTACGTCTCCGCCAAAGGACTGCCAAAGCTACAGTCGAACGGTTTCGCTCCATTTGCAGTTGAATAAAAGTGGGGTGGACTGAGGCGGGGGCGCGGGGGAAGCGTGGAGCATGTGATTGGAATATGCGGCCCGGGCGGAGCGCCGGATGCGAGCGGCTTCATCGGGCCTGTGTCAATGTTTACCCGGCGCGCAGTTTCCATTTCAGCATCACCTCACCTCTTAGCGGTTGGCAGAGCTCCGCTCTGTCAGCGCCGCCGCCTCGCAGCTGGCGGGGATGGAGGTACGGCGGCGGACGCCACCGTCAGCTCTTTACCTTCGTCACGCTACATTAACTCATTTATAAATGAAGGGCTGAGAGTCCGTCTGACGCTGAATCATTAACAGAGAAAAACATGCAGATTCCAGATTCTGGTTATCTTTTATAGTTTTCTGGAAAATCAGATGAAAAAACACGTTGAATTCAATTCATGGATCAATCAGGAGGTTGTGTTGAGTAATTCTATAACTAGTTTGGCTTTTTCTGGTTTTTCCTTTGCTTGGTTTTTGCAGTTTCAGCAAAAACTGGTCGACTTGCTCATCAGACTGACGACATCTCTGTCAGGGGGTCAAACACATTTAGTTCAGCTTCATCTTGACTGGACTGCACTGGTAAAATAACAACATAAAAACCTTTTAATTACCTTTGAATTCAATTCTCTGTTGTGCTGCAGATTACTTGTGAAGGAAGTGTCTATATTGTCACAAAAAATTTAATGAATTTAAGCTGGTTGATGTATGTTGTGATAATAATTTGCATTATAAAAGAAATAGTCTAGAATCTCTTCAGATTGTTGAAGGTTTTAGAAGAAAATGAGAAAAAATAGAGTAGGAATATACTTTTTTTTTTTCTTTGTTATCTTAACATTGTTTTGAACTTTGGGCCAAATTAAAGTCATTATTTCTTCTACATTGAGGAAAAAATAAATCGACGTGAATCGGTAAGCTCTCTGGCTCTCTGTAAAGGTCTTGAATGTGAAGAAATAATTAGAAGACATGAACTCTGTGATAAATGTCGCTTTTCTCTGATTTACAATCGTCTCCAACCGTTTGTCTTTTTTCCACATCTGAAAAACATCTTCATCCTCCTCCGTTGGCTTCCGTTCCACCTTCAGCTCCACATGTGGCTCTGAAAGAACAGCCCAACTATTCAAATTGTCAGATTTCATTCTCATGAAGTGAAATATTTCTGTTTGCGTTCGTGATACCTCACATCTCTCCTGGTTATGCATGATCAGGATGAAATGTTAGAATTTATGCTGCACATGAAGTTCCAGGAAGGAATGGTTGATCTGTTTCTCATCAATCTGCTTTTTTTTTTTTACAGTCCAAACTATTTAACCTGGAAAATGAGCTGACAGAACTGAAGTAATCCATTACTTTCACTGTCAATTAGGTTTTCATGTTGGTTGCACAACCAATTGAAATCTATTTGTTGCATTACAATGGAAAATTTTCATTTCTCCCAAAATATAATCTATATAATGAAACCACAGTGTTTTCAATGAATTACTCATAAATACACAGAATGTTTCTTTGCAATATTAACTTGCAGCTAATGATTGTAGAACACCTCAAAATATTTGAATATTTCGTGAGATCAGATTCTTTCCTTGTTTTCAACTGGAGATCTAAATGATCACAGCATGTAAAAAAAAAAAAAATGCTTAAAATGTTTAAATGTTTAGGTTTTACATTGTGAGCGCAAAAACTGATGCAACATTGAACTTTTCAGTGAAATTTGGTTTGATTTTCTTTTGCAAATGCACATTTAATTCGATTTTAAAAGGCGCCAAAACGAATTCACAGTGTTTGTTTTATTTTGAGAAATTCTGTTGCGCTCGTTTCAGGCGAGAGCGCTTCAAGTAAAGCTGCTAATCAGCTGCTGTTTCCACAAAAACACTGCGAGGAGCTGTTTAAACTGCACATTTTTAGCAGGTGACATCGACGGCGGGGAGCTGCTGTAATGGAGGGAAAGTCTTATTTAAATCTCCAACTTGCTTTGCACTATAAACACTCTGGTTACTTTCTGATGTGCCCGGCCTGACTTTACGGTGAAGCGGCAGTAAAGCTTTTCCACTTGTTTGTGCCTCGTCCTGCCGGTTTCCCCGGCAGTCAGACGAATGGGAGGCACGTAAACAGTGGCGCTGAGCGGCGGGACCGGCTGTCCTCGGGGCGGACGGGGTGACAACCCGCCGCCTGTGTGGGCTCCCCCTGTGATCCGGGCTCTTCTCTGTTGGTGGCTCTGTTTTAACAGGCTCCCGTCAGCCTGCAGCAGAGACGGGCTGCTGCTCAACACCCACATGCATTATTAATGCTGTTTTGCAACTTATTTATACATCATAAATGGCTGGGGGGGGGGGCGCATTAGGAGTATGTTGTTTATTGAATGTCTGGTTTTATGCGAGGTCGTATTGCTGCAGCGAAGGTGGAAACAAAATGTGTAACGAGGTTAGGGGAGCAAAACGCCGTATTGGCTCTGTGTGAAGAAGCTGGTGGTTTTTGCTTGGAGCGGCATCAAGAGGAGGCGGCCGTGCAGAGCCGACGCCAACCGACGAGACCACCAGCGCGAGGGAGCTGGAAACGGCGGCGACGTCAGATTACCGGTGCAAAAACCATCAAACACTGAAACAACAACTCGGCATCCCGCTTTACCCTCCTCTTTTGTAGAATATGTATGTTTCCATTAGAAGTTCTCTAAAATTTCAATTAAATACTTACAGGAAGAATAAGGCTCTAAAACTGAATTCCTACTCCATGTGAGAACGTTCCTTCAAGCTTCCAGGAGCTCATCCGACCCATCCATCTGGTATGATATGGAGGAGAAAAGTAGACATGACGGAGGTCGACGCCTCGTTGACGATTGGAGCACGTCCAACACGTCGGCCATCTTGGATGAGGACCCGCTTCACTGCTTTGTAACTCATGACTAAAAAAAAATAACCAGTCTTCTTAATCAGATTCACCTGAATGTAAATGAGGGCCAAAGCAACACACTCCTAGAAACCTGAGTAAATGTTTCTCAGTTACTGAGTTACTCATCAGTTACTGAGTTACTCATCAGTTACTCGCACCAACAGATTTAGTGTTGCGCTTCTCTGTTACTTCATTAAAATACAACAATCAGACACTGACGCCACACGGTTTGCTTGACGACATTGGTCAGAACCACTGAGAATTCAGCTTTTTGAAATGCTGCCGTTTTCATGCACAACGCGACCGTAGTGAAAAGTTTTTCTGCACCTGAGCGAGTAGACGACAAGAACGATGTCTTCCTTCTTTCTTTCTCCTCAACTTCTTCCGCTCTCCTCTTTCATGCTTCCTGTCTTCATCCTGTCATCAGCACAGACTTCCTCTTGCAACTCGTCTTCAGCCACTCATCCTGAAGTCTTTGAGTAATAATTCTGCCCCCCCCCACCTTCTCTGCCATGCTTCAGTATTGAAACCAGCAGATCAAACGAAATCCCCTCATAAATACCAGCTGAATTCATCTAATCAGCCGAACTGCTGGAGAGCGGTGCGCCTGAGGGGAAGAGTTTCCTCTTTGCTGGGAAACATCACCTGATGGCATCCAATCAGAGACTGGAGAAAAAAAAAAAGAACATGTCTGCCTGTTTTTGGCGTCTGGTTCCAAACACCTGAGCTTGTAGAATTGAAAGGATGTTTCTTCAAAATCATCCATGATCTCTGCTGGATGGTCCATCACAAACTGCATCAATGTGAGCAGATAAAGGGACTTCAGCCACCCCCCCCCCCCCCCCCCAACACACACACACACACACACACACACACACTCCCACTTCTTTACATTATTTCTGAGCCAAAATGAAATTTCAGTCAACCGCTCAGTATAGAAAAGAGGAAATAAAATCCATTCCAAGAAGCGACGGCCGTGTCTGCCGTCATTCTCCTTAATGACGCTGCAAAACACGACTGTCCTTAAAAAAAGAAAAAAAGAAAAAAGGCCAGTAAGCTTTTTCTCTGATTGCTTCTCTTGTTCCCTCTGTTCTTTGGACACAGTATTTCAATCATGACAATGTTAGGGTAGGTCATCCCGCCGTATCGCCGCCTCGCTGATGGAGCAGCGCTCGGCCAAGGACACACAACAGCAGAGGTTTATCAGAGCGCCGGCCGTCCTGCCGTCGTAACCTTGGCTCGCGTCCCGCTAACTGCAAGGAAGCGCAGGAAGCAGGACTCGTACGATCAACAGCAACAATGCCGTCTGTGGAAGAATCAACAAACAGGACGGGATTTCCCGTCGGAACAGACTGTGGACTGAACAACAGCGTTAAAGCATTTGGTTAAAGAGACTTCTGAAACAGGAGCTGCTTTACTTTCAGGTCAATATTGTTTTAAACCAAATGATTCCGTTGTAGTTAATGTGGCTCACTGTAGTATATCAGAGGATTATCACCGACTATCTACATCCACAAATCCTCCTGACTTTCTCCAGATTCTTTATTTCTTCTGCATCACAGTGAAGCCAGGCTTGATTCCAGTTCAATCCCAGGTTGCTTAGCTCCAGTTTGCCGTGCGCCCTCGACAGAGATCTTAATTCGCTGGAAAATCACTTAATTACCTGGGATTTCCTGCAGATCTGCCGTCGGGAGAAACCGTCACGTCTCCCATCCGTGAACCCGGGGCGAAGAGTTTATGTTGTTACTGGCCGATGCCGGCAATCAATCTGAGGATCCCGGATTCCTGAGATGAGAGCAGCTCTGGTCAAGGTCTCGGCCGTGCAGACAATTAGGACGGGAAGCCATGGGAGAGGGAGCGCGAGGCGGCGGTAAATCTCCGCCACAGCCAAGTTTATGACAGCGGAGGATAATGCATGTGGAGAATGAGGGCGAGGGGATTAATTTGGCTGTTTCTTGTGATTCTGGCGGCTCAGAAAGCGGCAGCAGCCATTCCTCACCTCGCCTCCCACTGCATGGCCTTCAAACTCCCAGGTCCCCAGTTCATCCGCGATGGAAGCTCCTTTAATGGATGCCTTGTTTGAACTGCGGCCCGGCACGGAGCTTCGAGGACCAAAGAAAAAATGTGACTATTTGAAGAGCAATTATGAAAAAGGCCTGCGTGTTTGGAAATGCTCGTCTGAAAACTTCTTCTTTGCTCCTTTTCAGTTCAAATGAAGATGTTTATGACTGAAACCAGATTGCAGATAAAGCCTCACGTCGGTGGTTCGTCATGGATGTGCACCTCCTCCCTTTCCATTCACGCCACGGAGCTCTCTGTGCAGCAGTTAATTGAATTCCAGCGCCATTGTCTCGATTCTTCCCGTCCTGAAGCGAGTAATCCACCTCGTTCTGATCGATGTGTGTGGAATGCCTTGAAGAGCTCCGGCTGTAGAGCCTGATTTACCGAGATCCTGTGTAAAGTGTGTAAAACTGCACGCTCACACCGTGCTTTATGTGTGATTTATGAACGATAACACAGTGAGCGGATTTAATCCCTCCCCACAGCCTGCCTGTCTGTCCTCCCTCTTCCTCTTTCTTCTTGCTCAGGTGGAATTGTTGGTTTTTCTCTGAGGAAAGTGCCTGGAGCTTACTGTGTTGTTTGTGGTGTTACAGAAGTAAGATTGGACTGAACCGAGTGACGTCGAGAAACAAACAAAGGAGGTTTTGCTTCCATTCGTCTCTGTTTACACGAGATCAGTCGGCTGGAAGACGGCGTTGCTTCCATGTTCCTGCACCCGTGATCACCACGGAGTGATTGGGTTGGAGATTTTTACATCTTTTGGAGCAAATAAGTCAGAATTTTGCAAAAAAGCAAAACAGGAATAGCAGACGGAGCACTTCACGATATCATTATTGGCTCATAACGTTAAATGAACAACACTTTCAATGACTCTGCTGCACATATTTCAGATTCCTCTTTCGAGTTTTATTGATTTAACTTGTGTGAATTCTGGAAAAATCCTGTGGATCGTTGAAGCTCCACAGCCAGACACTCAGACTGCGACGCCGCTTCCCTGAGAGTCATTTGTTGCTCTCCTCGCTGGGATGGCTGTCTGGCGGTTCGGGCTGGAAAAGCGGCGGTGGAAGAGAGGATTTCTGCTTTTATTCCCACAATGTTACATGAACGCAAGATAGTTTCCTGTGTAGTTTTATGCAAAGTGTTGGGCGACTGTGTTTCTCCTGACTGCAATAACATCTGCTGCGCTGTGGCGACGTTCTGATTGAGCTCAGTCATGTAAATGTATTTAATACCGAAAAATCATGGAAATGTTTCAAAAGATCGAGAGAAGCAGCAACTTTTTTTTTTTTTTTTTTTGAGTTCCATTACAATTTGTTGATCTTCCAATTGCAATTTTCCAAACGGACTGAACATCGGCGGCCAATCGACTCCCGCCCCGAGGGTTAATAACACATCCTCTGAAGCCTCCGCTTGGCCGTCTCATCCTCGGGTCCAAATCCCTTCCCCTGCGTCTCCGTCCAAATCCGGCCGTCGCTATAGCAACAGGCGTGTGTTTTGTACACACATTGCGGCTTCGGAGTGAAAGGTGTTTTGGGGAGGGGAAGGAAATGAATCACCGTTGAGAAATACAAGTCAGCTTCCCCCCCTCCCTGAGGTCAAAGGTGAACACGGACTGGGAGCCCATAGAGTTGTGGTAAAACGACCCCCGTTCTCCATCCAGCCTCGGCCCCTTCCCGTCACCTCTCCTCGCCGGCTGTGATTACAAACCATAACCTCATGCTTCACTGTCACACTGCGTCTACCTCCGTCTGGCAGGAGGAGCCAAACGACCCCTCGGCTGGAGGAAAGTGGGGACTTTGGTGGTCTAATCATCTCCGCCGGCTGATTATCAAGCCCCCCCCCCCCTTCAGGCCGGTGCTGTGGGCCTTGCTTTCTGCCGCTTTGATGCTGGCCCCTCTCCGGGCCTGGTCAAGGTCGCCGCTGACGGCTGCTTTGATGCCGCCTCGCAGGTCGAAAGTGTCGCCGTCGCTAACAGCATTATGTGACGCTAATTGCTAAATACAGAGTCCTGAGTCCCGCATCCTGTTTTTATTCCCCGTATGGAAGTAACGTCTGGTTATCGGAGTTGTTTTTTTTTTTTTTTTTTCCCAGAGTCTCCTGCACTGCCAAGACTTTCCAGGCGAATCGTCCTCTATCTCACAGTTTGGCATTTTCTTAACTCCTTCATTGATTTTGCGGGCACCGGAGCGTTCTTTGAAAAATGAGGGTCGGATCGGGAGATTTTAGATTAATTTCCTTCTCCTTCTGTGGCTGCAGGACGACCAGTGAGATCCGGGTTCCAGAGTGAGCCTCATAAATAAGGCCATTAGAGCAATCAGGCCCAAGTATGGGAGAGGTGGGTTTGGGTTTGAAGAAACATCGGGGCAGGAAGCCTTTCATTAAAGACACAAATGAATCTTTGGTATGGGAGAGTTCTGCGCAGGCCGAGCGATCCCCAGACGATGGTAAATCAATCTGAATATCCGCCGGTGTCATCACACAGTTAATGGTTATGAAAGAGCCCGGTGAGAGAAGAAGAGGAAGAAAAAAAAAAAAGAACTTTTTTCTTCCTTTTTTCCACTCCCAGCCTCAGTTGAACCGCTTAACTTTCAACAATCACCCTTTGAAAGAGCGAGCGTTTGATGGACACACATGGCATTGAGGGGGAGAGAGAAAATAAAAAATAAAAAAAAGAGAAGCCCTTACCATCTGTCATTTCCACTCTCATCTTGTCACGGTGATATTTATTATCTTTAACTATAGGCACCCTTGCTTTAAATCCTCTGCCAGTGACCCCGTCCAGCGCTACGGGCCTGTCATGCAAATCACTGCAGCCATAAGTCATTCCTACAAACCCAGAGCAGTTCTGCTGCTGCTGCGTCTTCCTCTCCACCGCACACCTGAACCTCGTTGTTAGCAGGAGCCGGACCGCTGGAAATAAATGCTACGTCACTTTTTTTTTTTTTTTTTTTTTTTTTTGGGGAGATAAGCCCTTTTCAAAGGAGCCAGTAAATTCAAATGGGGGCCGTTAAAGATGAAAGTATTAGAGGTGCGATGGGTCACTTTTTACCTGCACGCCCTCCCTCCCTCGTGTGCATGGCTTCAGATTTCACAGTCCTTCACTTTCAAAAGACTTGATTTAGCTTTCTGTCCACTAGAAAGAAGATATCCCGTTTCGACTGGCGGACAGTTCGGTTTGGAGTGAGGAGTCTTCAGTTTGGGCGAGAAAAGCCAGCAGCGACTGATCCCTTTCGAATCTGACGCTCACTTTCTGTTTGGAGTCCTTCTTTCCCTCGCTTGCTCGCTCTCTCTCTCTCTCTCTCTCTCTCTCAGTGGTGGAGCTTGAAAAGGCGGGCGGCCGATAGCTCCCTCTGAACATCTGAAACTCCTGGCTTTGCTTTGGAGCGCTGCTCCTCTCACATCCCCACCAGCTCCAGCCGGTCTGGCCGGCCTGCCAGGACCCGTCCGCCGCCGCCCCCCTTCTGTTTCTGGACTCTCTCTGTCCTGATTCCCCCGTCGGAGCTCGTCATGTGACGGACGTCCTTCAGTAATTCGCGGCGATCTGTTTTTCCATTCCCCCTCTGCTAATTTTCACGATTACGTCTGGTCTCCAGAACTCCGGCGTGAAAGTCGGAGCACGAGTCCCAGAAATCCCCGAGCCGCAGACCGCCGACCTGCCGATCTGCCTGATCCGCCGCTGACCTGAGACGTCTCTGAGCCCCGGCTTCCCTTCTCTTCATAAGATTGACTGTGACATCTGCAGATACACACACACACACACACTCACACACGTAAATGTGGACTTGTTGCTCCGGTGGGATTTCACATACTGTCCGTCAGATTAATTCCCGGAGATCCGTGTATTTCAGTTGTTTTAGAGCATTTTTACGACTGAAATCTGACGTCCACATGTTTTAAAACAGTCATCTGAAAGCTGCGACTCTCTGGAACCATCTGAACCTTTCTGTAGTGGTTTGTAATTTCACGTGTTTCTTGTTTTCTACCGGCTTCCGTCCCGTTTCTGGAGTTGCCTTTCAAGAGGTTCCTCCTCTGCTGATCCCATAATGCCTCTGTGCTGATTTGATCAGTGTTTGCTTCGTAGCATTTGGCTGCGCCGCCGTATAATGGCTCCACAGAACCCGGGCCGAGCATCTCGGAGGAGAAAAGCAACTTTGTTTCCCACATGTTGGTTCAGATCAGTTCCCGACCAAACCGTCCTCCTGCTCTCCGCTGCTCGTTTCCCAATCGAGTTAACTCTGCAGATCGCATTTCCATCATAACGCTGCAGCTCTCGTTTTTCGTGGTTCTGCTGGTTCATGATTTCAGTCACTGAAGCTCAGACTGCACTGTTGTAGTTTTTTTCGTTTATTAACTCAGCCCCTTCTAATGTCAGGTCTTCTCCCACAGTGGACGCTATGAGATGGACAGTAACAGCAATGGCGGCCTCCAGAGGCCCTTCAGCACCCTCCCTCCTGAAACGATCACACTATCCCTGATATCCTTAAAGCTCGTGTCCGGAGTTTCCGTTTGTTTCCAATGTATGGATCATTCTTTGAAAGAGCTTAAATGTGTCAGTCTGGTTCGATACTACAATATAATATTAGCATAAAGCAATATAAAAATGTATTTATGAGCCCCGCCTTCGTCTCATAGACCCCCATGTTATCCGAAGAAGCACCGGTCAGCTTCAGCTAATAGATTTCCAGCTTCCGCCTTGTCGCACTGTCAAAGTGTGGAGCAGCCAGAGAGCACAGCCGCTCGCCCAGGCAGAGGAGAGTTAGCGACGCAGCAGCCGCCGCGCTTACCTCGGATATATCCACTGTCTGCTGAACATCCACCGTAAACAGATAAACATGTAGGATGCTGTAGGACTCAGAGGATCTCATTTTCACCCGACAGATAATGCACGTGCACAATTAAAGGGGCGTGGCTTGGTCGCTCATGAAAGCAGAGGGAGGGCGGAACCTCGAGATGTTCGATTAAAAAAACCTCTCTCTTTCAAAACTCCGGACACGAGCTTTAAATACAGCAGACATTCAGGTTTACAGCTCAGAGCTGGAAGTCATGGCTAATGATGCTCAACGTCAACGCAGAAAGCCGGATGTGCCGAGTCTGCATGTTCCCCCTGAGCCTCCATGCCTCCACGCGCCAGAGACGAGTGTGTTTGGTGAATTGATGGCTCTGAGCCGCCTGTAGGAGTGAGTGTGGGCGGAGGTCAGACATTGTGTTTCTTTTTGTTGACCCGCCTTTCACCAGCTGGGATCGCGCCCCCCACCCCCCCCCACTGCACACCTCAAATTCAATAAAACAGGCATGAAAGACAGATTTATGATGCAAAACTCCCAAACCAATCCAGAGATGAAGTCATTTCTCAGACGTGTGAGTGATTCTACAAGACTTCACATCATAAACAGCCTCTGAAGCCCACAGCTCCACCCCGGTGTCAACAGATGGTGATGGCTTTCTGAACAGAACTCACCGTTTCAGCTCACCTGAAAGCAGATTTTCACATTTTCCCCCCTGACGAATGCTGCCTCACGCAATCCTGTCGGCAATAAGGACCAAATCGCATTTGAGAGCGAAGTCTCGCCGGGCGTCGTTATGACTGTACGTCTCCTCCGAGACCATTCAGATCTCGGCCCGGGCGCCTATAAATCCTCCTCCTGCTGGGGTCAGAGTTCAAGTGTTGAGGGACCACTACTGTCCCCACAGGGAATGCTGGGTAATGGAATGGGAGATTCAGGTCACACCCAATGATTTGGATGCAACCTCCGGCGCCGGCCCGGATTCAGGCTGCAGCGACGGTCTAATGCTCGATCTGGGACCCGGAGCGGCGGCAATAACGGCCATTAAGAGTCCATTGAGTGACAAAGAGAGCCATAAATCTAATCCCGTATTGGAGAGAGCGTGCACATACGCTGGCTGTAATTCGGTTTCTCTTAAATAACCCGAGGGCACTTTGAATTTCAGCAGCATTTCTTTTCTGATGGGGAAAAAAGATTACAGGTTAGAAAAAAAAACCTGTGCTAAAAACAGCATAAATGAACCTAAAAATAATCGCTCGTCCCTTTGGAGGGTTTTGTGTTTTCATCTGCCGCCATGAAAAATTGAATATCAGCCAAAGCTGATTCCAGCATCAAAGACAGACGCAGCGTTTTGGCGGCCGCTGGATCTGACGGCGGCGGCGGCGGCGGCGGCGGCGGCGGCGGCCAGTGCTGCATCAGTATGTGTCATGGGTATGATACTTTAGGGAAATGTTAGTTTTCAGTATATTTTCTTCTGCATGACTGACCGATGACATGAGTTCATATTTCAACGATACGAAACAAAACATAATGACAGAATTTCCAGGTTACCATCACCTGTGCAACACCGGCCGTCCGTCCGTCCATTTGAATGAAGTTGCACCTCCTTCCATTCAGTTCTGAAAATGTCTTTTAGTAAAGTAAAGAGGAATTTCAAACTCTACTCAGTTCAAATGTAACCTTTATAGTTTAAGCTACACTTTTACTACACCGTTTTTAATTACATTTTATGTTGATTAAATGTGAAAACACTGACTCAACACTGGATGAGTTGTAGGTATTAAAATAAAGATGACTGCTTGTTTTAATTTGTACATTCAATCCAACAACTAAGAATGTTTCTGATCGTCGTATCGTCTGTAGTTTTAAGCACGATCCCATGTCGTGTTGATCTGCATTATTGTGGTTACCCTCATATTATTTCTCATGCACAAATATTTAAAATAATATTCAAAACACAAATATTTATATAAAAACTCTGAACACTGAATGTCTGTCTTTGTTTTATTGTTGATTCAACATTCAATGAATTATCCTTTTACAACAAATGACAACCCCGAAATCTCAATAACTGAACTGTATATTTAACAATATTCTGCCTCAGTTCAACATGAGCCTGAGTGGATTTTTAATTCCATGATTTGCATCTTTAAAGGCAGAAAACTTTTGACCACAAGTCACTGAAACTCAAAAATAAAGCCAAGTAGTTCATTTTCTGATCAGAATGATTTATCAAATCCTAGAAATGACCTTTAATATCAACTCCGTTCTGTGTTTTAATCCTGATCACCTGAACTGACACTGAAGTGCGCCCCTGGTGGTCAAATACACACATTACAGTCAATGTCGTAATTTCTCCCTTGGTCTGTTTCACACCCTTGATTTAAATAACTGTAAATATTGATGTGTGAGTGAACATATTTACACTTCCTCTGCTTGTCGACAGGAATCCCGTCTGCGTCTCTAAAATTCTGCTGACACGCGAGCAGACCGCGGCGCTTTGAGACGTGTCAAACGTTTTGGGTTTGGTTGTTCGGCGTCACCTGTCACCTGTCAGTCTGTCACACGTCCTCATGGAGGGGGGGTGACGGGGGGGGCAACACCACCCCCGACCCCACCCTCAACCTGCCAGCGTGAGGGCACGGCGGGGGACAAAGCCGGAGTGACAGACGGTGACAGGGCGGTGATCCCCGCTGCACGCCGCGGGCGTGGGGGGAGGGGGGGGCGCCTCTCCATGTGTCACCCTGAGTGACGGAGAGCGGCCGGCGCCGGAGGTGGGGCGATGCAGCCAGCAGATAGCGAGCCGGCCGGGCCGCTGGAGCTGATGGAGGCCGTATCTCCGAGTCGCACGCGCCTGAATACAGACGAGCGGCGTCCGTCAGACCGAGCAGAACGCCACGGGAACCGGCCGGGACGCTCTGTGAAGCTCCTCTAAACTGACGTCGGACTGTTAGTTTATTGGCTCTTTTGCAGTCATGAATAAGACTTTATGTGTGATTATAAACAGCAAATATCTCGCTGGCGTTCATTGGATTTCAGATCAGTCGGTTTGAACACCACATGAAAACCTGTTTGAATTACATTGGATTGTTTTTTCCACTGCTTTTTATTGCATGCAGTGAACAAACCCCAACCCCCCCCCGAAAGTGTGGGGCTGGTGCCCCCACCACATTCACAGCTGAGTGAACTGCATGAAAGCTGCTCAGATAGGGTGGGGGCGGGAGGGGGGGCTCAGAACCAGGTTATCCAGGTGTCACAACCTCGTCGTCCATCTGCATGGAGGCAGATCCTCCCGGATGAAGGCTGTGATGGAGCTGGGGTGTATCTCCACCCAACCAGGCGTGGTCCCGGGATGAGCGATGACCCCCGGGAGACCCCCGCTGTCTGATCTGCGTGGGCTGGAGGTGCAGAGGAGGAGAAGCAGGAGCCACATGAAGGGTTTTCTGGAGGGGGGGTCACGGGGGAAACCCCCATTAGAACATCAGCACCAATATTTACTCAGGGAAGTTCAAACGGAGAGGAGATTGTGGCCCCGGCCTCCTCGTCGCCTCCTCGCAGCTCACTATAGTTCAAAGCTTGGAAGATATATGTCCTTCCTCTTTGTGTCGCGATATTGTGATTTGTTTCTCCGCCGTCCGCTTCTGTCTTATGTTAATATCAAGACGGTAACGTATTCAGACAGGGAGGAGGGAAGTAACACGGCTTCTGGCGAATCTTGAAGCTGCTTATAAAACTGATTCGACAGCAGAATAAAAAAATAAATCTTAATCTGCATGAAAATAAAACCTCAGGAACTTCTTTTTTTTTTAATAAACAAGGCAACCAGGCAATTAAAAGATAAGTTTAAGGCACAATTAAATGGTTTTTTAAAGCCTCTGTAACTCGGTGCTTATCGGGTTTGCATTAATTGTGCGGCCTGCTTCCTGGATTAAAAGGTCAGGAGATATTTGTGGGGTCGGATCGGCCCGGACTTCATGACGGACGGTGGATTTAAAACCTTTAGGTGAATTTGAAAGTAGGTCCTGGAATCTCCAGCTCGGCCTCCTCTGAAGAAACGTATCGATGGACGGAGGAAGCGGACGGGCCGATAGGAATCTCCCCCCATCCAGACAATTAGCCAGTGTTTACCTCTGGAAGCTCGCAGTGATGGATCAGAGAGACCCGGGGTCGTCCCCCCGTCCGGGGCTCCGTTCCTCTGAGTGACCTCAGGAGAGCCGTGACCCCGGCCCGAGGCCGCCGCCCCCTCACGGCCCCTCTGCCCGTACGGCGAGCGTCTCACAGCAGGAAGCAATGAAGGAGGATGAGCGGGGGGGCCGCAGGGGGGGGCGACAGGCGACAGGAGGCCTCTTCCTGCTGGAGGTTATCAGGACAGAGGACCTCGCTGGTTTGACATGAGCCGGCGGAAGCAGAATTAGGGGAGCTGCTGCTGGGCGCCTTATCTCCAGGCCCCCTGGTCCCAGAGGTCTGCCGAGACGCAGCCTCCGCCTCCCATCGCGCCGCCTCCCCTCGGCCTTTGTTGCATGTCTGCAAGCGCAGTTTGACATTAAGCGTTTCTTCTGCGCCGTGAATTTTTTTTTTTATAAATTCAGTCTTTCATCGAGGAAATCTCCCAAGTTGTCTTATGATGTATTCCTCGCTTTAAAGCCCAAACACGAATGATTAAAAAAAAACCCTCTCAATCTTATCTTTCTCCTCTAATTTTCCATTGATTGTTTTTTAATTGACCATTTAAGCAATGATATGATGTCTCCCTCATTTGAATAACTTGGGATTCATCCTAATCTTTCGCTAAATTAAACAAATTTACAGGAAATATCTCATTATGTGAATCATCATCTGCCTCCCATACACACACACACACACACATGCATGCACACTTTCCAGACAGCAGCACTGTGTGGCCTTTGACCCTCGGGCTACAGAGCGATGAGACAGCGGAGGTTTGAAGCTGAGCCTGAGCTGCTGGACTGTAAACGCTTCCTGCTGTTGGACTTCCTGCTGTTGGACTTCCTGCAGGACGGATGTCACTCGGTGGACGACGCTGCGATGACCTGGGATCAGTTAATCCTGACCTCGAGTCAGTTTGAGCCTGAACAGGCCGTTTTTCAGACAACTGCCGTTTTATCGTCTTCCAATAATGCAATAATGTCAGTGAAGGAGTTTTTATCAGAAGGGTTTGGACCGTCACTCAGTCCGTATTATAAACTGTTTTGTCCGACTCAGTCCATCACAGGAAACACAACCACACACACATCTCATCCTGATGGTAGACACATCAAAATCTGCTTTAACTTCTCTTTCATGTTGTGGTTTCACCTGATGTTTGACCTTTGTCTTGATTCTTCACAGTTCAGCACCGAGCAGAAAGCAGTGCAATATCAATGGGAAAATGTAATTTATTAATTGGTCCCAGATTGTGACGGAGGAGACGGTCGGTGGAGAAAAGTTCAAACATGCTTCAACTTTGAAGGTTCTGGATTTTAAATCATGAAAAATGTCCACATTTAATAATTTATATCGAAAGCTTTCAGGTTTATGGACCAATCTTTCTGAGCTTTATAATTCTTAAGCTCCGTTTACACAATATAACAAATGAAAACACTTGATGCCAAGTAGACAAAAACAATGGAGGATGAATATTTTATTTTCATTATAAAATTGAGAATGCTTGTTTGTTTTTTCCAGATAAAGCTATGATGGAAGCGTCTGGATCCCAGAAGCAGAGTAAAGCTCCTCACTGGGAGCCGATCAAAGGTAAACTCCGCCGGCTTCGACCACATTTCCCATCATCCCTCAGCCTCCGCTGCTCTGACCGGCGTTTCCTCCTCACTCCGCAGCTCGTGAGGAGATCTGCGGCTCTTAACATCACGGCTCACCTTGTTGGCGCTGCCCGAGCTCCTTCCTGAAGCAAGAGGAAAATAAAACTACGGCCAACCAAAATCTGGGTCAGTCAGACTCACTCTGATTTCGACAGATAAGTTACTTGAGAGCAGCTGAATCATTAATCATGTGGAAATGGGCGCGGAGAGAACGGCCTCCTTCTAAAGAGACGGAGCTGCGTAGGTTTCTACTGAAAACCGTGATGTTTCAAAGTAGTTTTCAGTTCTGCTTGGAAGATTATTCGAGGCTCCAGATAACGTTCTGGAGATGTGAGGTTCAACAGGGCAGCAGCTCCTGAAACATCAGGGTTTGGATGTTTGGATATTTTTGATTCCTGTCGGCTTCAGTCCCTCGTCCAGCGGTGGTTCAGGACAGGAAGGACAAGTCTCTGGTTTTTGACATTTTCTCAGTCTTGGTGATCCCTGAGCAAACGCCGCCGGGGGTCAACACGTGGTCACAGCCCGGGCCAAAGAGAGGCCGCGGAGCGGGGAGGGGTGAGCGCCGTCCGACCTGAACCACAGTCAAAGGCAACCAGATGTATCCAGCTTCAAAGGGGGGGGGGAGGGGGGGTCCTGAAACCTGATCTTTTCATTTATCTTGGTCTGCACCGGCGTGGATTCAGTTTTCATTCAGTTTGACAGAAAAAAAACTAGACTTCCACACAAATTTAACAAACATCCCTGAAAACACTTGCAGTTCTTGGTTGTTTTGGACGCTGGCTGCCCGGTTAATGACCAGTCAGGACTGTTTGCGACCTTGTTTGCTGGACCCCTGACCCCCCCCCCCCAGCAGCTGTGGTAACGTGCTGGACGCCGGGCGGAGCCGGTCCCCCGGTGAGCCGCCGGTACCTGGTGAGTTGCGGCACCGTGGTGCTCCGGTCCCGGTCGGCCCGCCGCTGCCCGGCCGGTCGGCCCCGGGTCGCTCGCTGACCGCACCACAGCGCCAGCGCTCCTTCGTCCACCGATTAGAAATCACAGCCGCGGTTCGTCTCCGTCCTCGTTCGAACTCTTCAGGAAGAGAAGTGAAGCTGGAGTTTGTCTTCCTCTAATCCTTTGAAATCTTTGTTTTTCCTGAAGAGAATGCAAATTTCCCCAAATGCACCTGTGCTCACAGTCCCTTTGTGCATCGGCGTCTCGCTCGTCATTAATAATTCCGGCCCGTCTTTCTCTGCCTGTCAGTGACTTTAAAGCTTTTTGGCTAATAAGTCTCATTTCACTTCATTAACTTCTGGCTCGGGGGTCCGTTCAGGCTGAAATGATATATTACCCCACGGCTCGCTCTCAACCGGGCATTTGTGTGCAGGAGTTCGCAAATGCACATTTTTCTTTTCCCCCATTCACACACATACACACACACACACACACACACAGAGTAGCCTGAGGTGCAGCGTTGTGCCCGGCTCGTGCACGCAGACACACACACGCACACAGGAAGAGAAGCAGAGGCTGCTAACATGCAGTAATGCTGCTAATTGACTGGAGCAGCTCTTGTTGTTGCTGTTTCACCATTTTTAACATTTTTCTCCAAACACGTCGTCGGTGATCGGCGGATAAGATCTCCGCTGAGCCCGGCGTGTTTCCTGACGGGGGTTCGCGGAGGGAAATGAAGCTGTGTGAATGCACGGGCTGTTTGCGATTCCTGATCTCGCTGCACCTGTTTCCAGGAGCAGAAATGTACAATGACTGAGCGCATCTGCCACGTTCAGTACGGAGCTGCTGCTCCCCGTCTGACAGCGCCGAGACGCCGCTGTTTGAGCCGCGACTGGGCGATTCCAACCTCTCTTCTTTCTGCCATCCTCGCGCTCGGGAGCCGGACCGGCAGCTGGGCTCCTGCAGGAGATTGTTTCCTGAAGGAAATACGGCCCGGCCAAAAATTCTTGACATGCTCCTGTTGCATTTATATCGTGTGCTATGGAATATGAAACAGGAGACGGTCGCTGCAGACAGCTTTATAACGTCCGTCGTAAACGGAACCCGGAGCGCCGTCGAGGCTCCCGAGGCCGAAGCGTCAGAAACTCCCACGTCTGCTTCCAGGGTCGGTTCTGCTGCAGTAAAGTCATTTCAAGAGTTCTGTTAAATTATCACTTCTTGTGTTGGAAAAAAAAAAAAAAATCTAATTACTACCAGCAGCAGCTGTAAAAGCTAAGCCTCTTAGGCTTTGACAAAGCCGCCCGCTTCACTGCTGCAACTTTGTTTTCAGGTCAGTGTTGTTAGAAATTAGACCGAAACCCACTTTAAGATAAAGCAGTAAAGCATCTCATGCAGTTTCAAAGGTTACACTTCTGTTAAGTTCACACTTCCAGATTAGGAGAGGAAACTTTTTATATTTACGAGCCTCTAAACCGACACAGTAAAAAGCTGTTTTTATTTATTGCGTTCTTTGCCTATAAATTGAGTTCCCCGCTCAGACTCTGTGTTTGCAGGCGTGGATCGGCGCTGGCCTCGTGCCGCCTGCACTTTTACTGCGATTTGTAGATATTAAAATGTTCTTTTACAAGCTGAGTAGGTTCAAATGTGCCAAAAGCCTCTCAATGAGCCTCGTTCTCCTCTCCTCTGCTTCTGCTTTGAAGATCACAGAGTGGAGTGTCAGTCTGTTATTAGTATGTCTAAAAAAAAAAGAAGAAACAGCCTCCACGGTGTGTGTTTGGTGTTTGTGAGCGACTGAGCAGCTCACTGTATGAGCGCACAGGGATGTCGCTGCGTCCAATAATCTGAGAATTCCTTTGAAGGAGGAGGAGGAATGGGATTTTATGAACGTGGACGTTTACTAACGATTCCTTTATTGTGGCAGAAAACACCTTGTGAGGCATTTCTGCTCAGAAAATGTTCAGTCGATGAATCAAACTTATGTAGCAGGAGGAGGTTTCTGGGTGGCCTGCAGTAATTAGCCAATCCCAGCAGGGGGAGCTGGCTATAAAGGCACACTGTATCTGCGCTTCAGGGGCTGTGTTGGAATTGAGAGCATGTCCCGCCCCTTCGGCCCCTCTCTTCCGGTTCTGTGTTTCTGCTCGCCTTAGAGCGATCGGCGTTCTGCTCAGCTTCGATTTGCTTAGAGTGAACAGCTGCCAGGCTGAGCTACCACTAAACTGCGGTGATTACTCCCGTGACGCCGCGCCCCCCCCCCTCTCTGTCGGGTGGACAGACGGATGCTGTTGGCGTGGGCTCTGCCGCTGCTTTTCTGCTGCAAGACTGCCTTCGTGGTGACGGTGCACGGCGAAGATAATTGTGACTGCGGATTTGGTGCTCTCAGCTGAACTGCTGCACGGTCCCCTCCAGTGGTCCTGGTCTGCAAACTGCATGCAGCCGGCAGCGAGGCTGTCACTGCTGAGCACCACAAACGCAATTGTCGGGCGATGCGCTGCACCATGTTATTTTTAGGGTGTGAATGATTAAGGGTTATTAATTTCCCCCTTCCTTATTTCGGGGGTCTTAGTTATATTATGTTTGTCTGATTTGTTTGTTTCTGGTGGTGCCATCACAGTTACCGTTGGGTTCTTTTCTTGCTTTGGTTTGCTTTCTTTTGTTTATTTGATTTTCCTCGTGATGGCATATTTCTGTTGGTTCTCTTTTGTCTGTTTTCTTTTTAGTTAAGTTCTCCCTTGTTGTAAGGGGGTATCCTCTCCCCTTTCTGTTTTGTTAAAAGGAAATAAGTTTTGTTTGTTAATTTCAGGTGGGGGCAGTTTACAGTCATTGCATTTATTTATTTTACTTGTTGTGTTGGGACTGCCCACCACCTGTGTTAGATTGATTTTTTGATTACTGATTCTTTTTGATTATTGTTTGGTTGTTAGGAAACCCTCCCCCTTTTAACTATTCCCTTCTCTTTCCTCCCCTCCAGAGGCTGAGCGTGGCGGTGGTGGTGCAGGTGTTCCCGGGTGGTGGTCTCCTTCCTGTGTGACGTGTGTACACCCCATAGTTTGAGTGTGTTCATCTTTATTTTGGTGTGAAAGTGTTCACGTGTGTCTGGGGTGATCCCTTCGAGACTCTCTTCTCCCCTCCTACACTGTGCCCCTAACGGTAAGCCAGCCTCTGTTGGGCTTCCCTGTCTTTTCCTCCAATTTTAGGGTATGTGTGTGATTTGAGGTATTTAATAAAAATATTATTTTCTGAACGGAACCACGTCTCCTGCTGCCTTAGTTCCGGACCTGGGTGCCGTAAGGGGCACCTTATGATGCACATATTTCCCTGGGTGTAACTCCCAGGGTGGCGTTGTCAGGCCCCGTGGTGTACAGCATCAGTCCAATAATCAATGCTGTACACCACTACACAATTTCCCCTTCCCGTTGTCACAATCTGGCGTTGTCGGCAGGACCACTATTGGTAAGCAGAGACGTGTGTTCCCTTCATTTATTTTCTTTCTTTTTTTCGGTTGAGTTCTCTTTTTCATTTTGTTTTGTTTTATTAGTTCGAGGCAACCATTTGTTGCTGGTTTTGAATTTTTGAGTTAATTGTTCTTTTGTTTCTTTCAAAGGCAAAGCAGCGGCAGGGTTCCCGTGGTTGGTGAGTTCTGAGGAAAATTGTTTCCCCTCTTCTCCCGTCCCCCGCCCCATTCTGGTTATTGGCCTGCCCTTATATTGTTAGGGTGTAGTTATGGAGGAGGAACTAAAGGAGCTGAAGGAGTTAGTTCTGCAGTTAAAGGCAGATAATGAGAGGCTGCGACAGGAACAGGCTGGAGCAAGGCCTGGTCCAAGCACTGCCTTGCCTACTACTTCTGCTCCTTCCACTTCCAGTATATCCATGACTGAGAGGCTGGTTTTTGTCCCTCGTGACCGGAAATGCCCCATGTTTAGAGGGAAGTCAGGGATGGGGTTGAACGAGTGGATTGAGGAGGTTCAGGCCTGCATGAGGGCGCGCCATTTGTCCACATCCGACCAGGCATTCTTTGTGTTCGACCACCTCGAAGGGGAGGCAAGGGAAGAAATCAAATATCGTCCTAGCACAGAGAGGGATGACCCAGATAAGATATTTGCGGTTCTACAGGAACTGTACGGTTGTTCGGAGTCTTACGTAGCTCTGCAGGAGGCATTTTTCTCCCGGCGGCAGCAAGAAGGAGAGACACTCCATGCGTTTTCCCTCGCACTGATGAGTCTTATGGCGTCGGTGAAAGCGCGTGCACCTAGTGAGATGCCGAATGCAGAGGCTATGTTGCGTGACCAGTTTGTCGAGTCCGTATTGGATGGTGCCCTCCGCCGCGAATTAAAACAGTTTGTGCGTCGGCAACCTACTGCTAATTTGCTCGAGGTAAGGAGTGAGGCGATTCGGTGGGAACGTGAGGGTTTGCCCGGAGGGGTTAGGGGCCGCAGTCACAGTGTGCCTTCAGCTTTGGGGCTTCAGTATGGGGTGAGTGGCGGCCCCCCGAGGGTAGCTACTCCACCCCCAGTCTCAGAGCTCCAGGAAGTGAGAGAGATGTTGAGACTGCAGCAAGAGCAGTTGAATAACCTTACTCAAAGTATCTCTGCCTTGCAGAACCCCACTCAGCGTCGCCCTCCACCTCGTCGTGGCCCCATTATCTGTAGACGCTGTCAGCAGCCAGGCCACTATGCGAGTGAGTGTGATGGTGTGCGTGTCCCTCGCGCCCAGTCCCCTTCTCCTGCACCTCTGCCGTCCAGCCGGCAATCCCGCTCTGCTCAGGACCCGGAAAACTAGCACCCACCGAATTGCAGAGCCACAATTCGGGGGGAGTAGCCACTGGCTCAGGGGTCGTTTTCAGTGGGGTAGGGGAGGCTTTGAAGCTCATGTCGGCTTGTCCACAGGTAGAGGTGAGCATGGGAGATGTTAGTGTTCCTTGCCTTTTGGATACTGGGTCCATGGTGTCTACAGTCACTGAAAGCTTCTTCCTTCAGCATTTTGAGCCCTGGGGTCGGGAGAGGCTTCAGTCTTGCCATTGGCTGCAGCTCAGAGCTGCCAATGGATTGGCTATCCCCTACATCGGCTACCTGGAGCTCGATGTCAAGCTCTGTGGGAAGGTAATGCCACGATGTGGGGTGTTAGTGGTGAAGGACCCTCCTGTAAGTGGGGCCTCTCAGCCCCCTGGTGTCTTGGGGATGAACATCATTCGCAGATGCTACCGCGAGCTGTTTAGCCAGCATGGGCTGGAGTTTTTTGATTTGCCCTCGGTAGCTGAGGCACCAGAACCGGTCATGCGGGCACTGCAAAAGTGCCATAAGGCCAGTGGGCAGGCCCCTAGGGATGTCACGGGCAGGGTGAAGGTCAGAGGCAGGAAGGCTTGTCGTATTCCTGGTGGTACAATGAAGATTGTGGTGGGCACATGTGCAGAACAGCACTCGGGGTCTAGCGCGTTGTTTGAACCCCTTGAGTCTGGCCTCCCAGCCGGACTACTTGCCTCGCCGTCCTTGGTCCGAGTGGTAAGAGGCACAGCCTACGTTCCCATTGTAAACGTGGGCTCCTCGGCTGTCCTGCTTTACCCGCGTACAGTTGTTGGCACTTTACATGAAGTTCGAGTGGTCAGCCTACCTGTGGGAATCACAGAGGTTCCATCCAGTGTAGCCACGGTGGCCTCCCAGGTAATCTCCCCCACAGTGCAGGAGCAGATAGCGGCCATCGACCTGTCTGGCTTAGCCGTGGATGAGCAAGGCAAGGTAAGGTCTCTCCTACAGAGGTACGAGTCTGTCTTTTCTGCCCATGATGGGGACCTCGGCTGCACTGACCTGATAACTCACGACATCCCCTTACTGGATGATATTCCTGTCAGGCAGCGTTACCGGCGCATACCACCGTCTGAGTACGAGGTGGTGAAGGAGCATATAAACCAGCTGCTCGATGCTCAGGTGATCAGGGAGAGCAATAGCCCTTATGGTTCCCCGATTGTACTCGTGAAGAAGAAGGATGGCAGCCTGCGAATGTGTGTCGATTATAGACAACTTAACAGTAAGACCAGGAAGGATGCGTTCCCCCTTCCACGCATCGAGGAATCTTTGGATGCCCTGACTGGTGCCCGCTGGTTTTCTACTCTTGATCTGGCCAGCGGGTATAATCAGGTCCCGGTTTCAGAGGCCGACCGTCCCAAAACAGCTTTTTGTACCCCTTTTGGCCTGTTTGAGTGGAATCGCATGCCCTTCGGGCTTTGCAATGCCCCCAGCACATTTCAGCGTCTGATGCAGCGACTGTTTGGTGACCAACAATGTCAGTCTTTGCTGCTCTATTTGGATGACATTGTTGTCTTCTCCTCCACTGTTGATCAACATCTCGAGAGGATGGAGTTGGTGCTGAGGCGGTTGCAGCAGCAAGGCCTCAAAGCTAAGCTTAACAAGTGTGCATTCTTTCAGCGGGAGGTGCTGTACCTGGGCCATGTGGTTTGTGATAAAGGCGTTTCCACAGACCCCAGGAAGGTGGAAGTAGTGGCCAGCTGGCAGCCTCCATGTAACATCTCCGAGCTGCGGTCATTTCTCGGCTTTGCCAGTTATTACCGACGCTTTGTGGAAGGTTTTGCCAAGTTGGCAGCCCCCCTTCACAGGCTGGTGGCCGAGCTGGGAGGCAAGAGGTCTAAGCCAACTGACCAGGCCCTTTTCGAGAGGTGGTCAGAGGAGTGCCACCAAAGCTTCGAGGCACTGAAGGCGAAGCTGATCCAGGCACCAGTGCTGGCATATGCAGACTTCTCCTTGCCCTTCATCCTGGAAGTGGATGCAAGCTTTGGGGGCCTCGGCGCTGTGCTTTCACAAGAGCAGGATGGGAAGGTTAGACCGATAGCTTATGCTAGCCGAGGTTTAAAACCCACAGAGCGCAACATGTCCAACTATAGCTCCATGAAGCTAGAGTTTTTGGCCCTTAAGTGGGCCATGACAGAGAAGTTTAGGGAGTACCTGCTGGGCCACAAGTGTATCGTATACACTGACAATAATCCCCTCAGTCACTTGTCTTCAGCTAAGCTAGGTGCTACAGAGCAGCGTTGGGCTGCCCAGTTAGCATCCTTCGACTTTGAAATAAGGTATCGCTCTGGGAGGAGCAACAAGAATGCAGACGCTCTATCTCGCCAGCATCTGCCGGAGCCATCAGCCCTGGAGGCCATGGTTCCTGGCACACCACTCCCTGAGCCGCTGCAGCAGGCTTTGGGGCATGCACCGACGGGAGTCACGCAGGCTGCTGTAGTTGCCCTGCCACATCACACACCCTCTGATCTTCAGGCCCTACAGGAAGCAGATCCGGTTTTGCAGGAGATCCTGGGGTTCTGGAGACGGAAGCGGCGACCTGAGGTGCAGGAGCGGAGACAACTATCTCCTCCCGCTTTGGCGTTGATCCGTCAATGGGACCGGTTGGTCGAGAGTGATGGGATCCTGTACCGGAAGGTCTTCCGGCCCGATGGGGCCGAGATGATGCTGCAGTTGTTGCTACCTGTTGCTTTAAAGGAAGAGGTGCTTACGCAGGTTCATCAGGGCCATGATCACCAGGGGGTAGAGAGAACTTTGGGGCTACTGCGGCAGCGGTGTTACTGGCCAGGCATGTCCTCTGATGTGGCCCAGTGGTGTCAGGCTTGTGAAAGGTGCCAGGTTGCCAAAGACAACCAACCAGCAGCTCGGGCCTTTATGGGGCATTTGCTGGCATCTCGCCCTAATGAGATTTTGGCCATGGATTACACTGTCCTGGAGCCGAGTCATAATGGCCTGGAAAATGTGCTCATTATGACCGATGTTTTCAGCAAATACACGCTTGCTGTACCTACTCGGGATCAGAGAGCCGCTACGGTGGCTCAGGTTTTGGTTTCAGAGTGGTTCTTTAAGTTCGGGGTCCCTGCCCGTATACATTCAGACCAGGGCCGTAACTTCGAGAGCTCCCTTATTCAACAGCTCTGTAACCTCTATGGCATCCAGAAATCCCGTACCACTCCTTACCATCCAGCTGGTAATGGCCAGTGTGAGCGCTTCAATCGCACCCTCCACAACCTACTGCGAACCTTGCCAGTGTCCCGTAAACGAGATTGGCACTCCTGCTTGCCACAGGTCTTGTACTCCTACAACACCACTCCCCACCAGGCCACGGGGGAGTCCCCATTCTATTTGATGTTTGGGCAAGAACCTAGACTCCCAGTGGACTTCCTGTTGGGCAGAGTCCCAGATCCTGTTGGCGGCGACATTCATGAGTGGGTTCAGGAGCACCAGGCTCGGTTACATGTGGCCTTTGAAGGGGCCCGAGAAAGGTTGAGGGTCGCGGCTGAACGCAGGAAGAAAAACTATGACCGACATGTTCAAGATGCACCGCTGATGGAAGGCCAGTTGGTGCGGTTGCGGGATTTTAGTGTGCGAGGCCGTCAGAAAATCCAAGATCTCTGGGGCCCTGTGGTTTACAGAGTGGTGAGAGCACCGACCGGCGGAGGGTCGGTATACACCATTGCGCCTGTTGACGACCACACCAAAGCCAGACAGGTCAATCGCGCACTGCTAAAGGCAGTGGTTACTACTGCCCCTACTGGTAGTGCCCACACTCCTTGTTCACCGCCTAATGACCTGCCTCAGTCAGAAGATGAACTATCAGGTGACGAGGATTTGTTTCTGCTGGGACAGGAGGCCTCCCGAGCAGCTCCGGCTCCAACAGCCGCAGCGCCCCACACGACTCCCCAGTCGCTGTCCACACCACCAGAATCTGATCCTACTGTACCCGGTAACGGGCCGCCCGTTTTGCTGGCTGTGCCTTCCGTCACCCTCGAGGTCCCCAGTGGAACAACAATACGACGGACCGCACGGTCAACTGCTGGCCGACACCCCAACGTCCATCGTTTACCACGATCAGTCCAGGAGCCCGTCCAAGGGGCTGCGGACCCCTCTGACTTGGCCTCTAGCACGGTGATCACTGTCTTTAGGCCATGGGATTAGGTGATGGTGTGGGAATTAAAAGGTTCATCGTCGGGGCGACGATTTCCGAAGCGGGGGTGGACTGTAGCAGGAGGAGGTTTCTGGGTGGCCTGCAGTAATTAGCCAATCCCAGCAGGGGGAGCTGGCTATAAAGGCACACTGTATCTGCGCTTCAGGGGCTGTGTTGGAATTGAGAGCATGTCCCGCCCCTTCGGCCCCTCTCTTCCGGTTCTGTGTTTCTGCTCGCCTTAGAGCGATCGGCGTTCTGCTCAGCTTCGATTTGCTTAGAGTGAACAGCTGCCAGGCTGAGCTACCACTAAACTGCGGTGATTACTCCCGTGACGCCGCGCCCCCCCCCTCTCTGTCGGGTGGACAGACGGATGCTGTTGGCGTGGGCTCTGCCGCTGCTTTTCTGCTGCAAGACTGCCTTCGTGGTGACGGTGCACGGCGAAGATAATTGTGACTGCGGATTTGGTGCTCTCAGCTGAACTGCTGCACGGTCCCCTCCAGTGGTCCTGGTCTGCAAACTGCATGCAGCCGGCAGCGAGGCTGTCACTGCTGAGCACCACAAACGCAATTGTCGGGCGATGCGCTGCACCATGTTATTTTTAGGGTGTGAATGATTAAGGGTTATTAATTTCCCCCTTCCTTATTTCGGGGGTCTTAGTTATATTATGTTTGTCTGATTTGTTTGTTTCTGGTGGTGCCATCACAGTTACCGTTGGGTTCTTTTCTTGCTTTGGTTTGCTTTCTTTTGTTTATTTGATTTTCCTCGTGATGGCATATTTCTGTTGGTTCTCTTTTGTCTGTTTTCTTTTTAGTTAAGTTCTCCCTTGTTGTAAGGGGGTATCCTCTCCCCTTTCTGTTTTGTTAAAAGGAAATAAGTTTTGTTTGTTAATTTCAGGTGGGGGCAGTTTACAGTCATTGCATTTATTTATTTTACTTGTTGTGTTGGGACTGCCCACCACCTGTGTTAGATTGATTTTTTGATTACTGATTCTTTTTGATTATTGTTTGGTTGTTAGGAAACCCTCCCCCTTTTAACTATTCCCTTCTCTTTCCTCCCCTCCAGAGGCTGAGCGTGGCGGTGGTGGTGCAGGTGTTCCCGGGTGGTGGTCTCCTTCCTGTGTGACGTGTGTACACCCCATAGTTTGAGTGTGTTCATCTTTATTTTGGTGTGAAAGTGTTCACGTGTGTCTGGGGTGATCCCTTCGAGACTCTCTTCTCCCCTCCTACACTGTGCCCCTAACGGTAAGCCAGCCTCTGTTGGGCTTCCCTGTCTTTTCCTCCAATTTTAGGGTATGTGTGTGATTTGAGGTATTTAATAAAAATATTATTTTCTGAACGGAACCACGTCTCCTGCTGCCTTAGTTCCGGACCTGGGTGCCGTAAGGGGCACCTTATGATGCACATATTTCCCTGGGTGTAACTCCCAGGGTGGCGTTGTCAGGCCCCGTGGTGTACAGCATCAGTCCAATAATCAATGCTGTACACCACTACACAATTTCCCCTTCCCGTTGTCACACTTAGATACTTGCTGTTGAAACCACTTGTGCAGATCAGGGTTCAAAGGTCAAGGCTGACCAAACTGTACCTATTTCAGTGTTTTTGCACCGTGGTTCAACATGTGTGACGTTTCCATGACAACTGAAAACAACAGCATGAGGAGCTTGATCAATCCCGGCTCCCCTCAGTGCTCATCAAAGCCACATCTTCCTTTTTCTGCGCCGCTGCTTCCAGTTTCAGTCTATTTCTAGTTAGTATGTAGAAACCTCTTTGATGTATTCCGCTAAATTTTTGAGTTTGAGAGAAATTACACCGAGCAATTGGATCCTGTTTGTCTGAGGCGATTCTGAGACGACTGCTCGGATGAGTCGTCGTGTTTGTGAGGACGCTGGGTGTGCTCCATGCTGGCGGACTGTTTCCCTCCTCGCGTTTGGCCACGTTGGGATGTTGAGGTAAAGCTGGTACCCCGGGCAGTGGCTGAGCGCCGTGGAGGAGCTAGCCTGCTAGCACAGGTAGCTGTGGTTCCTCCATGTGGAGGTAGCCGACCTTCTCCGGGATGAAATGAAGATTAAGATTTATAGGCAGACTGCGAACCCACAGCGAAGGAATGCAGCCTCCAGCTCCTCCCTCCGTTCCATGGCTGGATCACATCAGCTCTCACAGAGAAGGGGAACAGCTCCGGACCGATCCGGGCCAAGTCCTGGAGCTGCTGGTCAGTGTAAAGCATCGATGGCGCTGTGCAGACGGGAGCCAGGTTCTGGAGGAGTCTCTCTGGAGAACGAGGCGTGGCGTCTTCGACAGAAAATCACTTGAAATGCAGGAATTCGGCTGAGGAGGACCTGGTGATAAATGCCCTGCAGCCCGGGCCGCTGTGTGCGGCCCGACGCATCAGGGAGGAGGGGAAGGAAAAAACAAAGCCGTCACTCCTGATTTACATGATGGAGACGTTTCGTTTTCTTCTCGGCTCTCGAGGTCGTTGAAGCGCTTTAGGTTGAACCTGAACCAGAAGAAGAAACCGGAGGACCGAGACGGAGTCCAACTGCAGCTCCAGAGCAGAACCTGAACTGGATCCGTCCGGATCTGCAGCCGTTTGAGGCTTCCTCACCGCGCCGGCGTGCACGGCGTGCACGTGCGCCCGTGCACGGCGACCAACCTGCTGCAGGTCGACCTCTCACGTGCCGCTCTGCCAGGCCTCGCTCAACAACCTGCTGCACATTTTCTGCACTCCGAGCATGTCTGACCTTTAACCTGCAGCCCCAGGTCAGGCCAGGGCGCTGCGCACACGCGCGTGCACACGCCGTGCACAGCAGTGCAAGTAGATCAACAATAAAGCAGACCAATGCACTCAAGCACAAACTGTGATTCTGATGTGGATTTAGAATCTCTTGATTCGTTTTTTCATCAGTTTATGATGAAGTTTCACCAGAAATCTCCCAACCCCTCCCCAGGTGAATCCTCCAGCGTTTCGGGGATCTTCTCCTCCCGTGGCGTGGAACATGGCGGCCTGCTCTCACGGAGCTGTGTATTGTTTGGAGTAGCGTGTGGTTTCTCCGACCAAACCGCATGTTATGTCTCAGCAGCCTCTGGGAGACCAGCGGAGAAGAGACGAGAGGAGCTTTACTTTCATCGTCTTCTGAAACAAACCAGATCCGATCAGTCATTTCACTTTTATACACACAGAATATCCCAGAGTAATTTATCTCTGACAGAAAATCAGAGACGGTTTGGAAAGTAAAACAAGCTATAAACTAAGAAACAGAAGGGAAAAGCGAACACGCAGCGTTGTTTTGCGTCGAGGGTTTAAAATGTTGAATTTAGCAGACATCTCAATAAGATCAAGTCAGAAACATCGTTATAATGACCGAACCGATCAAATCGCAAGTAAAGAATTACGGTTGTGGTTTATTTTCTTTAAGTCTGTAATAACTGTTTTCATGCGACTGAGCCGATGTGAAGACGTGCAGGAGGAGGATGAAGCAAACACATCAAACTGACCTCAGCCAAACCCTCTTATTTTGAAATTTAAATCTCCTGGACAGCCATAGAAAGCTCTGTTTCAAAACAATAGTGAAGAAGAGTGAAACTCTGGAAGCCAGACGACTGTCAGAGACACTTTGCCGTCATCTGTCTCACAATAGACTCAGATTTCAGATGTGAAGTCGGAGCGGCTCTCTTGGAACGAGACGCCCATAAAAACCATGTGATGTGGTGTGAACGCCCAGAAAAACGCCAATAAGCGGGATCCTATAGACGCCCGGAGACGGAGACGTCGATCACTCACTCGCAGCGCCCGGCCCATTTTCCCCACATTTAACGGGGTCTTACAGAGTGTATAGGAAGCTCTGAATGCAGCAGAGAGAGAATGAAAGGAGCCTCTTCCTTCAGGCGGGGGTCCCCCGAAAGGATACGCACATAAACGGAGCATAAACCCCTTTACTCCATCACACACACTCACACACACACTCACAGAAAAAGCATCCTACGCTCACTCTGCCTCTTGCAGACACACACACACATATATTAACATCACTTTTTCTCCCCCATCCCCGACTTCACACAGTCAACACTGAGAAATGCAAACACACACTATTCCATCCTCACACACACACACACACACACACATCCCCCCGGTTGAAACGGCGCCTCCACAGCGCGGCTGGAGGAGAAAATAGGGGGTGGAATTAAAAGTGCTGAGTGAAAGAGAGAGGAGGGATGGGGAGGGACGGGGGGGAAGAAACAACAACAACAATACAAACTGGGAAAGGAAGTGAGGCTGAAAGGAGCGACGGAGGAGCGTTTGAAAAGAGCGAGCGAGGCCGCGGAATGGGAAGAGGAGGGAAGACGAGGCCGAAAATAGAAAATGTTTTCACTCCTCCTCTGACAGACGCTGGGTTCTCCTGATTGGACGGATGAACGTGTGTGTGTCAGGTTGTTTCCCACAGCTGGACGTGTCTGAGTAGAAAAGCTTTAATTCACATGTGATTAGAAAAATTGTCATGAAATTGTTTAATTGCATTTTTGGTGCATGTGAAGTTGCTTATCTGCCCCCTCCTCTTTGTCGGGTGTGTGTGTGTGTGTGTGTGTGTGTAAGCGATGCGTTACTGTGAAGGCTTGCTCATGGGCCAAGACGCTTTGTGAGGCCTTGTGAAAGGCGCCCTGAAAGGAGCCGCCAGTCCGTGCCCGGCGGATTTAGGGGAGTGAGTTTAGGGGGTCAGCCCGGTCACCCCGGGGATAAATGCCTCCCTTTGTCTGCTGTGAGGAGATGCTCTCAGTGGGGAGTCTATAAAACCCCAGTGGCAACACTAACACCCAGAACTCAGGGGCTCCCCGGGGGACACCCCGGGACCCCCAGCCGGGCCCTGCGGGCTCGCGGGCGAACAGCTGGGAGCCCCGGGGAGGGAGGGGGGCGGGGCTTGGTCGTCCGCAGCCTGGGAGCAACGCCGGCTTCACCGGGTTTTCATCTCCTGTCAGGAGTTTCCTCTGCAAACTGGACCTGCTAGGATGCATTAATACACACATTCCCCCACACATGTACTGTATGTGTGAGCGCGTGTGTGTGTGTGTGTGTGCACGGTGTGATTGTGCAGGAAGTGGAGGGGGCAGCGTCTCATGGGGTCCTTTGTGGAATGTCTCTGCTCCGACCCACGAGATGGGCAAACATGAAATCCAAGTAGAAAAGCCCCACAAAGGGGTGGAAGGAGGATGACGAGGGTCTGGATGGGGGTTTGAGAAGGAGTGGGGGGTGGGGGGGCGACGGCCCAGCGCCGTCCCTGCAACCCAGGCCCCCGAAAAACTCCAGGCCCCACAGTTTCATGAAAGAGGCCTTATGAGGACCTGGCTGTTCCGCCTGCGTCGGATTAAAGGCCGACCCCGCCGGCTGCCAGCTCGGTGCATCTCTGTCCCGTTTTATCTCTCACTCCGGAGCACAAGGAGCCGCTTCAGCACGGCCTCCATCCCCGGCGTCATGCGTATCGCTGCGCCTGGCCCGCCAACGCTCAGCGTTTCACATGAGAAAGAGAAAAAAAAAAACATGAATCACGGTCAATAATGTGAGACGAGGCTGGAGTGGCTCGCCCAGATGTTTGTGGAAAAGCAAAAAAACGAGATGATTCCGATGCAAACGCTGCGGTCCGCTGCAGTTTTTTATTTTCCCCATCATTCAATTCACAGTCTGAAGATCTGAAAATGAGAATTTTCGGTGCTGAGTCTTACAGTCGTCATCCCTTCGCTCCACGTCGATATTCCTGTTTGGAGAACGCTCTCCGGGTAATTGACGTGTCTGTTCTGCTAACTAGATGATTCCGGAGCTGACGGGTGGAGCGGGGCTGAGAGGGACGCTGCTCTGCTCATCTCAGCAGTTATACAGTAACGTGTCTCACCTCGGTGCCTGCGGGGCATTCCACTGCCGCACGGCGAGAGCGTCACACACGTCTGTCTTCATTTAGCGCGCCTCTGAATCATACACACCACCGTACTGAGAGTCCACGCCATAGAGCCTAGTCCTGACCCCTGACCTCTGATCACACACTTAATTTCCTGCCCACTAACCGATGATATGGGGGAATCGAACCTGCAACCGTCTGAATGTTTTCCAGCCATTTGCCCGAGGGCCCGGGGAGGAGGGGCGACGATCGGCGGCGGAGGGGAGGCAGAAAGAGGAGAGCTTCAGAATCAGAGGGAGAGGTGGGAAAGCAGCGTCTGCCGTTATTAAGACGGACGGTACAATCATCCCGACTTCCCGGCGCCTGATGAGCAGCGCAGCATCCAGAGTCTGGCTGATAGCGGGGCTGTCCGGCGTCGTTAGCCGCAGAGCTAACGACAGGATTTCATTATCGAGCCGCTGAAGTGTCTCCTGAACATTTCTTATTCCACATCGTTCGCGCCGCTTCCAGTCGTCCCCCTGCCTCCGTCCTCGCCTCTCGTCCTCAATAACCGTCCTCCTGTCTCGCTCCTTCATCTGCTCCCCACTTGTTGGGGATTAATTCCTGCCTTGCTCTGGGGAGAGGTTCATTATCGGGATTGCGGGAGGATCTCAGGGTTCTGGACAGGCGGGCAGATGAGGCGGCGGTGCTAAAGGTCTGGTTACAGTTCCTCTGCTGGGGGGCTGGGGGGGCAGGGAGCCATCAGCACGGGGGTGTCGGGGTGGCGATGTCGAGAACGGAGCGTCATTTGTCCTGCGATTAGCCAGGAAGCAGCCCTCCACTCCTCCACATGTAGTGTGGAGGTAATTAGCTATTATCAGGCGAGCGGGCCGCCGCTCTAATCTGGCCGTCTGGGGATCCGGTGGATCAGATCTGTTCGGCGGCAGAAACACGTCCTAGATGAGAGCGCTCGGGGAGAACGCTGCCAGACTGTCATCATTCTGACTGCCTTGAATTAGCTGCAGCGGTTTGATCTATTGATGACGGCTGAATAGATTTGATGTTTCCGCGAATAGAAGCGTCATCGCTGAAGGGAATCTGTCTCCGTCTCCTTCTTCTTCCAAACTGCCATATTAGCAAGTGTCCTGATTGTGTCTCTTTGGACTCTGACACCAAATCTCCTGGAAGCACGAGGCGGAGGGGGAAGAATTCGGCTTAGCTGCGACGGAGGCCCCTGCTGAATCCCCTCCTCCTCCTCCTCCTCCTCCTCCTCCTCCTCGTCTTCCTCCTCCTGTCTCTCTCCCTCTCAGTAACTTTTCATTCTGTGCCGCGGAAGATTTACTGTAATCTGGCAGATCAAAGGCGACCATCGCAATCCTATTCCCCTAATCCAGTTTGATGGTGACTTTTGCACATGTAATAACAGGAGCGAAAAGAGAGAGATCGCTTCTAAGCCAAGTCGTTTTCCCCCCTCTGTTGTCATATTTATGAACACAGACTCAACCCTGAAAGCTATTTTCATCACTGTTTACATCTCGCGCTAATAATCACGTCGCGTTCAGACTTGATCGTCTGCAAAGCAGAAATAGAAGCGGGGGTATCTGGACAGTTCCATTTATGGAAGACGGGGGCTTATATGAAGAATGCACAAGAAATCCTGGCTTTTCACGAAAATATGTGTCGCTTGTGTGGAATTTCTATGGTCTGTGGAAATCTTGAACGCTCTGCGTTACAGTATGCTGCTGCTTTTGGCTTTTGGGAGAAGGTTTCTGACTTTCTGACTGGACCTGACCTTACGGTCGTTTTAGCTCAGTGCGTTGAAGAAGCAGTATAAACCCGAAGCAGCTGTACATGGAAATGGTCCCTTCAGAACCAAACAGGTCTCACTTTAACTGCTTTAACAAAAATAAGCTAGAGACTCTCAATCTGTGTGACTTTGATCAGTTTTACTGTTTCTGGCAGATTTTAATTTATTGTATTTTGCATTTTTTTTAAAGTTGTGGGATACTCCCAAATAACTCCCGGAGGTTAATATTTTCCATTCCCGAGTGTTTCCATCAGTACCTTATAAAGAGTCGGGATGAATTTAAACCAGACGTTAATTTCCATCACATATTTTCCCAAAGAGTTCCAGCGACTGTTCAAGTTATTGTTGAGATTATTCCTCTATTAGTATTTATTCTTGTGACGTGCCAGCCAGCACAGTGAGTCTCATCAGGCTCCAAACATGTGGTTCTTCTTAGACCGACGCGCACGGCCTCCGCCTGGCGTCCGGCGGCCCCGGAGGGTTCTTTAATCAAGTGCGAGCAGCGGTCCTGTCATTTCTCACCCGCCCTCCAACATGCCGCCGATCCGATTTAACCCAATAGGAAACGATTAACGCTGACGTCTCTTCAAGGCGTTCTCCGGTTCCGTCCCCGTCCGCCGCCTCCTCGTCCTCCGCCGGACCGGTTCCCTTTGAAGGTGCAGCCGGCGGGAGGAATCAGGAGGCGGTCATTCCTCCGTCCGTCTCCACGGGTAAACAAATCCCCCCCGGTCCATCGTCTGCAGGCGTGGAGCGGCGCTCGCTGACAAAGTGACAAACAAAACCCTCAACGCTTCTTCCATTCATCATCGGTCCCATCTGTTTAGCGCGAGCTCAGGACTGTGACTGTTTACATTCGCCGCCGCAGCTGGGGCGCGCCGCGCACGTTCCACCGGCCCTGCGTGCACAAACTGCTCAAACACACAGGTGTGCTTCAAATCTGCACGAGAAACAAATCAATAAATATATACATCTACATCATTTGTGCTTTTTTTTCAGATGCGGCTCACACAGGGATGAGAAGCAGCTGAAGTGCACGTGCTGGATTAATGTGGCGGCGGCGGTTCTCTGCTCAGATGTGAAGTTTCCTCCTTCCTCCCTTCACTCTGTCACTGTGATGGTTCCATTAGTGATCTGCCTGCTGTTGCTCTAATCTGGAGTCCTGAGAAGTGATTCCTGTGTGGAGCTCAGAGCTGCCTCTCCTCCAACCTGCGGCAGACATCGCCCCTAGTGGTGACTTGAGTTACTGCACGCCGAGTTGAAGGAGAAAGCTTCTGACTTCTTTTTTCAATTTACACTAAAGATTGATGATCTCCAGAGTATTACCAAAGCATTTCATTTCCTTGGTCCTTGATGTTTTGGCTCACAGATCTACTTCAGCTCTTTCAGATTTCATAATATAGCCACATTAAAGGCCAGAGGCCACGTTTTAAATACATTATCTGAGGTTCATACACTTGAACAAACACACTTCTTGTCAGTTTTGAAATAGAAAGCGTTTCATCTGTAAACAATTGCCATGTGTGGCTGATATCTTTAAACCTGTGAACTGTCAAACACTGCGGAGGAAGCGGCTGGAGCTGAACGTGAAGGATCAACGCCGCCCGTCACCAGTCGGCTGTCGCTCACCCAGTGGTCGCTCTTATTCCTCTGTGTTATTTTGAGGGTTTTTTTTTTTTTTTTTTTTTTTTTTTTTAAGTGTTTCTCACATGGAGAAGCAAAGCAGAGCAGATGAATCGTGGCTGCCGGAGCTGATCAGAGCGAGGAGCTGGGAGCAGAGGGATGGCTGCATGAGAGGGATGAATGGATGAATGGACTCTCTGCATGGATGTGCGCGTGGGCGAGACAATCAGGGGGCATGTTTTGGTGAAATTAGGGCGTGCTCCTGGGTGCATGTGGCTGACAGGGGTGTGTGTGTGTGTGTGTGTGTGTGTGTGTGTGTGTGTGTGTGTGTGTGTGTGTGTGAGCAGTGATGATTAATGGGTCTCTGCTTCAGGACTAAAGCCTGAACTGGAGCAGATCTCACCTCGTCCTCCTTTCCTTCTTTCCTCGTTCTCCATTCTTCATCCCTTTTTCCTGCTTGCTGCTCTCAAACCTGAGGAAGTCTTCTTCTCTTCCCACAATCCTCTGCAGCGCGGGGAAATGATGTGAAAGGCGGGTGGAAGCGTTGGCCGGTCAGGTGAAGCTGAGCGGAGGGACGATCGATGAGCTCCTGCGGCCGTTTCACTACATTCCGAAGCGAGAGAGAGAGAGTGTTTTCTCATACCCACCTTCGTCGGGACGCAGCGAGACGGCGAGCTGCCGTTCAGAGCTTCACGTCTTCAGACGAGGCTCAACAAGCCGGCCGAGCTCCGGCTTTCATGAACCAACATGAAGCCAGTGACGGTCAAACCCATTCTCTATATGTTGAACTGACATTAATCTCGGCTGTGTCTGGGTGGGTTCCACCAGAGAATCACAGAATTTATCCAGATTATTAAGTAATCTGGAAGGAAGGAAATCTTTTAATTCGTCGAGATTTATTTAATTTGTTTGACTCACTTGTTGGATGTTGCATATTTCCTTCTGTTCCTTACCTTTAAAGTAAAGCAGACTTCAGCCCTCTCCGTTTCCCTCCACGTTTCCTGGTTTTTCCCTCCAGTTCTGGGAGCTGAAGCGGAGCTTTGTGAGCAGAGCTGATAAGCCGAATCGGAGTACGACGCTCTAGAGCTTCCCTTCGTCTGCACTCAGGGAGGTTTTCTCCTGCATACAGCTGCTGCTTTCGGTTGGCAGCGAGGAAGTCGTGCTGTTCGGAGACGGAGCTTCTCTTGTCTCGGCTTATAAAGGTTCAGTTTCAGAGTTTATATGGAAACACTTGAAAAGAAAGATTGTGGAAAGTGAGAATACTCTTTAATCTTTTTTTTATCCTGAAATCAATGAATTTTAAATGTCAAATACAGTTTTACTGAATATTTTCTTGCTTAATTTTCTTGTGGGCCCGCGGACCAAAACGGTTCAAAGGTCGCAGACACCACACACACACACACACACACACACACACACACACACACACACACACACACACACACACACTGATATTCATGACGGAACCCAAACAGGAACAGACGCTCCAATAAAACAAATATTAAAACACACACATGCCGTTTTACTGGACGCCTCGGAGTCTCGTGGGGAGAGGAACAGCTGTGTGTCCCGTCCCATCCCGTCCCGTCCACGGCGAGGGCCGGCGCTGCCCTCCGGTTCCCCACTCGCCGCCTGGCGCCGTGCCACGGCTGTAACCGGAGCCCTCATGTAGAGGATGGACGTCCTCTCCGGTGCTCCGCCTCGCTGCTGGTTAACACGTCTCACTCCTACCAGATGGATGAGTGTTTCTGCACCGGGCTGAACTTTTACACACTTGAAGCTCCGTATCACTTCTAATGAGCAGATTCGTGCAGAAGGACGAGAAACTGATCGATCAGCATGTAAACAGAGCTGGACACACTGAAAAACACACACCGCGGCGTCCAGATACCAGCACAGGCAGTCACTCCAACACACGGCGTGCGTTCAGTTCACCTCTCCTCATGCGCACGAGCTCACGTGCACACAACGGCGGCGACACTGCTGGAACGAGGAGCCGCTCGCTCGCCGGCTTTATTTCCAAACAGGTTCTTCTTGTTTTCCTGACAGGCCTCCCGTTCCCCCGCCAAGCTGCCCCACTGAGATAAGCCGGCTGGCATTTTCATCGTCCGGCCGTCCTGATTGGACCATTATCATAAGAAAGAGGCTGAGGATCCAGGAGGCCTTCCCCCTGGATGCTGATTCATGTTCAAAGTTGGGATTAGCGAATCTCGCCCCTCAAATCCCCTCAAACAAGGCAGGAAAATGAAGCAAACATTCAACAGATAAAGAGGAAGACTCTCATGGCTCGGTGGAGGGATGGACACTCGCATGAATGGATGGAGAAATCGTTCACGTTGAAACCTTGAGAACGCTTTTTTTTTTAAAGTCTCGTTTTACTTTTTCTAATACTTACACAACTTCTCATTTGATGGCCATCCTTTTTTTTAATGGCAGTTAAATATTCATTTTGCCAAATCTGTCTTGATCTATTTGGATTTCGAATGAATCACAACGTGTTTGCCATCAGATCTGCGTCACATGAAAACCAGAAAACTTTCAAAAAAACTGGAAAAACACTTTTAAAGCACTTTCAAAACTCTTTAGCTAAGAAATAACTGCACTGTTGCTTATCTGCTGTTCCGAATGTGTCCACTGGGGGCAGAGTGGCCATCAAAACAATGAGAATCTTTTCACTGGATGTGTTTCTGCCGACGGCATCGATGACGATGAAACGATGTGACCGCGGTCAGATGTTGAAGAAAGATTGGCAGGAACTGATTTGCGTGGCGCCGTTAGGATCTGGATCTTGAGCTGAGTGTAGCTAAAACTTTAACCTGGCTGTGGTGTTTCCAGACAGTGGAAAAGAGTGGAAGAAGTTGGAGCAAAGTGGAGAAATGCGAGTCGTGACCTTTGTATTTTATCTCTCCTCTTCTTTACAAGCCTTTCTCCAGCCCTAACTCTTCTTTTTTTCCCCCCAGACTCATCATAAAGCTTGGGGGATGTTTAGTGCTGCCTTCCTGCCGCGCTCCGGTCCAGTAAAACCGCAGCGTCAGCAGTTTTACGGCGAGACAAAGCTTATCGTCCTCCGCCAGCGTTCCTTACCGACGGTCTGTCTGTGCTGATTGCTGGGAGCCGCTGAGCTACGAGTCCCGGGCTGAGGGCCGGTTCGTCCCGTCGATCCTCAGAACCATCAGAGAGACTCGGAACTTTGGGAAGAAAAGTGTTGTTTTGTGAGAAGTGGAACTCTGCTGTCAGACGGAGGCTGGCTTTGTGGAAGATCTATTGAAGTCTTGTTTTGATTCTGCTGTGAAGAAGTGCTGAAAAAGGACGTCTTTGAAATGGGACGAGCCGAGTCGTCTCCGTTTAGTCTTCGCGTTGCGTCGCCTGACACGATCGCTTTATTCAAATGTGTGTTTGAGGGAGAACGGATCGCTCTGCAGATGTTTGTGAGAGAGGACGCTTCAGAAGAAAGAACAGACGAAGAACGGACGTCTGTTTTGATGGATCGGTGACTTTAACTCCGTCCATCCATCTTCTGGAAAGATGGTTCTTCACGTTGGCTTCACGCCTCTCCCCTTATGGTTCTCTGCAGGTTTTCATTGTTTCCACTGCAGCAGAAAAGCAGTTCAAGCTTTTTATATCGCCCAAAACTGTGTGACACACATTCAGATCAAACCGGAAACCACATCAAATGACTCCAGCAGAAATAAACAGGCAGTCAGATCCACTCCTTTCTCCGGGTTTCTACATAAAGAATGAGTCTCTGGTGATGGACGTCTTTCAGATTCCATCTTCAAATGCGAAACAAACAACTGCAGATTAACATTTAATCGTTACGGAGTTGAAAGGGAAGAGATGAAACCAAGAATTTACACAACAGAGGCTCCAGGAGCTTCAGAACGTGCGTCATCAGGTCAGGAAAGGTTCACCGAACCCTCCAACAACAAAACACAATCTGAGATTAGCTCGTCTGATTCAGCAGATAAACTGACGGTTTGAGGTTTCAGCACAGAATAAATACCGTCGTGACTCTGTTGGCACCTTTCCTCCCAGAATCCTCAGCCGAGGAAATCCTGGTGTTATCCCCTATAAAATGCTAATTAATTACGTTAGCGAAAGCAACAGCTCGGAGCGTGACAGTAATTAAAGCCAGACGAGGAATATATGATTAACGTTTAGAGCCTGAAAATGACGGCGATTATTCACAGCGAGTTCATTAAAAGCCGTGTAATCCGGCGGGAATATCGGCAACGGAATAATACAGCAAGTGCAGAATGAAATGCGCCAAGATGCTCAATTATGGCAAAACACATTTAAAAAAAAAAAAAGAAAGATTGCTAGCAAAGCTTAGCTGGGCGTACAAGCCGGCGTTCACGGATGGCTTCACGGGAATTGCAGAACAGTGATTGCTTGACTTGATGAAGACCCCTGGAAGACCCGGCTCCTGCGCAGCATCGGCGTCTGCCTCCGTCCATTTGTTTCTGCTGTTCCTCTGGTACGGCTGTCCCTCCGTTTTACAGTCTGCGCCGCCGCTAAGCGAACCCAGATGAGCGGCGTTGTATCGGCGGCGGCGCAGCAGCTGCTCAGTATCGGTGATTTATCATTTGATTAACTAGAACAAGGCGCCCCGGCATATGGCGGCGCTGCCTTTAAGTACAAACGCGCAGTTAAAAACACATTAAACCAAAACAGTAAATAAGAAACACTTGGGTTTATTGTTTCATATTGTTCTCCAATCAGCATGGAACTTAAATCCTCTTCAGTTTCTTCTCTCCAGTGGGAAGCAAAGCGATTCCACCTGATCCATATTAATGTGGAACGGGTGTTTTTGGGGGGCAAAGCTTATCTTTTAATGTTTGCCTCGCTCCCTCCCTCCTCTGTTTGCAATCACATTAAGCAGATTTGAAAGCCTCTACATGATGTTTGCATTACAGTCGCACAGAAGAAGGCACGGAGTGTGCGGGGATTAGCGCTAAGCGGCGGCTGAAGCCGTACCTGGATCACATTAGGCACGGCGGAGCAGCTGGAGTCGCCCGCCGTGCCAGGCTCCGTCATTACTGCCTTCAAAGAACAGGTGGAATTTCTTCTTTTGTACCCCCGATACTGAAACAATCCCAGCGTACTGCAGGCAGGTGGAACATCGTCAACATGTGTGAAAACATAAGGAGCGTTTCTTTACACAGGACAACAAATCTATCACAGTCATGTTTCTACAGTCCTGCACAGCGGTGTAGCGGGGTGCAGTCTCCATCAACAGGAAGAAATGTACGGTTCGATTCCCTGACTTTTTTAAAAGTGGGAACAACCTGCCAGGATTAGTTTTAGTTGAACGTCAGTGAAGCATTAGCTTAGCTGTTAGCGCCGTGTGGCTGATCAGCCGGTAGTAATAGCCAGTCGACGGGGAAATGCTGGATGTTAAACAGGCCTGAGTTAGAACGAACAACGTTTCAAGTGAAAACGTCGTTTTTGCACTTTCATTTCAGAAAAGTTTCACATTTACATGGCAACAGTTTGAAAACCACACATGGGAACTGAAGAAACACTGAAAACAGTAGCTATAGCTTCACTGGTGAGCCACTCGCTGATCCTGGTATTTGTGTCTGCTGTATGTATAAGATGATTCATACTGAGGCTGAACCATCCTCGGTCAAATTAGTTTGATTGAAGGCTTTAACAGGTTAATTTCAATCATTGTAATTCCCCCAAAAAACACGTTAAAATATTACTATTAATATTATAAATACGCTGAACATTTCTCAGCTGTGAAAGTACATTTAGTTCATACCAACACAACAATCGGTTATATTTAACTGTAGATATCAGAAGACTAAAATGTAATAATTATTGACTAAGTAATCACAAAGACTTTCAAGACTTTATTACTGGTTTTTTTAATAGATACCAACACAGTTTTGTTTTGTTTTTTGCTGTACCTGGTCAACACATTGATTCCAGAAAAGGTTTGTTGAAAATCAGTGCTCCACTGGTTAATATTTGATGTGATCTTACAGAAATACCTGCATCATTAGTCACTTCTTGTATGTGTGTGTTTCCCTGGGGCTTCGAGGCTCTGCACACAGGTATTGATCGGCTTCGGCTTTTCTGTAATCAAAGCTTTAGCGGGACTGTCTAATCACTTTTATGATCTCTCCTGGTTTTAACCTACATCTTGTATTCACTCGTGGCCCATTTGGTAAAATCCGATCCTCCTCCTCGCCCCCGAATGGCACCGTCGCCACCTGGTCTCCATTCACTTATTGATTGCCGCAGGCTATGGTGATCATCTGGGCCCGGGTTGGTGTTTAGCATTTATAATGCCTCCCCTGGTTCAAAAGAGGCCTCCGTAAAACACCGTCAGCCCTCTGCACACCCCCAGAATATCTGCATGATCCTCCATCAACATTCACAGGAGATCAGGTTAACCCGCCAGAGAAAAGGCCGCGCCGCTCCGGAGGGCTCTCTGCTGGGATTTCTCTCTTTATCATTATGATTATGCGTCAACACCGTGCCCCCTGCCCTCTCTCCTTTTGGGATCAGCCCATTTAGGTGTACTCTCGTTATTCCTGCCTCCCCTCTTGACAGTTTGCATCTCCAAAGTTGCCAATCAGGCCTATGAAACTCTCAGCGGCCCTCATTTTCTTCCCAGCCGCCAGAATCCATCACTCACGGCGCTGCGGGACAAAAGGGGGCTGCACCGCTCCGGGGTAGCGGGGCTGCCGGGGAGGACGCTGCATGAGGGGTATGGGGCAGGGTGTTACGCTGGAACTACCCCATTCTCTGGTTTTGCAGGGCTCGGCTGAAGGGTTAATGACGGCATGAATGGTTTTCCTGCCCCGTCTTCTGGGCCTGCGTTCCAGCCGCAGATAGGGCTTCCTTTGTTGCCTTGTGTCAAAGTGCAGCGGGACAATGAGGACCTCAAAGTTCGGGGCTTACCTCCGTTTTTCATGTGCAATGGGGTGTGCTGGCACTCCAAGTCCCGTCAATGCAGCCTTTGATTCTGCTTTAGGTTACAAGGACAAAGGAAAAGAAAGTGTGTGCGCCTGTGGGAGGAGACGGGGATTAGGACAGGCATCAATCTTTAACCTGGGAGCCGCGGACACCAAACACAGCTGAGCCCTTCCAGAGGATCTGCTCCGCTGGCCGACTCACCGAAATCCTGCAGACGCAGCATTTTCAAGAAAAAAACTTTCACAACTTTGTGTGAATGAGTGCAAATCAAAGTTTTCTGAATCATGCACGAGCAGTTTCATCTGGAGGAAGTTACATTGCAGCAAATCAGGTTGTTTTTGCACGACGTTTTCAAGTGGAAACACAAAACCGTCATTTCATTTTGGGTGTTTTTACACGACAGTCCTGCTCGGCGTCACCAATAACAATCCGACTTGGTCGTCCGTCTATATGAACGTCCAGGTTGTCTCATCGTTCATGTTTGTAGCATATTGTTCTCTGCTCTGCTGTGGTTTCAGTACAAAAGCAAACAACATCGCCCACTAGTGGCCCTGCTATAAAATATTATTTTTAGAAAATGCATTGCAGCGCATTCAGTTTGCATTTTCATTTCACACAAGTTTTGAAAACAAAGACAATAAAATTTCACTTTAACTATTGTCATGCATGTTTAGATTTTAGCGAATCAGGCTCTCTCTGAATTAACGACACAAACATGCTTTTCAGTTTGTAGTTTTCGGATCAATGCTGGATTTTCTGTTCTGTGCTCTTTGTCGACGGTGTTGAATAAATCTTGCTCTCAGTCCTCCCACATGAGAACGACCCAGTTGTTGGCGCTAACGCCGCTCCGTCAGTCATGATTGGTCCGTTGCCAGTTGGTCTGAAACGCAGAGCGTCCGCAGCCTCTGCTCTGCTTAATCAAAGCCACATGGCAGTAACTTTTGCACTGCGAAGGCTCATTACTTCTAATTGGGCCCTAATTTGTCAAATATCCATCAGGAGTGACACCGGCTGGCTCGCCTCGTTAGACGTTTTCACCTGAAGGTGCGACTGTTGGCCGCCGGTTTGAGGGAAGCTGTTATCTCTCACCCGGCACCCAGATCAACGCGCCGTCCAAACACCTCCGTCAAACACCTCTTTGTGTGGCGAGGAGTTTTACTTCCAGCTAATGATCCTGGTTCGCCGTTTCGCTGGCCCCATCAACCGCGGCGCGCTGACATTCCCTGACGTCTTGAGCTATGCCCTCTAATTTCTGATAAGTGCGAATTGTTTGCGCTGCTTTACGGCCGCGCCGAGTTTTTCGGCGCCCTGACAGGCCGAGACTGACGACGCACTAAATCCGGTCGGCCAACATACAAATCTAAAGGAAGGCGCATTAGTGTTGGCCTGTCTGGAGGCGATGGTGAAGATGACAGCCGTTCACAACACGGCCCCTTTTCTTCTTCATTTTAAGTGTGTGCGTTTTAATTTATGTGGCTCTCACTCTAATGGCGAGGAGTGTTCGCTTTCAAAGGTAATAGCTGTTGAAGTGCCAGTATTTCTGGAAACACACGTGTGTGTTATGAGCTTCTTAGGATGCAGGTGGTGATTCGACTTGAGTTCATCACATGAATTCTGGTTGAATAATTACTTTATTAAAGAATTATCCTGTTACGTCTCTTCAATCTGCCATTCTGGCTTCTTTTTTAGAGCCTAAAGAGGAGTAGGAGGGACGAATCTGCTGTGCAGGAGGTTCTTTACACTGGAAGGTTCCTGTCAATGGGACCCCCGCCCCTCCTGGCCCCCACTGGCCCAGACAATGTGTTTTTACAGCAGCTCATTAATGACAGAGCCGCTGATCTGATGGGACTTTCAAAGAAACCCCATCCTCATTGTCTCCGCTGGAAAGTTGGTTCATTTGGAGGGGGTTATTGTGGATTAGGGCACTTCAGGCCTTTCAGAGTCGGAGGATAACCTTCTTCATTCTGCTTACCTGCATTAGCATCAAAATGTCCTAAATGTTCCTTCAGTAATTTACTGGATTCTGTTTTTCAATAGATATAAACTGTGATTTGCATTTGACTCTGTGTTTAAGTGTCTGCATCTCCATTTGAAAGAAAGTGGCCGAACTGTTTGTGTTTTACACTAAAATGAGCGAAGAATGGATGAAGCGTACCACAAAGTGAGACGGTTTCACTGAAAGTAGTTTGAATTTCAGGAAAACGTGCATCAATCGCGTCTCAGAAACCTCTCTCAGCTTATTTCCTGATGCATTCATGGAAAACACATCTTAACTCAAAGCTCTTCATTACTGTTCTGTAGCCGTCTTGCCAGCCTAATTAGAAAAAAGAAAAACATAAATATTCCATGCATCACTGAGACGTCACACCGTGACCTATTATTCATTAAAATCTGAAGCTCTTATCCCCAAATGACCCCATTATTTCGCAATTGCTGAAATACACGCTGCCCTGCATGCATATAAAACTCCCCTCTGGAAGTCAGTGTTTGGAGTCATTAAGACATCTTGATTTATCTGCACAATCAAAGCAGATATCAGTGATGTATTGGGATTGTCCTGCTTGGTTTGTGTCTTTTTGCCTCTTGCAGATGCACGCCAACTAGATTTTTATTTTAAAAAAAGTGCAGAGGACTCGATTTGTTCTTGTTTTTCCCCATATTTTCTTTTTCTGAGCTCAGTGAAGTGACCTCTGGGCGCTGGGTTCCTCGGGGTCGGGGACACGTGGCGGCGGGCCACAGCTGGCGCCAGAGCGACTGGACGGGAACCAAACAGCCCTGTTGCCCACCTGCCACCTTTGGAAGTCGCCGCGGTACCAGGGATCTCCCGTGGAGAGCCACCATGGCAACCGCAGACTTCCCCGCCGATTGGCCAAACTGTTACAAATTAGCACGGTGGACAGCCTCATGGAGTTATTAGCATATAAAGAGGTGAGCGGAGGGCACAGAGGGCCGCCCCCCGCTGCCTCCCCGGTCCTGTATAATGACCGCCGGGAAACTTGACGGGGTCCCTGAACACGGGCGGCGCGGCGCTCGCTCCGTCAGTCATTTGTCACTGCGACCTGCAGGCGGCGGCGGGTCGAGCAGGGGAAGACGGCGCCGTGGGATCAGCTGGGAGACACTGCCCCGGGGTAACGTCAGCTGCCTCGCCACTCCGTGTGTCGCATCACGGTGTCCTATCAGCCGCAGATCTGACCTTCAGCCTCCTGAGCTCCCTGTTTACCCCCCGTCCTGCAGGACGGATCCCGAACCTCACAGGAAGACTGCTGGCTTACAGTTTAACCACTGTAACTCAAGGTTCAAAGGTCAAACAGCTGGGCGGGGGGCAATGAGAAGAATCAATCCCAGCCATCGGTTTTAATGAGAGAGGACATAATTAAAAGCTAGTTTGTGTTAATGAGAAGCTCTTCCCAGGGTCCCTCGCAGCTCAATACTGAATGAGAACTCATTGATTCCTCACCAAACGAAGGAGACGGGCGCCATCAGCAGAACCCGATCCCGTCTGTAATGATTCCCTCTGACGATTGGGTACGGGGCTTATCAATAACAGCTGGGGAGCAGGAAAGCTGATCTTATCGCCTCTTTGTTTACATCGCATGCGAGACCGGAAGGGAAATCCAGCCAGAACAGATGCGGGGAAGAGGGTTCTGTTGTTTTCCACAGAAAGCGGAGCACATGTCGGGCCGGAGGCAGAGCCGGCTATTACATGCTAATACGCGGGATGGTACCACTCGGATTCCGTGCGTGTCTCCGTTTCCCTCAGAGCGCCGGACCACATCGACTCGGTTTCCCTGAAAACTTACTGAAGGCCAAAAGAGCGACGCGTCCGTCACGTGTGGGGGTTCGTTCATTCATTAAAAAAACAATCTCTCTCCAGTGCTGGGAAGCCGAAAGCAGGGGAATCAGAGATGAGGTGCGTGGGAAGCCACTGTTTCTTCAATTCCAGGCCTGAGAGAGACAGCAGGCTGAACAATAGTCGTCCCGCGGTGCGGTCAGCTGTGGACGCCTCGTCCCGGTGTGTCCCGGAGTTCTGCACCTGATACTAATGATTCCTCTCATCTGTTCCTGGTTATCGTTCCTCCGACTCTCGGGTCCTCCCGGCCTCCATCTGGCCTCCTCACCAGATTAACGTCCACTTCAGTCTCTCCATTCAGACCCTCCAGTCGTCCTCAACTAGTCCGTTTGTTTACTTCCCAGATCTCAGCGTCAAGCCAAACGCCTGGAAGTTCCTCAAGTGTTTCCGAATGCCCCTCCAGCTCTTTGTCCTCTGGATTTGCACCGTCCCCCCCTGTTCTTGTTCTTTTACACCGGGCACCACAGTCGCTGGTGAAGACGGTATCCTGCTCTTTCGAGGACACTTGTTTCTTATTTGGGGAGGAATGTTTCTCTTGACTCTTGACCCTTGACTAGAAGCTGTTTGCATATCTGAATACAGAACGATCCTTTCAACTGGGTCACGTCAGACAACACAGGAGCATTTCAAAAGAAACGGCAGGATGTTTTCAGAGCGATCGCCCCCGGGGAATAATGACTAACGGCTTCTGATCATTTTCATCTTTTGAAAGTATTAAATAAACTCAAGGGTTTCTTTTTAAACTGTCGCTCTCGTTTCCGCCGTCGCAGGACGGAACCCGAGCACATCCTGGAAGCCTTGCTTCTTTCAACGTACCCCAGTGTTCTCCTAAAGATCCACGTTAACGTCCGTTCTCAGTGTCTTGGTGCACCGTTGTTGAGTAAACAGACCCTTTTCGTTTTCACTCGAACGTGTTTTGTGAGAAAGCGTTTAATCTTCAGCGGTGACTGATAATCATCGCCGTCGGTTTCCTCTGCCTTGCTTTGTTTCTTCCGTCTCGGATCGCCCCCGTCTCTCGCCCCCCCTCCACCGCCTGACCCCTCAGAACGGCGGAGGAAGTTTCCACATGGTTTAGCACTTGTCAGGGTGACTCCGCTGACCCCAGATGCTGTCCAGATGCAGGTCGGCGGCGGGGTGCAGGATGCTGTCCGAGTGACTTACAGCACGCTGTAAAACGCCACCGTGGAGAGGAAGGAGCGGCGGGCTCCGAACTCCACCTCGCCACGGAAAGCCCCTGGGATTGAATTACTTATTATTGTTGTGTTTCACTTTTGCCTGAATGTTGTGGCAGCTCGGTTTTAGAAAGCTGACGTGTTTTTTTTGAAGGTTGTCACCACATGTTCTGCTCTGGATCAGTGGAGATCATTACGTTAGGGTCTCTAAATGCTGCTGAGTTATTGCTTCTTAGCAAGGACCGAAACACACAGCTGCATATGGAAAACCCTCCAGAAGGCTTCAGCTTTGCTGCCTCTGTGCAAATATTGTGGCCCATTAACTTATAAAGAAGAGTGAATTACCGTCAGCTTGCTTAACGGTAGCCCAAAGTCACTTTCATGAGCGGCTGAGATACTTGGAGCAGAAAGTAATTCACTTTTTGTTTGGCTATTCGACGACGGCCCAATGTCTGAGTGAAGCACAATTAGCTCCAGTGAAATGAGCAAATGGTGCCGAAATGGATTGATGCCCGAGTGCAGAGGTGCAGAAAGAATGGGCGGCGGCGTGCCGTCCACTTTGCTGTGAAATACGTCATGTGCTTATGTTTTCTTTCTTAATTAACTAGAGTCGTTTCACTGGTCCCAGGGCGCCTGGTGACTGGACTAATAGAGGTAAAGGCCCTCTAATGGACTGAGGGCAGACTTTATTATTTTGCCCTTCAAACTGGCCCCCAGAACAGCCCTGATCCAGGCCGGGGCCGTTCTTTAAGCAGCGGCCATAAAAGCCAATGAACCGGAGGAATATGTTTGCCATATGGCCTTTGATTGTTAGCGAGAGGAATAGAAAGAGAAAGCAAGAAAGCATAAAGGGCCAGTGTGTGTGTGTGTGTGTGTGTGTGTGTGTGTGTGTGTGTGTGTGTGTGTGTGTGTGTGTGTGTGTGTGTGTGTGTGTGTGTGTGTGCGCGTGCGCGCATGTGTGTTAAGGGAGGCGTCCTCACAATTCCCAATGCCGCACTGGGCGGTGTTAAATTTTGTGAGAGCAAATGCAGCATGAACATTATCCAGACGTACTTGTAACGTGCGTGTGCACACATGCATGTGCGTGTGTGTGTGTGTGTCTTCTAAGTGAATTACACACTGTCAGATATTTGTGAAGCGGATTAAAGTGTGTTTGTTGTCGGCTGGAGTCCTTCAACACTCTCATCCTTGTCCCTTTGCTCTTCATCATCCAGACTCTTCAAAAACTTCAGTTTTAATTTAGCTCTGAAACACACACACACACACACACACACACACACACACTCACACACACTCGCAGTGTCTTGCAGTCTCATGGAATCTGAGCTTCAGAAAAGCGTTTTTGATTCTTGGGTCTGTGACTTTGCAGATCTCCTCTGATGTTGTTTGCTCCGTTGCCGCGGACGACGTGCGGGACGACGTCCCGCCTTATCTGTCCTCTTTGTCCCGCCGGTCCCGCGGCTCCTCGGCGACATGCTCGCTCGTCTCCCGGCTCTCGGCCCGGACCCGGTATCTCCTGACGGGCCGCGGCACACACTCCACCCGGAGGAGATTACAGCGCCCGGCTTTGTTCCGCTAATCACCCCGTCGCTGCTCCGTGTTCATAAACGGTGATTACGGGACGAGCAGGAGCTTTGAGAGCAGCTGACTAATTACATTTACTAATCGTACTTTCATTAGGTTTTGAATCTCCTTTCTTCCATTTTCATGGACAGACAGACTTTTCTTGAAAACCTTCCTGGGTTTAGCTCAATTACTCAAAAGAAGAGCGATATCATAATTAGGAGTTGTATATGTGTCTTTGAGGGCTGTAAATAAATCATTTCAGCCGTAATCTCCCAGTGTCCTTTATGAGTTGGAGGACATGCTTTGTTCGTGCTGCTGATGCTGTTCTGTCATTCAGATGGAGGCGGAAAAGCCTGACATTGAAACAAACTGATCACTTAATTAAATTTAGAATGGATTTCGTTTGTCTTTAGAGCCCCACAAATAGTGAGATCAACCAACATAACTTGGTTAGAACTTGCGAGCTCCACTCTGCAAAGCCCAAAACCGGGAATCGAACCGGGTTTTGAATGTTAGTTTATCATGCTCATTTCGCTCAGTGCTGAAGAGAGTGACGATATCAAGCAGCCACCAGACACAAGCTTTCATTCTAAACACGATTTAAGATGCATTCACTTTATCAGAGATGTTCCTCCTGTTCAGGCGTCAGAGGCGTCCAACACAATCCAGATTCAAGGCCCAGATACAACCAAATGTGGCGAAATATAGGGTGTGTGGGTTAAAACCAGGTCCCAGAAGGAGAAAGAGCACCGTTGGATGGTTGTATAGTTGTTTAACACAAGTCTGATCCAGATGACCTGCTTCTCAGTGCGAGCCTTCTTCATCCAGTCAGCTTTTCTCTTGCTTATATTGAATCTATAAAGTGTGTGTGTGTGCGTGTGTGTGTGCGCACCCCTCCTCCACCTCCCCCATAAATAAAAAGAGCTGAAGTTACGCCGCCCTTCACTGCGACACACAGTTGTGCTCATTGTATCAATAGAGCGCCGTTAAAACAGATGAAATATCGCCGCAGCTCAGCGACTCCTGCAACAGTCCAGTCTTTTTTCTTTTCTTTTTTTTTCCCTCTCTCTCTGTTTCATTGAGCTGAAGAATAGAAAGGCAGCCCCACAGTTTTCTACCGTCTGGCTCATATATCCGTCTGCTCCTGCTCCGTCCGGATGATTTAGAGACTGTTGACCTCGGTGATGAGCAGAAAACCTGCTGCTCTTTGATGTGGAGGCTCGTCACTGTTTACACACGTGTGCGTGTGTGTGTGTGTGTCTGAAACTACACACTCGGTTCTAATGGCGTTCTCAAATCTGCCTTCTTAAAATGCGGCGCCGCCACAAATAACTGGCTGCGTGTTTTATTCCCTCGGCAGGCCGGGCCGCTGCCCGGGGGATTCACGAGGCTTTTTTACTGACCGGTCCCGAGTTTCACCGGACCTCATGAGACTGTGTGTCCGTCTGTCAGCAGCCTCGCTGTCAAACCCGCTGGTTTCCGGCGGCGTTTCGTGCACAGTGTGTGTATTAAACGCTATAATTACATTGCCCGTGATGCCGGCTCCATATAGAGCTGACAGATTCCTGCCGGGCCCCTCTCAAAGCCCGGTGCGCCGACACGAATTCCCACGCCGGACACATGCTTCAGCCCTCATGTGTGGCATGTGTCCATCAAGCTGTGAGACTCGCGTCCGTCTTCAGGCCTCCTGTCTCTTTTCTGGTCAGTACAGCAAAGCAAATTCATTTCTTTTCATTCATTTCAGATCGGGCGATTCCCAGTGCTTTACAAGGAAATAAGTCAAATACATGAAGCTAAAGGTCAGAACATATGTAATACATGTTTTCTTCTGACTCTGGGAACCGATCTGAAGCTCTGAGCCAGAGGGAACATGAGACGTTAAATAAAAGAGGCCCAAGGATGGAGCCCTGAGGAACCCCACATGTGATTTCATCTGCTCAGATTGAGATTTACCTCTCAATATCCAGTTTAACTTCCAACCATGCTGATCCATCAGGGTCAGTTTCACCATATGAACCACCTGGAGGCGGAACTCTCCGCCCCGACCGGAGGTCAGTCCACCGCAGACCGCCTGAACGCGCCACATTCCCGCCGCGGCCTCGCCCTCTCTGCTCCTTTGTCTGGGAACTAATCGGGCCTTCAGAGCCGGTGCATGTTGGCGTAAGTGATTTTGATGTATTGCCGAAGCTGCGTTTGATTTAGTCCTCCACTGCATCAGCTGCCGTGCTTCGCTTTATTTCCCCGGCGTTGATGGACGCGCTCGGGATCGGAGGTCGGCCATGTGTGGTGATGACCTTGACCCGGTGTTGACCTTGGAAATAGCCCGGCACGGTGAGCGTTGGATGTGTAGGCGAATGAATGTCGGAGGGAAAAACCCCGGCGTGTCCACTTTGACCCCTTCAAACGGCTCCAGGGAGGCCCGGGGGGCCTGGGTCACGTCACTGAAGAACCTCCAGACATCCTCAGGGACTCCCGGACCCTCCGGGCCTGAAGTCCACCGTGGATCACGGTCAACTTTAGTGGAGTATAGTGTCGAGCAGGGATGCCAAACATAAGGCCTGTGGGCCAAAAGAGGCTTCAAATGTTTACTTTATACGCCCCGGGCTGGACGTGACCCCTGAACGGAGAGGAGTTCGACGCCCTCGGAGTCGGAGCAGCAGCGGCGGCGGCGGCGGCGGTCGTGATCCACACACACGCTGGTGAACATGACCGTGTCTGTGCTGAAGCGTCCGCCGCCGGGTCTCGGTGTGATCCGGCGAGCTAATGTAAATCCGGCCTGGGCCAGCTGCGAGCTCCCAGCGCCTCCAGCGCCGTCCCCCTCGTTCTCCTCCAGCTGAGGGAGAAATTATTAAAGCTACAAATTACCCAGAGGTTCTTCCACCGGTGGTGATGGCAAGCAGATGGCAGCAGAGCTCGGAGAGACCGGGTCCTCCTCCTCCTCCTCCTCCTCCTCCACGGCCCTGGCCCCGACCCCCCCCCCCCCCCCTGCATAAAGCACCATTTGCATTTCATGAGCCTTAATTGCGTCTGTTGCCCTCCTCCCCACCGGCTCTGCGATTTTGTGCCTGTCACCGTGCGCCCCTGCACCCTTGAAGGAGCTGTGATAGATTAAGGTGGGCCTTCTGTTTGCACCCCCCCACTCCCCCCTCCCCATTGTGTTCCAGAAATTAGAAAATATTATCTCCCAGTCGACTCCGAGTCGGGGTGCAGGATGTGATAGTGACATTGGGTGTGATAGGACAAGACAGCAAGGAATTTTTAAGGCATTAATAGGAAAAGTGATTATTTTAAAAGCTCGCCCTTGACCCCGCAGTGCCCCCCCCCCCACGCACCCCCGACACCCACAAAGCACCGAGGTAATGATGCAGATCAGTCAATACTCCGTGGACACGACTCGATGACTCTGTGTCATTTTCAGCTTTTTGTTCTGTTTTAACGCCGTGGAGGAAAACTCGCTGTGCGAGCAGGAATATGGGAGTTCAGGACGATGAGGCGCTTTAATCCCATCTCAGCTAATGGAGAGATTATCTGTCATCATCAGCACCATTGTTTTCCGCTGGTTCACCCTTTCATTCAGATGAGCGGGAGCTTCTGCCCCTTTGGCCACCATGATATGTAAACCTAACCTGATTTCTGGATTTTTTTTCTTCTAATCTTCTAGACTTCATTAAAAAAATTTCAAATATTGGTACAAAACATAAGTTCCGTGGGTCTAAACCAGCTCGCAAGAGGCCCCAATCTGGTCAGTGTGCATAAAGTGTAGTAAAAATATCACTATTTCTAGTTTATATATCAGTTTTTAGACTTATATTAAGTGTATTTTTGTCTTTTCACTGAAATGTGGAGACAGTTCTTCACATTCTTTCATTTATTTAAGATAAATGCATCAATCAGGTTCATAAAAATATGCATACTAATCAACATTAGTCCATTTGCTATAATTTGCTCAAATTAATTCAAATTAGTTATGAAAAACATAAAAATAATTAAAAGTTATCAATTGGTGTCTTGCCCAATAAATCTTCCCGAAGATAAAAGAGCAATTTGTCTCCTTGTCTCTCTGTCTATTGTGTTGTGCCATAAAGGCCTTCGGGATCATTCATTAGACTGACTGATGGCTAATAGAGAAGAAATCAGCCCTCTTCATCTCCTGCATGCATTAAATGACAGAAATCCAGCCTTGAAAAACAAGGCGGCGTTCACACAAAGCCTAATGGTCACAGATAAAGTTAATGAGCTTTAACACACTTCAGGGAGGAAAAATATGATTTGCTACACCCATGGGAGACATTGAGTGAGAGATTTTTAGCTGCAGCTCTCACATTGTGCCACACGGGGGCAGTGTTCACTCATGTTATGACGGATACAACAGCTGGCTGTGGTACTCTGTCCATACACCAGGGGGTGCTGTTGCATTGAGGAGAAAAAAACAATTTCAACCTATTCATGGCAGGAAGTATAAAGATGTTGGATTAAAATGAATAAATGTTGTAAATCTGCAGGGAGCTGCAGACTTTCCCAGACTCCCACACACAGACCACAGTCCAGCGTCCCCGTTTGACCCGGGGCTGATATGTCGGCGTGGGAGGTCGTCGGAGGCGGTGACCGCTCGGGCCTGCAACAAGAATCCTCCTTTACAAAGATCTGCGTCAGACGTCATCTGCACGCTCTTCTTCTCAGTCGTACTGAATACAGATGAAGGAACTTCAAGTAACAGACACACTGAGCTTCTCTGCGGTTGTAAGAAACATCCTTTAATGGTTAAATTCAGTGGCTTTGGAAGTTACGGTGTAAACATAGCAGAGAGGGCAGTCGTCATTAGAGATGATCTCTTCGAACTGAACCCGGCGGTCAGGAACAACATGCTAAAAACCACAGCAGACGAGCCGGAGCGAGCTCTGAATTAAATACTTTTAATACACCACAACGTGTCTGGGGAGGGGGGGTTCGGGGGGAGTCGTCCCACTCGGGGTGTCAGGTGGAGGACAGATGCTTCTGGATCGCTCCTGTTTCTGATGTCATGAGAGACAGTGTTGACACTGAAACACAAGCTGCATGTCTGGAATAACTGGCACCGAGAGCCGGGAGCAGAGAAGTCACCCCAGAGGCAGGAGCAAGGCATTGAATCCAGAGGCAGAAGCAAGGCATTGACTCTATAGGCAGAAGCAAGGCATTGACTATACAGCAGGGAGCAATGCATTGACCCCTGAATCAGGAGCAATGCATTGAATCCAGAGTCAGAAGCAATGCATTGAATCCAGAGTTAGGAGCAATGCATTGACACCAGAATCAAGAGCAATGCATTGAATCCAAACTCGTGCATTTACCCCATAACCAAGAGCAAGGCATTGAACTCAGAATCAGAAGCAATGCATTGACTCCACATCCAGGAGCGATGCATTGACCCCAGCCTGGGTTTCTCTCGTGTGCAGCTGCTGCTTGCAGAAGTTCACAGAGGCCACTGGATACTGTACACGAGAATGTAGATCAGGGGTGTCAAACATAACTGCGGCGGGCCAAAACCTGCCCGCAAGAGGCTCCGATCCAGCTCAGACCACCGAGCGAATGGAACATTTTAAAGGAAAGTTTGAAGGAGTTCCTGAAGTGAAGCAGACGCAGAACACTGAGGCCTGAGCTGAGTCAGACACGCTGCCTGGTTGCTTTCAAACAAGCCTGAAAACCACAGCGTCAGGCTGAGAGAGTGAAAACATCCACAGTGCAACAGCGAGTAAATGTTTTTTTTGGGAACATTTCACTGTTTTTCACACCAGGTTTCAGGTTTGAGACTGTCGTCTTTAAAAGTGAATCTGGCTCTATTGAGAACAAATTCAGCTGTTTGAGGCTCCTTGTACTAAAATGTCTTCGACGCCCCTGATCTACATGTTCTGTGCTGCGTTTCAGTTTCCATCTTCGCACATGCATCAAACGCGGGAGTCTCCAAAACAGATTTTCTTCCTTTTTATTATCTATTCCCGTTTGCGTCTCGCCGTCCCCGACAACGGTTCGGCGGACGTCTCGGATTTCTCAGCACAACATTTTTAAAATCTGCATTTTAAGCTTCACATGCATCAGCTGTTAGAGTCCACTCCCTTCTTAAGATGGGAATACACAGTATTAAATAATGTCGGAGTAGTTTTTTATTGAATGAGTGGGATTTTTCGGGGTAGTTTATCAGAAACATCTGTTATGCACAAACATATAAACAGTGTTTTATACAGTCAAGAAGAAAAAAAACAAACATCTCGGCGTCAGTGGGCAGAGAACGCAGCATGCCAAACTTCAAGTATGTGAAACAGACATTTCTATCATGGCTGCGAACTTCTCTGCTCTGTTTCCCACCTGCACAGTTAATCTCATTCCTATTATCCGGTGTTTTTATATGGCTTCAATTCAGTGTTTTCTCTATTTTTTCTGGTACTGTTAAGTATATATGTCCTTTGGCGTTAATGCCCCACAGTGTTATTCTCTTAATGATATCCTACTAAAAAAAGAAAAAGGCATTTTGGCGATTTGAGGCTTTAACAGTCACGCGCACACACACACACACACACACGCAGGACACACACAAATTAAGGCAACGAGAGCGAAAAGTGAAGCTTTTCTATCGATAATTCTGAAAAACCTGCAGGATAATACTGAATTTAATGCTTTCATCAGTGCATCGCCTCGTGGCGGAGTCAGACACTGAGACAGGCTGTGTTCCCTAAAGGAGCAGTCCGGCTCTGCGAGAACGGTTCTGGTTCTGGTTCTAAGACTTGTCCGGTTCTAGCTCTACCTCTGTCTGGTTATGGTTCTACCACCATCTGGTTCTAGCTCTACCCCCGTCAGGTTCTACCACAGTTCGGTTCCGGTTCTGGTTCTGGTTCTACCTCGGTCCGGATCTCCCTTCAAAGCCGGTTAGACTCCAAACCAAAGCTAAATGATTGCTGTCAGTAATCGGAATGATAAATACATATAGCACCATCTTTTGTTGAAAACAAGAAATAGAAAAACACTGAAAATAAAAACACTTGCAAATTAACAAATAGAAAAAAAAAGCCAAATCTCTATGTAATGGCTATGCCACACCCATTTCTTTTAATAAAGCAAGCCACCTTTTGCCTAATCCTTTCTATTCCTAGAACATGCACTTTGGTTAATCATCTTTCTTTCTTTATTTAGTTTTTCTTTTTTGGAGTAATTCTTTAGCGATTAACAAAACAAAACAAACAAAACAAAACAAAAAAAAAAACACAACAAAATAGTTTATAATTATTCATCATTACAAACAAAAGACCGAGGCACTTAATCAGCTAAACGGAGCTCAGAGTATCCATCCACAGAGCAACACAACAACTATGTACATATATGTAAAAAGTGTTATAAATAGGTTTTAAACCATAGATACTATATACATCTTTTGACTGAGACAGTATTGGTGTTTCTGTGGTGACTTTTGGTATTACGCCCCCTGCTGAGTGTTTTGGCCTGGTGGTGGTGGGGGGGAGGGGGGTTACTTCAAACACTGTGAGGGGAGGTCGGCTCATTCCCGCTTCCTCAGGATGACGTAGATGAGTCCGCTGATCAGCGCCAAGGGGAAGGCCACCCACGCCAGGATGTAGCAGTAGCCGAAGGAGTCCGTGGCCGGCACCCACTCGGGGCTCATCACCGTGTAGATGATGGCGCCGCTCATCACGAACAGACCTGCGGGGAGGAGGAGGAGGACAAGGAGAGCTCAGCTCGACCGGATCGATCGGCGGATGGTGTTTCTCTCTGCTCCGTGTCCTGAGCTGAACTCCGGCGGAGGCGGAAAGCTCCGCCTGGCATCAGACTGCTTAATGGAGCACGGCCTGGCGTCCGAACGCCGCCCTGAGGCCCCGATGGCGAGAGAAAGTTTCAAGTGAAAGCGCATCGCTTCATTGCATTTTTCTTTAACGTTTGAAAAAGATGTAGTGAGTGTGTTTGGCCACTAGTGGGGGCTGTTGGCTGAAACACCTGAAAGCTATATGCTATCAACATTAACAATGGCTACAAAGACATCTGCATGGACGGGTGGATTGTCAACTCTAAAACTACCAAGTCCAGGAGAATCGGGACTGGGACCAGGACCTGGAGCAGGACCAGGACCAGGAGAATGTGGACTGGGAGTCATGACACTCTGGAAGGAAGCACTCCTCTTATTTTCCATACTAATGGCGGTGGTGCACCGTAGTAGGCGTCCAGTAAAGTTGCCTGTTCCTCTGTTTTCACCGAGATGGAGTTGGGATGTTTCAGAAAATTAACTTTTCAAGGATTTCCACGGAGACCACGGAGCAGGTCTACTTACTGGCCAGGATCTGGAAGGTTCCGGTGAGGAAGAAGCGTCCGCCCTTCTGCAGAGTGAAGAGCTGGATGAAGAAGAGGAGGAGCGACAGGCAGCTGAAGATGATGGAGAGGATCATGAGAGCCTGGACCGCCTGGATCCACTCTGCAGGAGGAGAAAGAGGAGAAGGTCAATACCGGGCTCGCCGCCGCCGCCGTGATGCATGTTCTACCTATGTGAGAGTGAATTAAGGAGCGCCCGCCCGGCTCTCGCTCCCTCCCGACTTTAATCATCCTCACAAATAGAACATAATGATCCGGCCCCGGCCATGTTTTCTTCTGGGAGCGTGTAATGGATCCATAACAATGAAACCTGGGTATCTGGTTCCTAAAAGCTGGGCGAGCGCCCCCCCACCTCCATCCCCCCCCCCCCAGCAGGACCTTTGACTAAATGTTCCTAAATCGATTCCTGCTGGTCCTCTCAGCCAGACTAGAAGCCATTAACCCATTAGACACCTGTATTGACCTGGAATAAAAACCCAGCGCGGTTTACTAGAACTGGAGCGTGTTGATCCGTTCCACGTGACGTGCACGCTCATTTCCTGTCCGACTCCGATCCCCAGAGGACTTTCTGCTTCTGATACTTCTCCATCTTTTTTTTTTTTTTTTAGAGCTCCCTCTGGACTTCTCCAGTCTGATCAGGAAACCACTGCCTGGGTGTGTTTGTCCTAATGTCCGCAAATAAATCCGTCAGAGGCTTTATGACGACTCCCTCTGTATTCAGGACAAACTTTCCACTTGTTCCCTTCAGAGGTTTATTGATTCTCCGACTTTATATAAATCAAAGCCCAAGTTGTGGCTTTAATAGCGTGGAAAAAGCTCTATGCATAATTCATCAGTGATCAGCAACAACAGAAAGATGATTAAGTAGAGAGTTATCGCTCCGACTGGCCGCATTTCAACAGGACGACGACAACGCGAGCGGCGGAAGCTTCATCTCTGCTCCGGATTGTTTTGGACGGAGTCTGGAGTCGGGTTACCTCCAATAACCGTCCTGATGATAACACTGGAAGGAAACCGGAGCCGCCGCGAATCTGCGTCCAGCACAGCGCTGCAGCCGTTATACACGTATCTCATTCTGGGAGAACATAACAACGCCTCGGTGCTCTCTGATAAGCAGACAGCGTGCCCTCCTTCCTTCCTGTAGTGGGAAACGGTGACATGGGGCATTTCCCGGGGCGAGGCGCGGCCCGGGCCTCACAATAACAAGCAAGTGCAGGACTCGCATGGAGAGACGCCTCCGTTTATCATCAGAGCAGCACAATGAAGAAAACGCATCCTCACACTCAAAGGTTTACTACGAGTCCAAACAGGAAGGCCTCTGTTTACGAAGCATTCGCCTCCATGAGGCTTTTTTTCCCCTCGGCAGCTAATTTTGGTGCAAATAGACTCTATGAAGTAATTTTCCTGGCTGTGAGGACCCTGGAGTGTGTGATAGCCGTGGCAGGCCTCACACACACACACACACACACACACACACACACCCAGGCGTCAGGATGTTTGTAACCAGGGCAACAACTCAGGAAAAAAAAAAATAATAAAAGAGGAAGTTTGAGTAAACGGACCAAAAATAACCGATGATGACTGTGAGTCAGGAGGAACGTGGCCGATCAGCAGAAAGAGCCGCGACCTGACATCTGGGCGCCGGCGTCAGCGCTCTGACGAGTCCAGCTACCTGGCAGAGCGCGCAGGCCCTGCTGGCCTGACAAAACACACACACACACACACACACACACACACACACTGGCTGAGCGAGGCTCATTCTAGACCGGTGACATCAGGCGGCTCCTGCAGCACTGAGGCAGCACATTCAGGAGCCCGCCGCCGCCGCCGCCGCCCTCTCACACCACCGTGCTGGACTCGGGAAGACCTGCAGCTCATTGTCGTCACGTATCCGCGCCGTTTCTAAATCAAACCTGGAATGCCCGACTTTATGGACATAAATCTCTTAACGCTGCAGCTGCTGCCTGAAAATGTCCTAATGATCCCTGCAAACCAACCCTGGACACGCTGATCCCAGCCTCCATCACGGGGTGGTCCAAGGTCCCCCTGCTTTCACACACATCGAAAACTTTAAATACCCCCGCAGCCCCACCCCGGTGGCCTGCAGCCCCCCCTCCTGTCACTATGGACTCCCCAACACGAGACCTGAATATGGACATCACACCACGACTATTTATACAGTGGCGGCCTATCAGCTCGCGCTCCAAAACAACACTGCCACATTCTCTGCCCTAGATGGCACCAGAGTCCCGGAGGAGCCGTGACACACCCACACCATCAACACGCCGCAGTGCCGGACCCCGGCGGGGCGCTCCAGGGAGAATAAACCCCAAATATCAGCCTGAGAGAGCGGGATGCACTGAGAGAGAGAGAGAGAGAGAGAGAGAGAGAGTCCTGAAGGGGGGTAAAGTTGGGTTTCCAGCAGGTGCCTGACCTCCAGTAGATGATGGGTTACAGTGGTATCCTCCATTGGCGGAGGAGCAGTTGTACCACAGGTCTCCGGCGCCAGCGTCGTTTGTTGTCCAGACCTGATGAACACAACAATGCAACTTAATCTGTAGTGTGGCGAAGTACAGTATACACACACACACACACACACACACACACACACACACACACACACACACACACACACACACACACACACACACACACAACTCAACAGAGGGTCGGTTTAGGCTTCATGCCGGCTCCGTTGTCTCTCATTTTGCGCACGCAGAAGATGCCATTTTACGCGGTTTTCACTCACTGAGACAATTGTGGACACAAAGAGGAGGACCAGGGCGGCGATGTGCAGCAGGATGATTCCCAGTAGCAGGAGCAGCATCTTGTCAGGAGATCTGGAAAGGAGCGTGCAGAGGAGACGGTCCGTCGGTGTCTGAGTGTGGATGTCAGATTTGGGTGTGTCGCTGCTGCGGCGCGTAAATACGCACATCCTTTAGAGAAACTTTTCTGGACCTGACTCCTTCATACGGCAGAGTCCATCTTTAATAACGCAGGATGAGTAAATGATGAGAGTAATGCACTGCAGGCTTTCTTGAAATATGCTGAATAGCAACGTTATTGACAAAGCTGATAAAAATATGTCTCGTGTGGGAAATATTTCTCTCTTTTTTTGCCGTTTTCAGACGCCATCCAAACACGAAATGCGAGTATTTTCCTCTAACAAAAGACTCAATTCATTACAACAAGGTGGTTTTACCCTCTCGAAGTGCGTGTCAGTATATTTTAAAGCATAACCGAGATATCCAGTGTGACCGTGCCCGTGCGCGCAGTCAATCGGCGTGTTTCCCAGAGAAAAGCGCGTTTCCGTCTTTACTCAGCACGCAGCTGAATAAACTTCACAAGAGAGCAAAGTCCACTTACTTCGAGCAGGAAGCGCAGATTTCCTCACACAAAGTTTAAAAAAGGCTACAGGTTTGTTCGAAACAAGACAAGTTTTCCCCAAAAATAAAAACAAGAGTCCAACAGCGATAGTCCGTCCGTCCCTCAAGTCGCTCTCAGACTAGATTAATGCCAAGAGGGTGACGTTTGTTATAAAGTGTCTCATTATGGAAGAACAACGCCCTGCGTGCGTCGCTGCGTCATGAGTGACCCTCTGGTCCGCAGCCAGGGCTCCAGATATAGACGCGCCGTGCGTAATAGCGCACGGGTTACCTTAGTTACTCGCTTACTGTATGTGTGTGTGAACAAGTCACCACTGTTTTGCCGCCCTGGTAACTAATGTCAGCGATTTACATTAGAGGATGCCTGTCAGGTCTTATCTATACTACTTTATATATGCATTTTCATCAGTGTCATTATGAATAAAACCAAAACAAATTAAACGTATTTTTTTTTTTATAAATATATGCAATATAAAGGATTTAACGGTTATTTTTTTCATATAATTAAAGAAAAAAAGAATAGTTTGCTTAAGTTTGAGCCCATAGAAACAGATGGAAATTATACAGTTTATACAATTGAGTGATATAGATAAATACATATAAAAAAAACCCAAACAAACCCCAATTTGATTAAAACTCTGGTTCAGTGGTGTAAAAATCAACTCCGAACGTGCGCAAGACGTTTTACTTTCAAACAGAGGCATCAAACATAAGGCCCGTGGGCCAAAAGTGGCCCAAAAGAGGCTCCAATCTGGTCCGCCTAACCAAACAGAAAATTGTTAAAATATCAGAGACTTTCAAAGTGGTGAAAACGATTTAAGGTTCAGCAGAAGTAGCTGTCGTTTCCTGAAACTTGTTTGAGTAATCATGAAATGGAGATTTCGAAGTTCCCCGTTGCCATGGCGATCCCAAACGCCGCAGATGTGGGGGTGCGGTGCAGTGCCGACGCTTTCCCTCCGGTAGCCCTGCAGCCCTGCCGCCGGCCTCGTGACTCAGTGTGTGTGAGAGTGTGTGGACGGACATGCCCGGCGTGCATGCGGGGCTCTCCTCTGTTTGACATGACTCATTTTGGGAGGGAGGGAAACGCCGCGCGGCGCAGCGCCGCTCCTCACGCGGAACGTCCTCTCTGAGGTTATCGCTCCACGTACGACTCTTCTGCTGAATGGAATTCCTGGAAATGTCTCACAGGGAGCGGTTCTGCTAGTAAATATTTTAGAGTTTGGTGTGACTGGCTGATCTCTGGAGATTATTCTGGCAGAATGAACCAGATTTACACTGTATTGCCAAAAGTATTGGCTCATCTGCCGTCCCGTATGAGCTTCCGTCACACTTCGTTCTTTAAACTGAGCTCCAGGTCCAGGAGTGTGTTTATGGGAATTTATGGGATGCTGATATGGTCCTGGCTCGCAGTCTGGACAGTCAGACCGGGCCCTCCGGGTCTTTGACAGGAAGGGGCCATCTCTAAACTCTTTCCTCAGATTTGGAAAAATAAAATTGTCTTGCTATCCTGAAGCTCCTTGACTTCCTTCCTGCAAAGTTTGCAGGAATAGTCCGCTTGCCGAGCTGCTTGACTTCATCCACCTGCTGCCGTGGAGGCGGGTTCAACTCCCGAATTCCAAGATTCAGATACCTGAGCAAATATCTGTGGCTGCATCATAAATATTTATCCTGAAGTGATAATTACACCCTGGAATATACAGACATTGTTGCTGCACCATGTGGAGCTTCCTGCACACATTGTCTCACTCACACACCGACACACTCCAGCGGGGCGGGAGGGGAGTTCAGGATGTGTCCGACCTCAGATAGCCCCTGTCAACATCCACTTTCTGTTCTTCACCACTTTACTGACACTGTCGGGATGCCCCCGCGTGTGTTTTCTCACACTCACACGAAAATGGAAGCCTCTCCTGCTGTGCTTGTGAACACACACACACACACACACACACACACACACACTGATGAAGTGGCGCTTTGTCGCTGCTCGGTTATCAGGCGTGGTGACACCGGGAGGCCGAGCAGCGCAGCAGTCGCTCTCTGTCTGCTCAGATTGTGCAGCTGGACCTGCTCCATACTGAACCGGCAGCGCTCTGGCGTTTACCGGATTATCGGCTCCGAACTCTCGCCTCAGGAACCGGCTGACGGCCGAGGTCTGCAGCTCCCGGTGCAGACGAGGCCTGGTCGAGGCGCTCCTTCTCCCCATCCCTTATATGTCAATGTTTGTAAAAGCCTGACAATCAGCGGGCCGGGCGGACACGGGAGTGTTAAGTTTACTCCGTTTGCGAGTCTGGGGTCGAAGCCAAACTCTGCACAGCAAACAGCGAGGCGGAGATACTGAGTGATGTTACATCTGGAGCGGCGGCTACCGTTTCACTGCCGCCGTTCGGGTGGCGTGACTTCTCTCCGCCCCGGTGCAGCGGACAGTCGGAGAGCATAGCACAGCCATAGATAGGAGCCCAGCCAAGAGGCTTGAATCTGGAGAGAAGGCGTGATTGAGTTACGGTAACTCCATCCACATGCCGACGCGGGGGAGAGCGTTACAGCAGATGTGACGGTCGGCAGCCGAATCGGGATCATTCAGGAAAACTGTAGCCTGTGAGTGGATCTCATAACAAAGCTGCCGGCTGCAGAGAGAGGTGCTCCGCCCCCACTGAGAGTTTCAGAGCCCAGCTTTGGTCGTGTTTTGTGTGTCTGTTTGCCGATTTATTTGAAAATTACACTTTCTGGAACCCCCTCCGTGCCGTCATGCCCCTGGAGGAGCATCATTTTCAAAACAGGAGACTTTTCTGAAAGAAAAACACCAAAAATCTGCATTTCCAGTTGAAATGAGGCAGATGTATCCTATGAATTGTTAGATGAAGCGCAGGGCCTTGCATAAGAGGGTTTTTTTACCCTGAACAATGGCCCTCTTGTTGAATATGAAGCTCCTGCCTTTCTCTTTATTGCATTACATCGCCCGTCTTGGCTCGCATCCCCACGCATCAGGTGAGATGAAAAACGGAGCTCAGACATTTCTCTGCTGGTCTCTCAGACACTGGATCCAGACGATTCTGATGGTGATTCATACTTAAAAATGCTGCAAAACCAGCGATCGGATGGATTTTCGGACAAGAATCTGAAAGAGGGCAGAGAGCAACTGCTGTCTGTTTGTTTGCAGCTAATTTTTTTTCTGGCTTCTCACAACTCCTGACTTGTCATCACAGTTTAATCAGCCGGGACAGAGAGACGGAAACGAAGAGGCGAACCGAGCCTCGTCGCTTAAAACACACTCGTTTCCCTGCAGCTCAGATAAACCAGACAGGCATTAAATGCAGTTTTAGTGGGGAGGTGAACGGTAAGGTCCGTTGCTCCGGTGCCAATGTGGGCTTGAATGCAGATGTAATGGATTCCCTGGAAGAGCCTTGAAAGCGTTTTGGTCAGCCGCCGTGATTCAGCAGGAACGGCCGTCCCGACCTCCGTCCTCCTCCCGTCCCTCTGTCTTATCAAGAATGTGAAGAAGCGCGTTCGCAGATCAATGCTATGGATCGTTCCAGAGATCCCCTGGAGTATCACGTCGGCTCCGCGTCCGTTCGGAGCGTCCCGACCTCTGAACTCCGCGCGGCCGCCGGCCCCTCCGGGCTTATCGGGCCGTCCTCCCCGGAGGGGCAGCTATGTGCAGAATGCCGGCCGGGAGATAAAGACGACGGAAAGTCGAAAAAGTTTGAGAAAGGTAAAGATTTCCCAGCCGCCGAGGCGCGCTGTGTGACGACGGCAGTGGGGACAAAAAGCCACAGGAGTCTTATCAGTCCGAATCCAGCTTCCTTTCAGTTTGTCGCAGTTGCTGCAGCGATTGCTCAACAGGTTCCTGCTCACTTTCTGTTTTTTTTCTTTTCTTTTATTAATAGACAAGCGTCACGGCCCGGTGATGGAGCCAACAAATACCCGCTGGAGAAAACAGAGTCCTGGCTCGAATCCACAGCCTGCAGGAAGAGCTGGATTTCCATGAACGTGGAGTTTTAAGGCGACATCTGCATTCAGCAGAATTCTAATTCTAGGAAAGGCAAGTTTATTTGAAAAGCACCATTCATACAGAAGGCAGTTCAAATGAAATGGCTGCATTCCACAGAATATTAAAATCTTAGATTTTGTTTTGCTTCCTTTTTTGAAGCGAGAGAGAGACAGACGCAGACGGGATTGTGGGGAAGTTTTTCCAGAGGACCGCAAGAAAACCACTAAGACATCCAGGACCTTAATCATGTGAGCTGATAAAGAAAACAAATGGGTGTCAAACATAAGGCCGGTGTGCCGAAATCATCTCGCAAGAGGCTCCAATCCGGCCCAAGAAAAGACCAACCGAACTGAAAAAACTGAAGAAACCACTGAGTTTTCAACAGTTTTCTTAAGAATAACAGACACAGCACTGAGACCTGAGCTGAGGAATCAGCGGCGCGGTGTAAAGTTAAAATTGGCTTCATGTTGACACTATACCAGAGACATTCTTATCGTTCAACATGCCTGAAAAGGGGACATTCTGGTTGTGATTGTTCAATTTTGCAAAAAAACACACATTTTCACCACATATACTCAAAGAAAAACAATTTAACTTTTACTTGTAAGCGACTTTTTTGTCGCTTACACCCCAAATATAAACAGATATGTTGAGTTCAAATCTCCAACCTGGAGTGAGAAACCCTCAGAAACTGAGCATGTTCTCAAGTGTTCTTCGATCAGCTCCTTGATATGCCACGCCGTACGCCCGAAACATGAAATAACACGGGGCGCAGGGCGGCTATAACAAGATCTGCTGGTAAAAATAAACCGCCAATATGTTTGGAGCGCGGGGAGAATTCCAGAGTACATTCCCCGTGTGCGGGGGCGGCAGGGGAGGTCAAATAGGAAGACCTATTTGTGTCCCGTCCAGAAACAGAACCATAACCTCAAACTTGCACATGAGAGCGGAGAATCGCTCCGCCTGGCGAACGCGAGGGAAACCCTGGACTCTCTGCTCTCCGTCAGCCTGACGAGAGAAGCTGGACAACAGGGGGCCTTTTCTTTAGCGGTGTTATGGTCCAGGAATGTGCCTGAACACAGGACACACACACACACACACATTAAACACACGTATGAAACCATGGTAGAGACCTCCTGGTGTTGACCTGCTCCCGAGGGTTGTGCTCAAACAACACGCTGTTTGCAGAACAGACTGTGATTTATAAAGATGTAAAACATGACACATAACTCAAAGTGCAAGTTACACACACACACACACACACACACACACACACACACACACACACACACACACCTGGAGTGGTTTATCTTTATGGCCACTCCTCCCTCCACTCAGGAATCCGTACAGTGAAACTCTCCTCTCCGGTCTTGAGGGATGTTTCTGCTTTTACTTTGGCTTTGCAGCCATTAAAAGGGTTTTACTGGAGTCGTCCATCTTCATAGATCTGAGCCCGTTTTTTTACTGCTTATGTTTGATGTTGCATCTATTATGCCTGATTACTTTGCCGGCGGTTTTATGTCGGTCTCCCGTTTCAGATTCAGCCACTCAGTGAGTCACATCATGATCTGAAGAAATGCTCCGCACCGTCTGCCTGTAGAGATATTTATTGTTCTTGGCAGCACTGTTCTTGCATTTTGGGCGTCTGTTACATGACGACGACGCTTGGAGTCACTGAAAATGACACTTTTTGGAAACGCCAGTCCAGATTCTCCTGGACTTGGTAGTTTTAGAGTTGACAGAAGTCACAGTAAGAAAAATCCAACTTAGTCGTCTGTTGATATATATATATGATAGTGTTTTGTTCTCTGCACACGTGTGTGTGTGTGTGTGTGTGTGTGTGTGTGTGTGTGTGTGTGTGTGTGTGTGTATGTGTGTGTTCTCGTATTTCTATCCTTGTCGGGGCCAAATGTCCCCACAAGGATAGCAAAACGTGGAACGACGTGCCTTGTGGGGACCTTTTTTCCGGTCCTAAGTAGGAGAAACAGTGTTTTCTTGACCATGTTGTTGTTACTGAAAAAAGTAAAAGTGCAAAAACATTTCTTTAGGGTTAGGCTTTGTTGTGGTGTGGGTTAGGGTTAGGGTAAGGGTCAGGGTTAGGGGCTAGACATGAATGGGAGTCAATGGACGGTCCCCACAAGGATAGAAATACAAGACTGTGTGTGTCTGTGTGTGTGTGTGTGTGTGTGTGTGTGTGTGTGTGTGTGTGTGTGTGTGTGTGTGTGTGTGTGTGTGTGTGTGTGATTCCCTGGTGGCACAACATGAAAACTCCATCATTTTCAGAACGTTGCCATAAATGCAAAAGGGAAGAAAACGCAAAAACGCTGCGTTTTCACTTGAACTGTCATGAAACCGAGACTTTCCTGAGATTATTCCTGCATGAATAAGAGTTTGATAAATAATGTGAAAACTGTGAAGACCGTGTGATAACTCCATCTCTGCTTTTCCTGGAGCGGCAGTGCAGGAGTGGAGGGGTTGAGTCAAGTGATGTGAGAGTGTTTACAATGTGTGTGTGTGTGTTTAGTTTGCTTAGACCCTGGAAGGTGTTGGCTAAGTCAACAACATAAAACTGATCCTTCAGTCCACTTGCTCCTGGAGGAAGGCAGCAGAGGCTTGTAGATCGGGGAGAGGGGGCTGATGGGAAGTTAATGGCACGGGGCTTCAGTGTTATGATGGGTGTGTGTGGCTTTAAACATTGTTTTCCCAGCTCCTCCTGTGGGCGAGGCGATGAGTAATACAGCAGAGCAGCCTTTGAAGGTGGATAATGGAGACAGTCATCCTGTACATTTCATATTATTTGCTCTGAGTTTCTGTCAGGTGGGGATGAGTTTTTTGTACTTTGGTGCTGTGCTGAACAATGAAGACGATTCAGATCAAAGCAGCTGATGGAAACAGAAGCAGAAAGAAATGGGTTGAATATAAAAGTAAACACGGTCAAACACACAAATTTCCAACAGAAGAGCTCATTTAATGTGACATGAAAGTGTGACAAGATGAAGAACTGTCTGGACAACAATCACTGCTGTAGATTCTTCAAAAAGATCAGAACGTTTCGAGTCGTCAGCGCTGATAAAGTGAAGTCATTTCATTTAGATTCAAGCCCCCGTTCACACGACAACGTTCTCAAGTGAAGACGGAAACCAAACTGTGAGTCTCCACTTGAAACGGAGATTCTGCCTTTTAAACCACTGTAAACCCATCAAAGCACCGACAGCGCTGCTCCTTGTTTCAGGTGAAGCCCACCAGGCGCGGCATGCTGGGAAAGCTCTTGCGGATGCTCATGCACTTCTCCTGGTCCAGGAAGAGCGAGTTTGCCTTGATGGACAGGTCGTGCTCCAGAGCGATCTTGGTCTTCACCAGAGCCTGCAGGGTGTTTTCCGCTTCCATCAGCCGCTCTTGGAGTTTATGAATAGTGTCTTCAATCTCCCTCACCTCCACCACGAGTCTGGACGACAGAGACAGAACACGTCAGATAGATTTAAAGCACGTCTAAAGTCACGGCTGGGTGGAGGGCCGTGGTTCTCCGGCCACCTGTGGTGTGGGTTGTCCCTGCAGAGCTCGATGTTGGGCCTTCGGGTCCGCTCCTCCAGCCTGGTCTGGGCCACTTTCAGGGGACACTCTTTGTCTCTGAGGGCTTTCTTCAGAGACTCAATCAGCATCTCGGTCTGGAAGATTTCCTGCAGTGTCTGACCAATAGATGAGATCGATGTTTAGTTTTTGAACAGCATCTTGTAATGCAAGCAGTGCTGCTAGCTTAGCGCAGCACGTCGACTTCAAATCGGCTGAGCGCAGCGCTGCACACTGGCCTGCTCTGTACGAGCCCATTTGATGTAATCCAATTCCATGAAATCAGTATTCCTCAGAGCAGACAGGCCCGAGCTTTATTGAGGACGGTGTGCCTCGCATCGCACCAACACTTAGTGTGTTAGCGTTTAAATGTGGAACCACCTTAATCCTTTGCAGTAAGTCTAAAAACAATGGGACCCATGTAAATAACCTATGCATGAACACAAACCCACATTCGCTTCCTTTTACAGTAAACATGCACATAATACAATTCAGAAGATAAATGTCCTCTGACAGACAATGCAGGTCTTCCGTCGTCTTTGTGGAGGTGCGGCTAAATATAGCATCCGTTCTGTTGACTTGCTAGAAAGGAAAAGATTATAGTTCAGCACATGATCTCTTCTGCTAAGTGGCAAATTTTATTATCACTGAATAAAGCGAGTGAGTGGATGGAAGCTGACACCCCGTGGTGAAGGCTGGGAAGTGATTTTATCAGTGTTTTCTCGTGCAAAAAAAGAGGAGAAAGAAGGAAAACCTTGGCCAGGTGTGTCTGCAGACTGTTTTTGGCATCAGCGGTCTCCGAGATGCGGTTGCTGAAAGCCACGTTGACGTTGCTGAACTGGTTCCACATTTCGTTGGACGTGGTGTTCAGCAGGATCTCGATCTCGTCTCTGAGCTTGTGGGAGGCGGCGCGTTGGCTCTGGGACAGTAAGATGTTGTCGTCGGTGAACTTCGACCAGGAGTCAGGCACCGAGAGCCTGACGGGGGGAACGAAACAGGACAAAGTGCTCGGATCAATGGATCGAACAAAGACAAGACGGTGTCAGCAAATATTTGATCTGAGACGAGTAAACAGCGTCTGAGCGATGGTGTGACTGAACTGACGAGGGGTCCAGCCTGTCGATCCCTCTGTAGTAGCCGATGCCGTCCGAGGTGTTCCTCAGATGGTGGCACCTGTCGTCGATCCTCTGAGCCGTCACTTTGTCACTCATGTCTCTTTCCAGCTCGTGCTGAGCGGCTCGGTTTGACCTGATAGACCCACAAACACCACGATGCTGACCGAAAGACAGAGTTCGAACGAATAGATCGACACTCTGCTTCCCGGACTTACGCGAGCTGAGCCACGGCTCGGTCCAGATGCCTCCTCATTCTCTCCTGACACGACTTGATGACCTCCACTTCCTTGACACAGAGGTGAGGAGATAAGATCATTGATTTACTGACGCTTCTGAGCGGCACGTCGTCCTGCTCTCACCTTAATGAGATCTTTCTCCACGTTGTCGTGCACCAGATCGATGGACATCCGCTTCTCTCTGTGGTACAAACACTCCTGAGACACCTATTGAACGAACAAACATTGTCACTCAACACATACTGAGATGATTGTCATGTACAGTTTAGTTAAAAGTCTCTCAGAAGCTGGAAATCCAACATAAAGCGTTGCTAACCTGCATGTACGATTTCAGTTTGCATGCACTTTGTATGTCGGTGCAGCGAGTTATCAAATATATTACAGCAAATAAATCTGGATTTGACACATGAAAAATATTTGTGGGGATGATCTGTCACGAGGTTATCTCCAGTCTCATCGTGAAGTCTTCAAACTAAAGCTGTGGGGAGCCAGCGTCAGGCCGAGTCAATTCAAAGCACCCTGTAGTTTTCATGTGGGGCCACTAGTAGGTGCTGTTGTTCTTGTAATCAAACCACTCACGCATGCACACAAAGGACAAATCGCTATGTTGTCATGTAGACGTAAAAGTTTTCCGCTTTCACTCGTAACATTGTCACGTAAACGTTGCACAAATCACATGGCTCGTCGACGAACGAAGTGCTTGTTCACCCGTTTTTATTTAGAGCTGTAATAGATCAGACCCATTGATTGTAATCACTCTGCGTTTCATCCTGATCTCAACAGCATCTCTCAGCATACAGGGTAGAACTCCCATTCGCTCGTTTTAAGATTCTCCATCAAATTACACTTTGCACTGAAGAGCTGGTCCACTTGATTCTAGAACAGCCTGGAATCACACTCTCATTATACTACAGTCATTTAAAGAAAAAAAAAAAAGAAAAGAAAACACACTGTTTTAACAGAGCCTGAGTCTGATCCTTTGTTCTTCCGGGACAATGCATGGTTTCAAAGATGTAATTCACACCAGGTAGTACATACTGCCTCTCCTTTTATTGTCTCTGCATCTTTTAAACCCCGATCCTCCCACATCAGAACCATCCAGCTCTTAATGACTGCGGTACACTGCAATGTCCCGAGGTGTGTATTCCAGTTTCAGTTACTTTAATAAGTGTCTAACAAAGCCAGCGGCCACATGATATTACGCTCGCATCAAATGTCCGTCCAGATCGTGTTGACACAGATGACCACTGGTGCTCTAAGAGGCCAGAAAGGTGACCTGGATGAGAATCCGACCCGGCCAAGGCGCCGGCGGGTTGGGAAGGACTTGACGGATACTGTTGCTACAACTAAACCTTAGTCAAAACTGTTTCACCACAGATACTGCAACGCTCCGCGAGACGTGACATGCATGAACGCCAACAGGCACGCTCCAAGTGCAAACCCTTCCTGCAAAACGTTCCAAAACCCCGGCTGAGAGCGTCCGTCCCTGCTCACCTGGAGGGGTCCCTCGGTCTCTGCCAGAGCTCTCTCCAGCCTCCTCTTGACCTCAGTGAGAGCGGCGATCTCCGTCACCATGTTGTCGGTCTCGTGGCTCAGCTCGGACCTCCAGAACACGATGTCGTTGAGCCTCTCGCCGATGTTCTTGCTGGTGCTCTCCTGGCTCCGTCTGGTCAGCTGCTCTTTGTCCTGCATCAGCCGGATCGTGTCCTTCCGCAGCCTCTCCGCGCTCTTCCGGGACGACTCGGACTCCCTGTAGTTGTTGTGGTTGGACTTGTACCAGTCGTCTGGCGTGTAGCGCGTGGTCAGCGCGCTCCGGTTGGACGGGTAGAACATGGTCTTGGCCCGGACCAGGTCCAGACCGTCGCGCTGTATGGAAGAAGGTCCCGGGACGCCGCTGCTGCTCTTGTAATAGCTGCTGGTCCTCCACAGATTGGCACTGGGGCTGATTGCCAGGGCAGGCTGGGTGCTGCGGTAGCTGGATGCCATGGTGGAAATGGCAGGGAGGAAGTGGCTGGTTTTTGGCCGAGCGTATGTGGCTGTCAGAGTGGATCCCATCAGCTCCATAGTTTCTGAATCCAATTAAAAGACAGACTGCTCACTCTGAGTTCTTAAACCTGCTTGCAACTTGGATATCTGGATATGAGAAACACACTTTTAAACAGTTCAGGAACAGACACACATTAGAGCTGATATAGAAAATAATCTACAGCAGAGTCTTACCAGGATGACGGTTTGTCCTCCAGCACGCCGTGTCTTCGTCACGCTGCGTTTACCTGAGAATGAGCTCAAGAACACGCTAAAGGTAAACTGCCATGCATAATAGATAGACGGGTTTGCAAGTCATTCATTGGGCCAGCCAATGGCGGCGCGCGGTGCCGGCCTGCAGGAGCCGGCCCCGGCCAAGATTTCTGTTGACACAGAAGCAGTTGCCACGGGCTACTGCAACACTGCACCGAGGAACTTCAGATTAATGGCAACCAGGTGCTTTTTCTTCACTCAGTGTGTCGAGGTGACTGTCTTTGTCGTTCTTCTCGTGTTGTTTCTGCAGGAAAAATTCACAGTAAAAGTAAAATACTTGGCAGGTTTGTCTTTTTGTGAAATAAATCTTCAGTTTTGCCATCCTCCACTGATTTAGGGTGTCTAATACGTCTTTTCTCTTCCCAACAATGTTTTATTGATGAATGATTTTGTAATTTGCTCGATCAAAGCAATCTGAGCTTCGCAGCACCCGGAGAGCCGAGCTGTCTGTATGCATTACACTCACCTGTTCAATGATTCATACGGCAGGAAGAGTCCACACAAACCCCGGCAGCACAGAATAATAATCTGTGTTGTGTTACCTACCAGTGGCGATGAGGATCGTTTACACTAATCTGTTCGGAGGGGGTAGGGCCGGGCAAACGATAGCCCGGTTTCCACTACAGAGGAAACGCAGAGCTGTAGCCAGGCGTTACTCAGCCCTGCCTCTGTCTCTGTCATTAAACTAAACCATACACAATCACAACAATGGAGGGAAGACATCAGTTAGATCAATGAAAGTCCACAGCGCAGTCATTTCAGGGCACTTTGACAGAGAAAACCCAGCAGTTCCTGTTTTGTATTTATTTCATCAAGTGATAAAACAGAAATTCAGTGGTCCTGAAAGTAAATGTCCCATTAAAAATGTGAAAACATAAACTTCCTTTGCGCTCAGGTGTCAGAGCCACTAAAAACGCAACTTTTTGAAGATGCTTCAACTGGAAATAGAGAAAATGCAGTTTTTCAAAAGCAAAACCGTTGGCGCCACCGTTGGTGTGTGTGTTCTGCTCTGCACGCCACATTCCAGCCGGCGGTCGGGCTGCTATTGTCCTTAAAGGTGGGGTTTGGATTTAGAATGGTCGTGGCTCCGCCCTTCAGCCGGCAGCATCCCTTAACATGGCCAGGTTGAAGGAGGCCGGCCTGCGTGCCGCGGCCGCCCTGACCTCAGCCGCTATAAATACGGCCCAGAAAAGTATGAAAAGCCCGTCCTCGTATGAAATTCCTCGCCCGAGCGCCCGGCCCGCTGGACGAAGTGCTTCCTCGTCACTCTCCCGCCGGCCTCAGAACGTGGAGGAAATGTTAGGAGGCGCCTATATATACCCCTGCCTTGTGGCCGAGGCCAGTATGTTGTGAATTTCTGCATAGTCAGAATGTCTGAGGGAGCACGCAGACTGTCCACTCCACTTAGAGCCCAGCGACGCTGAAGCGAAGGCTGCGCTGCTCGTCGGCATACAAACCCAATAAGGAGAGGTTTTAAATTCAATTCCGGCCTGAAACGCTCCCCATCTGAAGGCGAACTTCCGTCCACTGCTGCGGTGTTGTGGCCACTTACAGGCAATCTCTGCAGACAGCCACTTAGCACTCCGGCTGCACGAAACGTGAAAAGAAGAAGGTTTTCATGATTTCTGCGTCTGGCCTGTGGGCTCGGCTGTCATGAGGCGAAGCGTTACTCACTGAACATCCATTCATGAATACAGGAAGGTATTTAAACACATCACGCATCACATCCACGACCGGGATCTTTTTTAATTAGAGATGCACGCTGCCTGTTTTGTAACCCGGTTACCCTCCGCTTCACACCACATTCATATCATCCCTCATTCATGTCTTCTTCTTGTTTTCATTCCATTAAGGAAGCGCTCCGCTCAGGGAGTAATAGTTCTATAAACCTCATCTGTCAGGCCTCAAGTACAAGCTGCAGGACTTTTAGAATGAAATGCTTTGAGAGATTTAAATGTCTTCTCTAACTTCATTTGTTTGTTTGTTTTGTTTTTTTACCTTTCATTATTATTCCTAACACAATCCTTCCATTTACTTTGAGATATTTTGTTTCTCTCTTTGTGGACAAAAGATGCTGAAGCAGCTGAAGTGAAAGTGGAGTTTTTAGGCTGCAGTTTCATGAACTGAGATGTAAAGATCCCAAACCTGGACTTGAACCGGGACACTTCTCACTGGGGCGGAGGAGCAAACACTGCACCACGGCGCGGCCCACCAGTGAATCACACTTCACATACTTGTTTTAATGAAGTTGTGTATTCATAGATTCTTGGATGGTTGATCTATTTGGGTGGAGGGATGGAACAGTTTTATTCCAGGGACGTGACGGGATCGTTTCGAGGACAGGGTGTGTCGCGGCGACCAGAGTAAACGTTCGGACCTCACACTGTCGATGATCGAACATCAGCCCCGGAGGCGTCGGTGATCCGGACGCTCCGTTACCCCCGCGGGGGGTCTTTCACGCTGTCGCCTCATTCAGTGCTTGGGTTCCTCCGCTGTGATCCTCTCCAGGTGTGGCGACCCTCCTGGTGGACAGGACATCTACAATTCATGAGAGGAAACTGAGAACGCCGCGGCCGGTCTACCTGCTAGGCTGCGCAGAGATGAAGCATTGTGGGAATTCTGAGTGTTATACTTTAAAAAAAAAATATCAGGAAGCTGTGGCGTAACCGCGGCACGGGAACAAACTGACACTGAAAGTGTTGCTGGGGGCGTTGAAAGAAGTGACACACACAAAGGAGCAGAGGAAGGAAGGAACAAGAGCTGGAGGGTAAAAAAACACACCTCTGACCTCCTCTTCTCATCTCGTCTTACCTGATAAGATGGAGGTCAAAGGTGAAGAGTGAGAGAAGAGTCGAGGCCTCAGGAAGGGTGAGCTCCGAGAGCAGGAAACGGTGAAGGATCGGTGGGAAAAGAAACCGTCTTCCTTCTCTTCCGCTTTTTATTTCCCTTCTTCCTCTCGGTGTTCCCGGTGCTTCCTGCGGGACGTGAGGAGAAAGTGTCGGCGAGGACGAGACAACAGGCCTGTCAGAGCATTCTGGGAGACGTCTGGAGATCACAGCGTCCTTCACGGCGTGAAGGTCCAGACGCCGTCTGCATTCCTAATAGAACCAACAGAGACGGAACAGAACGTGGTCGTTTCCCTGGACAGGCGGTGACACCAGTGGTTCATTTCTTTATTTGAAATTCTGATTTCTTATGAAGTTTTGCTCTAAATGATGAAACTGTATCTATATATCCTGATATATACAGTATACTTCCTAGTTCACTGAGCTCAACTCTCTCGATTTGAATGAATTTAATTGGATTAGTGCTTCCTTTCCGTCTAGAATAAGTTCCTGCTGCTGCAAACTATGAAACACTGCTATCAAAGAACAGTTCAGTGTGTGTATTAATAGACATTTACCATATGGGAGATGTATACAGTGCAGGTTGCATGGCAGTATGAAGCCATTAGCATGCCTGCACGCCTCCTGCCTGTTTGTGTGCGGTCGCATGGTAACTCGCCGTGTTTTCAGAGGAGAAGCTGCTCGGGCGCACAGAACTCTGCGGGTTCCGTCATGTGACCTGCAGGCAAATGGATGCTGCATGAGATAATCTGAGAGGCGAAGGCAGAGCAGGATGTTTGACTGGGCTTTAAGCTCAGGTGAGGCCTTCTCACTCTTACTGCCTCCATGTTTTCTGTCAGTCCAGCGTTTCTCCAGCCGTTCGCAGCTCTTCTTCATCTTGTCTCTTCTGCTCCTCCTCAGTCTCATCTGGTTTCTCTCGTCCCTTTAGGGAAACCTTCATGATGTCTGTTCAGATCGTGGCCCTAGCGCTCGCTCTCCTCATTCATACGCTTTACGATGTGTGTGTGACAGGTTGAATGACGTGAACCTTGTTCTGACCGTTCAACTGACTTCTAAACATAAAGAGAAATGACCCGGGATGCAGCAGACCGAGTCGGCTCTCCGGCATGCGGTGCTGGTGGTGCAGGGGAGGGCGACACGTGTCTGACGGGACAGGGCGAGGGGTGGATGGATGGATGGATTTTGGCCATCCCCCCTCCTCCTCCCCCCTCCCCACTCTGTGATCAAGGCTCCCAGTCGCAAACCTCCAGAGTGGGACGAGGGGCATGAATGCAGGGCTTTGTCCGGGCCGTGGTCATCACATTCCACTGGAGCCACTGTGTGGCGGGCAGCAGAGCGGAGGAGAGGGCAGGCCGGGGCAGGCCGGGACGGGACGGGGCAGGAGAGGAAACACCGGGCAGACACTCTGCCACGCAGCAAACCCAAGACGACGCAGACTCTGTGCCGTACGGGAAGGGGGGGAATAAAAATGTCGTCTTCCTGTTTCTGCGTCTGTCAGTCAGTGAAAACAAGTCGCCAAAATTTCAAATGGTTGAGTTTTTTTCAGGACTAATGAGGCACTGGATGGCATGCACACACACACACACACACACACACTCACACACACACTGCCATTCATACCTGCGGGCAATTCTAGGAAATCAGTTCACACTGATATGATAGAATCAGGCTCAGGGAAAACATGCAGACTCCTGGCATCGACCTGAACTCTCAATGCTCTTGCTATGAGACGAGAGTGCTAACCACTGCACCACCGTGCCATATCGTACTGCTCAAACTGTGCATTCCCTCTGCTGATGTCCTGGAGGGTACGGAGCAGAACCAGGACCAGGAGAATCTGGACTGTCACTGTCCATCTGCTGAGCATGAGCAGAACTCTTTACCAGGCTGTGGCGCCGTGTGTGCAGTAGCAGAGTTCCAGATAAGTTGCGGTTTTCCCCTGTTTCCATGCAGACGGAGCGCGTTCAGAGGCTCTGAGCACTGCTGCTGTGTAAAGAGAACCCGAAACGCTGCACAAGTTTTCTGTTTACGAAATGCTGCCATGTAAACGTGGCGTCGGAGTCACCTTTACATGAACTGTTACAGTACATCTAACAAGTGTTTTCATTCCATTTTCATCCAATTAAATTTAAATAATCCCTTAAATTACCCCTCATCCCGATTGTTATTTCCCATTTTGAGACGGGATAAATCATCCAGGACAATAAGAGCCACTGGAAACAGCCGCGCTGAGATATTTCCAGTGACGCTGTAGTTTTAATGTTTTCCTCATCAAGAACAGTTATTACAGAAGGCTTCCTGCTCAGTGAAGATGATTGTTTTCCAGAAACGCCCCCGCTGGTTTCTCCTCGGAGGCCGATTCGTCTTACAAGTTGTCATCTGAGACGTTTTTTTTAAGGCTGTGTTACAAATTGTTTCACACACAATTAAGGTTCTGCGGAGCAGTTGTGTAAATGGAGTTAACGAGGCTTCCACCAAATCGCTGCTTGTAACTGTGGTTATTTTGGTCCAAACGCTTCTAAAGGGGGGAGAGGTCTGATGTTTCCATGCTGAGTCAGGAGTTGAATTATTCACCCTGGGCGTGTGTTTCACTCACACACTCAGACCTCCACCCCAAATTAGGGAAAATGCAGCTTGTGCTTGTCATCTACGACAGGAAGGGAGCGCGAACGGTCGAAAGCTCGGATGGTTACGCCGTGACTCATGATCACACATGTAATGGAAATATGTGGAAGTGTGATCACGGAGAAAGAGGCTTGAATTCCTCATGACGGTGCCGCTCGGGCCGCTCGGCCGGTCAGCTGATCGGTGACTTGAATCAAAGGAGTTGAGCAAGTCGGTGTCTTCGTTCCCTTTATTATCTGCTCCGTCCGTGTCCCTCCGCCCACCGCCTCCTGAAATCACCCCTTAAAAGTTCCAGCTCTCTTTTTATAGCTGCCTGTAGTGTGTGTGTGTGTGTGTGTGTGTGTGTGTCCCTTGCACAAAGAGGCGTCTGTCAGCTGGGCCGGGAGGCCGCGCACAGCTGGACTTCAGCAGCATGGGAACAAGGGTTGGCCGAGGGGACCGGGCTGGCCGGTCCAGATGGACTCCCTGACTCGACCCGGCTCTGCCACATCATTAACGGCCTTCCAAACACGCCGCCGTCTGCAGACAAAACAGCCTCTCTGTTGATTTTGGCCAACGTCTTTCTTTATTTTTGCTGAGGTCCGCATTCAAAAAGAAGAATCCCCGCAGCCTGGACGCCTCGGTTTTATTGCCCTCTCTCATGTGAAAGCTCCAGCAGGTGCCTCCAGCACGAAAACACACTTTCAGATCCATGTTTTTCTAAACGACATTCCCCGAAGTGGAATCTGGCCAGCGCATGTAGAGTAGGGTGTCACCAGCTATGCAGCACGCATACGTTCAACACACACACACTCACACACACCATTCCCTTGTCGTGCATTCTTTGTGCACGCTTCCAAAGGTCAGAGTGCGCCGAGTGAGATATCAGATGCATTCATGTTCTCATGTTAGTCGGCGTGTGCGTCACGTCCAGCCACACGCGGCGGCGTTGACATTTTTAAGCTTTAAGCGTAAAAGCAAGAAATTTCAAGAGGAGCCGCACGGCCGTGTAGTGGGCAGTGTTGTCGCCACACATTGAGAGAAGCCCTGGTTTGAGTCCTAGAACATATTTCGAATGATGTCGGTTTGTGCTGAAAACGAGGTGGAGTTCACGGCGGGCCAGTCGCGGTGCTGTTGGTTGTTTTCGTAATAGAACCAGCAGCTTGTTTTCAGTGGCTTCGAACATGGCCGTTGTGCGAACGGACGTTGAAAATGCATTGACAGTTGAACCTTTTCGCCTGCCGTCGGGCGTTGATGTGTGTGTCTGTGGGTCGATGTCACTTTGCACATACTCAGCTGAGATGACCGGCACAATGACCTCAAAGCGACTTCTGCTTTCGAGCTCAGAATTGTACGATTGCTGACTCATCTTCATGACCCTACATATTCAACCAAAAAACACCCTTTATCTTTCATTTTTTTTTGAATAAAACATAACTGGGCCCTGTCTGAATTCCTCTCTAATAGCTCAGGACTGAACAAAAGGCCGAGGAAGACTCCGATTCGCCGCTACAAGGCGTAGAAAGGCATTTAAGACCATGGCTGTTTTGTTCAGAGGCATTTGCCAACCTCTGCTGCCCTCCCCCTGCCTCCCAAACGCCAAAGGCATCTGCTCCCAACGGCTCCACAGGCGCTCAAATTGTTCTTCTTTTTCCCAAATTTGGACCGAACTTCAATGACACTATTGTCAGCACGTACATTTTTGGGAGAAAAAAATTCATTTTTGTTTCCTGGCAGCTTCACAGTGTGACAAACGACCACAGTGGGATGTCGTCAAAAACGAAATTCAGTTCCCTCGAGGATGTGTTCATCAGACGAGCTCGGCGTTCGCTCAGTGTAAAGAAATCAGAAATGGAGAAGCGACGTGAGGACTCTGTCCACACGGCTTCCAGGTTTGGCTCCAAACAGGCCTGAACTGTCAGAACGCCTCGGCGGCGTTTCGAGCGGCCCGTTAAAGCCTTTTCTCAGGAGAACGAGGACATGATGGCGAGTCAGGTGCTCGCTCCACGTGCGGCGGCCCGGAGGCCGTGAGATCGGCGGCAGCTATACGCTCTCATTCAGCGCCCGGGCGGGACGGGACGGGACGGGACGGGACGGGACGGGACGGGACGGGACGGGACGGGACAGCTGGGAATGCAGAGCGGCCCGAACGGGAGGAGCTCCGGTCAGCAGGGCGATCGAGGGCGAGAGAGAAGGACCCGACTCAGCCGGGAGGCCAAACCGGCACAAAGGGTTAAAAACACACATCTGTGGAGAGTTCAGAGTACAGCTACGTCAAAAAGTCCTAAATCATCCTCTGAATGAACAAATGACTGTTAATCCACATTTAACTGATCCGGTGTTTGATTGAACTAAAGTGTACAAAAACCTCTCGAGGAAAAAATTAAGATGAAACAAATAATTTGTAACTGTATTAATTAGTTAGTTGTCTTTAAATCACATTTAATGAACTCAGTTCAAGAGTTCATCTGGATCATTTTGTGGAAGATTCTGCTGTTCATCGTCTAACTCGGTCACTGAGGGATTTTAATACGGCATGTCGAGACCGGATTCCCGTCTGGATCTGCTGTGATCAACCGCCGCTCATTTAACGCGTCTCCAGCCAAGGCCCCGCCCCCGCCCCTGCCCCCGCCCCTCCCCCCCCCCCCCCCCCCCCGCCGCCGCCCGGCGAGGGAGGCCTCTGGGGTTCACCCTCTTCACTCAGCCGGCCTGCGGTTGGTTCTGGCCGCCGGCGCGATGATTTTCACACTTCAGCCCGGCGGATCCATCGCTCCAACACAAACACTGCTGCTGCTGCTGCTGCTGCTGCTGTTGTTGTCGTTGTTGTTGTTGTCGTGCAGAGAGCTGCAGATGGATTCAGCAGTAAACACATGATGTGGCTTGGAGGAGGAAGATGCTTTATGATCTGTATGTAAAACATAAGGAAAACAAACCAAACGCTTCACAAAGCCAACAGAATTCCTGCACAGAGACACAACCTGGATTAAAATAATAATAATAATACAGAGACTTTCACCGTCCCCAAACCCTTTTAGGAAGCACTCTGCGTAATGACCAGGATATCCACTCAGGCCTCCCAGGGATCAATGATCATCTCTGAAGAGGCATTAAAGATGTGATCAGATGTGGAATTTATTTGTGGTTGTAAAACTTTGCTTTTCACAAACATCAATAAAGCCTGGAACGAGGAAATAAAAGCTCCTCCGCGGCGTTTCCCTGGCTGCTGCCCGCTGTGTCCAGGTTCTTGTGTACACAGAGCATCCTTTACGTGCGCAAACTTGAAAGGCAGCCAGCCTCCTTGTGGCCGGATCATTAAATATAACGGAGAGGCTGAGACGTCGCAGCGTGAACCAGATCCCAGCAGCGAGACGGCAGCGGGCCGGACGAGTTGCATTGTCTCCTCTTGTCCTTAGAAGGTCTGCAGACGGGGAGCCGTTGCGTAAGCGAGTGCCTGTACGAGGGAAACGCTGCTGCCGCTGTTTATCAGGTGCCGTTCATCCGTCATGGGCACCGGGGAGCCGGCGAGGCAGCCCAGTGCCCCCTGTCTGCAGAGGCAACACACACACACACACACACACGCCCTGATGCCCCACGGCGGCCATTATTCAGGATCGGCGTCACGGCACATTGAATGCACAATAGTGCAACGAAGAGGCCTCGATGTGATGTAGGTTTACTGCCAGTGTTCAACAAAAATACTGAGCCGGCCGTCTTACAGAGATGCCGCTGTCCTCAGTTCTCTGTGTCCTGTCACCTTCTGGAAAGACTTCTGAAGCTCCGCCTCCTCAGCATCTTTCTCTTCCTGCTTTCCCCAGACTGCACCAAACCACTTCGGTCTGAATATTTGATAAAGCTTCATGACGGTGAAGGAGATTCAGTCCGGAAATCACAGCGTACAGTTCAGCATTTCTCCAGATTTAACAAACCTAAAGTTCCTAGTTGTGTTGTGAGACTAAAAGTAAATGGAAGATTTTATTTGAAGACCCGGATGACGGAGGAATGGAAAGTCTGCACGGCGTGGAGAGTTTTTTTGGGGGGTAGTGGGGTGGGGGGGGGTCGGGGTGGGGGGTTCATGCTTCTGTTTGTGTGAGAAGTGAAATGAGAGGGGAGAGAGCGAGTGTGTGCAGCTATTTTCTGGACATGCTAAAGAGGAAGGTCCTGCCCTGGCGACCTCTCAGACACACCCAGTCCCTCCAAAACGCCACGTTATCACCTCCAGCCAACAGCTCGTTCTTCAGCTGGAGCTGAATCAAAACACCGACCTCTTCAGAACAGATGTCAAAAAAAATAAAGAAATCAAAAATTGAGATGAATTGTCAGAGTGGGCTCTTTCCCCCCGGTGATGGTGGCGTTCGGAATGCCGCAGGTCTTTATTGGTGCCAGTTCTGGTCACACCCAAAGCATGTGAGGCATGCCGGGCCGGGTGGGCTCGCCGTTTATAAATACCCCCTCTAAACATGTCCAAAATGCACCCGCTGGATTCTAAAGCCACGAGGTTCGGACTGAAAATCACAGGCCCGTCCGTGTGTGTGTGTGTGTGTGTGTGTGTGTGTTGGCGTTTATCGTGTGCGTGTCTCAGAACCGGCAGTCAGCAGGATATCAGCCGCGGCCCGGCCGCCGGCGGAGGAGCCCTGATTTACATCTCCTCCCTGTGTATTTACAGCCGGTGAAAATCTATCCCGGATTATTGCAAATATGTGTCTCACACACACACACACACACACACACACACACACGGGCGACGCTGGGTTTGTGTGTGAGACTGATCGAGTAGCCGTGGGTCACGTCTACACCTCAGAACGGCTGAATCCATTCGAAAGACGCTGCAGGTGCAGGGATAACTTCACTATATAACTTTCTTTCTAAATTGCTGACCTCGGGCCGACGTCCAGCGGAGAGGGATGAAAAGTGGCTGTTTGTGGGTTCATGGTGTCACGACAAGCGTTTCCAGGGAGAAACGGGTTTGAAATGAATGTTTCTGAACATGTTATATATGATGAATCAGAGGTTCTTCTGGACGTCTGCAGGATCTCACCGCCTGCTCGACCTTCTTTACCCTTGTGGGGAATGTGGAGAGGGAGCGATTTCAGTAGCCTGGGTTCAGTTTCACCTCCGAGGTTTGTTCAGAGCGAGTGGAAAGTCTTTGTAATGTGGAGCCAGAGCGGTTTAATGGCTGTGTGTTTGTGTGAAGCACGAGGAACGAGCCGCCGCCTTGCTTTATGCTCACGTCCTTGTTGATGTGAGCGAGGAATTTCTGCACGGCGCTGGACTTCCTGACATTATTCACCCCTAAAATACATATATTCCTCTAAAAATTCCCCAAAAAGTGTATTTCCCGGTGAAGGAGATTGTTCTCAGATGTGTTTGGGCTCCTCTTTTCGAGCAGCGCCCGTGTAAATAAAGGCCTCACCTAAAGTGGAGGTGCGGGATTTCAGCGTGTGTGTGGTCCTCCTGCAAACTTCTGCTCGCTCGGCGAAAAAGAAACGCCGCGAAATGAGAAGGCTTGAGGTTGACGACCGCTCTCCGAGCGCCTCGTGGTTTTAAACAAGCTTCTGCCCCGCCCCCCAACTTCCCCCACAACATTAATCCAGTTAATGATTCAAACACGCAGAAGTGAAGACATCTCAAAAATCTCAAAATCAAATGTAGCTCTGAAAATAAAAACTTCAGGAAAGTTCAGAGACAGTATTATTCCTGTTCCAACGTACACAAAAAGGAAGAACTTGAACTCAGACATCGTTTTCAGAAAGTTGTCCTTTGAACCCGAAACGTTCCCGAAACAAAGACGCAGAATCGGTTTTGGTGTGGCGGTGTGAACGGGATTCCTCGGATTCTAACGTCTGCGGGAGATTTTAAACAGAACGCTGGACGCTTGTCTTGGAAATCTTCCAGAGGTGAAATGTGTGAAACTGAATGTGAGGAGGCCGAATAAAAAGGCATTTAACCAAATTCAGAAAGACTGATACAAATCCGATAAAGCGAAATTCAGGCTTTGCATCTACATTCAGCACAAACAGTGTTTTTTTTTTTCTTCTGTAACAAGATAATGTGAGTTTTGGACTGAATCCAGAGATTCTGGAGGCGTCCTATAGGAAATCCCCAGCAGTCCTGAAGAGACCGGATTGTGGAGGGCTGAGGCTGCGGGACTTGGGAACGCCGATGTGTGTCAGTGAATATTTCGAACTGGCTTTTGGGACGTCCACACGCACATCTGGCAAAAATAAACCGTGTAGGGAAGCAGATGAGTGAGGAGTCCCTCCAGACGGCCACGCCTGCACGCCTCTCCTCTTCGCCGCCTCCCGCCCCGGCCCGCTGGAGAAGGAAGCGACCCTCTCCGCCCTGCAGGAGGTCAAATCCCAGGGGGCGCCGGCCGCACCCTGCACTGACAGCAGGAAGCCGGAGGAGGAAGCAGGAGGGATGGCGAGCCCGCTGGCAGACGGGAAGCGTCGCCGGGCCGCGGCAGGACGCGGCGACCTCTCCACTTTCTCCTCTGCTGTCGAGCCCAAACTCTCCCAGTGAGGAAATAACAAAACACTCACAGCTGATTTCCTCTCCTTTACATCCATCCGGTTCAGAGCTCGGACACACGTTTCCTCACGAAGCAGATTCATTGTGTGAAAAAGCTTCTTGTGCTTCTAAAGCAGGTGGAGATCGGCTCATTTTCTCAGCTGGCGCTACATTCTTTTCATTTTCTTTCTTCCACCTCAGTCCAGACCGATTGTTATTTTTGTAGCCGGTTCCAGTTGGAGCCGCTGTCCGATATGTTTAATAACTTCCTCCACACGTCTGCGGCCGGAGGAGCTCCACCCTCCATCCAGCCGCTCAGACCGTCCCGCTTCCAGCCGATTGTTCCTCAGTAAACATCCTGGAAATCAGACAGAACCCTCATTTAAATGCTCCTGTTTGCACGTGACCTTCCCCACCACGTCCAGAATGCAACGGAAGCTTTCCGTTTTCATGAGAAAACTTTTATTTTTCTTTTAATAAAATCAGTTCTAGTGAAAGTTTGTTTTCTTTCATTCGACATTTGTCTTCTCTATGACTGGAGGTCAAGTGGGAACTCTGTTGAAGAGTCTCTCTGGCAGATTATCTGGCTGAACGGATCCCTGCATGGAGCTGTTTAGACCTCATTGTTCTGCCATCAGCAGTTGCTTTCTGTTGCGCTTTGTGTTGCCAGTGGCAGCTGTGGACAGTGTTACACCCAGCTTTGTTGACAGACGTCCTCTCTCCACTTCCCCGTTGTAGTTTTTTTTTTTTTTTTTTCAATGCAAAAAGATGTCATAGAAGTGAAAGTGCATTGAACAGAAGGAATGCTGAAGTTAGCAGTGGTGTAGATGAGGAGGCTTGATCGCCGTTCTTCTTCTTGAGTGTTCTGGATGCTGTTTGCATTGAGAACTGTCCGGGTTAAAGAGAACTGGGTGATTGTACCACCTGAGAATACCTCCGCCTGCTTTCCGTGGGTTTCCTTTTTTTCTTTCCCTGAGCATCAGCCGAGCACTCGAACCCACAGCAGGGAGCCGTTTCCCAGTGTGTGTTATTCCAGAGAGCTCATATTAGAGCCTTAATGTAAAGGTTCAGGAAAAAGAAAATAGAGGGGGAAAAAAAAAAAACATAAAGAAAACCAGCCACCAGACTCAGGACTGCCAGACCTGGACCGATGGCCTCACATCGCCTCACTCTGCTGCTGAAAGCTCCAGAAGTCCAGCTCCATCCTCTCCTCACACACGTTCGGGTTCATTACGCACGTGCGTGGGTTTGTTTGACGGCGCTCTCATTTGAGAAGACTGATCGTCCGGCTCAGACGGCTCAGCTCCACTGGAACTAAATATTTAGCTTGAGGTGGACACGGACGGATCGAGACCCCCTGATGAAGTGGGCTCGTTTCTCCTCCGCGCTCTCAAAGAATAATGTTTCTTTTTAAAGAATGCCTTCCTGTGTGCGCTCTACGATGTCCGCAGCGTTCCAGCTTGTTGTGGAATCATTACAGGATCAAACTGCTGGATTAGAAGGAGAACACCTCCGCTCAGACTAAACAGAAGCAGAAAGGTCTGCGAGAGACGGTCAGAGACGCTGCATGAAAGGACCGGAGGATTACAGAGCATCTCCCTGAGCGCCATTGTGGAAAAACACGGGCTGTAATCCCGAATCTCCCAAAGGATCCCAACACGGCCAGTGTTTACACACACGTCCGCCCAGCCATCCATCCTCTGGACACACTCCGGGTCCTGTTGATGGATGAAAATGAGCTGAGCTACAGGTCAACGGGTTGGAAGAAAAAAAAAAAAGATACACCCTGGACGTGTTGACAAAATCCACAAATAAAGAACATGCAAACTCCGCACAGAAAGGACTGAAAGGAAGCTCAGAGTAGTTCATGTTCTGATCAGAGTAACTTTTTTAAAATCTAGTAATGATCAATTCAATTAATTGTCATTCTTTCATGATGTCCTAGTTTTGGCACGTTGGCCGTATGTTTGACACATCTGATTGAAATCTGGATAAGACCTTCAGAAATGTCCGTGCAGAGTCGCTATAAACCGTTTCTCTTCATTTAGTTCAGCAGTTCATGAACAGAACAAACTTTAATATATGAATCTCATATTCTCATATCTATTTGTATTGACTCGGATTAAAATATTTGCAAGCTTCGATGGTCAAACAAACACAGGTTAAAGGCAAAAGGCTGAGAGGGAAATTTAAAATGAGCTTTCAGCGCCCCCTGCTGCTCATAAAGAGGTGGTTCATGTAGAGATGTATGCTCTGTGGCTCTGCAGGATGGAGGAATGTCTCCAGGTTCCATCTGCTCCTGTCTGGGGAACCAGATCAACCTGAGATGAAGCTCCTGCGGCATCGCTGTCACATGACAGGAGGAAGCTCTGGGACAGAAGTTGTGCCAGAACTGAATCTGAATGGTCTAATTTGAGATTAAATACATTGGTTTGAATGTGCATCACAAAAAAAAAATCAAAAAAAATCAAAACTGTATTTCATTCAGTTGAAAATTTCAGCTCTCTAATCCATTCCCACTTTGCAGTTTCA